>NC_038043.1:1721864-2321864 GCF_002211085.1 Panicum hallii | reverse complement strand
TCCAAACAAGGCTTTAATTTCTGGCACCACGTGCATGTGTAGACCAATTAGTGTACACAACTCTTGTAAATACACATAGTTAACTTGTTAATGCATTCTTCACATAATGTGCTGTTGCAATGTTTGCTTAACACTGCATCTGTCGGATGAACCTGACGTGCCAAATTTATTATGAGATTGATGACGGTTCCTATGCAATAATGCAGAGGGACTCGCTCTTACTGACATGCGAGTCCGGCCACGCTAGAGTCCATACACGTCAGTGGGACGAGTTCCTTTGCAGTGCTGCAGTACTGAGCATGCGACGTGAACCCTGCCGTCGCCAGGAGTAGAATCTCTCCAGGAGTAGTGAGCAGGCTCGTCCACTACGGACACATCATACAAAAATACTGAGCATGCGACGTGAACACAAACAGATTTTCTACTGTAAAGAGCATACCGTACCTTCGTTGTCACAGGCTCACAGCATTTGCATGAGCTTGGTCCGCACGCGAAACGCCCTCCGGAGGTTGCGACGTCGCCACGTCTCGCCCCGCGCAGCCACATGCGGATGTGGCTGTGGTTCTCCTCTTCTCCGACGAGCGGCGGCTGCACGGACACGTCTGCTCAGTTGGTTACTTACACGCGGCGAGCTAGTACCTCGTCCCAATGCACCCTGCATGCGGAACGCAAGGCTCTAAGCGCGCCCGTCCTCACACGATTCGCGCGCGCCGTCCCCCGTGGCGAGCAGCAACGCGGCGGCTCACGCAGGCGAGGCACCGATCGGGGAGAAGCCGGCCGGAGAGATGTGGCCGTCGACGTGGCTCCCGTTCCTGTACCCGCCGCCGGCGTCGGTGTACGTGGCGGCGATGTCGGCGGTGTCGCTCGTGTCGATGGCCAACGCGGGCCTCGCCGAGCTCCGCGGCAACCACATGGCCTACTCCAAGTTCTGGCACGTCGTGGCCGCGGGCGCGGGGGGCGACAAGCAGCGGCGGCAGGGCGGCGGCGGCGGGGCGCTTCTGAAGAGCCGGGATGGGATGCTGGTGGCCTACGCCCCCGCGCTCGTCGCCGCCGCAGCGTCGTTCGCCGTGCCCGGAGCCGTCGAAGGCGCGCGCGCGCAGATCCTCAGCGCCGCGCTCGCCGTCCACTTCCTCAAACGCGTTCTCGAGGTAATCAACAAAATCTAACCTGGTTTTCAACAAAATGTAGAGCCATATAGACGACTGAACATCGTGTCGTGTGCCTGTTCTTGTTGTCTCTCATCAGGTGCTGTTCGTCCACCGGTACAGCGGGAGCATGCCGCTCGACACGGCGGTGACCATCGCCACCAGCTACCTGCTCAGCACGGTCACCATGATCTACGCGCAGCACCTCAGCCGCGGCCTCCCGGACCCTCCCGTCGACCTGCTCTACCCCGGCGTGGTCGTCTTCGCCGTCGGCATCGCCGGCAACTTCTACCACCACTACCTCCTCTCGACGCTGCGAGACGGCGGCGGCGGCGGCGACAAGGGGTACAAGATCCCCAGGGGCGGCCTGTTCGACCTCGTCACCTGCCCGCACTACCTCTTCGAGATCACCGGGTTCTTCGGGTTCGCCATGATCGCGCAGACGGTGTACGCGCTCGCCGTGGCCACCGGAACGGCGGCCTACCTGGCCGGCCGGAGCTGCGCCACCAGGAGGTGGTACGAGTCCAAATTCGAGGAGTTCCCGGCCAGGATCAAAGCGTTGGTGCCATTTGTGTTGTAGTGATTAGTGAGCTAGTAGACAGCGCTACTCCATATGGTTTTCACATGTACAAGAGATTATAGTGGTCATCAGCTGATATTCATTTGTTGCAGTCAGTGTAAACTTTTTGCAGCTAAAATCCTACACACACATGATTAAGAATTAAAGATAAACAGGCCAGGTACCTTAAGTCTTCTTTTTGTCAGTCAGACAATAGGCTGACAGCGGCGATGGGAATTGGTCTAGGGTCTTGGGGTTTAATTTCAATTCAGCAGATGATGCTACTCGCACAGTTATATGTTTACTCTTCTGTTCTCTGCATATATACTATACCAATCGTTCTTCAACCTGAAATAGTGTTAACGACTACGGAGTACTTCATATTGTTACATATGTTTAATGGTTTTCTTCAAATCTGACCGAATTTTGAGATTCAGAAGTCAGGCTTACAAGAGAACTGATGACCTTATTGAATTGAATGGTCGCCATGTCAGAGCTTCTAGTAACAGTATGGTGTCATCTGATCAGCACTGTGATTGAAAGATTCTGTCAAGGTGTACTGAAACTAATTGATTGACAAGGTCTGGTTGATCCAGCGAATAGATTTTGGTTTTCAGTCTGCCATACTTCAACACTGTCCACTTCGACGATGTCAGCCAGTCTGCAGTCTGCACTGATTGTGCCAACGCCTCTTGACTATGCGAAGAAAAATAAAATTGCAGATTAGCTAGACTTTTACTTACATTCAGTAGGACAGGTTGATAAAAGTGTAGTTAAACTGTTATCATAGAGTTTCAAAAAAAAACTTTCATTACAGAGTTTCTTTTACAGTTTGATTATTGGCCGGTCAAGGATGAAATGCTACGCCACTTTGGAGACAGAGAGCGACATGTTTACTTGGAAGCCATATTTTATTAGAGTAAGTAGATACCAAATGTTTTCAGATGTGTTATATACGAAGGTGGTTAACCTACTCTAATGTCTTCAATTTCTGAGGAAGGATATCTAGCAGGGATTAGAAACGAATAATCTACTTCACTAACAGTTTGCTTGAAACGCCACTGCGTTACATAAAGAAATCATGATCTACATGGCTACATTTGCTGAGACTATAGTGGCGAATGCAGATTAGCATTACAAGAGTGGTAAGTAATCTCCCCCAACATTTTCTATTTTGAAATGGCCAACAACTTCTAGTCTTGTGTTACTTATCTATCATAATTGTTGATCATATGTTTGTGAAAATATATTGTTGGAAATGTATTAAAACTGTTGGGAAAGACAAAAAATAATACTGTACTTCAAAATAAAACTGTCAGCCACTCGAAAAAGATGCTAACGGCTAATAAAATTGCTGGTCACTGATAAATAACTTTCATAAAAGATTAGAACCCTTGTAGCGCGCAGGGTATATGCAAGTAATTGTGGTGCAGGATTATATGACAGTTCAGATTACTAGCTACTCTCTTGGTTCCAAATTATAATTCATTTTCACTTTTCTAGAAATACATATTTTGCTATATATTTAGATATAGTGTACATCTAGGTGAATAATAAAATATATGTATTTAAAAAAGCCAAAACGAATTGTAATTTGGGACAGAGGGAGTAGATGATATAAATTGATGAACCATACCATGTGGGATGTGAAGATATGTTTGAATCTTGAAACAAATCGTCAAATGCGAAATGTTGGGACAAGTCAAATTAATCCTTATGATCGTCAGGTGAAAGATTTGTCCTAATTACTGGACACAGACAGGTTGAATTCTCACTTGCGCTGTCGTCACGATAACCTTCTCTTTCAATGAAGTCACTGCTTGATCGATCATAACAGTAATATTCGAACGAAAAGATAGTATCACAATAATCCGCAAACAGCAATTCTGATGGCTTCAGACAGAGATAGGGGAAAAAAATTTGGACAATTTATAGCACCGATAGTACTACTGGCAAAATCCAGAACAAAACTTGTCAAAAAGATGCAGGGGTTATGAAAAATGCTGTAAAATGTACTTTTGTTGCTCACACGGTATACGTAAATTTTACAGTATAATTCAAAAGTAAATTTTACAGCGGCGTACGTAAAAACAACAGAAGACTACAGGGACAACTGGATGACGATGAATTCAACGGACTTTGTTGTACTGAATAAATAAATAAATAAATAAAATGAATCAAAGAACAAGTTACACGTCGGGTAGCTGCTGCGCGTGCTGGATTTGCGCGAACAGCCTGCGTTCCCATGTTTCTGAATCGACTAGATCATCGAGCAAGGCGGTCATGAGCTGATGAACTCCTGTATGGCCTGCATGGTGGCAGGCGAGAAGAGCAAGCTGCCCGGGGAGAGAAGGAAGCCGGCGCCCGGCGAAAGCAGACCCACCGACGTACGGTCGTCATGGAGCCGCGGCGCTTGCTGCCCGAGCGTGAGCACCAGGGGGTCGCCAGCAGCCGTCCTGGTCTCCTCCTCCTGGTGCGACGACGACGGCGCCGGTTCTGCTGCCGGCAGCAGCGGCACGGGCTCCTGATCGCCGGTCGTCCGTTGCTGCTGGCCGGTGAGCCTCTGCACGAGGGCCTTGAACTCGTCCGGCCGCGCGTGGATGACCCTGGGCGTGTGCTCGTACACGATGACAGGCCCCGGCCCGCCGCCGACGCCATCGTCTCCGCGGGGTCTCTTGGAAGGCCGGGCCGACGACGCCGCGGCCGCCGGCAGGCTCAGCGGCTGCGGCCTCGGGCCCTGCAGGCCGCCGCTGACCCCTGATCTCTTCATCACCTTCGCCGCCGCCGACGACATGGCTGCTGGTGCCGCGTGCTGGCTGATCAAGAGATCGATCGAAGGAAGCCTGCTAGCTCGCGGTCGAGCTCCGTAATGGCGATGGGTCGTCGTCGATCGAGGCTTGCTTCTGCTGCGGGAGAACCTTCCGAGGCGACAGGTTGTATATATAGCATCTACGAGGGCCGGGACGCGCCGGCGCCGGCAGTGACCACCAAACCGTCAAGAAAAGTACGCAGCGTTGAATATACGTTCTGGCCATGGCTTGTGCAGCATGCATAGGCGGGTGGACCTTCCTGCCCCTGCGCGCCGGAAGAGGTGAAGAGGTCAGAGGCGGATCGGATAAAAATACTCTAGTAGAATTGATACATGAAGGCGTACGCACGCTGAAGGAAAGCTAGCTAGCTAGCTAGGGCAGCAGCCGGCAACGTTTGGTGTGATGGCAGCACCGCGGCAGCAGCCAGCAGCAGTAGTTTAGTCGTGCTTGGGTGCCACTGCTGACGAGGGTGCATACATACGGCGGCTCTTCATCCGGTCGTCCAACTTGCTGAAAACGAAACCGGATTGCTATTTGAAATTGGGTAGTTTACAGTTACAACATCTCTCTTTCGCGCTCCCGGATCTTTCTTCCTTGCCTACCTGCATTTTGCGATTCCGCCTCATCCTTGAGAGATGCAACCTAGCTATCTATCCTTTTTGTCCCTAGCGAAATCTGGTTACGCCGATGATGAAAAAAAACCACAACTATTACTCCTTCCATTTCAGATTATTACTCCTTCCATTTTAGATTATAAGAGATTTTAACCTTTTTCTAGATATAAATATAGAGATTTTAGTTTTTTCTAGACATAAAATATATCTAGATGCATATATAGCAAAATCTATAAATCTAGAAAATCAAAACGGCATATAATCTAAAATGTGAGGAGTACGTATATTTGAAACAAAAACCACCCGTGGGAGAATGAGATAGCGCGAAACGCCACGTGCATTATAGCCAGGCCCAGATAAAATCCTCATTTCGACGTGCACGCGCGTGTGGTTCAAGAATGAAATGGCTCACGCGCGGCTGCGGCGAGCGAATAAGTAAACTATACACGCGTGTGCGTTTCCCACGTAGCTTTACACATCGGATGATGCACGGAAGCTAGCAGCATGGGGTTTATTTGTATAAAGGGGCCGGGTTGCAAAATTGCGCCGCAGCCGGGGCAGGTCAAACAATGCAGATGCACGTACGCGTTGAAAAAGGTGAGGCCGGGCCGGCACTGGTTGGATCATGGTTACTTTTGTTTTTGTTATGATTAAGCACAGGTGGGCACGTAAAAGCATCGCTTAATACACAAATGTAATCTTTGTTTTGTAGCAAGCTAGGTGCCAACGTGCATGTACCTGCATCTAGCTGCACGCAAGCAAGGTCATATTGAATAATTTGAAGGCATGGTACTAGGTTATTTCCACGAAGAGGCAAGCGAAAAAAAGGTTGTTTGGGTGACATGGACAGACATCATTGTGATGTTGGAGTAACATCTAGTGGCGGCTTAATAAACAACTCTTGCAAGGGTTGTTACTTGCCTTTTGTTTATATAGGGCATGTTGTGATTAAAAGTGTTTTCAAATGGAACTTTAGCCACTACTTTGTTTTAGAACATGTTATCAGTTATTATAAGTTATCATGTGTATAACATTGAAATATATATATATATATATATATATATATATATATATATGAAATCTGAATCTGTTTACACCATTTTCAGAAATTAAACGTGCATGCAATTTATTTAAACACTGCTGGTTAAAAACTTACTCCGATCCCCTTGTTTCACAATTGTTCTAGTTTTTCTACTATTTTCAAAATACTTATTCTTCTACAATTCCAAGACAATTTTGGCCCCATATATATGTTTCAATATTGCCGCTACTTAACGAGTGCACACTTTGGAGTGTTTGTACTTTCGAAATCATAAATGGACAGTTCAAAGAAGATTAACTAGCTAGGGGCATGATGGACCTTTTATTGTCCTCTTTAAATTCCTGTGCCTACGTCTAAAACAACTAGTACAAACATTCCTTTTGACGTGAAAGGAAAAGGAACATGTCGAACCGTTGGAAGTGGCCTAGTAAAGAGCAAGCAAAAAGTTTAACTATTTGAATCATAATATATAATACTACCTCCATCGTAAAATAATTTTGCAGAGTAACGAATACTCCCTCCGTTCCAAAATGTAAGGTCGTTTTGAGATTTTTACATTCATTGTATTTGATATATATCTGGATATAATATATGTCTAGATGCATAGTAAAATTTATAAATTTAGAAAAAATCAAAACAACTTATATTTTATAATGGAGGGAGCACTGTGTGGGCGCCTTGGCAGTGATCTGGCCAGCTCCGGCTTCTGTACTGCTCATCTACTGTTGACTACTGTTCACTGGAGCGGGGGGGAGCCAGAAATCCTGGATCCGGCGGCTCCAACCTCCCCCGCGTTGGCTGTAGCGCGGAGCAGAAGAAACGGCTCTACTACATTGTCACAAACAATCCAAAATAGTAGCCGGAGCCGGAGCGGGTGTAGCCGTGCCAAAAAAGGCCCTAGATGTGTGGCTCGTAAAAGAAAAGAACACTATGCGCACACGCCCCAATGCGTACCAGCGATGCAATGCTTCTACCAACATGAATATTCCTCGTCCTACGTGGACTCGTGCAGAAAACATAGGTCGTTATCCAATCTGGCCAATCATCTCACGTTTAGGGCGATCTGAGCCGTTCGATCTGGCGCGCATCGCCCACTCCCCGCACCCGCCACTGTCCCCCACTGACGAACGGCCCCACATGCTCACCCGGGTCAGCCCGACGGGCCCCACCACCTCCCGGACCCCTCCGCCGGGCGCCGGCCATCCCCTCCCCAAAATCCTCCCTCGATCCAACCAATCCCACACCGTGCTCGCCGCCCAAATGTCGCCGCGGGCCGCCTAGGGTTCCGGCGGCCGCCGCCCCCCCTGCCGGCGCGATGGGGAACACCTGCGTCGGCCCCAGCGCCCCCTCGGACCGCCACAGCTTCTTCAACTCCGTCTCCCTCGCCGTGCTCTGGCGCCCCGCCGCCGCCGGCGCGGAGCCCTCCCCGACCCCCGACCCCACCCCCTCCACTCCTTCCCCGACCTCCTCCAGGGCCCCCGACCCCGTCACCATCTCCGACTCCGAGCACTCGCCCCGCAACCCGAACGGCAAGCCCAAGCCCAAGCCCAAGCCCAAGGTGAAGCGCGTGCAGAGCGCCGGCCTCCTCGTCGGCTCCGTCCTGAGGCGAGACTCCGAGCGGCTCAAGGACCTCTACACCCTGGGCAAGAAGCTCGGGCAGGGGCAGTTCGGCACCACCTACCAGTGCATCGAGAAGGCGACGGGCAAGCAGTTCGCCTGCAAGTCCATCGCCAAGCGGAAGCTCGTTACCGACGACGACGTCGAGGACGTGCGCCGCGAGATACAGATCATGCACCACCTCGCCGGCCACCCCAACGTCGTCTCCATCGTGGGGGCCTACGAGGACGCGGTCGCCGTGCACCTCGTCATGGAGCTGTGCGCGGGAGGGGAGCTGTTCGACAGGATCATACAGCGGGGGCACTACTCTGAGAAAGCCGCCGCGCAGCTGGCGCGGGTGATCATTGGGGTTGTCGAAGCTTGCCATTCCCTCGGGGTGATGCACAGAGACCTCAAGCCGGAGAATTTCTTGTTTGTAAACCAAAAGGAGGACGCGCCGTTAAAGGCTATTGACTTCGGGCTTTCCATCTTCTTCAAACCAGGTACAGCCTCGATTCCGGTGTTGTGCCGTGTTGTATTGTATTGTAGAACGTGCAGGATTTTTGGCCATTGCTCCCCCAAGAAAAATCCTAGACAATGCCTAGTTTGACTGCCAGTTTGCTGTGGCGGTGGACTAGTAGTGCATCTGTGCATACACACAGCTTTGAGTTGACACGATTTATTTCACATGTTTGTGAGTATGGTACTACAAGGGCTTATTTTAAATAGTACGATTGGACGGGTTTTCATGCCTTGTATTGAGACTCCCTTGTATTCAGTGGCGGAACGTGAGGCATATGGAAGGAGGGGCCAATTAGTGCTAATGAGCTAATCTACAGATGGATAATATGTTAATATATCATATCTCAAAGAAATTTCATTGACCAAGGGGGGGCCAGTACCCCGTTTGGCCTCTACTGAGGTCCGCCAGTGCTTGTATTAGTAGAAATAATCGAAGTTCAGAGCATGAAAGCTTTGTGTGACAGTAGTACTGCAGCAGGGGTACATATGCATCTTCTGGTATTCAATAAATCTGGGAGGGAAACTTGTGAGGGATAAGAGAAACATGAGCTCCGTCCCTATACCTTGTAAAATTGCCAATCAATTTCCTGCACTTCCAAGTAACAAAGAGATAAACGAAAATAGGAAAGAAAGACACACAGAGATGTGCATTGAGGTCATTTAGAAGTAGTTTCTATGTTGCAATCAAACTCCTGAATGGACAACTCTGTATTTTCAGTGATTGTTTTCTTAGCTTAGAAACTTTGTCTCCAGGTTTAGATCAAGTCCGCATTCCATTTCTTCACAATAATGGCATGGGTTATTTATGATGTTTAATGTCTGAATATTATCTGTTAATTTGCATGAAAATTGTGTGAATTTATTTCGCCGAGGATCATGAGAGCGAACTGCAAAGTGGCAAGTACATTTCAATGCTTATTATCGACACACACCATAGCAGCCATGTTAAGTTAAGAATCTATTGTATACTGAGAGGATTACATTTGGAGATCTTAAACTGTTTGAAAACGGGGTATAAAACTATGAGAAGTGATGTTGCCAAGACCTACATGTGTCCCTCAATATTAACCTTCAGATGAGCACGCTCAATCCAAACTTTCTAAGGATGGAGCCTTATATTAATATAGGTGGTGATACTGATTCGAAACCATAGTTTTCAATCTGCAAGTTAAAAATTGATAAGGCCTGGATTTTATATTTGGTTGTTATTTAAGGCTTTAAGGCATGTTTGTAACAGACCCTAACTAGGAATTAATTTATTGACATGCTCATTCATGTTAGTTTGAAGGGATTTAGCACAGCTGCAACCATGCATATTCTCAGATCCATTCTTAGAGCAGCTTGAGTGCTGTTAAAGCGAGCTGCGGGCTGCACAAACTAAACAGTGCACATTCGAGCAATCTGATAGTGGTTTCAGTCTTTCAGAGCTGAAAATAAAACTCCAAACTTGGTTCGAACGCAACTCAGTAAAATAATAATTTCTGGTGGCATTGATCTGTTTTGGAAAGAAAGGTGCCAGGAAAGAGGAAGAGGAGAATGGGAAAAAGTTATCTTTTTTCTGTTTATTTTAGTTTCCTTTGGGCTCACAAAATGAACCAGCTTTGGAGGTATCAACTTAAGCCCATTTTCTGATTTTTCTCCCCAAAGTTGAACACACATTAGTAATGCTCTTAGGGGAGCTGTATGTTCTATCTTTTGAAACTGAGAAGGATGGTATTGAACTTCATACAGTAAGAAACCAAGTGAATTATCAAAATGAGCATATGATCACCAATCCTCTATTTCTTTTTTTCATTTATAACACCATTGGACAGTCATATGTATACCACTGTCTATTCCTGTGCAGTCTGTGTTGACTTGGAACTGCTTACAGGTGAAATATTTTCGGATGTTGTTGGTAGTCCTTACTATGTTGCCCCTGAGGTTCTGATGAAAGACTATGGCTGCAAGGTGGATGTGTGGAGCGCAGGTGTAATAATTTATATCTTGTTGAGTGGGGTTCCTCCATTTTGGGATGGTGAGGATACATTTACTTCTTCACTGTACTTTTTACCTCACCTTTTGCTTCTGACAGTTCTGCACTGTTCTATGTTCTTTGATTGGTCTGCCCTTTGTAGAAACTGAACAAGGAATATTTGAACAAGTTCTGAAAGGCGAAGTTGATTTTTCATC
This sequence comes from Panicum hallii, assembly GCF_002211085.1. Classification (NCBI taxonomy): domain Eukaryota; kingdom Viridiplantae; phylum Streptophyta; class Magnoliopsida; order Poales; family Poaceae; genus Panicum; species Panicum hallii. Next base: position 2,311,404 of record NC_038043.1, on the reverse strand, counting down.
CGATCCCTGGTCCAGTATTTCAGAGAGTGCAAAGGATTTGGTCAGGAAGATGCTAAACCGTGATCCCAGGAAGAGATTGACTGCACATGAAGCTCTATGTAAGTACACAGGACTTTTGAAACACTAATACCACCTATAGAAAAAATGCTGTTGATCATCTAACTCCATGAAGTATACCACTTTATTATAGAAATTCTGTTGACTATCTAATTTTGCTGTCATAAGTCTTCCCAAATGATCCATCTTCATTTTGGCAGGTCATCCCTGGGTTTGTGTTGATGGAGTTGCTCCGGACAAACCTCTGGATCCTGCTGTCTTAACCAGATTGAAACAGTTTTCTGCAATGAATAAACTAAAGAAGATGGCTCTTAGGGTAAGTACTGGAAGGTTGCTTAGTTTTGTAGAGAGGATATTATTGTGTTCAGTATTGATATTCTAGTTGAACTGGGTGTCTGCAGGTCATTGCTGAGAATTTGTCTGAAGATGAAATTGCAGGATTGAGAGAAATGTTCAAAATGCTGGACACTGACAATAGTGGGCAGATCACATTGGAGGAACTAAAAATTGGCTTAAAGAGAGTTGGTGCTAACTTAAAGGACTCGGAAATTGTAACACTAATGGAAGCGGTAATTATTCTAACATATTTTTTCCCTTCTGTTTCCATATAGTTTCAAAGGTTCCTGTGCCCAATGAGCTCAAGAAAACTCTTTCTTAAATTTGAGTTTCTGAAATATCAAACTGATGTAGGTGCATTAATAGCATCCTTTTTAGTTTCTAAATCTGTTTTTTTATCTGAACTTATTGATCTAAGATTGTGAGAAATAACCCTTTTATATTCTTGCAAAGGAATTTCTTGCTAGGAGAATTAACAGTGCACATGTAAGTTTTGGGCGTTGCTTGAATGAAGATATATGCTGTGCAACTTTCAGGCAGATATTGATAACAGTGGTTCCATTGATTATGGAGAGTTCCTTGCTGCAACTTTACATCTGAACAAAGTTGAGCGAGAAGATAATCTCTTCGCAGCATTCTCATACTTTGATAAAGATGGCAGTGGTTACATTACTCATGATGAACTACAAAAGGCATGTGAGGAGTTTGGTATACGAGATACACACCTAGAAGATATCATCCGCGACATTGATAAAAACAATGTAAGTAGATGTGCATCTGATTATGAGTCTGCTGATAAAGGCGAAGAGTTCCATCTCACTTGCTTATCTCCTCAGGATGGCCGGATCGATTACAACGAATTTGTAACGATGATGCAGAAGGGAAATAACCCACTAGGGAAAAAGGGTCACGCCAAGATGAGCTTTGGTCTTAGGGAAGCATTGAAGCTTGGCTAAAGGTTACTGATGTTTTTTCTTTGCATTTCTTTCCTTAGCAATCCAATATTCACATGAATTCTTGTGCAGCTTATTCCCATTTCCATGGATGATGCTCCGTGGCATGCTAGCACTCCACATAAGCTACAGCATATGCTTACTGTTTTTTTTCCAGGCATGATCAATCCTCAGTGTAAAGTGCCATTCAGCATTATACGGCAACTATAGCCGAGAAAACGAGGCTCGGGACCTTGGTATTCCGGTACCGAAGGTGGAGCGACATGGCCGGGTCTGTCAACGAGCATGCTGCATGCAGGAAAACAATGACAGATTTTTCCAGAGTTCATCTTAAATACTGAAACGTCCTTGATCCTCCACCATGTACAGGCTTTTTCAAGGAGGGACAGGAATAGTGGATGTGTTTTCCGTGACCTTTCTTTGCTCGTTCTGAAGCCCAGCTTCTGGATGCTCTACATGGCGCATGAATGTTAGATTATAGAGCGAAGCTTAACATGTTGCATGATCAGACGAGATGTGTGTGTTCTATTTGTTAGATAGATGTGCAGTTTTTGTTATATATGTTGTAAGATAGGCTGTACTGTGAGAAATGTCACTAGCCTTTAACTTGTACATGCCGATTACTGGAGTTCAAAGGAACATTGTGTGATCATAGTAATGCATCTATTACACTTGAAATTGTTTTAGAAGTTTTATTGAGAGAGCTTAGCCATTGATGCTGCAAAAATCCTTTTCACCTATCACTTTGTCCCAGAACTTTCATATACTGATTTTTAACAGAAATATTCCAATTCCTATGCTTCAGCTTCACCATCAGAAAATGTAGCAACTTGCTTTTTTCTCACCGGAGGAGATCCGACGGCCCAGCCAGAAGCCCAGAAAAGAACAAAAGAGAAACGACGACCCAGCGCGTGGCCCACACCACCACACCCGCACACACGTCCACACGCACGCCCAGCCGACTAGGCGGACCGACGACCCAGTCCACGACGTCATACAAGGCCCATTGACGGTAGCATTGTCTCCTTCTGCCGTCCGACCCCGAGCCCAGCCCGGCTCCCCTTTTTGGGCGGCCTTCGGAATCGGAGGCTTCAAATCCGTTTCGTATTCCATGATGATGCTCCCTTGCCGATAATAAATAGTCAGAATTATACCCGACCAGCCCAACCAGTCCACCACCCCGAATGCCCACGACGCGAAAGGAGAGAGAAAAAAAAAAGAGGCGCAGAAGACAGGAGAGGCAGCGAGCGAACTCCCAACCAAATCCCCAAATCCACGAGCTCCCGCCCCGATCTCGATCTCGCCGCCGGCGCTGCCTCCGCGATGATGGATCCGGAGATGTTGCGGCTGGCGCAGGAGCAGATGCGCCGCATGTCGCCGGACGACCTCGCCAGGATGCAGCAGCAGGTCGGTCCCATCTCCCGCACCCCGATCCCGTCCCGCGTGTCTCTCCCTCCGAGTCGATTCGCCGGAGCGGGCGAGCCCGAGTGTTTTCCAGTTTTGTCTAGGTAGCAGTAGATCGGGGGAAAGTAGCGTTCAGTTGGGTTGGATTTTTTCTGTTTCTGGGTTTACTGCACGTTGTGTCAGAGAATGAATGTGTCGTGAGGCTGGCGTCAGCGGGACGTGGTTCGAAGGCAGGGTTCGCATGCACGTTGAATTGGAGTCAATCGGGGAGTGTGGCTTGAGTCCTTGAGTTGGGTTTAAATCGGTTTCGCATGCTTGATTGGCGACGCCACCAGAATGTTTCCATCCTGTGTTGCCACGAGCAACCGCGTGCTGCTGCCGAAACTAAGTGCAATAGGACTGCATGTCTGCTTTTATCGTTTCAGGCGCCTGACATGTTTTCCTCTTCTGCTGCTTTACTCAACGTCGTCTGTTGTGTCCTGAGGAAGTGTTTGTGGATGGCATGAGATTGACTATGTCCTTGTTGCGACTTTGATAACTGCAGCTGATGTCCAACCCTGACCTCTTAAGGATGGCTTCTGAGAGTATGAAGAACATGAAAGCTGAGGATTTAAGGCGAGCGGCGGAGCAGATGAATCAGACAAGACCAGAGGATATGCGTGATATGACTGAGAAACTCGCCAACACTACGCCCGAGGAGTTTGCTGCTATGAAGGCTCAAGCAGACGCTCAAATGTCGTATGCTATATCTGGTGCCAAGATGTTAAAGAAGCAGGTTAGTGAAACAAAATTGTGCATCCCATTTTTTTCTACCTTCTTTTTTCATTATGCATGCTGAACTATTGCAATGAAGCTCCATGGTGCATTGTCATGTCTGTGTAGAATATGCTAGTTCTTCTGTCTGTGCTCTTAGTCAATTGCATAAAAGTGCACACAATATTGAATGAACTACATTGCATCTGTTAATTTGGCTAGCACGGAACAGTTTTTTATCACTTTGAACTACAGTGCACACAATATTTAATTTGGTTTTCTATCATTTTTTTTGGCTGACTTCTGGTATTTTTGCACCTAGTTTATTTCTTTTCTTATCGCTGATAGTGAGCTTTCATCAAACAATTAACATAGTTAATTTGATATGGTAGCTTCCAGGTTTCTATGTATGTTACCAATTTCCGTTGCATATAACCCTTTTTATACCTCTTGACTTCAGGGAAATGAACTTCATAACCAGGGACAGTATGCGGATGCTGCTAGCAAATACAAACTGGTGAGTTTTGAACATCAAGCTTCCATTTAAAAAAATGTTGGCATGCTTTCCAGTAAGGCCTGACTGTTAAACATGTTCTTTTCTTGATCAGGCCAAGGATAATTTAAAAAACATACCATCGTCTGCGGCGCATACTCTGCAGTTGCAATGTACCCTTAATCTAATGGCTTGTTATTTGAAGACGGGGCAATTTGACGAATGCATAAGCCAAGGTTCAGAGGTAAGGTCATGAAGTATTTTACTACCTGCTTTCATTTGAACGGATTCTAGGATCTGATACCCTATTTTTATAATGAGGTATGAGCACAAGATAGTTTTCCATTCCTTAATGAAATCCTGTTTCTGTGAAAACCTACTGTTTCATGATTAAAAAATGCTGTGCCATGGTGTTTAGATCATGTGAAGTTCATGACCATTACAAGTTTACTGCTTTAGCAGACTATAAGGTAAAATGTTTGAATTCTGTAAAAGGAAAGGGGTCTTTTCCAAAGATTGCTAAGTAAAGGCAAATAATATGGGTACTTCCATATTTTTGAACTGGTAATATGTGTGATTAAACATCATAACACTTCATATCTTGCTGCATGTAATAATCGAGTAATTCCACCCCTTTGGCTATTTATGAGCTGTTGGAATAGAAATTTGTAATTCTCTTTGCTTTTTCACAAATTATGTTGTCTATTGAGTGCCCCAAAGCATTGCAGTTCTTCTATTACTTGAAAGGCTGACTCATCTATATCAAATTGATTACAGGTTCTAACTTATGATTCAAGCAATGTCAAAGCATATTATCGGAGGGGTCAAGCGTATAAAGAACTCGGAAAATTGGAGGTAAGCTTTGCTCTATTTGTGGGCATGTCTTTTTATTCACTGTAAATCCCTTGCATGATTCCCCCGTTGCTATGCTCAACATGAAATAATCATGAAAAATACTTTCAGGCCGCTGTTTCTGACTTGAGTAAAGCCCATGAAATTTCCCCTGAGGATGAAACTATTGCTGAGGTTCTCAGGTATGGTTTCATGTTCTATCACAGCTTGTACCTTATTCTGATGTAAACAAATGTGTTTAGCAACTTAAGTTGACACCACTGTGTTCTATTTTATTCATAATGCAGAGATACTGAAGAAAAACTTGCACAGGAAGGGGGAGGAGTGAACATGCGAAAAGGTGTTGTTATTGAAGAGGTTGTAGAAGATGATACTTCACAGCCATCGAGCAGTCAAAGAAGTTCTCCTGGGTATACTGTTTCACAACCACCTGAAAGCCATCAAGCAGTCAGGCCATCCCAAAATTATGTTTCCAAGAGCGGTACTGAAGGCTTATCGAAGTTAGGAGTTGAAGGAATGTCGCCTGAACTTGTCAAAACTGCCACCAATATGATTGGCACAATGAAACCAGAAGAACTTCAGAAAATGTTCGAAGTTGCTTCTTCAATGAATGGCACTAGCTCTGTTGGTCCCAATATGGGATCCAATATGCCAGAAATGTCACCTGATATGCTTAAGATGGCATCTGATATGATTGGGAAGATGTCTCCTGATGAACTGCAGAATATGATGAATTTTGCTTCTCAGATGGGTGGGCCTGGTGGTGCCCCTAGGAGCTCAGAGAATAACTTCCAACCTTCATCGAGAGCCACAACAAGTAATTCACCCCTTGGATCATCTTCTCAAACTATTTCGGAGAGCCCTGATGAACTGTCAAACGATCAAAGGATGGGGCAGTCATCTTCTAGTCTTCCGCCTTCTACAGCTGATATGCAGGAAACCATGAGAAACTCTATGAAAGACCCTGCAACACGGCAGGTAAGAAATCCTTAGCCAGGGGAAATTATGTTTCGAATCATGATGCCAGGAAAATTCATGCTTTGAATTTCAACATCTCTTGGGCCTTTTTTCTTATCTAACATCTCCTGTGCCTTTTTTTTTTAATTTAACAGATGATGGCAAACATGATGAAGAACATGAGCCCTGAGATGATGGCAAACATGAGCGAGCAATTTGGAATGAAGCTGTCAAAGGAGGATGCTGCAAAAGCTCAACAAGCCATGTCCTCATTATCCCCCGAGGATTTGGATAGAATGGTACGAAATCAATTTTCATTAGCTTCAACTGCCTGGTCATGATCTTAGTTTACTAAATGGCAGGCTTGAATCTTACTGCTTCGATCATTAACCATGTGCTTGTCTTTGCATTCAGATGAGATGGATGGAGCGAGCCCAGAGAGGGGTAGAAGTCGCGAAGAAGACAAAGAACTGGCTTTTAGGCCGGCGAGGCTTGATCCTTGCTATTGTCATGCTGATCCTGGCATTCATCCTTCACCAGCTTGGGTTTATCGGCACGTGATGGTGTGACCTTGCATCTGCGTGCGGCAAATAATTTGTTCGATAGCGATGGAGTTTCTCCTTGCTCACAGCTGTTCGGGCACCCGGGAAATTCCGAATACGAGAATTCTTTGAGTCTGTATCTGTTTTAGAAGTGTAACTGTGTAACTTTGTTTATAAGCAATAACATTCATCTTATTTCTTCAAGCAAACGAGGAATAGAAAGGAATCCAGCCAATATTGTTGTGATAACCAGCTGACACTGTATACTTGTGGTATCTCGGTTTGAAGATTTGCAAAGCGTTAAGCATATCAAAAGCAATATTATCCTAAACACTAAACAATCGGTCACCTATCATTGGCCATCTTTTGTTTGGCTCTTTATTCGAGCTACTAAATAGCCATTTAAGCATGTTAAACGGATATTAAACTGATTATACGGGTGTTTGCTCTTTATTCGAGCTAAATGGCCATTTAAACATGTTCAATGGATATTAAATTGACTATATGAGTGATTAAACAGATGCTGTCTACACGAATGGCCGACAAGACGGAACAGTGATCAAAATGAAGCGGGTTTTTAAAGCAGCTGTGAGATATTGATACATAAGAAATTCAGGTGTGTTACAGATTTGCAAACACATACGAAAACAGCTACATGAATATAGCATCTTTAAAATGTTTGGTTATTAATAACAAAACAAACATAACTCTTTCCACTTTACGTGAAAACTGCAAACCACAAACGAGATGAAGTTAAGTAAGGGTTTGGAGGATCGTTAGTGCAGATGCAAAAAGAAGAAATGGCAATAAAATATGTTTTGGGGTTAACAAAAACTGTGCGCAAAGGGGAACCATTGTCTAGGGCCCAACCGGGTTCGAACCGGTGGCCTATTGATCTGCAGTCAATTGCTCTACCACTGAGCTATGGACCCATTTGTGTGAACGAATTCAAAATATCTTGTATTGCCTTGAAAGTTAACATTTAGCCGGACGGCAAGGCAACTATGTTTTATATTTTCCTGCTCTTGTAACACGAGGTTCCTCTTCAGTTCAACAAAAACAAAGTTGCTTCACGACACAAAACGGGCACGATGCCAGTCCCCTACAATCCTGGTGCGCACACATTATTAGGAACACGGAAAATCCCATCCCCATAGCACTAGTATCCTTCGGAAAAAAGGAAAAAGAACGAATAAATAATGACGTGGAATTCCCACTCTCAAGCCTCAACCAAACCTGGTAATCACATCGGCGTTGCTAATTAATCTCCATGCTCCCACACCCTCTCACGAAGTCACGTCACGTGCTCCACGGATTAGTCGGTTGAAAATTGTGATCCGTTCAGCGGGCTTGACCACCGCCGGCTCCGGCACGGCTGACCGCGTCACCCTCCCCTCCTGGCACAAAGACTCCTAATAATGATAACATCTCGCGGCCCACCATGTCAGCGACACGGAGCAGGTACCGGCAGCGGGCCCACCAGCACCGTCAGACAAGCGGGGAGATACGCGGGGCCCACCCGTCAGCGGCGGGAGGGGTGGCGACACGGAGTCGCCGAGGGGGGAGGGGACGAGCACGGGACGGCCGTTTCGTCGCCTCTTCCCCCCCGCCCCCAGTGGCCAGTGGACGTGTCGTCGCCGGCCGCAAGAGGAGAGCGATTCCACGCGGACTTGGTCTATTAATCTCCGCTAGCAGTATCGTTTGGGGGCGATTGCTAGGTTGTTGGAGCAGGTTTGGGGTCAGCACCGCTCGCTCGGTTGGTCTCTCACTGACTCTCGCCCTCCGCCGATTTTCTCCCGTACGGTCTTGGTCGGAAAAGGTGCGGTTCCGCGGCAGTATGCTGTGAATTCTTGATCGGTGTTTTTAGGTCGTGCTGAACGACTTGCTTCATTTGGTTGGCTTGATTGTTTTTTGCTCGAATTTCCGCGTAAAAATGATTATCCTTTTGCCGTTCGTGCTGCAGGAATTGTTTGCGGAGGCGGCGGCGTTGATCCGGGCAGCTTCGATCGGAGAGAGGGAGATGGAGGGAGGGGGGATGGAGGCGACGGCGGCGCGGATGGAGGAGCTCTCGTCGGCGGCGGCGTTCGTGGAGGGCGGCGTTCAGGACGCCTGCGACGACGCCTGCAGCATCTGTCTCGAGGCCTTCTCCGACAGCGACCCCTCCGCGGTACGGCTTCCTGCTGCCCCGCGGCCGTGCTGAAGGAGATGCATGGATCTTTGGGTTTGGGTTGCGCCTTGCTCGGCCTCTTTAACACGCTTGCTCTTTCTTGCTTCTGCTTGGCGCAGGTGACCAGCTGCAAGCACGAGTTCCACCTCCAGTGCATCCTTGAGTGGTGAGAAGCTGCTCTGTAACTGCTTCCTGCAGTTCTTTTTTTTTTTGAACGTGATGGCAGGAGCTCTGCTTCCTGCAGTTCTTCAGGCCCTTTTGATATCTGTGTTGCGAGGATCAGGAGCCGTAGTGTTTAGGAATGCACAGTTCTTCAATTGTTTTGCTGGGTGCTCAGCTCGTAATTTCGATGAGTGCTAAATGCACTGCTGATCTGAATCTCTGCCCATGCACTCTGAATGTAATTTGGGTGAAATTGCGATCTCTGCTCGGAGATGTTTGGTTGTCAGTTACCAGCATTGGTGTATTACATGCGTATTGTAATTGCTTTATTATCCTTAAGTGATACATAAGTGCATTCTGATTGATCTTGTAGGTGCCAGAGAAGTTCCCAGTGTCCCATGTGTTGGCAGGCAATCAGCATGAAGGACCCAATGAGGTAGAAATTCTGCTAGACCAATGCATTGATTGTGAACACTCACTTTTCATTTACGGTTTGGTCTCACTTGGATTTCTTGCCTACTGCAGCCAAGAACTCCTTGAGGCTGTCGAGGAAGAGCGGAATGTGCAAGAAAATCATGCGCGCACAACTATTTTTCACCATCCACTGCTCGGAGATTTTGAGGTGCAGCATATCTGATATTCACATTTGGGAGTGGGAGTGTGCCTCCAGTAACAGCACGCCTGGTTGTATGTATGCACGCTTAATTCCTGCACAAATACTGATGTCACTGTTTCTTCCAGGTACCCGTCGATGCAGATGATGCAGAAATTGAAGAACGTATCATACAGCACTTGGCAGCTGCTGCTGCAATTCGTAGGTCGCACCGCCATGCCAGAAGAGAAGGTCGTCGCAGCAGATCGGCAGCGCATGGCCACCCACAAACTCTATTCTTTCCAACTGCGGAGGCCACTTCTGGTGGATCTATGTCATCAAATTCACGGCAAGAAGGGGTTCATGAACATGCTCCTGCTGTAATTTTTGCTCGCCCATTTCCTACCGTGGATTCTACAGAAGAAACAGGTGCAGACACATCTGTGCCTGGAACTTCCTTGGCTAATAATGGCCCTGTTGTGTCAAATAATAGGTATTTCCTGCAGAAAAAGGGCCTACATGGCTACAATTCACATGTAAATATATGATTATTTTCATTCACATGGGGCTAACACTTGCTACATAATGATCTGGATCAGAGTTTCTAAGGACCAATCTTCACCTGTCGGCCAAGATGAAGCCGGACCATCTGACGTGCAGTCATTCTCAGACTCATTAAAATCACGCCTGCAATCAGTTTCAACAAAGTATGCTTCTAATTCTACAGTTTTATTGCTTCTAATATCAGACACCTTTGGAAGTTTAAAGCATTATTAACTTAAGTGTCCACCATCTTTGCTATACCAGGTACAAGGATTCTATAACGAATAGTACACGCGGGTGGAAGGAAAGGTGGTTCACGCAGAAGAACACTATATCAAATCTTGGTTCAGAGGTGAGAAGGGAGGTCAATGCTGGAATTGCTGCTGTATCTCGTATGATGGAGCGACTAGAAACACGGGATGGAACAGGACCATCATCTACTTCGGCAACCAACGTTCATTCTGCTTTAGATACAAATAGTCAAGGAGCTTCGCCCCCAAAAGTTGCGACTGTTGGAAATGATGCCTCGTCTTCAGCAACTTGAATGTCACAAATCAGATTCTCAATGAGTTTACACTACATGTGGTTATGGAGTGCGGTATGTGCTATGCTTCTACTCCAGAGGACGTACTTCACAGTCTGTCACATTGTATAATCAGTTTGTCACTGGCTCATTAGTCAGTGAAGAGATGTTACATGCCAAGTTGTTGTTCCATGAATATTTGTAGACTAAACTATGCTTTTACTGCCCAAATGAAACACTGTTAGTTAATTTGGATATGCACGATTGAGAGACCATGACAATGTTTTAGTCCTATCATTCAGGAATCATAATTTATATAAGGATAGTTTAGTACATTAGTGTCCATGATATACTGGGAAAACAGTTGGTCAAGTACTTCCCTCTTAATTATCAAGTATGCATGCCACAACAGCATGCCATCACTTCGGAGATGTACTGTCATATATAGTGCTTCAGTGAACTGATAAGTAGATGTCCTGATTCACTAGTAACAAGTGCTGTGTATTTACTTTCTGAAAAGTTTGGTCATACCACTCAGATATCAAGGGAATATGAGATGAATGTTAACTATTGGTTCACAGCATGTAGATTAGGACAAATTTCTTTTCTGTTATGATCTAACATTAAGACGTAGAAGCTCATAGTCTTCCCGTTCTCAGCCACTGTTTGGTCCTTTTCATTTTGTTCGCACAGAGCTTGAAAACAAGTGATATTTTTTTCAGGTCTAGGACGAGAATGTCTGTTGCAAATAACGTCTCCTTCAGTAGGGCTGCTCCTTCAGTTCTCCGAATATTCTGCATCAATAGGAAGGATATACCATGTTTGGAGTTCCTTCTGAACGCTCGCATGCAACATCTGCAGTATTTGCATGGATGCAATGAACTGGTTTGAAGAATCTATATATGTACAGATTGTCATGGAAGTGCCACATCTGGTCTTGTTTGTTTCTGTAGAATTCTAAGCCAAGTGCACGTTGTATTATTTATCCTCTTAATAGAATCCTAGAATGAACACGAACAGGCCAGTACTGATTGTTATTGGTGAGACTTTGCATCCATCCCTCTTTTGAATGCATCAGCATAACCCCCACCGTCTTTTTCTACTTCTTAATACAAAGACGCGCAGTTCTCCTGCGAGTTTAAGAAAAAAATTATATCAGCATGCGTCCTGTTCAGTCTATATGTTTGCTTGGCTTATGCAATTAACACTTTACATGAATGCCAGGCATGTAAGACCCAGACAAAGTTAAATTCTCTGACCAAACTGGCCTCTCATTCCAGAATTACTACCAGCTGATTAGCTGAACATCCACTGTTTAACCTTGTGGTTCATCACATCACTCACTGTCATCATATCCATACATTTTTGTTTGTGCTCGAATTGGGTAGTCTGTTCCGTTCCAACAGCAGTCACTGTCAGTTCAAGACTGACATTTTTCTTCACAATCAGCCAAACCTAAACTGTTGCATAGCATCAGCATGTTTCATGATTGAACAATGTGACCTTCAAATAATACTAATAACAACAATAATAATAATTAAATCTGATTACAAAAAAATATATCTTTACATGCACACATGAAACACCTTCCTGTACTCTTGTACACTGCAGGCTCCAAGTCCCCAAAGCAAAGGCTTCCATTTCCGCCAATGGAGCTCACACCAGCAGTATCTAAGGACAAATTTCTTTCTTTCCAGATTAAGATCTCATTTAAGATGCAGAAACTCATGTTCTTCCCTTCTCTTAACCCTCGTGTGGTCCTTTGCAGTTTTTTCCCCACAAAGCTTCAATTTTTTTTTCCAGAAATATCGCTCAGTAGGTCCCTTTCTTCAGTTCTCAACCAAGCATTCGTGTCGATACTAATAAGGAGACACAGTCCTTTCAGACCTTGACATGCAACTTGTGCAATGTTCCAAATAGATGTAATCAAATGGTTTGAAGAATCTATGTACAAATGTTCATGGTAGTGCAATACATGCCACACATATACTTCTAGCTTTGTTTGCTGCTGTTTGAAATCTGCATTGCCAAGGGCATGTTATCTTTGTCTAGTGTGAACCTTTGAGACCATTTTATTAATCAAAGAAAGATGTTTAAAACATGTTTTCATCTCATGGCCTAGGAATCCTCCTAACTCCTAATAGAGCAGTATGATTGTTGCTGGTGAGGCTTCATTCATCTCATTTTTGGAAGTATCAGCATGCATCCTATCCGGTCCTTATGTTTGCTTGGCATTTTTCCAGTACAAGAGGACACAGCAAACAGTTTACACAAATGTCAAGTATCTCAGACCAGGCAAAGTCACATGTTCTCTAACTATAACTATAACTAAGGGCATGTTTGGATCATCCCGACTAAACTTTAATCCCTATCCTATCGGATGTTTGGACACTAATTAGAAGTACTAATTAGACTAATTATAAAACTAATTGCACAAATGGAGGCTAATTTGCGAGACGAATCCATCAAGTCTAATTAGTCCATGATTTGACCATGTTGTGCTACAGTAAACATATGCTAATGATGAATTAATTAGGCTTAATACATATCCAAACATCCGATATGATGGGACTAAAAAATTAATCCCCAGATCCAAAGAGGCCTAAATTGGCTTCTTCTTCCAGATTACCACTGGGCTACCAGCCGATTAGCTGAACACTCACTGAGTTAACCTTGTGATCCATCACATCACTCACTGTCATCAAGTTTGTACATTTTTGTTTGTGTTTAGATTGGGTAGTCTGTTCCATTCAAACACCAGTCACTGTGAGTTCAGTACTGAGTATGTTCCCTGATAGACCAACGTGCAGACTAATGCATGCCTCAAATAATAAATAAATTATTCTGATTGGCAAAATAACATCTCTCTTTATATTCACCTCGAAAGATTCTCCTTTGCACACCACACTCTCCAAGTCCCAAGGCAACGGCTTCCATTTCCACCCAAGGAGCTCACACCAACAATGTCCATGGCCGTGGCATTGGCGGCCATCTTGGCCGTCTTCATCCTCAGGTACATGCTCGCTCCGTGTGGCAAGAAGGCTCTGAACCTTCCACCTGGCCCGCGGGGTTGGCCGGTGATCGGCAGCCTCGGCGCGCTGGCGGGCGCGGTGCCGCCGCACCGCGCACTGGCCGCGCTCGCGGCGCGCCACGGCCCGCTCATGCACCTCCGTCTCGGCTCCTACCACGTCGTGGTGGCCTCGTCGGCGGACGCCGCCCGGCTCGTCCTCAAGACTCACGACCTCGCGTTCGCTGACCGCCCGCGCACGGCCGCCGGCAAGGTCGCTTCCTACGGCTACCTCGGCATCGTGCACACCCCGTACGGCGCCTACTGGCGCATGGCGCGCAAGCTCTGCGCCACCGAGCTCTTCTCGGCGCGCCGCGTGGACTCGTTCGAGCGCGTCCGCGCACAGGAGATGCGCGCGCTGGTGCGCGGCCTGTTCCGGAGCGCCGGCCGCGCCGTCGCCGTCCGGAAGCACGTCGCGGGGGCCACGCTGCGGAACATCCTCCGCATGGCCGTGGGCGAGAAGTGGTCGGGCTGCTACGGTAGCGCCGACGGCGAGACGTTCTGGCGCACGCTGGACGAGGCGTTCGCGGTGACCGGCGCGGTGAGCAACGTCGGCGAGTGGATCCCGTGGCTGGGCTGGCTCGACTTGCAGGGCTGCATCCGGCGGATGAAGCGGCTGAGCGAGATGTACGACCGGTTCTACGAGCAGATCCTTGATGAACACGAGGAGCGGCGGCGGCGAGCCAGAGCCGGCAAGTTCGTGGCGAGTGACCTGGTCGACGTGCTGTTGCAGCTCGCCGAGAAAGGCAGGTCGGAGTCGTCGGAGGCCAAGCTCACGCGCGATGGCGTGAAGGCCTTCATCCAGGACATTATCGCCGGCGGCACGGAGAGCTCGGCGGTGACGATAGAGTGGGCCATGTCGGAGCTTCTCCGCCACCCGGAGGCCATGGCGGCCGCGACCGACGAGCTGGACCGCGTGGTCGGCCGCGGGCGCTGGGTCACGGAGCGCGACCTGCCGGACCTCCCCTACATCGACGCCGTCGTGAAGGAGACAATGCGGCTGCACCCGGTGGGCCCGCTCCTCGTCCCGCACCAGGCCCGCGAGGACACGGTGGTCGCCGGCTACGACGTGCCCGCGGGCGCGCGCGTGCTGGTGAACGCGTGGGCCATCGCGCGCGACCCGGCGTCGTGGCCCGACGCTCCCGGCGCGTTCCGGCCGGAGCGGTTCCTGGGCGGCGGCGGCGGCGGCGCCGGGGTGGACGCGTGCGGGGCGCACTTCGAGCTGCTGCCGTTCGGGGCCGGGAGGCGGATGTGCCCGGCGTACGGCCTCGCCGTGAAGGTGGTGGCCGCCGGCGTGGCGAACCTGGTGCACGGGTTCGCGTGGCGGCTGCCGGAGGGGGTGGCGCCGGAGGACGTGAGCATGGAGGAGCACTTCGGGCTGTCCACGCGCCGGAAGGTGCCGCTCGTCGCCGTCGCCGAGCCCAGGCTGCCGGCGCACCTCTACGCCGCCAACGAGTAATCTTGTTTACGTTTTACGAGACGATTGACGCATTTGCACGTGAAATCAGGGCATCGAAAATGCATTGTGCCAGATCGTGGATATAAACTACGCGGAGATGCTACTTAATTAACAGTCTCCTTTTTCTTTTCAAAAAACTTTAGGCGACAAATATGAGCCATTAGTTCTGGATCCAAGATCGGCACGCCATGTGACCATCTCCATCTATCGTGATCCCTAACTGCTTGCCCCAGCTCCATCCTAGCACCGGGCCACCGGCTCTCCATCCTCGGCGGCTTCCCAGAAGCCGAATCCGTCACCACCGCCACCTGCTTCCTGAACCGGTTGTGCCTCCTTCGTACGCCCCTGCTCTTTCCTCACCCTTGCCGCCTGCGTTAGGATACAGATCGGAGAACTAGAAAAGGAAATGGGAATTGGATACAGGAAGAAGAGAGTCAGATAGAGGGACGGACGATCACTCGCGCAACACACGGGACTCAGATCAGGCGCATTCGGAGCCCACTACTACCCTGGTGTTGGGCCGACACTCCCTGAAGCTCCTGCAAGGCCCAACAGCAGCTCCTTCAGACTCTTGTATCTGGTCTCCAGCTTTGATCAGCAGCTCCTTCAGAATCCTCTTGAATCTTGTGTCCAGCCATCATCAGTGCAGTGCCGCTAACAGCATGCTACACCGTGGCTTTTAAAAGCATTGGAGTTTTCAGGTGCCAGCATGCATTTGTAGATGCATGGAACACTAGTCTTGTGCTGATTAACCCCACCCGCCCCCCCCCCCCACACACACACGGGGTAAATGATATATCTGAACTATCTGATTTTTCTTTGTTTTCCTGTCAATGTTTCTAACCATTGGAGCTTGAAACAACGCTCCTCTCTTTTACATGCGGTCCCCCCCCCCCCCATTTTTAGCAGTGTTCCTGCCACCCTTGCCACAAGAACCTATCTGTCCGTTTTGGAGCTCCCCTGGCCGGCACCCGCCTTGTCAGAGCTATGTGTATTTTGTTCATTTGTTATGTCACCTGACCCCCGATGACTCTTCAAATTCCATAGCAAGTTCCTCCTCAGACCAACATCAGCAGGGTGAGAAAGCACTATGTCAGAAGCCCAATCCGTGTAACCCTGACAATATTATAGTATGGCTTTCCGCCCCTGCATCGACCACCCTGACAATATATTACTGGGATCTCGCACCATGATCACAAGAGAAGAATATTATGATTTTCAGCTGTAATTATTGTTGCCCGTGGCAACGCACGGACATTTAGCTACTTCAAGAAAGCATCAAATAACGATGGATTTAAAATATCTGTTCGCAAACAGATTGATGTTTGTTAGATAACGGGGAACACATATACTTTCACAGATTGATCCATGAAGGACAAACTTCTCCTGTCTACATTGTGTTCTCACTTTAAGATGTAGAATCTCATGGTCTTCCCTATTCGTGACCACCATGTGGTCCTTCACAATTTTTTTACCCAAAGCTTGAAAACAATAATCTCTCTCTCTTTTTTTTTTTTGAGGTCCAGGATGACCCTGCCTGTTTCTTCAGATTCAGACAGAGTGTCACCTTCGATATGGCTGTTGCTTACTTGCTTCAGTTCTCTGAACTTCCGAACCTTCTGATGCAATTATGCAGCTTGTGCGATATTCACGTGGATGTAAATGAATTGGTTTGAAGGAACAATGTACAGATGCTAGTGCAAATGCAACACTCACCACACAAATACATTTGTTCTTGTTTGTTTCTGAAGAAATCTGCGATGCCTAGGCCGTGATGTCTTTGTCTAGTGTGTGTGTGGCTCTGGGACCAGTTCATTAGGCAAAGAAACATGAACACACATGTTTCATGTGCCTACTAATCCTCCGAATAGAAACATTAAAATGAGATGCGCTGAAAACGCTGGCCACTTGTGGTCCTGTTGCAATGCATACAGACCGGGGTGGTTGCCCTGGAACTCAAAAAAAAAAAACTTCCGAATAGAATCCTAGAAGTTGCATGTGCTGACTATTGTTACTGGTGAACGGTGAATTTTGCATTCATCTCAGTTTTGGGAGTATCAGCAACTTCAGCATGTGTCCTATTCAGTCCATATGTTTTCTACTTTTATTGGCTATTTCTAGTAAAAGAATGCACAGTGAAAACATTGGATGAATACCAAGTATGTCTGATGACCCATGACAAGTCACAGAATTCTGACCAAACTTTTCTTTTTTGAGAATACGCAGAAGAGCTGCGAATCATTGCATTAAGAAGAAAGTTTTCACAACGCGGGCTAGCATAAGCGCACGCACACCTCACTCACTTAAAGGATTATACGGCACTATAATACAACCGAATTCTGACCAAACTGTCTTCTTCTTCCAGAATTACAGCTGTAGTGAACATTGCCTGACAACCTTGTGAACTGTGATTCATCACACCACACGGCTACCATCTCCGCACATGTTTGTTGCGAGTTTGTGATTGGGAAGTCTATTGCATCGAGGCAAACTCCGGACACCGTCACAGTCAGTTCAGGACTGATGTGTTTGCTTCAGTCCATGATGAATGTGTGCCTCAAATAATTGCAGAATCTAGTTAGGGCCTGTTTAGTTCACTTTGCATTTTTGCAAAATTTCACTGTAGCAAAGGAATCTTGCTAATTTGAAGTACTAAATGAAGTCTATTTGCAAAACTTTTTGCATGGATGGGTTGTAAATCGCGAGACGAATCTAATGAAGCCATAATTAAGCAATAATTAGCGGATGGTTACTGTAGCATCACTGTTGCAAAACAACATGGATTAAGTAGGCTCATTAGATTCGTCTCGCGATTTACAACCCATCCATGCAAAAATTTTTGCAAATAGACTTCATTTAGTACTTCAAATTAGCAAGATTCCTTTGCTACAGTGAAATTTTGCAAAAATGCAAAGTGAACTAAACAGGCTCTTAAGCTCAGAAAAGAGAAAAATATTTATTTTTTCCTTTACATGCCACCATGAGTCCACGACGAATGTGTGCCTCAAATAATAGCATAATATACTAATATAGTTCACAAAAAAAAATTATTCCTTTATAAGTATATGCCACCACGAAACAACACCTCATCGATCGTGCAGTCGTACCACACACTCTCCAAGGCTTCCATTTCCAGCGATGGAGCTCACAGCAATGTTGTCCATGGCAATGGCCGCCATCTTGGCCATCTTCATCCTCAGCTCCGTCGTCCCGCCACGCGGCCGGAGGAAGGCACTGAACCTTCCGCCGGGCCCGCGGGGGTGGCCGGTGTTCGGCAGCCTCGGCGTTCTGGCGGGCGCGGTCCCGCCGCACCGCGTGCTGGCCGCGCTCGCGGCGCGCTACGGCCCGCTCATGCACCTCCGTCTGGGCTCCTATCACACCGTGGTGGCCTCGTCGGCGGAGACCGCCCGCCTCGTCCTCAAGACCCACGACCTCGCGTTCGCCGACCGCCCGCCCACGGCCGCCGGCGAGATCACCGGCTACGGCTACCAGGGCATCGTGCACACGCCGTACGGCCCCTACTGGCGCATGACGCGCAAGCTCTGCGCCACCGAGCTCTTCTCGGTGCGGCGCGTGGACTCGTTCGAGCTCGTGCGCGCGCAGGAGATGCGCGCGCTGGTGCGCGGCCTGTTCCGGTGCGCCGGCCGCGCCGTCGCCGTCAGGGAGCACGTCGCGGGCGCCACGCTGCGGAACATCCTCCGCATGGCCGTGGGGGAGAAGTGGTCGGGCTGCTACGGCAGCGCCGAGGGCGAGGCGTTCCGGAGCACGCTGGACGAGGCGTTCGCGGCGACCGGCGCGGTGAGCAACGTCGGCGAGTGGGTGCCGTTGCTGGGATGGCTCGACGTGCAGGGCTGCGCGCGGAAGATGAAGCGGCTGCTCGAGCTGCACGACCGGTTCTACGAGAAGATAGTGGACGAGCACGAGGAACGGCGGCTGCGAGCCGATGCCGCCGGCGAGTTCGTGGCGAGCGACCTCGTCGACGTGCTGTTGCAGCTCGCCGAGGAGGACAGGCAGGAGTCGGAGGCCAGGCTCACGCGCGTCAGCGTGAAGGCCTTCATCCAGGACATCATCGCCGGGGGCACGGAGAGCTCGGCGGTGACGATAGAGTGGGCCATGTCGGAGCTTCTCCGCCACCCGGAGGCCATGGCGGCCGCGACCGACGAGCTGGACCGCGTGGTCGGCCGCGGGCGCTGGGTCACGGAGCGCGACCTGCCGGACCTCCCCTACATCGACGCCGTGGTAAAGGAGACGCTGCGGCTGCACCCCGTCGGCCCGCTCCTGGTCCCTCACCACGCCCGCAAGGACACGGTGGTCGCCGGCTACGACGTGCCCGCGGGCGCGCGCGTGCTGGTGAACGCGTGGGCCATCGCGCGCGACCCGGCGTCGTGGCCCGACGCGCCCGACGCGTTCCGGCCGGAGCGGTTTCTGGGCGGCGCCAGCGCCGGCGTGGACGTTCGCGGCGCGCACTTTCAGCTGCTGCCGTTTGGGGCCGGGCGGCGGATCTGCCCGGCGTACGACCTCGCGCTGAAGCTGGTGGCCGCCGGCGTGGCGAGCATGGTGCAGGGGTTCGCGTGGCGGCTGCCGGACGGGGTGGCGCCGGAGGACGTGAGCATGGAGGAGCACGTCGGGCTGTCCACGAAGCGGAAGGTGCCGTTCGTCGCCGTTGCCGAGCCCCGGCTGCCGGCGCACCTCTACGACGACGCCGCCGATTGGTCGGACTTATTTTTACACGATTGGCGCACGTTTTCACCAGGTGAAAACATTAGCCGTCACGTATCTTCGGACCTTGCTGCTTAAACAGTTTAACTAGTACATGTGCAAGCTGATGCATTGTTCCAATGTTCAATAAAGGATCTCTGTCTACAGCCCTCGAATTTTTCTGTGGTTGTTCAATGAAAATCCAAGGATCCATAGGCCATGGTCTTCTTCTTTCTCTGTCAGCCACGGACCCACGGTTGGTTCTCCTTCACTGCAATCTTCCAGGATTGTGTCAGCTGCCGCGCCTGTTGCTGATTCGACGGTCGATCGCCATCCGCGGCCGATGATGTCCCTGCCACCATGGTCCATGGCTCCCGACGACCACGCCAGCCTTCGTCAACCCCGCTACGACCGACGACGTTTCTCTAAGCCATGGGATAGAGAAAGCACTCTAGAGGAAAACGTTCATGTCTGCCACACATGCTAATTAATCACGCACTAGTCTTCTTTCAAAATAAACCATTCACTAGTTTGATGAATAGCTGGTCAAGGCAACAAACAGAGATCACTGACAGAACAACAAATGAGCAGCTCATTATTAAGAAAGTCATGACACATCCTAGGCGGCTAGGCATGGCTACTGACTCTAAGAAGCATGTAAATCTGATCCTTTAACATAATGAAGATATCTGCTCACATGGACACACTGCAATTTCAGTTTTTTGTTGACTGAAGAATTGCAGGGCTGTAAAGCAGGCGAACTTGTAACCAAACTTTGAAGAGACAGGAACGTGATTCGAAATTTTGCACATCTGTTTTCAGAATGCTTCCTGGAAGGATATCAGGGTGATCCTGATGAGAATTACCATCATAGCGCAGAATTGGATAATTCTGTGTCCAGAAAAAGAGAAGGACAGGTTGTCTGGTGCTTTAATCAGGCTAAAAGAGATAGCAACCAGGCCTGGGAGGATTACTGGCTGAAGCAGGGCATGTCCAGGGAGCTGGTGTCCTTTTGGCGCTAAAACAACTGGGACTGGGAGCCCGCTGAGACAACAGAAGAACTTCGGAAGTGCTTCGACAAGAGAGGGTTCCTGGCTGATGAGAAGCCAGACTCTTCAGAGGAGGCTTATGGGGTTTGCGGCTGAAGGTGCTAAGAGTGGTGGTGAAGCTCCCTCTGGAGGCTTTGGGTTTGTGTTCTTGGTAGTTTTTGTGTTCGTCGTTGGTTGTCGGGTGGTAGTTGAACGTAAGACGGGAGGCTTGTTGGTCTCTTAAACTCTAAAACAATTATGCACATCTAAAGCATCTGTGTGTCGTGCATGTAAATATATGGGCAAATGATTGTTGGATAATTAGTTGTCACGAACATTTTACTTGAGATTCAGAGATTGTCCTCTTGATTATCATCAGATGAAAGACAGGTACAAACTTTATAAGCAAGCTGCCACTCAGCTATGTCATTATTAAGCACTACTCCATCCTGTTACGTGCCCTAGGACGGAGCGGCAGCCGGCAGCGAGAGCACGTAGTTGAGCGCCATGACGTGGCAGATCTCCTCCCCGCGCGTCGCGTTCAGCATCCGGAAGTAGCCATCGTCCCAGCTCGTCGTGTCGGCGTGGCACATCGCGACCGCGGTCGCGCCCGCGCCGGCCGCCGCCGCGCCCTCTCCCTGCGCTGCCGCCGTCAGCAGCTCGACGCGGAGCGCCTCCACGCCGGCCGGCCGGTGGCAGTAGTGGACCATGTACGGGTACGGCATCGGGTGGCAGTGGCACGGCACCACGGCGCCGCCGCCGCCGATGCGCGCGACCCCGTTCGGCGTGGCCCGCGGCGGCGGTAGCGCTCAGCCTTGGTGGCGTGTGCCCGCCGATCGACGACGCCGGAGGTCTCGCCGCTTCACTCTTCAAGAGAAGCTCGCCCGATTAGAGCTGGGCAAAGCGTCCGTGTCCCCGCCGGCCCCCGGGCAAGGAGATGGCAAGCCAGCTGACCGGCTTCGGCAGACCGGAGATGCACGCGGTCGCCGGCTCGAACCACATCGCCACCCGTCGATCTGCCTGGCGAGCCTGTGCCGAGCTCGGCCCTCGCCGTCGAATCCACGATCTTGTCGGCGAATCTCCTGAACCCATGCGGCGGCTTGCGTTCCGTGACGTGGACGAACCAGCCAGTCGACGCTGTCCTCGATGTCGTAGTCGTAGGACAGGTCCCGGAGCGTCCTCGAGCACTCCTCGACATGCGAATATCCTCTTGCCACTCCGCCGCGCCCTCCAAGGAGCCATGAATCAGCCATCAGCTGGAGGTCGTCTCCAAGGAACGTGATGCCATGTCTTCTTCCTGCTCCCTCGATGAATCCGCTGTCTCCCGGCCTCTTCCAGCCGTAGCAGGGCGGCGAGCTTTGGGAGGACGGCGCCCATCGCCCCCTGAGGCTCTCGTCACTCGCGGTCGCGGCGAAGCGACACAGGACACGGGAAGTCGTCCCTGACTGGCCGCCGCGCCGGCGCTGCGCCGACCAGGGGCGGACGGTAAACCAAATGCCGACCGGGGTGGACGGTATTTCAAATACCGTCCACCCCTGGGTCCCTACCAGCCGTTGGATCGAGCACGCGCGGTCCAGATAATGCGAGGTATGCCCAGGCAGGGACTCGGTCGTCATCGCCACTTCGCCAGTTGCCTGGCAGCGCGCGGGAGCTGCGGTGCCGCCACACCGGAGGCCCGACGGCACGGCGGTGGTGCTCAGCCTCGGCGGCGAATGTCTGCCGATCGACGACGACAGAGGCCTCGCCGCTTCATTGTTCAAGAGAAGCTCGTCCGATTGGCTCTGGGCAAAGTGTTCACGGGCCCGAGCAAGGAGATGGCCAGCCGGCCGGCTTCGGCAGACCGGAGATGCGCACGGGCTCCGGCGAACCACGTCGCCGCCTTCGCCGGCACCCGGCTGCCTCCTGCTCCAAGCCTGCAACGCAGGGTCCCGGTGGGCGACGCTGGCGATGCATCGAGAGCGTGACCGATTCAGAGTTCAGATTGGTTATGCGTTGCAGCGTCAGACACTCCTATTTTCACTAGAAACTAAATAAAATGTTATGGTCAGCCTTACATTGCGACTTGCATTTTTTTTCGTTTGGGCTCCTCATCAGCTCCATGGACCTCCTCCCTCTTAGTGAAATTAGTGCTCATCAGGCACGGTCGTGAAAAAATCAGCTCCCTGGACCTCATACTTGTGGCATACTCTTAGCTGAATTTCCCGTGGAGTATATAGATATTTACACTTTCTGAAAGCTTGCTTTGTAACAGGCCACTAAACCTGTTGTAACAACTAGATACTCATACATACTACAAGGGAGCTTGTCTTGTATAGTATTTATTATGCCAATAATCTGTTGTCAGGAACACATTTCTGTTGTCAATAGAGTATTAATTTAGCTGTTTATATTTCTTGCATTTGCTATTTATAATCTGATCCCATGGTATACTCAGACACGAGCCTGGAAAATAGGGATGAACTGTCCTCTAGCAGTTTAGTTGGTGCGTCATGCTCTGCGATTTCACCTGTTTTACATCATGAACAGTGTTAAGTGGGAGGAGAAACAAATGTAGACAATTTTCTTTTGGCTCATAAGAGAGGGGCTTACTAACCGTTGTCCAGGAGCAACACTTTGTCGCTATCAAGAACCGATGTGATACGGTGCGCTATTGTAATCATTGTGCATTCGGCAAATTCATGTTTTAAGGTTTTCTGAATCAAACTGTCCATTATTGGATCCACAGAAGAAGTTGCCTCATCCAGAACCAAGATTTTTCTCCTTTTCAGAATCACCCTTCCCAAACACACAAGTTGGCGCTGACCTGCGCTCCAGTTTTTACCGCTTTCTGTCACTGAATTTCAAAATTAAAAATACAAGTAATGGTTTTGACATAATAGTCCTGGGACCTTCTGGTAGATATCGAACCTTTCGAATCAAGTTTAAGCTCAGTCTTTCTAACTTCATCCCCAAGATGACATGAATCCAAGGCCTACAGAACACATACATATAACATTTTAGCAACCAAATAACACAAACGAATGTTTTAATTAAAACAAACATGTTGTATGTGCACCAAGTAAGCATCGAGAAAAGGAGGTAATTTAACAATCGAACTGTACCTCCCAGATTTGCTCATCGCTATACTCCCCCAGGGGGTCAATATTGCTTCGTAGGGTCCCCTCAAACATAACAGGATCTTGTGGAATGATGCTCAATCTTGCCCGAAGATCATGCAGTCCAATGGTGCAGATGTCAATGCCATCAATCAGCACTTGCCCAATACATGGGTCCACAATGCGGAACAGTGCTTGAGTCAAGGTTGACTTGCCACCACCTGTTCTTCCAACAATACCTGTCTTCTTTCCTCCTGGAAAGGTGCACGTGAGGCCTTTCAAAACAAAAGGCAATTGTGGCGCATACCGTACCTGCATCACATACAAGAATTTAGAGAAAAGGGCAATTAGCTAGAGCAGTCTGTATTTGGTAATATTTGTTTTCTACCTTAAGGAGAATTTTGTTTTCTAGAATATTCTGAGAATTAATGTATTAAGATTAAGGGCTGCAACAATCGGTTAACAGGAGTAACAAGATCAAAAGAAAAATGAAGGTTAACAAAAGTGTCTACTAACATTATTCAACAAAGGTGTTTTTTTAAAACAGTTAGCATTACTATCCCTTAAACTATCTCACAAATTTTTTAAGTTCCACAAATACTGATGTGAGTAGATTAAAAATTATGGACAAGTTGAAGAGACAAACGTGGAGGTTGCGAAGCTCAATTTCACCCTCTGTTGGCCACTTGCAATTGGGTCTACTTTCTGATATTGTAAGGGGTGGTTCAGAAGGAATATTTGTATATTGCAACATTCTTTCCACAGATATCATTCTATTTTCCAAACTGCAGAGGACAGCAATAGCCCACCCTTGTAGCATATTGAGACCTAGTCCATAAGTGACTGCAAGATCAGCAGTCTCTGTACAAAATATTATCAGGCATGTTAGTAGACACTAAAAACAATTTTTTGATCATGCTAGAAAAATCCTGATTTACTTACTTGGGTCGATTAGAGAAGATTAGCTCCGGGCATAAAAGCCGAACCCGAAGCCCAAACCCGAGAAAACCCGAACCCGAAACCGAAAAACCCGAATCCCGAAGCCCGAACAACATTTTCGGGTGGCATATGCGAAAACCCGAATTAATTTTGGGTATTTCGGGTTTCAACCCGCGGTACCCGAAATACCCGAAATACCCGAACAGAGGCCTGCCAGGCTGCCACTCGCGGACTCGCCCACAGCCCACTTCCACTTCATTCCCCCGCGGTGGGCCGGCCCAGTACCAAGCAGGCACCCCGCAAGGCCGGCCGCAACCCTAGCAAGGCTTGGAGTCAAGCACTGGACACGCACCCGCACTGCCGGTCTGCCGCACAGGCGCGCAGTCGTCACTCGTCAGCCGCCGGCGCCGCACTGCCCGCAGGCCGCACCGCCGCAGCCCCGCAGCCCCGGCCCCGCACAACGGCACAGGTGCCCGTGCGGGCGGTGCGGCCGTGCGGCCGTGCGCCCGTGCCCGCCTGCCCGGTGCGGCGGTGCCCCTGCCCCTCACTCCCTCAGGCGGTCAGGTCTCAGGCCTCAGGCCCTCACGCCGCCACCGCCCACCGCCCAGGCGCCCGGCGGCCCCTCGCGCCGCCACCGCCCACCGGCCAGGCGGCCACCGCCCACCGGCCCCTCACGCCGCCACCGCCCAGCCGCCCAGGACCTCGCGTGGGCGCTTCGTCTTCGGCTCTTCGCATGCGCCCAGCCGCCCAGGACCTCGCGAGTCACGCCGCCACCGGCCACCATGCCGCCCCACCCCGGCCGGCACCACCCCTCCCAGCTTTTTGTTGATTTTTTGCTATATAAATCGACTTTGTGCTGATTTCGGGTAGTATGGGTATTCCCGAACCCGAAATACTGGGTACCCAAAATTTCGGGTATTAAAATATTGGGTACAATTTCGGGTAGCAGATCTCAAAACCCGAATTTATTATAACCCGAATTAACCGACCCGAAATTTCGGGTAATCCCGAACGCCCAGAGCTAGAGAAGATGGTGAGGAGACCAGAAGTATCAATGTGAAGGAAAAAATAAAGGATGAAAGAATATCCAAGTGAAAGCACAACCATTCCATAGTAGCTGCGTTATATAAACTTGGTCGAGACAAATTATCCATCAAATGTCCAATGGAACTGATAAATTGCCTTTCCTTTTGAAAGCATCTAATTATATTTGAGCCAGCTATTGATTCGGCAAAGTGTTGCATCACGGGGGCTCTGCAAACTCCAACTAGCCTTTGCAACTCTCTAGCAGCATCTATGTAGTATTGCTAAAAATGGGGAGAGTGTTTGATGATTGGAATCGAATAATAAACACAAAACACATAATTGTGAGACTCAGATGCAACTTAATGAATATCGTTGAGAACTTGGAAGTTGGAACTATTATTTTAAAATAGAAAATTAATATTAAATATATAGAATTACCTGATACCACAGTGATGCAATAATAATGGGAATAAAAATTATGAAGACTGGCCATGCAACTTGTGACATTAGAACAATTGTTCCTAGAATCTCAATAGCAGGAAATAGAAGATTATCAGGTCAAAAATTCTGGTATCCACTGTGCTTTGATCTGTGGAAGCCTACAATTTTTTTCAACTCCAGGGTTAACAGCATAAAAAAAAAGTAAAAAGTATTTCAGGGAAACATTAGTTGCATTCGTGGTTTAAAATAACATGCTGAATGTAATTGCTTACTCTATTCAAGATACGCCCACTAGGAGTGAAGTCAAAGAAAGACATTGGAGCTCGGATTATGCACTCATGCATCTTTTCAAATAGAATATTAGCAGTCTTACATCCAGCCATGACAAGAAGATGTGATCGCATGAAGATGCAACATACACATTTACCATCAGCAAGCTACTGACTGGAGGGTTCACATCTTTAGATATTGGGGCTGCCCAAGCCATCCAGAAATTGCTTCCAATTTGAAGAACTTGGAAAATTATCTGAGCTAGCAAAATAAATGGCACAAGTGCTCCATTATATGCTATTGTAATATATTTCCAGTAGATAATGAATCCAACCCGGCCTTTCTCCCTCTCTTCTTCTTGTACCAGGTGACCATTTTGGACAATCCTTTCTTCTTCATTGTTATCATAATTCTTATCCTTTGCTATGGATAGGGTGCTATCATTACCACCAGGATGAGATGTACTATCAAAATCACAACTAGGGCGCTCCAGAATGTCAAGAGTTGATAAGGCATCTTTATGGGATCCGACTAATTCCATGAGCTCTTCTCCAGATTTAAGGATTTCAGTGTAATCCCCTGACTGTGCTATTTTTCCATCTCTCATAACCTGAAAGATAATGAGAGCAATTGGAAAGGTGAAAAATTTGTTACATGTATCTTAAAAGACTAGTAGGTGTTTGTTGCCAGCTTACCAGGATAAGATCAGCTGAAGGTAAAAATTCAACATGATGTGTAACATATACAACAGTTTTTGAAGCTAAAAATCCTAGCAAGCACTCCCTGCAATATATAAGTTATAGTCAGAAAATTTCACTTGACAACAAATAATCTTTTGAACTCTAAAATCATGCTAAACGAAATATTAGATCAAAGTCAAAACTGCATAGTTAACAGCGTGCCGATCAAAATAAAGGAATTGTTCAACATAATTGAAAGGATGGGTTTGCTAACACCTGAATTTTTATCCTAGGTAACATTAGTTTATATAGTCATTTTGGTTTACTTCTCTAGAGTTGGCGTAAAGAAAAAGGTGGGTGAATTCTCTGACTCCCCCCAGCGACTTCAGTCAAGAGAGGGTAGAGTCCCTAATAACACTCGACGTTTTTTAGACTAAAAACTATATCAAACTGAACAATGTGGAACCCCCTGTTAATGTGATTACGTTCAAAATAACCTTACAACCACTGGCCTAAAATGAATCTTCATTTAACTAAGTTGGTTTTGGTTTGCTAATATTACCTTTCTGTTTTCTGTGCAATACTTTTTAACCAGATGTCCTGTAAGTGCTTACTAATCATTAATCAGAGAGATGGCACACAATTTAGAAAGGCAAACTACGTTAAAAAACATGACATACTCCTATTGCTATGTTGGGGGTCCTAGATAAAATACAGATATTTTTTACTTAGTTTCCATGTTAGCATAAGAAACCAAGTAAATAGCTTCTGTGCTAAACATATATAACAAATACTAAAAGTAACAAATACTAAAAGAAACAAATTAGGGAAAGAAATAAATGTGAAAATTGCAACATCAAAACATAAAAACAATTTCTGCAATCAGGATTATTGAGTGCCAACTGTCATAAATAAGTCAATAGAATGCTTCAAATCTCAAAAGATACCTTGAATAAGTGCAGTCCTGTACGAACATCAACCGCGCTAAATGGATCATCAAACAGAAAGATATCAGCATCTTGATACAAAGCACGTGCAATTGTATTCTCTGTTTCTGTCCACCACTTAGGTTGATTCCTCTTTCTCCTATGATTGTTTGGTCACCCAAAGGTAATATATCCAAATCATTTTTTAAAGAGCATACTTCAAGGACTGTTTTATATCTTTCCCAATTCATTTGTGTGCCAAAAAGTATGTTTTGTTCAATAGTCCCACTCTGTATCCATGGTGATTGGCTAACACAAGCAATTTTACCACAAGTTTGAACCTCTCCAAAAAACTTTGGTATCTCGCCAAGTATGCAAGACACTAAGCTTGTTTTACCAGATCCAACAGTTCCACAAATAGCAACTCTCTTTCCTTGTTGTACACGAAAGTTCAGGTCTTGGAGAGTAGGGACATGAGAAGATGTATCCCAAGAGAAGCAACCATTCCTCACCTCAATGGATATATCTGTGCTACCACTTGGAAGCTTAGTTACGGCATTGCTCGCTAATTCCTCAAGGGATAGAAATGAACATATCCTGTCAAGAGATACTTTTGTCTGAATGATTGATGAGATTGTGTCTGGCAGACTATGAATAGGCCCCTGCAACTGCCTAAATGTGGCCAGAGCAGATAATACTTTGCCTGTTTCTAGTGGGATGCCAAACAGTATGCAAGTTCCAAAAGTGACCATGGCATCAAATGCAGGAGCACCAAAAAAGACAGATATAAGCATTGATGAGGTGTAGACATATTTCTCTACCCAGTTCCTCTCAACCTTCCTCAACTCTTTTATCTTGGACAAGAAAATCAATTCCCAACCCTGAAGCTTAAGAATGCGCATGTTCTGTAATATCTCAGACATAGCACCCATTCTAGCATCCTTGGCATTCATAGTTTTTCTCTTGGAAATTTTGCTCGATCCTCCCCAAAGGTATGTTAGCCAACATTGTCAAAATAGTGGCCGCAAGGGCGGCAAATGCTGCCAGGCCAAGAGTAGAGTATAAGATAACCATTGCAAGAGCAATTTGCACAGGGAGCAGCCAAAGTTCGTGCATAGACCAATTGAAATTTCCAACGCACTCAGCATCAAGGTTCACAACATTGATCAGCTCTCCACTTGAGCTACCTTGCCTGGACTGACTGGACAGGGCAAGACCCTTTTGGTAAATAATAGCAATAAGAGCAGATCGCACACGCACGCCTAGTTGTTGCGATCTGAAGAGCAAATGTCTTGACGAGAGACCTTCCATGAGCTGCGCAACAACAAAAGCAAACACCAAAAGGTATCCTCTTTTCGTAGACCGTGGACTTTCATTCAGGTAGCTAACAAAGCCCTCAATCAGATAGGGACCAACATATGAAGTAACAGTACGGAGCAGGGCATAAACTGCAGTGACAATGATTAGCTTCCATGTCGTGAGCACAAGAGCTTTGACTAGTTTAAGACTGACCCCAATCCAAGAGCCAAAAGGCGAGGCAAATGCATATTGCCTTCCGTCGCGCACTGTAGCAGCAGCCATCCAACTCCAACCGAGCGAGCATGCATACCGGTCATGCAAAATGACTCCGAGGAGAGAGATAGTGCAAAATGCAAGGCTCCCCACCGCGATGCAAATCACTCCCGTACAAACGGTCAGTCCACGGGAGAGTTGGGCGTCCCCACCACGATGCAGGCGCCTAGAACTTTGGGTGGGTCAGCAAAAGGCAAATTGCCTGCGCGCGTTGGAGAACAGCCCATGCAAGCTGGGCCGCCAAAATGCCGGAGCCATGCATCTCGCTGGTTGCCTCGCAGATATGCATCGCGCCTATTGGAGTTAGTCTAAATGTTGTAACATCACTGTACCGCTCACTTGCTCAGTAGCAGAAATCGAGACAATATTTGATTTAAAGTTAGGTACCATCCCGTGAACGCTGTCACTGTCATCCAACAATGGCACATCATCAAGGTCTAGTGTTTTCCTCTTCCCAAGATCAAGTAAAGGACCCATCCAAGAAAAAGTGATTTTACTAAACAATCCAGCATCTGTGAAAAGTGGTCTACTGCTTGTTGCCTCATGTAAGGGTGAAGAACTATGGTCCAAAAGTGGTTCCTTCATCTTATTGTAATAGCCTCTGAATTGAAACGACAAACAAAAAAAAGTAGAAATTAATTGTTATCACTGTAACCATAATACAAAAAGAAGTGTTAGCTCAACTGAATGGCTGTATTAGTCCCGAAAGCTAAGGTTTCCTCAAATTATATATAAGTTGCTACGGGATGCAGAACGACCGCCTGCAGATGCATGTCTGAACCTAGCAGCGCCCCTCCTGAACTGAATTTGCCAACGACTTCCTTTTCCTTAAGATAAAGGGACAAAGGGTATGCGTTGCAACAGGAAAACCAGGACTTGCATTTTACTTATCACTACGACCAGGAGCAGACCAAGCACAAACGATTTTTTTTCTTTTCTTTTGCAGAAGAAAATCAAATTTAGCAGGCATATAGATGCATATACTGTTACACAAATAGGATCTGCTACCGCGCTAATTAGACTAGAAAACCTCCTTTGCGTTTGCTTAATCGGGACACAGAGAGAGAGAGATTAAGAGAGACAGAGAGGAGTACGACAATACCTTCGTGCCCTTGGGCCGAAGCGGATGCCGACGTGCCCGCCATGGTGGTGCAGCGCGGGGAGCTCGGGGCGGTCCGGCCGTAGACGTGCAAGGTCGCGGTGGTCGACGGTGTGGGCGCGTCCGCGAGCTCGGGGTTGATGCAAGGGCGTCGAGGGTGATGACGGAGGAGCTTCCCGCCGCTTACCGCGCTCAAGTTAGATCGGCTAGGTTGACTTGTAGGTGGGGTGGCGGCGGCCGGTGAACTTCGTGATCCGAGCCGCTGGCCCCCACCCTTCTTTTATAGCGTGGCGCGACGGGGGCCCACCAGCTAGGGTTGAGCTGGAGCGCCCCCGATCAGGGCGCAGGGATGACGTGGCCCATCAGGCCCGTTGGGATCCGATGAGCCAGGGAGATCAAGTCTAACATATACTTGTCATTGGGTCAGATCAGAATACCGATAGCGTACACTCGGTGTTCGATTTCGCACAGCAGGAAGGGAGTGGAAGGCGCGGCCACACCTGGTTGGTGCTCGTCGCCGGCGAAGTGCCAGACGAAGAACTTGAGATGGGGCCCGATGTACGGCGGCGGCGCTCGCCAATCGTCGCCAGGAAAGAAAGGCCGCGAGAGGGGGGGAGCTTGTCGTGTCCGTTTACTCCTACTACTGCTGCTGCTGCTGCTATGCATCAAGATTGTGCTACAAGGCAGGTAGGTAGAATCGTAGGTCGGTTAGAAGATTAATGACAGTTGGATGAATGAATATAGCCATATATCATTGCAAGAAAAAATAATTAGCCAAGATAAATCATGCGGTCAGTGCCGCGCTACAAATGCGTCTGTTGTCGACTACGGCCCAATTACTATCTCGGTCCAGTTTGGAGGTGTCTCCAAAAAACCAAGCTGACCCATGATGACATTACTGAACTAGAATGGGCTCCTGGATTCATATAGTTTTTTTTCCTAGCGGCTAGCGTGGCTCGAAAACAACTCCGTCCCGAATTACAATTTATTTTAGTTTTTCTAAATACATATATTTTGCTATACGTCTAGATGCATATTATATCTACATATATAGCAAAAACTATACATCTAGTAAAATCAAAACGAATTGTAATTTAGAATGGAGGGAGTATCAAGGATCAGCCACGGTATTATCGAGTCAACAAGAAACAAGCACTCTCAAAGAAGTTGCTCTCACTTCAGATACAAAATTTACTGAACTCAAAGACGAATATGCAACGAGAACACATTTTCAAAAATTCTAGTAAACAAGAGAACTGTGGTAGGAGCACAAAGATATTGGCACTTTGACACGATTTATCCATCGCAAAATAAAGCTACATGAAGACAGATTAATTTTAAGTATTTTGACCCTCTTACTACTTCTATATCTTATCCTCCCCGTATTTCAGCTAACCTTTGTTTTCTTAATTCAAGAGAATTAATCTTTAATTTTGTGGCTGAATCAAACATCAAATCTTTAAACTAACCGCAATCGTAACTAACCTAGGGCCCACCCGCCCTCTGTCAATCCAATCCTCTGCCCAACGGATGCCAGCTTGCAGCGAGATCACCACGCCGCCTACGCTTGTGTTCCCTCTCCCTCGAGCTCGCCTTGCCGCCTTTTGGTAAGCAAGGAAGGAAGCCGGCGGCGTCGCCCTCTGCGTCGGAGGAGACATGCCGGAGGACGAGGTGGAGGTGGTGTCGTGGACCGCGGCTGCGCAGCCGGCGGCCCAGGTGCCGTGCGGGGCGTGCAGGACGCTCCGGCGCCGGTGCGTGCCGGGCTGCGTCTTCGCGCCCTACTTCCCGGCGGAGGGCGACGAGCCGTCCCGGTTCGCGGCCGTGCACCGGGTCTTCGGCGCCAGCAACGCCGTCAGGATGCTCGAGGACGTGGAGCGCCCCGGGGAGCGGCGCCGCGCCGCGGAGACGCTCGTCGAGGAGGCCCTGGCGCGCGTGCGGGATCCCGCCCTCGGCTGCCTCTCCTACGTCGCCGTCCTCCAGATGCTCAACGAGAAGGCCCGGGAGCAGGTCGACGCCGTGCGCGCGGAGATCGCCGCGGAGTTCGGCCCCGAGGCCGCGTCCGAGCCGGTCGACATCCAGGCCGCGGGGCCGGAGGTGGAGCTGGAGGCCAAGGCGCAGGCTGAGCGCGCGCTGGCGCACGCGAGGGAGCAGGACGCCAAGATGCTGGCCGCGCGGCGCGCCGTCGACCGCAAGTGGCGGCAGCTGCGCCAAGCGGCGAGGCGCGCCGCCGGGGAGAGGCTCCGCCTCCCGGGCGGGCGCTGGCAGGACACGAACAACCAGATGGCGGAGACAGAGAACACGGCCGCCGCCGCCGCCGCTGGGGAGTCCTCGAGCGAGCAGACAATGTTGACGCCGCAGGCCGCGGCCGTGACGGAGCTGGACTCCCCGGAAGGGAACGGGCACCCGCAGGAGTCGGCGCCCGCCGCGGGCGCAAACCAGCACCGCCACCTCGCCTCGCAGCACGCCGGGGCGGAGCAGGGCATCCCGGAGGGGTACGGCCACGGCCAGCTGCACCAGCTGATGGCGGAAACGCAGCAGTCGACTGCCGGAGCGGAGGCATCGAGGGAGGAGGCATTGACGTCGGAGCAGGCACCGGCCGCGGCGCTGCAGCACCACGATTCAGCAACAACGCAGCTCGACGGGACGGGGACCAGCTTCCTGGACAGGCACCAGGTGGCTGCCGCGGGGGAGCTTTCTAAGAAGCTGGACACCATGATACGGCGATTCGCCGCGGCGCAGCAGTACGACGACCCTGCGGCGGCGCGCTACGCGTGGATGGGTCCCGACGTCTCGCCGCGGCTCCAGCAGCCGCCTCAGCCGGAGGACACGGTGCCGCAGGTGGCGGAGGCGCGGCAGGAGGCCGCCACGGCGGAGGTGGCGAGCGACCAGGACTTGATGATGATGCTGGTGCCGCAGATCGCCGAGGCGGAGGCGGCGGCAGAGCAGGACGTGATGATGCAGCTGCTGGCCGCGGGCGCGCCTCAGTACGACGACCTCGCCTCCCAATACGACGACGACACGGAGGTCGACATCACGCTGGGGTACGGCCACCGGGACATGTACCAGCAGACGGTGCAGCAGTTGGCCGCCGCGGCAAAGGTTGCCAGGGAGCAGGGCATCATGGCGCATATCGCCACGGCAGAGCTTTCCAGAGAGCAGGAAATGATCGTGCGGCAGGCCAGCCAGCCAGAGATGACGATCTTGCTGCAGGCCGCCGCGGCGCAGTACTCCGACACAGAGCTCGACATCTGGCTGGGGCAAGGCCACCCGTACAGGCACCAGCCGACGGTGCAGGAGCTGGAGACGAACACGACGACGGTGCAGCAGCTGGAGCCGAGCACGACGACGGTGCAGCAGGTCGGCGGGTACATGGACGGTGAGCACGGGAGCGACTCCGGCGTGACGGTGGCGTTCCAGCTGCCGGGGTCGGCCGAGGCCGCGCCATTCCTCGTCGAACAGGAACCGCCGCCACAGGGGCAGACGGCGAGCGCGCTTGGGCTCGAAGTGGATTCATCTCTGCCACCGCTGCCGCCGTCGTTGGGCGGGCCGCATGGCCAGCAGAGTACGGATGGTGGCGACGAGGACCAGTGTTCTGATTTGACGGAGTACTTGTTCTATTGATGCTTGTCCAGGTATTATTTGTTGTTCTATTGATGCTTGTCCAGGTATTATTTGTTTCTTTTCACCCACATTTTACACTTCTTGTTTGATTATCTTGCAACATTATTGATCTCAATATCAAAATGATGCTTACTAGTTACTTCCAATGTGGTGCTTAAAAGAAATGTTCACCAGTTTTAGATGTTAATTCTTAGCTGTGCCACACTGTGCTCTTTGGCTGGATGAAATTTTTGTCAGTGAAAGTGCAGCTAGCTCGCAAGTGCGAATTTTGGTCCTTCGCTTGTTTCTTATTAATTCCTACAGTATAGTCACTAGTGGGAAAAAAACTCATATAGTATTGACATGTTTTCAGCTACTTACCTGACTTTGTTCATGCATGGTATATATTTACTGAACTGCACAAGTTGGATGAAAATGTGAAGCAAAAATATTATTCAGAAAACTGATGGTGTGAGTAAGTTGCAAGAAGAATTTAATCTGGCTGCAAGTCTCTGCTTCTGTCATATTTGCGAGATATCCTTCTTTTGCATCAAAATCCAAGAAATACTGCAGATTGAAACACCAATTTATGTGCAGAATGAACTGAGAATCTTAGATTCAGTGCGATTTTATAGTCACAGAGTGCCCGCTGAGTTATACTGTGAATTTCTCGCTCATGGTAGTATCAAGTTGGGCTTCATGACATGACTACCCGGTGATGATAGAAGTGTTAAAAGACATAGTTGGCATGCATGCTAGCTCTACTGCAGTTTCATGGGAATCAGCCTGACCTCCTGGATTCATATAAAGTTAAGAGTGACTAGCTAGCAGCACATTTCTGACTCATTTCCTTCCGAGCAGATGATGCAAGTTTTAAGAATTAGTTCTTGCAATTAACTTCTGGACCCGAATTGTATGCGCTGTGGAGTACTGCTTAAATTTGATTACGAGCTTTTCCATTTCCTGCAGGTGAGGTGAGAAAGGCAGTTGTTATGGACAAGGCAGGCAGGCTTCAGCGGGTAGCACAGGGTCCAGAGAGGAGACGACCCTTGTCCGAACCAGAAGATGCAGGATTTGCAGACAATATTTAAAACAGAGTAGTGATTTCCTATTTTAGGTTAACTACACAAAATACTTGTTCTGAACTTCTGATAGCTCTAGGCCTTGATGCCCAACTCTTTTGTGTTGCCTGAATTTTGTGCTGTTACATACTGTGGTCCAGTTCGTCCAGGTGCTTACAAAGAGATGTTTTGCTGATGAAATTGAGATGGTTATATGGAATCCTACGGTCTACTGGTTGCAGCTTTGTATGATTTTTTGTCTTTAGACCTGAAATATGTTCTCAGTTTAAAGCATGGTGGCCTCGGATCAGATGCCGAATATTGAAGTCGCATTTGTGCATTTCGAACCGGTGTGGTGGGTATGGCAAGTTGGCAACAATGAGATGCAGATGCCGTCGAGTTTGGCAGTGAAGAAAAGGGCAGCTTTTTTTTTAGGCCTTGTTTAGATCGCAAGTTTTTATAACAGTTGGAACTTTTTGCTACTGTAGCACTTTTGTTTGTATTTGACAAATTTTATCTAATTATGGACTAACTAGGCTTAAAAGATTCGTCTCGTGATGTACAATTAAACTGTGCAATTAGTTATTTTTTTTACATACATTTACTGCTCCATGCATGTGTCCCAAAATTGATGTGATGGAGAGAGAGTGTAAAAATTTGGAATTTGGAAGCGATCTAAACGGGGCCTTAGTGCAAAAGGGCAGCTTGTTTGAGAGTGCCAGTTCTGATCTTATTCGGAGCATGGACATTTCTATTCCGGGGCTACTAGCGGTTCGATTACAAATTTTTCGTCGGACGCTCCGTTGCAAGATGGCTACTTGCAACACTAAAAATATATATATAAGAATAACTCTATCATCCGATTCTATAATAGAAAATTTCTATCGCAACATAACATTATATTTCATGTAACATCTAATGAGAATAACAATGTGTAGAAATAGAGTTCTGTAACATCGACACTTACCTTTTGCAACATTTAAAAATTATAATTGTGATGTTTTCGAGCTACAATTGCAACATTCCAAAAAAATATTTTTTAAAAAATAATAAAAAATAGAATTAGTTGATTAGATTAAAAAGGTGCAACACGACAAATCAATTATTGGAACATTTAGAATAAATTTATGCAATATTCTAAAATAGTTGTTGCAACATCACATCGCATCTCAAATATACTGAAAATGATCACTGAGTATCACAAATCGATCCATCGAACAATTTTAAAATAACTATTGCAGCATCAATAATCAACTGAAAACTCCCAGTATAACATTAGTAAACAATTTAAACTCCTGTTGCAATATCATCGTGTCCCTACTATAAAAGAAATTATGTAAAAGGTCCATCGCAACATCGGTTATTGAGGTTGGAGTATTTTTTCCGCAGCAATATTATCTCATACCTATTGCAGAAAAACTATATAAAAAACTCAACTGCAACGTCAGTATATTGGGTTGAGGGGAGCAAATGAGCGCACGGAAACTTCCGAATTTTTTAATCGCATCGGACCGCTCGAGCCGGAGCATTACCGTTTTCAATATCAATTTATGGTGCATCGCTTTCCTTCTCGGCCTGTTGACCGGCCCAAAAACTTTGCCTTCCCTTGATTCAGGTCCAGCCCACGTGCACCTCGACCGGCCCAACTAGCGACATCTTCAGCAGGTTCACAGAGAGAGAGAGAGAGAGAGAGAGAGAGGATTTCGCCATGTGCACGACTCGATTTGACGAAAAAAAATTAAAAACACAAGTGTGCGTGTAAACATGGAGCTCGTGGGACTAGCTAGATGCAAATCGCCTAGTATAGCTCATGCTGCCTGTGCGTGATCACGAATTCACGATGCAAAGCGCGTTCACGGCACCGACACTGCGTTTTCCATTGGCAGCACCAAGCTGTTGGAATGAAAATCTCCAACTTGCGAGTTTCCTGCTCCTGCTCCATAACTTACGATCTACTTAGAGAAGCTAAAATTGAATGCTAAATTTTAGCATATATTAGCACTCATACATATGCTAAATTTTTTAAATTTTAACTTAAAATTTAGTCAACTATATTAGCACTTCTTTTTAAATAAATTAGTGCTAAAGTTATCTATTAGCATTTGGATCCAAACAGAAACGCGTATATTCCAGGGGTCGATCCGTTCCATTGATGCAAGATTGAACCACGGTGGTACAGTACCTATAATGGGAAATGCGCTACACGCGCAGTTGGCTTCATGGCACGAGTCGAGAGAGGACGAAGCTGATGCGAGGGCTGCAAGAACCTTTTTTCTTTAGAAAAATAGGAGGAATTTGACTCTACTGATTATATATTAAACTAAAAAGAGAAAGAAACAAAGTTTACTCGGCAAGCTTACTTGTGTTTTCCGCTAGTTATTGTTCCGTTGTTCTGCGCCGTGCCAACAACAACGAGATATGATAAGTTGGTCATGGAAAACAACCTTAGAGATCTGCGAGGTCAGTACTTCAGAGGTGCTTCTAAGACCGTCTCCAATGCTACATCTATCCGACCCCCGAAGTGTTTTTTCCGCGGCCCACGTCCCTGTTCACCGTCCCAGCGATACACCCATCCAACAACGCAAAACTCGGAGCTCTCCATCCCGGGACGCGCTGCACCTCCGATTCCAACTGTCGCCAGTCCTATCCTCTCCGTCTCCCTCTCTCCTGTTTTATGAGCGCGAGAGGCAGACTGCTGATGGATGGGAGCTTGTATAGAAGACACCGCTGGACGGGAGCCCCGTAAAAGAATTCGGAAGTGGAGGGCCTCGCCAATTTGGCTGCGTAGAGAGGGAGTCCGGTACACGTTACGGTCGGAGACGGTGAAGTTTCGGAGTGAACTTGTGCAACGCGCCAAGGAGCTGCCTGCTGGCTGCTGCCACCTTGCTCGAAACAATATAAAATACCAGTATTTTATATGCATTATGTGGACGCGCGGCCCTGTTCGCTTTGACTAATCTGGGGTCGTCGTCGTCCCAGCATTAGCTCGCTAATCAACGTCTCGATCAGGCTGGCAGATGCGACAGCCCATGCACGTCCAGCTTAACACACGCGTCGTTCCATTCCATCTGGAGCGAAAACGAGGCCTCACAGTGGTGTTTAAGCGTATGCGTAAAAAAAGAAAAAGAAAAAAAAGGCTCGTACGAGTGTTAGTTCTAGACGGTCGCAGCTTCGGTCCTCTAACTTTTTTTAATGACAAAGTAAAATCCTCTAAACTTTTCACCCTCCACCTTTTGACATCTCCTCCCGTAGAACGTAGATTCCTACAGCCGCGTAGACCTACCTGCCCGTGGTCAATCGGGCCACACGTCACTTGCCTGCTACTGCTGCTACTCGCAACACATTCTTAAAAAGAGAAAACAAAGAAAAAAGAAAGGGTCTGTCCACATGGAACCTGAGTATTTTATAGGTGTCAAACCATTCGAGTACTGAAATTCCCCTAAAACTGATTCCCCTGACCGCTTGCGAGCAATTCGAACTGAAACAACACTGTTTGGTGAGGCAGAGCGCACCCTCCACGCTGGAATATCAAACAACCAACGAAACCATCTCCCCATTCAACCTATCCAAATGAAAATCAAGCCAAGCGACCGGAGAAACCAGATCAAAACCACCAGGACTGCAGGCGCTCACCGAGAGGTAGAAGAAGAACATAAAAATCCAAAAAAGGATGCTGCACGGAGAACGCGAAGAATTACCACACCTGCGAAGTGTTTCGAGCAGGCGCTCGCTGAGAGATCAGAGATGAGGGCACCCCACCGCTCGAATAGGAGGAAGGGTAAAGTGAAAATAGTTTGCCCGCTCTAACAAATGCAAAATAATGGTCGCGTCCCCAAACCCCACCGCAACCGCAGCCAGGGAGATCCACGCTTCAACAGCAAAAACGGACGGTTGCAAATTCAGGTGTGAGAACCATTTAAAACACACCGAGTGTTGTATAGCTTTATCCAAAAGAAAAGGCAAGGTCAAAAGTGCAGAGCTAAAAAGCGCAAGCAAAAGGTCCACCTCGCTTGCTTGGCGCGCCGCCCTCGCGGGAAGCCGCGACGCAACGCAAAGCGAAGCCCACCAGCAACCAACCTGCCGTCTGCCGAGCAGAGATGATGATAAATGATTAGTTTTCTCAAACCAAATGATTAGAAAATCAAACAGAGAGGAGGAAAACGTGCGGTGCGACGCAGCTGCGTCACACACAGGCACAGACACAGGGTGCTGTCCGCAGCGAGCGCCGCACACCGACACCCCCGCCCCCGGCCCCACCTGCCAGCCTGTGCCCGCCTCCCTCCGCCCCACCCACCCGGCTCCCTGACCACGCGTCCCCCCTTGGCTTATAGCCCAGCCCACCTCCTCTCTCTCCACCCTCGCACCAATCCACCGACGCTACAGCGGCAGGAGCAACCCCGCCGCACCGAACCCACAGCAAACCGCCGCCGCAGCAGCCATGGGCCTCCGCGCCCTGTTCCTCCTCTTCTCGCTCGCCGCGGCGGCATTGGCGGCGGAGCAGCAGCGGCCCGCATTGCCGCCCCCTTCAGCTGGCGGCGCGGGCGCGCCGGGGGTGAGCTCCAACTCGGTGCTGGTGGCGCTGCTGGACTCGCGCTACACGGAGCTGGCGGAGCTGGTGGAGAAGGCGCTGCTGCTGCAGGCGCTCGAGGACGCCGTCGGCCGGGGCAGCGTCACCATCCTCGCGCCCCGCAACGAGGCGCTCGACCGGGACCTCGACCCCGAGTTCCGCCGCTTCCTGCTCGAGCCCCGCAACCTGCGGGCGCTCCAGTCCCTGCTCCTCTTCCACGTCCTCCCCGCCCGCGTCCACCTCTCCCCCTCCGCCTCAATCTCCCACCAGACGCTCGCCGGCGAGCCGCTCGAGCTCGCCGCCGCGGCCGTCACGCGCCCCGACGCCGTGGTCCGCCCCGACGGCGTCATCCACGGCATCGAGCGCCTCCTCGTCCCGCGCTCCGTCCAGGAGGCCTTCAACCGCCGCCGCAGCCTGGCCGCCATCTCCGCGGTCCTCCCCACCGGCGCGCCCGAGGTGGACCCCCGCACGCACCGCCTGAAGAAGCCCGCCCCGCCCGTCCCGCTCGGCGCGCCCCCCGCCCTCCCCGTCTGGGACGCGATGGCCCCCGGCCCCTCCATCGCGCCGGCGCCCGCCCCGGGGCCCGGTTCCGGGAAGCACCACTTCGACGGGCACAGCCAGGTCAAGGACTTCATCCAGACCCTCCTCCTGTACGGCGGCTACAACGAGCTCGCCGACATCCTCGTCAACCTCACCTCCCTCGCCACCGAGATGGGGCGGCTCGTCTCCGAGGGGTACGTGCTCACGGTGCTCGCGCCCAACGACGAGGCCATGGCGCGGCTCACCACGGACCAGCTCTCCGAGCCCGGGTCGCCGGAGGACATCCTCTACTACCACATGATCCCCGAGTACCAGACGGAGGAGAGCATGTACAACGCGGTGCGGCGGTTCGGCAAGGTGCGGTACGACACGCTGCGGCTGCCGCACAAGGTCACCGCGCGCGAGGCCGACGGCTCCGTCAAGTTCGGCGCCGGCGAGGGCAGCGCCTACCTCTTCGACCCGGACATCTACACCGACGGCAGGATCTCCGTGCAGGGCATCGACGCCGTGCTGCTCCCGCCGGCCGAGGACGGCGGGCAGTCACCCGCCGCCGCCGCGGCGCCCGCCAGGAGGGCGCCCGCCGTCACCGGCGCCACCGCCAAGCCCAAGCTCCGGCGAGGTCAGTACACAAATCAACCCGCATTTCATTTCACCTACAGCTGCCGCATTTGGCGCCGTAATTCTAGCGGGTTTCGTGCTGCATTCGACATAGGTTAGGGTAGAACGGCGCGGTAAAAAAATGGTTCCCAATGTGTGCGTCGGTGGCGGGTCGCCGTCGCCGCACGCCATGGCCGGGAACCGAAGCGGGGAGCACCACCCAGCAACGCATCAGATCCCCACCAGCATCTGGGCGCGATATTATTAAATTAAAATAAAAATCATTAGCAAGTACCCCAACCACTAGCACCAGCGGCGCAGTTAATTTAATTCAAGGTTAACCCCGCCGTTAATCTGGCTCCGCTGTGCCACGTGGGGCATTCACGGGAGGGGCAGCCGCCGGCCGGGCAGGACAAGGGGCGAGGGGGCGCAGCATTCCGTTTGGTGGGAGGACGGGCGAGTGGAACGGGGGGTGAATAAATGCGGGCGCGGGTGCGGGTGCCGCGGAGTAGTTAATTTTTGGCCCCGATCTACCGGGCGGGGCGGTGGGTCGAAACCGCGTGGAGCGGCGACTTGTGAGACTGCGAGGGGTGTGAGCTGTTGCCTGTTGGCGACGTTGATGGCGCAGCGGACACTGAGCTGGCCCCCACGACGCCAGTGTGACGGCCGGACGTACCGTGAATGCGGCACGGCTTCCGAGGCCACTGAGGACGACAACGAGGACGGGCCCGTGTGCGCTCGATCACTGACAGGCCGGGCCGGACCGGGCCGGGTTTGTCTCGAAATGCAGATTTGGGCCACGACAGATATTTGGGCCATAAACGAGTTCTGCCTTGGGCATTTGCAAGCAAACTAGACTAGCCAGCTTATTATTGGCCACGGAATCAAAGTTTCTTCCACTAGCTCTATTCACCATCTCCCTTGCATATCATCTTGCACTTTACCTACTGGAGTCTCCTCGCTATCAGCATATTTTTGTTTCTAACGATCTTTTCTCTGCAACTTTCAGGCAAGTTGTTGGAAGGGGCTTGCCAGTTCATGGGCGTCTTCGTCCGGCGGTCGCGGTTCGCGAGCTGCCAATAGACCACGGATGGTCGTCGGATGGACATGCACATCTTGTTTGGCATCTATCTGCCTCGTCACAGATGGACGGAGAAATTTTGTCCTGTCAGTTTCTAGGAGGCAGTAGTCACGAGCCGTGAGGAGCAGCGGGCAAATGCAGGAGGATGGGATGGGTTTGCTCCGGAAGAGTAGAAATGGGTGGATGCAAAACTGTTTATACTGGAGAGCGACATGGTGTATAGCATTAGAGAGCCCTTTTTTTACTTTCCTTGTGATTTGTTTCATTTTTTTATTATGTTAATTATCTTTCTTTTGTTGATAAAACAGAAATTCCAGGACGAAAATTAGTCCATGGGTCACTGTTTTTCTCCTCTGTTGTGCGCACTTGGGCGTTGCATTTTGGTTAGAGCCTTTCCGTGAAATATGTATGATCCGACTTTGCAAAAGGGCATCCGCAGAGATTGATTTTGCTATCAAGTGAAACATGAATCAACGAGAGTGAGAAAATGCTCCAAGTCCGGATAAGACCACCGCAATCACATACACACACATGTCAAGGAGGAACAGTCATTCTTCAGTCTTTGTGCATCTGAATAACTGAGATTGAAATTGTACACGCTCCAATAAAATCATGGCAATCAGATATGCACACATGCCAAGGCAGCCCTTTAGGCAGCAAGAGAAAGGCCAAACCACAAACAGCCAGAAACAGATATGTGAGGTCCCTGAAATAATATGCAGAGCCTCTCGGTCGATCAACTGTTATCATCAGATTCTCTAGACGGGCCAGTTCTGTTCTCATGTACAAATGCAGATCCATTCTGGCCAAGCGAAGGAGTTGAACCGCGACGAACATGTGCCTGGTTCCACGGCAACAGATCACGCTCTCCTGGAGTTGCGTAGCTTGGCTTCGTGTTGCCGTCGGATGAGCAGAGACTGCTGGTAAAGGTTCAGGTCAAGGCCGTCGACGTTCCTTCCTATGCGCGCTTGTAGAATCGCCTGCGGAGAATTGGTGTAGCCTTGCTATTTGTGCTATCAAACAGGCTGATCGAGGCTTGACAACGAAGCAGAGCTACGTACCTCATTTTCTGCATGGATCAGCAGTTCG
The DNA here is from genome assembly GCF_002211085.1 of Panicum hallii. NCBI lineage: Eukaryota > Viridiplantae > Streptophyta > Magnoliopsida > Poales > Poaceae > Panicum > Panicum hallii. The sequence goes on along the minus strand of NC_038043.1, from coordinate 2,268,235 downwards.
CCAATGAACTGGTATGCCGAATTCGTGCGGAAACTGATGTCCCTCAGATTTTGGGTGTCAACCTTCAAGCTCACACTGCCATCTTGAATGATAGCAGTTGCAGAGTCCACATCGTATGCCTGAAGGCTGAAAAAGAGCAAGAGGTTCAATACAGCTGAAGCATAGGTTGTGCATAAGTAAAAGAATGCTTCAGCACATACATTCCTGTGACTCGAAGAGATGCTCCTTGCTTGAACATCTCTGAGGATGGTTCTAGTTCCCGCAGAATAACAGGCACCCCTGGTTTTAGACCAGCAGATGCCATCTAGCCCCAAGAACTCATAAAACACAAAGCGGAGTGATTTTATCAGGCATATGAAGGTGTCCACATGTGATTAATATTGTACAGTTGAAGAAACAAGGAAAAAGCATATAGAAAAAAACTAATATAGGTGACTAGGTAAGTTGTACTTATTAATACAAGTATTGCCCAACACAGTATTGACTTGCCAGGAATCAACAGACTTGGTTACACGTTTTACTTCAAAAAATTAGTTCCACCACTCAGCATGTTCCATTTGTCCAGATCCGCAAAGAATGAGGAAGGAATTATATTTTACTGTTCTACCAAGGATTTTAATTTCACATCATGATGTCACAGTATTATGGAACTGAACAGGAAAACAGGACACATAGACTTTGAAGTAATGGAATAGCATGGCATCCTAGTAAGTTAAGGCAAACTGGAAAAGCTAAAATCCCATTAATTGAGGTAAATTTTGCAAAGAACATAATTGTTTTAGATTAGTATGACTTGGACCCTTGCAACATTCCAAGACTATTATAATAAACTTGTTTAGATAAAAAGAAGCAAAAACACACCTCAGGGCCTCTATTTCCGGGAGAAATGACTCTCCTATAGATCTTGACACCAAAACAGACAACTGTTGCAAAAAAACAGATTTCATCAGAATATCAGACCCATGAGTCAACAACACATTAGGTCCATAGCAACCTCAGTTCTACAACTGGAGCCAGAACAACTGAGCTGTGATGAAATCAGACAGAACAAAAAAAAAAGTAGACAAGCATAAGTAGAAGTCACAAACTAATTTGTGAAGCATCTGAATAAGATTAAACTGACTGGGATCTGATTTGGTACTTTAAAAAACCAAAGATCAATAGACAGAGGAAGCAACTTATGAAATGGAAGGAAGATATCAAGCGCCGCAAAACCCAATAATGCTGTCTAAGAAAATCATGTCAAAATCCACACTAATCACTAGGAAAAAACAGCATTGTGTACATTTATGACAGTAGCTTTGCTTAAATCCCCTTTCTTCCCAAATAAGGATGCTGAAATGTCACATTCATTCACTAGAAGATGAACGGTGTACTGAAGAGAAGAGCTTGAGGAACAACCCCAGCCAAAGGTGTGTCATTTTACAAAGCCTCTAGGTCACAACCTTAAAAAAAGATGGGAATAACCCCTGTGATCAGTACAACGGAAGATGGGCAGGCACAATAAAAATGAAACCAGAAAAACTTCGAACACTCTTACAGTACAACATATCAGCATCTTGCTATGAAAATCTACTTAGCGAGTGCTTAACTTACTAGTTACTGTACATTCTGCTAACAGGTAAATCCTGTCTCTCAGAAAATGGTTGTCAACATCAAACAGCCAATAAAACTATTGCCTACAAGCAAGATGAGACTTAATGAAACCCACAACCTTTGCAGCAATCGCCTCCGCATCAACTGTCGGATCAGTTGTATCCACGACAATCCTCGGCACATCCCCAATTTCATAATCCGTGCAACCTTGGTACCCTTCCACAAGCCTTTCCAGCTCCGCCCACGTCTTGGGCTTATGCCATCCATCACTGCCACCACCGTGGGAATCTGCCGCCCCGCGCTTCTCCAGCCTCCGGCGCCACTCTTCCTTATCACTAGGGTGGCATTCCACGATAACCACAAGGGCACCGGGTATGCGTGTCAGGGCGTCAAGGTGCACACGCCGCGACAATGGGGAGTCGATGACAACAGATAGGCCGAGCTGGACCTGCTTCTCGGCCACGCACCACAGCACAGCGTAGGAGAGCTCGTTGAGCACGCCGGAGGCAGCCACGGCCTCGAGGGCCAGCGTGCAGTCCCTGACGTCGTCCTTGTCCAGGAGTGGGCAGCGGAGCGCGGCGGCGATGGCCCGCGCCGCCGTGGACTTGCCGGACCCCGGGTGGCCTTTCATCGCCACCACCACCGGCGGCGCCGATTGCTCGTCGGCCATCTGCGAACTCCCCCCCTCCCTAAGCAACCCTAGCGCATTTCTTGCCTCCCCGGCGCAGCTAAAGGCGAAACCTTATAAATAGTATGGAGCAATCTAGCAAGGCACGAAAGCAACAGTTCGATCTTATCCCTGATTTAGCAGGAAGAGTTCAAGAATCTATAGTGGCATCAACCCATGGTCCAGAAGCATCCAGGAATCGGACAAAAGAAAGGGACCAAAAATAAAAGCATAAAGATAGGAAAAGACGAGATGAGGTGCGGGGTGGGTGTGGTGGCAGTACCTGTGACAGCGACTTCAACGGCGGGTAGCCGGCGGGGCGACGGCGATGGCGAGGGAATCCGACGGCGAGTGGGTAGGGGTGGCTGGAGGTGGAGGAGAAAGGGGAAACTGGACGGCTAGTTGGACTGGTGGTGGTGGAAGTGGTTCACGTGGGCTAGTTGGCCGGCCTGGCTCAAGCCCAATAGATTGTTGGGCAGCACATTAGGCAATAGGCCCAAATCTCCAAAGCGGGCCTGGCTTTGCATTTCTCTTCGGTATTTTTCAAACTGACAGGTTGGTTCTGTTAGCTCTTGCATCTTGAATCTTGATTGCCAACTGTTTATGTATGTTCTGATCGGAACCGAAAAGCGTCGCATAATTCTCCTGCTTCTATTCTTGTGTTGCAGGGCATGCTCGGTAAATACTCCCTCCGTTCCGAATTGTAAGACATTTTGATAAATCTAGATATATAAATTTTGCTATGCATCTATAAATATATATATATATATATATATATATATCTATATATCTATCAAAATTTATGTATCATGATTTGCCAAAACGAACTACAATTTGGAACAGATTGAAATAGAGGAGTAAGCATTAGCCGTTGATCCACAAGAAATCCATTTATTTCGCAGCCAATGGAACCATGATTTTAAATTGTACTCTAGAATATAATGGTAGTCGAAAACTGTATTTGGTTGGCCCCAGTGCATGTCTATGTGAAAACCATTGGTTTTAAATTCATCGTCCTCCATCATCATATCTCTCCAGATTATATTAGCCAGGAGACACAATGGACATGACAGGCCAGGAAGACCCTTTCTTGCCACTCTGTCCACCACCGGCTTGCTGATGAAAAAGAAGGGGGGAAATTAAAGAAAGGAAAGGCCGGCTCATCACTACAAGTTCGCCGGAGGTCGACCGACAGCTTCATTCTTCTGATTACTGCTGCAACTCTTCCTTGTTGCAATGTGAAGCTTCCAGGTGCTTCATCGCGTTTGATCCTGATAAACGGTGTCCATTCAGTGAAGCGTCCAGGTACTCATGGCTAGTAGTTTCAATGTGACTGAATCTTAAGCAATTGCAATCGTTCAGTCAGAGCGCGCCGAAGGCACTCGGGCACTGATGGCTAGCCATTGCACTGCACCGTCAGCTGGAGCTTGCCGCTTGCGTTGCATCCGGACACGGGCGATGGGAGAAGCGCGCCGCCGCCGCTAACCGGAGGGACGATAGCTCGCCGTTCTCTGACGGGAGCAGCGAGCCAGCGACGACGAGGCTTGCCCATATTGCCTTCCTGACGGCGTCCTCGTGGTGGATGTATGAGCGCGGAACGTCGAGGCCGGGATCCGGCGGGGGAAGGAAGACTAGGATGATGGGAGGACTAGGATGATGGCTCGGCGGGTCGGGGGGAGCGGATATCCGGAGGAGAGTCTTCTCGGCGCGACTCGCCGTCGCCGTCGTCGGGATGGAAGACGGAGCGCGGTGGAGGACCGGCTTAGAAGAAAAGGGGCTATTTTGTAAAATACTAGGGGGCTTTATAAAAATAATCGGATCGTGATTAATAATTACGATCCAAATCAGAGGTGTATACGAAAATATTTGGATTTGTTTTAGAAAAAATCCTAGTTTGGATCGCGATTATTAATCACGATCCATTTCACGAGCTTTCGTGTAAAATTACTGGACGAGGGGTTTTCATGTAATGTTGGGTCTCCATCTCCGCCTCCGGCCGGGGAGCGGCACTGGCGGCGAGCGGCCGGGCGGCCGAGAGCATGCGCAGGCCCGGCCCTGCCCGGGGCGACCTACCTGACCAGGGATTCGATCGATCGCGGCTCGCCATCGCGGCCAAGAAGACAGAGCTCCAGCCTCCAGGCCTCCTACCTACTGCTCGGTCCCTCATCGGCGACGCCCCGCTCCTGGCTTCAGTTGCAAGCGCCCCCTTCTTCTTCGCCGCCTCCTTCCTTGCCCCAACCGCGTTCGCGTGCCTGTAACCGGACGCTTGATTCAATCCGCTAGGCTAGACCTCCCAGGCAGGCGGCAGCTCGAACCCGCTTGCAAGGTTGCTGCTGCTGCATTTTTCAGGCAGACGCACATTTGGTGGGAAATGCTTCAGAGGTGAAGCGACCGCTAGCGAGCAAGATATTGGATTAGCTTGCAGATACTTTTTGAGAATTTAGTTTCTAAACGTGCTATTAAGAAAAGAGGATGGGAGATCATGCATGGTACAGTGCGGGCACAGTAGGCGCAGGACTGCAGGAGTAGAATGAGGAACCCGAGACACGGTTCTTGAGATTGGAAGCAAGCAAGCACGAGCAATGCTTCTCCCAGATGAGCCGGATCAGGTCACCTGCAATGCTGCCACCAGCAAACTAAAGCGAAAGGCTTTCTTTCAACCAAAGCCAGCATTCGGCCGGCTCACTGGAAGTTTGCCGGAGGTCGCTCTACAGCTTCACTCTTGATTTCTGCTGCAACTTCGTTATTAGTTCGTCGTCTGTGACCAACTGCATTGACAGAGTTGATTGAGACCTTGTCATCTCAAAACCACATACACTGCACGTCGAAAGTTTACTTGTATGTACTGGCAAATCCTGCACGAGCACGCTGTCTCTGCTTCTACCCTGCCATCGGCTCATCGCATTTGAACATTTGATCCTGAGAAACGATGGATGGACATTATTCAGTTTCGATGCGACTGGATCTTGAGCGATTTTAATCACGAGCGGATCCTGACGAAACTGCACATTCAGAGAGCGGGGCGGAAGCATTCGGTACTGACGGTTAGCAATTGCGATTGCACCATCACCTAGACTGGAGCTCGCGTTGCATTGGGGGATGGGCGCTGGGAGAAGCTGTCCGCCGCCGCACCGTGAGCGGAGGGACGCGAGCTCGCCGTTCTCCGATGGGAGGGGCGACGACGAGGCCTGCCTACTGTCTTCCTGACGGCGTCCGGTCCTCCTGTCCTGGACGTATGGGCGGAATGCCGAGAGACCGGGATCCGGCGGTGGGAGGAAGACTAGGAGGCGGGTCCGGCGGGTAAAGGGGGAGCGGAGGTCCGGAGGAGAGTCTTCTCGGCGCGACTCGCCGTCGCCGTCACCGGAATGGAAGGCGGAGCGACGTGGAGGACCGGCTTGGAAGAAAAAGGGGCTCTTTTGTAAAATGGCCAGGGGTCTATATGCAACATATTTGCGTATATACCCCTGTTTCGGATCGCGGGTTTTGTGTAAATTATTGAGGGGGTTCTGTGTAATGTCCGATCTGCATCTCCGTCGCCGGCTGGGGAACTGCGGTGGCGGCCAGCGGCCGGGCGGCCGAGAGCATGCGCAGGCGTGGCCCCGCACGGGTGTGGTGCCTGACCAGGGGGCGCGATCGATCGCGGCTCCCCGTCGCGGCCAATAAGGCAGAGCTCCGGGCCTCTTCCCTACTGCTGCTCATCGGTCCCTCACCGGCGACGCCTCGCTCCTGAGTTCAGTTGCAAGCGCTTTCTTCTTCTTCGCCGTCTCCTTCCTTGCCGCAACCGTGTCCCGGACGCTTCGATTCCATCTGCTAGGGTAGACAACCTCCCAGGCAGCTCGCGCTCGCAAGGCTGCTGCTGCTGAATTTTCAGGCAAAACGCATGCACTACGTTTGGTGTGAGGTGCTTCGGATGTGAAGCAAAGACTTGATGGTTCTGTACAGGTACAGCTACATTCAGACTGAATGGTTCTGGATGTGGTTAACCACTATCTTCAGGGATGCAAAGTGGGTCTGTAATAATGGGTAGTAGTTCTGATCTGAATCACAAACATTAAAAAACATGGAGATATAGGTATGATCGGCCGGCACCTGAGCAGCTGGCTAGTGTATAGCAGGATATCACAAGAGAGCAAGCAAATCAGACGCTGACTTGGTTGATGCATACTGAGCTAGTTAGAGGCAATCAGCCAGCCAGCAGACTGCCGATTATATCTGTCCCTCGAGCAACGCAAGAAGCGTATGCTACTAGTCTTGACCAAAAGAGAGATGGATCGAGTCATAATGATTTGACTCGCTAGTAAATGTAAAATACTCATACATTGTATTCATTCTGGGCTCATTATGCGCCGGTTGGACTACCAGGTTAATTGCAGCATAATAAAGTCACCAACCATCCATGTATTCAGATCATATATTAGTCTTGCATTCAGCCAGCAGATACAACCGGACAATAATGGAAGAAGATCACACACAAATCTTTCCATTTATTTAGCAATATACATAATCTCCAACATGCATGCATATATGCACGCATCCCTTGGTGAAGCGTAGTGCGTGTACATACATCACACTGCTGAACGCAGGGCATGCATGCACGCACGCACACAGCTCTAGGTCCGAAGAAAATACAGATTATCACCACCTAATCCACACTTAAAAACTTACGCAAACCCCGGTAGCAGGATACATGTAGCACACAGCTTTTATATAATTATAAGCTGACGAAGAGTTCTTCGATCGATCGATTGTCAGCGTGCACGCACGCGCGAGCTCAGGCCCTCGCACGCGTACGCAGCAGCGCTCTATCGATCTTCTTGACGTGTAGCAAGCACGCAGCATCGGCGATGATGATCTTAGCTGCTGCCGCCGCCACCGTCGGCAACGCTCAGGCCGAAATGGAGCCGAGGAAGATGAGCCCACTGCATGCAAGTGAACCAATTCAGAAACACATATACATGAATAAGTTTGTGTGATGAGGTGTACTCCCTCTGTTCCAAATTATTCCAAACTATAGTTCTTTTCGATTTTTCTAAGTTCTTAGCTTTTACTACGCATCTAGGTATATACTATATTTAAATATACAGTAAAAACTATATAACTAAAAAAGGCAAACCAACGTACCTACAATTTGGGACGGATAAAGTAGTTTACAGCATGAGGATTAGGACGAAGAGCAGGTATATGTTTCTGTAGCCATGTAATCATCTGCATGACTGCTGTCTATAAGAGTTTATTGTTCGCACCCCAACAATAGTCTCTTCAAATGGGTTGGCTCTAGCACATTGTCAAAATTAAACTAATTGGGGCTTGATAGAACTCATGGAGAGATTTATAGCCCCCATGCATGTCCGATCCTGAGAAGACTATCTAACTAATAACTAAGCATCCACTCCTATTTGATGTGTGCGCATTGTTGGAGATGCCCTATGATAGCTTATCTCCTAATAATATTTAGTTGTAGTCGATGATATGATATCATGAAGAGATATATATATATATATATATATATATATATATATATATATATATGCAATTGTAGCTTCTGTTCATTATATTTAAAGCAAATTAGGCAAAACTTACATTCTTTGCTGCAGCACTGAATGCCTCCCTGTGGCTAATCTCTGGATTGCTGGTCTTTATCCTTTGTATTTCTTCCCTGTTGTCAGGAAGAAGTAACTTACATTAGATCAAATGTGAAGAAAACATAGTGCTGAGACTTGCTACTCTAAATTACTTAGGCTTAGAAATTAAGACTTATGCTTAGAAAGATATATAATTGAATTAAATTTAGATGAAGTCACATTAATATCTAAAACAGACACGTCATTTGTGGCTAGGTTGAAATATTGACCTTAAGGGCCAATAATAACTGCAAGTTCATTATTCTGAAAAATTTATATGTGATCACGTGATCTTATTGCAGCTGAGCTTTAAGATTATTATGATAACCAACTACAATACTACAACAATTTGGGAATGAAGTGTGTACATAATATTATAACACCTTATTAGCTAAGGCCATGTGCACTTCTCATTCTTTTTAATCAAACCAATCTAGTTGGTGAAACTTCTAATCATATAAATTGTCTGATTTGATCCATTTCATAAATACTTATCACCAAGATTTTTTAATGTTGACCAATTCAAAAACCTACAAAATTTATGCAGATTAATTGCACGTTGGCATTGCTACCTTTGGAAATAAGAGTAGTACTATGTCATTTTACGCCTCTTGTTTTACATATTTGTCCAATTTTTTATGAGGGTTGTACCAAATGTTTGTGCATTTGGAAATTAAGATATGAATTGCAAAAATATTTAATTTTCCACTTTTTTACTGCAATATAAGTTATTACTTGGTTGTAGCATATGCCACTTAGTTACTATAATAGTCTTGCTATATAGTTAATCTGCATATACTTAGTATAGATAGGCTTAAATAAACTAAATTAGTTTTCTATGGAGAAGTTCTATTGCACAAGTTTAAAAGGAGGGGCCTTAGAAAATGTTTAGATAGGGTCTATCCCACGAATGGTTTATGAAGAAGTTATCCTTTTACCACTTGAATACATCCCTATTCCCTCTTTACTCTAAAGAAAACTATAATCTTCCCTTTTGCCACTCTTCCCTCAGCGCACATTTCTCTTTGACATCTCCTTCTAGTTAGGAACATCATTTTTCAGTAGAGAAAATAAGTGGAAAATCAAGATAAAAATTCAAACTAATTGCTAATTAAGAAATCTAGAAACATGTCTGACTATAAGTTTTGAATTCCTTGAAAAGTTTATAGAGTTAGGATAATAAGTGCGTTATAGTGCAATGAAAATGAAATAATTACAAATATTTTAAGAAATTGAATTTATTTTCAAGAAATTAAAACTAGATATAGTAAACTTTTTTCCAAACATACAAAGTTCGTTCAAAAATTATGCCTTATTTTCAAGAATTTTCTTGATTTTCTAGTATGTTAGTGAGTGATTAAATATTATTGACAGTACTGGTGAGATGCTCAACCAAAGAAGAGAAAGACTTTTGGATGTCTTGAGAGGTAACAAGGTTGCAACGAGATGTGTAGACAAAGTTTGCTCAAAGTGATCGGAATTGTAGAAGGTAATATATGTGCGCACCTATATTGAGTATCGGTTATATCTAATACATTATTCTATTTAGTATTAAAGTACTCATGTCATGGCTTGAGAAATCTCACTTGATGAATCTGTTGTATGCTGACGGAACACGCTGTCTCTTCTCTGGGGCTGGAAAAATGAAAGAAATTAAAAGTGAAATGAACAAACTAAGCACATCACTGAAGTTTGTTCTTCAGCAATCATGATAAAAACATTGTATAGCTATACTGAGCTTTGTGTTTCAGAAACCATGAGAATATAGCACATACGTCGCATTGGTGGCACTTGTGGCTGATTGTTTGACATCTGGTACATGGATTGTGTTCGTAGATTTCTGGAGGCAGGCTCATAGCTCCCAAAATTATTGTATTGATGAAATCCTCTGTTCTGAACAACCTATAGAAAAACATGCATGCAATAAATTATGATGCACACTGATGAAATTTTCAGTGTAAATAAAAACTATCTTGGGCAGATTATCCAAATAAAATTGTGTTTAATATCCAAATAATTAAAATAAGATTGAGCATATATATATACAGCTAGAATATATATATCCACATTGCTAATTTTCCTATGAAAATCAAGTTAATATTAAAATGATATCATATTTTCGTGGAAATCCTTTCATGTTATCAGCGTGAGTTGCTGGAACAAGTCCTTCACCTGGTTGTCTGGAACAATGCGTGCCTGTTGGAAAGGACTGAGATCCATCGAGAGCACCATTGTGCAATGCCCACATTTAACAGTCACGATGTTGTAGGAACAATTGTTTGGCACATTCACCTGCATGTACATATGCACACGTGAATTTATTATAATAAAATATTATAATATATTTCGTTGTACAGTTCTGTTTATATTCTTTTCCAAAACAATAATTTGTTGTTAACTAGCTGAGACTCTGAGCGCGAGCTTTCCTAACTTTGCCAAACAAGAGAAGTGTAATTAAAAGTGTTAAGAAAAATGGGGGGAAATTATAGAGAAAGAGGTTCCATGCATGGCGCCACAGAATACATGGCAATGTGGCATTGATATTTTTGTTTGGAAGTCCATAAATAAAAAGCACTATGGAACAGTGTTTCATATACGTACTAGCTAGAAGTAAATGCTTGATCTATCTGATCAAATAATGTATGTGGCAGCTATAGGCTATGCCTAACTCTGGAAAGTCTTTGCAAATGTTTCCTCTCTCTCTCTCTCTCTCTCTCTCTCTCTCTCTCTCTCTCTCTCTCTCTCTCTCTCTCAGTCAGAGAGATGAGGATGTTGCAAAAGATCGAAGAGCACAGACTTGTAGGAGCTAGAAGTGGGAAGCAAGGGTGCCATGGGCTATGCCAGATATGTTTGTATTGTATGATGGCCAGTGCAAAGCGCCAAGTAGGAATGGGGAAGTTGCTGCGCCATGCCTTGATGTACATCCATCCATGCCGTCGTCTTTTGACTGCATGCAACACCTTTTCAGGTGTCTATCTTTCAAGTGCTACCTCGCTGCCTGCCTGGAGATGCTGAACCTAGCTTCACTATAGCCTGCATCGATCCCGTCATCAGCTACTACTGATCGCCTCCAGGAGGCAGACATGACATGTCAGGCGTGTAAACGAGAATCTCTCTCATCAGACATAGACAGAGAAGAGAGAGAGGAAACCACAGAGAGAGAGAGAGAGGTTAGAGTCGCATGTGAATAGTATGAGCATATATAACAATATATATTTATATAACGAGAAAAAGTTGTGGTATCTTTTGCAGTTGAAAGTTGATGTCACGCTCTCCTCTCTTTCAGCGCAACATCATACCGATAGATAGATCGCACACACAAACCTAGCTAGCTAGATCCCCCACCTGCGCAAACATCAAGAAAGGGGAAAATGACATGACCAGCAGATCCACTTCTCCCTGCACATGTGCAGAATGAGAGGGAAGGCTGTCGTCCCCAACTTCAGTTTTTTTTTGACTGCATCATCATAAAATTCTAGGCATAATTCCTAAAAAGATATTCATAAAGATATGCTACTAATAAGGTACACTGGTGTATTATCGCATGGGAGACTAAAGCAACTGTTAAAGAGGCTTTAATCGTCTGCGCCTGCATGCATGTAAAGTTGGGTGGCAGAAATGGTTTTGTCAGGAAACCATGAAGACACTGTTTTTGCTGGTAGCTAGACAAGAGAAGACCTCAAGAAGGAAAAAAAAATCAATATCTCATGCATGCTGCCATGGGTGTTGCCTTCCCAAACATTTATGTTTCTAACAAATTAGCTTAAAGTACCCGGCTGTCGAAAACCTATATATATCTTTTTTATTTGATGAAATTATGAAAGCCTGCCACAAACTTCAGTTTGTATCTGTTTGAGAGGAAGAGATAGCATATATAGTGTTGGATCTGAGATATGCATTATATATATGGGTCTCACTAAAACTGAAGGAAATTCCATTTCGAAACAAAAACCATGTGGAAGACGAAAAAGAAGATGTTCAAAAGAGAAGATGTGTATCCTGTTATATTATTAAAGGTGATGTATCCTTGATGAAGAGGGAAGGGAAAAAAAATTGTTACAAATTGGAAAGGTGGAAAACAAATTTATGCTCTATGGTGTCGTTTTGCTTGAAGAAAGATGCAAACGTAGTATTTCTCCTAATTTTCACTTCATATTTCATGATGCCAAAATTTGGGTATATAACCATGCACTTAGAACATTTTCAGAAACAGATTGTTTTGGATTGAAGTAGCAGGGAGCTAAAAGGCTTTTTGTAGAATAATATTAAACACAGCCATGATGGAACCAGTATGCATGCATGGCGGCAGAGCACACTTGAACTGGATCACCATAGGCTAGCTTCGAAGGGGAAAAAAAGGAAAGAAACTTGCTGCAGATCAGTTCGTTCAAAAAAAAAGAAACTTCTGCAGATCTCATAAGAGAGTGAGCTAGAGAGAGAGAGAGAGGGGGGGAGTTAGACACACACACACGCACAGAGAGAGAGAGAGAGAGAGAGAGAGGACTATACCACCAGGATGGTGTTGCAATAGTTGCAGTTGACATAGCAAACATGCTCGGATGCAAACTGGGTTGACATTTCTCCGATCTCAAAGCGCCTACCTTGCTGTCGCAGAGGTGAGATCTAGAGCGAGGAAGGAAGCAAAGATGCAGGAGATGTGGATGAACAAGACGATGCCCCTCCTGTGCCCTATATATGGAAGATTGGTGAGGGCATAGCCCAATTTCCTCTGACCTTTGGCGCTGTCGTCGTCTACGGTGGAATTGAGAGAGGTTTGTGGAGGAAGCAGCAGCCGGATGCCACGAGAGAGAGAGAGAGAGAGAGAGAGAGAGAGAGAGAGAGAGAGAGAGAGGATAACAACCTGAGTGGGGGCAGGGAGGAGGAGAAAAGGTGTTTGGTGGGTTGTCTGTGGGAGGACAGTGCAGTTGAGGGCAAGAGGTTGGAAAGATCAAGCAATAGGCTACATCAACCAATGGGCAATGTTGGTGTGATTATCTAGCTGCTAGGACTTGGAGAATCAGGGTGTGGTCGTACTGGTTGCAGGGTCTGTCAACTGCTAAGCTATGAACAATTCCATTGGGGATGGACTTTGTTTACCCCATTACCGTTAGTGGCTTGCAGGGTCTCTCTTTTGCCTTCAGTTTAATTTCCCCTTGGATGTCATTAGTTCTTGCTAATTGTATGGTCGATGTGTTGTATACGTAATAATAATCAATGAGATATACATACCTATCTTAATAAAAGAGTTCTCAATAAAATGTAGAAGAGAAATAGTTGAAAACAAAATCATATATATAGGTGATATGAACGTAACAATGCAATGTCATTATTGTTTCAAGTCATTATTAATTACCTTTGAATTCCCTGTAGTTATTGAGTTGTTAGCCCATACTACCCTGTCTTTCATATAACAGTTTTTTCTAATATGAAATCCACACTTAGATAGGTTCCAAAAGGATAGGGAAATCCTGACAAAGTCTTCTAGCTGCATGTCTAGCTGGGCAGAGCTTGTGTTGATCAGCTCCTAGTTCTCCATCAATATTCCCACTCCCTATGTGGATCAACCGCCAGTCTGCCATCACAAAAGACACGGTGAAATCAATAATTATTTATAAAGATGTGCACTATAAAAAAAACTTTTAGAGGTAGGTAAAATCGTATTTTTAGTGGCGGGTACGGTACCCGCCCCTGTTTCTCGCAGCTAAAAATAGCTATTTGTAGGGGCAGGTAATACGCCCGCCCCTGATAATCGATTTCTAGGGGCGGATCACGGCGTCACCCACCTCTAGAAATCGATTTGTAGTGGCGGGTTAGGATATAATCTGCCTCTACAAATCAATGTCCAGAATATGAAAAAATTTGGAAAAAAGAAAAATATCCCCGCTAACCAGCCACCACCCCCTCTACTACCGAGGTACAATTTTCCTGACGAAATATGCACACTTGCGTAAATCGGGGTTTGAACCGCTTACCTCCAGCCTTATGCGTACCCTCCTCTCCACCATAATACACAGTCACATGACTTTTATGCGGTATGCTATTCTTTTATATTAACTCTGAAATTGATTTCTAGGGACGGGTCATGCCATCGCCGCCCCTAAAAATATTTTTCTATTTTATTCCAAAAGTTTATTTAAATCTTTACATATAGCAAAATAAATTAAAAAAGGTGAAACTTCTACACTATGGTTATGATGAACTGTAGATAAAAAAATATACCAAATATATTTTACTGTATATAAAAATTAAGATTGTGGAAACCTTAAAGTATGACTTGAGTTGTATGAGATACTATATAGTCATAGCTATATGAGAATTTATAATAATTTTTTGGACTATTAAATGATCTTAAATGAAAAAGTTATCAACTATGAAGTTTTAGATCACGTCAACCTCTATAATTTTGATATAAAGTTCAACTTCATCCGAGATTATATGAAAAAAATATGAATTTTTTTGCGTGGAACCATTTGTAGGGGCGGATCATGCCATCACTCGCCCCTAAAATATATTTTTAGAGACGGGTGACCCCATCACCCACCCCTACAAATGGCCACCATTTTCAAGGGTGGGCGGTGGCATCACCTGCTCCTAAAAATACTATTTTTAGGGGCTGGTGACGCCATCACCTGTCCCTGAAAATGGTGGCATTTCTAGAGATGGGTGACGCCATCACCCGTCCCTGCAGTAGGAGCGGGTTTCCTTTTGACCCGCCCCTAGAAAAAAAATAGGATATTGCTACAAATTGTTTTTGCAGTGGTGGTGAGTTCACCTATATGTGAAAGAGACTTTAAACTGCACTCTAAATAGTTTACTGACGTTGGACATGCACAACAATATGGTATTGCCACAATCCACCAAAAGGCTAGGGAAAGGAACAATGACCAACTAAACCATTACTTGCATGGCATAATCAGGTTCGTAGAAAGGAAAAGTAATAATTATGTACGTACAAAACCACTTTTTAGATATATTTCTATACTGTGTAAACTGTGATAGTGTGCGTTGAATGACTCGTATGCGCCAGGTATACCATCCAAACTAGATTATTTAACTTCGAAAATATATACAAACTATATGTTCATCATTTTACATACATATATATAGAACGAAAAAAGTACAATTATTCCTGGTTCATGACAAAATATGTGACCATTTATGCATGGACTATTTCACAAATAATTAAATTCCTTCATCTCCTCACAGAGGTCAATAGTCTATATCAGTGGTTAAGCACATCCTTACTAACTGCGTACAACTGGAACCATCACCGGTGATTGCGTTGATAGACAACAAACATCTATCAATTGTGAAATCATTGAACCAAACAAAAATTTATCCTATCTAGTCCGTTCAATACCTATCTTGATTCATCATTCCATGCTCTTTTTTTCTAGGAGTGAACTGCATGACTGCACTGCGTATATTATATTAAAGGTCTATGACCATATATAAAGCACTACTTGCGCACAAAATAACTGATGCCAGTATAGGTATACTTAAACATGTAAAGAGATAGATCTAGATTCCTATTATTAATTGAGATACCGTAGGTGCGCATATGCACGAATAAATGGACCACAAATATCTAATGGTGGTCAAAATTTCAGTTCTTGTCTCCACTAGCAATAGCGAATAAGATGTGTTGGAAAGAAGTATAACTTTCCTTGAAAGGTCCCATTCCCACGAGAACAATGATGATGAGGTAAGGTCCACTGCAAGAAATTTCAAAAAAAAAATGAAAATGATCATATATATATCTATAATGTACCCAAACATGATTTATTGCGTAAGATTTCTCAAGGGGAAACATCAAGTGTTGGTTTGCACTGTTTAATTTGTTGAGCTTATGTGTACTTTTCGAGTCTAGATCAGTCACCAGCTAACCTTTCCTTACTATCACATATTCAGGTTGTTAAGTCATATAGTACATTTTTGTAAATCTAGTTAACTTGTTCCTCATTTAAGAACCATACTGATAATTGAGAGCTGGTTTCCCTCTAGGCTCTATATTTGACCTCCCAACCATTCATTTGGAGTAAATACATATTTGATCTTGCTATAGAGATCATATTTTTAGAAAATGGATAAAGATCCAACCTTCTGCATCATCCAATGCATACGGCCATTTGATATGCTAGTCTTCTCCATATAATGCAAAAATGTAGTAACTTAGTATGATTCGTGTAGGTGTAAAGATACTCAAAGAAGAGGGAAACATAAAAGTGAACAGATGTTTTGGAACACCATACTGGTGCACTCATCTGTGTCCCTGAAGCAGTTTATGCAAGTGATCCATGCCAGCACTGGCTGCAGGCAAGCAGGGCAGGATGTGCCGGTGGCTGATTGGACGATTCCTCTGCTCAGGAAATGTCACCTCAATTGGACAGATTGGATCCTCCTCTCAGTCTCATCAGGTTTCAGACTGACAAGATGGATGCCTAACCAACACTAGTTCTCTTAACCTGGTGCCCACTCCCTTGCACTACAATCTGTTGCCAGAACTGTGTGTGTGCATTGCTATGAGTTGTTATGCAGACGCTACCGAACATAGATTAATGGCGGGTTTCTCTCTGTGCAGTAAGAGTGGAACAGATCATGATTTGAACCTTTGTGATCTGCCAGCATGTAATTCATTACATGAAAAAATAGTTCAGGAAGATAAAGATCATGGGCATGTCGTCTGTCCCGTGTGTGCAATAATGAAACTCACAATGTTCTTCAAGCGAACATAAGTTGATTGTAATAATAAATTCATACAGAATTTTAAGAAACTGAAGATGTTTTCTTTGCTGCACTGTGTTACTTCCTAATTAGTTGCGCCACTTAAAACTTAATTAATAATCTGTCCATTTTTGTTGTTCTGAGTCTTTTTTGTTAGTAGCGATTATTACATGCTCTCACCTACTAGTACAAGCATGCAAGAACTCTACACCATAAGCCAATAATCAATGAAAGCTCCTAACTACATGTAAACTTAACAATAACATAATAACACCATCTCAAATTCACTCTTTTACAAGAAATTTTACAAGCAATTAAGCCGAAATATACATAATAATATGCAAAAACTGAACGGTCTAAGCTTGGTACATGTATAGCTCCATTATTATCAAGTACAAAATGGCCTATGCAATCTATCATATATAGATGTACTTCTCTAAAAATAAAATAAAGGTTTTATTGAAGGAAAAGCACTGGCACAGTGTGTCCCAAACAGTTCAATACACTGATCATCTACTAGATGGAAATTAAAAACAATCCAAGGCCTACGATCATCCATCCTACTCTCCGTTCACGCACGCCTATGGAGGCACGATCGATCGAAACCCTGCTTCCTCCTTTGTCGTTTGCCTGCCCTAGTCTCTCATGCATCTCTCTCTCGCAACAAAACAAATGGCACGCGTGTACTATGTACTATAGTGTCTTGACTGGTTGCAGGGCGTGGCGAGCAGGATATGGGTGAAGAATGGGCGAACTGGCCGGCCGGCCGGCGGATCCTCCGGACCAGCAAGGCGAGCTTGCGTCGGGGCGTGAACAGAGCCTGCTGCGCCCGGAAATGGAGTGGCGGCAGCCTTGGGTGAGCCTGATGAAGCCCGGCCGCCGGCCGGCCATTCACTTCCGCGGTTAATAGCCAGGGGCAGGAGGCACTGTGCAACGACACTGTTGCGGCGCCGCGTGGTCCTCTTGTACATGTCCTGCGGTGTAGCGTCACTGTTAGAATCCGGAGCTCGATCGTATAGTCAGCAGTGGTGATGGTAAAATCTCAAGGTGTTTCTCTTGTTGTTAGCAGCAGAAAAAAAAACTTAGCTTATCCTTAGATGCACGGCTCTCCTACACGTACGTGTTCTCGAGAAAAAAATCTGCTTGACAAAAGTAAAACCCTAAAAGGCATGCACCATCTCCGTGGAACTAACCAAGTTAAGGCAATCCTTTGGAAGGGCAGACCAGTCGGCGGGGTCGTCGTCAATCACCGGGCCAATGAATAATGCCAGCCCGGGCCCCGGGCACAAAAAGAACCGTGCAAAGACTACTGCAACGCAATTTCACCTGTACAGTAGAGCATCCTGCATCGACCCGCCATGGATGGTCGCCGTCGTCACCTCCCATCAATGTCGCGGGGAGCACTGTAGATGCCATTCCCCCGATGGAGAGCGTGCTCCTGCTCGATCGGAGGTGGGGGACGGCAGGCCAGGCCCCGGCGCCCTCGCGGCAGGGCATCGATCCGATCCAATCATCCACCTGAAGACCTGACTGACCCATCAACCAGCCATTCATGTGGTCACCAGCCTTACACATCCATCCCATCGGCTGCCTTTAACCCTTTCTGCAGGCACATCCAGGCTCAGCTCCTGCCAGGATCCAAAATGCATGGCTGATGCAGCAGCACGCCTAGCGAAAGGGGGCGTGTCCTATTCCATTCCTGCCTTCCATGCCACCACCCTTTCCTTTTTTCACTTCTGCCACGGGTAAAAACAACAGGATGGCATATTATTAACATCATGGGAAAGTTTTTGAAAAAAACAACACTTAATGTGTCCGAATACGAAAACCTTGTTTTTTTTGTTTTTTGGAAGAAGAGGTGGTGGGGTCATGGGGATGCTTGCATCTCCCCCTCCGGTTAGGGTTTGAGATTCGGTGCTTCTGAGTTTTGAGGAGACTCCTTCAAATCCATGGGGGTAAACGGAAGAAAACCATTAGCAAGATGGTCCAGGGAGATGGTAGATACGGGAACGGGAATATAAGGTGGCGTGGGCCCCACAGGTGAGTGGCGAAGGAAGGCCTATGTGGGCAAGGTTAGAGTGGGGGGCATCAGAGCCAGTGGGTTAGTCAACTGAATGGCGGCAGGACTCCATCAGAGACAAGAAGGGTAATAAGATTAGGATAAGGTACGTATATCATGTCGCCACCAGATAAGATCTCAGGTTTTGGGATCAGTATTAAATCAGCAGGTACTTGATAGATACCCGTCAAGAAATGATGAATCAAACACTAAGACCTCCTTCAAAAAAGCTGAGTTAGCTAGCTCATAACTATGCCATGTCAGTTTTTTTATCCATGTGGAAGAGAGGGGAAAAAGAGCAATCCAACTTTTTATCCATACGGAAGAGAGAGGAAGAAGAGCAATCTCTTGTTTAAGAGATAGTCTCGTGCATACATCCCTAAATCAATGAGGTTGATATGTGGGCCTACCTAAATGTATAAGGTAGTGTCTGACTCTAACCATTAGAAAATATATCTCTTACACTGTCTCTTAGATGTATGAGCTAGCAAAGATGTATGAGCTAGCAACCGGCTCTAACCTTTGGAGGAGGTCTAAGGATCAGACTCAGCTGCAGGAAAGAAAAAAGTTGGATTGAAGGAGGGTGTTGGCTTGCCCATGAAGAGTTGAGAACTTTAGACCTGCTGCCGCTCATTGCAGCTGGCCATGGACTTGTCCTCCGGACCAGTAGCGCCCCCACAGGCGCGGGCGCCGAAAAAGCTCCGATGCTCATCCCACCTGGTCCGGCCCTACGACGACGCGTCGTCGCAAGGAATGGTTCCCAGATAGGGCAGAATATTTGTCAAACCACACTTGCAGCTACCAGCAGTGATCACAGCAGCCATCTCGTGTAACCTGCCACTGAGGAGAGGAGCTCCGGGGACGGGTCAGTGTCCATGGCGATCCTGGAGATATGGCTGGTCCGGAAAAGTCTCCCAGCTGGGCGGGGGCTTTCCGCGCCTTCAATGATCACCGCGTCGCCGTCAGGGCTGACTAGAGAGACGGTGAATTGCCGGCTCATGGATGGAGCAACAGCACAGGGAGAAGCTGCGGCGTCGCAGTCGCACGCAGCAATCTGGACAAGAACAGATCATGGGGAAATCTGGACAAGAACAGATCACACTTCACACGGGAGTTAATTACAGAGCTGTTACATCGCCACCTCGAATCCCCGGCGAGAATTCGGCGGGCAGCGACAAAAGAATTGTGTTCATTGACCCTTCCTTCACTGATGGCGATTACAATGCTGGGGGTGGGAGGTGGACCGGGCCATGTATGATGTACCCAAAAGAATATAAGAATATTGTGAGCTGAAAAAGAATATTGCATCAGCTCAGGTTCTTTCGGTCTCTCCTGTTGGCAGCTGAATCTGTACATGCTGTTGTATAGGTAAGTTAGCGTGACTTGAGAGATCCAAGTGCCGACATGTTGAAATCAGACATGGTGAAGCGGTAGGTATGTAGGGAAATCTGGAGTTGCCAACCGAAAAACACCTGCACAAAAGATGCTCTTGTATCCTCACTGTCGTCTGTAGAACAGCACGTAAGCCGCTGGCGTCTTTATGCTGTTTTCACTTATAGGAGTTACGCAGTCATCATCAAACTTATACCATCCTTTACCTTCCTCGTGCTGCAGAAAGATCAAATGTGTCAGTAACCAACCGTGATCCTCAATCAAGAGATTAAAATGATACAGAAAGGATGGGACATGGACAACACAGCATGAAAAGAGTTGAGAAACTCACATAGATGCTGGCGGTGTAATGGCCCCCTCCCATGTTTCCGTAGTGGTTGCTAATGGCATACAAGCAATAATGGCTGCTTGGCTGCTCGCTCTTGTCAGCAATGTATGATGACAGATCCAAATCAGTGGTGGGGAAGTCAACGAATGTCTCGAGCTTGTTTCTTGTGAACTGAGTGTACGAGAACCTTTTGAGGTGGATCACCAGGACTTCAGGCAGCCTCCAGAGATCCAATTTCTTCATCGCTTGTTGATGCTTCCTGCAGCAAGGGCAGTACCTGATTAACAAGCAGAGAAAAAAAAAGGGTCACAATTATGAAGCCAACAGTACACTTTCTTTTTTAGGAGATATTTTCCTTTTTTTGAATTTATAGGTCAAGAATGATTTCTTTCTAAGAAAAGAATATTGTGAAAGGCATTCCGCAAACAGTGAAGCCAAAAGCAACACAGTTGTCACTCAAGGGACACTTACCACATGTCCTCTGGGCCCAATGGTTCCTCTTTCAGAAAGGCTTCCAGACAGCCATGTAGTGCAACAGAATCTTCAGTTCCTTTCGGGGTAAGCTCAAGCTTGTTAATCTCAGGTAGACTGTTCAGCATTGAGGCAGCATACTGTATTGACGCATTTTGTTGCCAGTGGACATTCACATGCAACCGGCTTGGTATTGTCTCCAGTAAATCAAGCTCATTGATTTCTATTTTCTGCTGCTGGACATCACCCCTTTCATTTCTTAAATAAAATTCAAAATCTTCCACTCTCCTTTCCTTGTTAGGATCAGCTGCACCCCCATCATATAACTCATCGGGTGCATTTGTTATTTCACATTCATTAGTACTGCATTTACTGCTTCCAGGGTCATCTTCCAATTGAATGTCCTGAAAATTACTGCCTGAATCAGAAGGCGTTCCATCCATCAGGTCAGCAGAGTCAACATTAGACCCTGCAGAACCATTAAGTGAACTAGCCCTCTTGGAAAGTTGGAACGGATTCAGCAATTTCAGGTAGATATTATGAAGGGATAATCCATTGACTCTCTCTGGAAGCACTGCCAAAAGTGGGGCCTCAAATTCCTTCTTTTGTGGAGTTAAATTATCACCAGTAGAATGCCTGAATGCAATGGCAAGTAAAAACTATGTTACGAAAGCGCATAACGGTCACAAAATGCACATTATTAACTTCATAACTAAAATATTTAAACAAAACCCACTAATATAAATGTAAATGGCTGTGCTTACTCATCAAAATGCTGGTGTGTAAAAATCACAAGTGGGGATTTCTCATATTTTTTAGGTAGCCGGTATGCTGCCAGTTTATCCCCATCCCTCAGCAGTGAAACTGAATCAGAAGGTTCCTCCAGGTATCGAAGGATACAGTTATTATAGACCTGCACAGTCAGTTCCAGTAAGTGAAAGAGTTAAGGAACTTGTATTGCTTAAACTAGCTTAGAAAATTTGCAACAGTTCAAATGAGGCAATGGGGAAGGGAAATCGTACCTCCGCAACAAGCAGGATCTCGTCATCTCCAAGTAAGCAAGCGATGCTTAAAGCCTGAACAAGATCACTAAGAGTCCCAAACTTTGGCACATTGACATCATATGAGCAAGGTTCTCTGCTACCATCAGTGCTGAAAACTGTTACCGTCATTGCCCTCTTTGCCGTGGAAGGTACGGGCAAAGACAAGTACATAAATGGGTCAAAAGTGACAGATCTTTTACTGCAAGTAGGACAAGTTAATGTAGATTTGTATTGCCCCTGCAAAAGGTAATCAGAAGAGTTTAATAACATAAAAATACAGGATGCATATTGAATTAATACTGCATAAAATATATAAATTACCACATGATAACAAATATAGCATAGTGCATCCTTGTAATGGCAATTAATTATACAGAAGAAAATGAACAGTCAATGATGCTTCTATGCTTTTGAAATAAAAAATTTAAAAGCAACTGCAGGGATGCACCTACTCTTAATTGGCAAAAACTAGAAATCGAAGAAATGTTTTAATCTCAACTCTTAATTGGTGTTTAGATCTGAAAAGGAATGTATTTGCAATGTCATAGGATCACTTCCATCAGTATTTAATGAATGGACTTCTTTTTATTTTGTGAAATCAATTGACAGATACAATGTTAAAAGCACAAAAGAGCTACAAATATGCCGTTGTTTCAGGAAGGGTGGAGTTTCTTTTCAAGAATAGGGGTTCAAACTTACATGGCAGGTGTCAACTATCACAGAATCATTTCGAGCTAAATGGTTGCTCCAGTACTCATCTGCTACTTCTTCGTCAGGACGGCCACTTGCATCCTTTGCTTCTTCATACGGTTTACACTTAACCTGATTAAGATCTTCATGGAGACCATCCAATAAAAAAGCAAGAAGCTCCTGTGAATCATGCTGATTAAAGCCACTGAACTGAGGAGCAAAACAGGCAATCTTTTCCTTGAAATTATGTGGTGCAACTGGCTTTCTGTCAGTGGTCCATAAGCTCCTCAACAATTCTCCAAACGCCAAAGCAAGTTCACCCTAGTTAATGGAAGAGTCAGTAAAACAATTATCGGCACGATTTGAGGAAAAAAGGTTATGTGTTAAGGAAAAAGAATCTACATACATTCAATCCCAATGGATTAGTACGATTTATATTTCTGGTATAATCACCAAGGAAATAATCAACAAGCATTGGCGTGTGAGCCAAACATTGGATCGAGCTGTTCATAAAGCAAGTATTTCCAAGATTCTCCAATCCTATTAACCCCATAGAACCAGCTCTTCCAAAGCTTCTGTTGTACGAATGAGCATCCAAATCTAATGAATTTTCTTTGTTGGTACCTCCGATTTTGGATGTTAAGGAATCAGACATTGCATAGACTTGTACTTCTAGAAGATTCTGCAAGTGCAAATGAAGAAGGATAAGAAAGTACGTTTGGGGAGAAAAAGTTAGGCCATACTATAAGATGATAGAAATCAGAAAGTAATATCATCTCTAAACAAAGTAAATATTGAATTAAATTCTAGTGCAGTGGAAACACGTTGGTACAGGAACCACAGGTTGCAAATGGTCCTACCTCTTGATCTGCAGGGCAACAGTCATGATGTAGCTTATTCCATTCATTCATTAATATTAGATTTGTCTGCCCTGAAAAATCCCAAACATGAACCTGGATAAAGAAACATTAAGTAAACAGCAGTAGTGGGATGCGTATTTCCAAAATTGGAACTGCAGCAAGCAGCAACTTACTGGTTGAGAATCAACATTGAAAATTTTGTTTGCTCGTTTGTAGTTCTCAACTGGATTGTCCTGAAGGAAAATTAAATATGTATGTATTATCCAAAGAAGGAATTAATTGAGCCACAAATTGCCTGACAAAGATAGTACCTTTTTGCTAATCTTCAGTGTCAAAATACTTGTTTCTCGGACAGATATCCTAAGCACCAAAGGATAAGCACCAGCACTGTCTCCAGCAAATGAATGCTTATTTTGCAAACCAAAACCTGAGTTCTGCCTAGAGAAAAGAGACATGAAGCTATGGTCAATGGATGAACAAAGATGAACTAGAAGCAGAGTCAATTGGGTAACACAACCGTGAGCCTATGATGTAAAGGGTAATAGGTACAAGCATTGGTCATTTACATCTTATCCTCATTAGATGGCCCATAAATCTTACGTCCGTCAAATATCTTGAGAGCATTATGATATAAGCTATGGAGTAAAAAAGCTGAATTCTAAGAAGTAGAGTATGTCGCTGGAAAGGAAACAGTATTCAAGTCTCAAACATGGTGAAGAGGAAAATATTTAACACCTACCTATTTTGTTCTCAATTGGTTCAAAGTAAAGTGTCTTTGATAATGCAGAATGTTATAAGAAATAATAGCAACTCAATCTGGTTACATATGTTAAGAATCTTTTCCTACCTTCAACATTAAGGGTATCACTAATTTGATGTGGGACAAATAATTTCTATCATAGCATTAAATCCGTTGACTGTTTGATGCAAACTCCTCACTTCTCAAGGAAGCGAGAAGAGAGATATGTCAAGGGCGAAAAGCCATTAAAAGATAATGACTAGGTTGCTGTGCAAAACACAGGATACTTGAGGGTGCTTCCAACCTCATATAATGAAATAATATAAATAGTAACACAGAAAATCTGTGTGTATGCCTTTCATATAAACCATGTCATGTCACGTGTCAAACATAAAGGTTTTTGAAAACTTAAAAAAAATCCTAGCTGCAAGGATGAACTCTTGGTTTTTTTTTTTTTGATAAAGACTCTTGGGTTGTGCTGGGCTTGAGCAGTAGAAGAGAAGGAATGATCCTCTTTTAGCTTGGCATCAATGCAGCCCGTTCGTCGTGCATGGAACTCGGACAAAACTAGCAACAGCAGGGCATGTGTCCAAATACGCACAACATGCCAAGTAAGCAACTAATAAAGGAGTTTCTCCGACACATGCACGCTCTCTCCTTGGCAAGTTGGCATCATTTTGCCTCCTCTGGAGGGTAACGCTTTCCCGTGAGCAATGCTGCATGCATGACTTATATTTGCTCGGGGTTGTAAACCTAGGTTGGACTTGTGGAAGTGTGTCCGAGCTTCAGACATTGCTAGAGACACCTGTCCACACTTAAAGCTTAAGGTCTGGTCAGCGGTCACGATCAAATGGTGTGGGCATGAGATTCACCTGCCACTATGATCACTACAACAACACTAGGAGCTGAATTGTACTAGATCAATCACCGCCTCGCTGATCCAAATGCATCGGCAGCCTACACGCTGCACCAGCACGCAGGTAGTACGAAATGCGCACCCATCCGATCGACATCGGAAAAAAAAATGTAGACCCGTAAACACCGTAGGCAGCCAAGCGAGGCAGCAAGCATAGAGGGGGACGGGTGGGCGGCGACTCACCTGGCGAGCGCCCTGGAGAGCTCGTCGGCCGGGACGAGCGCGTAGCTGCGTCCCCCCGCGGCCCCGCCTGCGCCGCCGCCCGCGCGGCCGTCCCCGCGCTCGAGGCGCAGGACGAGATCCGGGTGCAGGAAGCTGTGGAGCAACCGGAGGCCGTAGTAGGAGGGCGAGGCCGCGGCGGTGGCCGCGTACCGCACCCCGCCCGCCGCCTCCTCCTCCCGCACTCGCGCCCACCACCTGCACGCGCATTGCCGAATCAGCCACGGAGCCCAGCCCACCGGAGCCCGGGGGCGAGCGAGGGTCGGGGAGGGGAGCGGAGCGGAGCGGACCGCACCTGAAGGGGACGAGGCAGACGGCGACGGGGGAGGAGGAGGCCGCGGCGAGCGCGTCGCGGCCGGAGGTGGAGGCGGAGGCCGGATGCGAGGCGGTGGCGGC
Source organism: Panicum hallii (assembly GCF_002211085.1). NCBI lineage: Eukaryota > Viridiplantae > Streptophyta > Magnoliopsida > Poales > Poaceae > Panicum > Panicum hallii. Next base: position 2,242,514 of record NC_038043.1, on the reverse strand, counting down.
GGTGGCCATGGGCCCCGCCGGGGGGGAGGGCGAGCGCGAGATGGGATCTGAGGCGGCGAGGGGGGGGGGGGGGGGGGGGGGGGGGGGAGGCGTGCGCGAGTGAGCTGTCGCCGGGTCCTGAGGTCCTCCCGCGATGCGAGCCGGCTTGTCGCTTTTGTTTTCTGGTGCGGTGCGGGCGGGGGATTTGTAAACAGAGACGCCGCCGCGGTGGCGCGCCTCCCTCTATCTGCAAGGGAGGGAGGGAGGGAGGGAGACGCTCGCCCAACGGCTGCTTCCTCGCAGCTTCCTTCCCTTCCGTCCCGTTCCGTTGCCTGCTTGGCTTGCCCTCTCCTTGCCTGGCCGGCTGATTGGCACGTTGACTGCCTGCTGACCGGGCTGGTGTTCCGGACGCAGAAATTCCAGAGCATTTCCGACGAGCGAGGAACTAACCGTGGGGAGTTTGGATTTCAAAAGGAATTACTCCGGGCTTCTAAAACCAGGTCAACTGGAAATTAACCACTTTGGCATTTAAATAACTCTAGCCAGAATACTTGCCATACATACTTAGAAGGGAGGTCGCTAAACCGATAAATCGGGCTAGAGAAGGCAGATGTGCAAGCTGTGGGCAAGGTGGTAAACCACCGGTGGGCGAGACTAGTGCAAGGGAGGACCGTCGAAGAAACGGGTAAAGTCACTTTAGTGTGATGAATTCTTTACTCCTCCTTCACTTTCTCTTCTTCCTCCTCCTCCTCCTTTTCTTTCTCCTCCTTTTCAACCATGGCTGGAAATTGTAGGAGAGCTTGGGGCTCCATCAACTTCATGGAGGTAGTGAGGCTGGAGCCCCCTCAGCCCCCCTGGTGGATCTGCCACCGGCCGCATAGCATGTTGTGCCCCTCTCTAATTATGGATGTATCATGAGCTTTGATACTAGTTATACTTTCTTCCAAATCCGACTTTTAGACGCTAGGTGACATTCTCGTGTCCACTTACCACCCCAAGTAGATTCTAGGGAACTTTGATCATCTCTAGCCCGATAGAAAGGTTTGTGTCGCTCTAGTTGATGTGATTAAATGGTCTTTTAAATTGAATCTCCGGACAGCAAGAAGGGAGATAATTAAGTGATCATAATTCTACGTTTCATCTTATTTGACAATAGAAGTTTGACGATTCAATTGAAATTCATGGCTTGGCATTTAGAAGATGAAGTTTTTCGTTGTGCCGTTTCCCTTTGATTGAAGTTGCGATAATGAATTGCTTTTCTGCATTCTTAATTGTTGCAGTAGCTAATGCATTCTTATTACCTTCGTCCGCCTCACGAAGCGCAAGCCGGCCGCCGCACGGGGTCGGGAGATTCGCCGACAAGATCGTGGATTTGACGGCGAGGGCCGTGCTCCGCCACAGGGTCGCCAGGCAGATCGACGAGTTCAGTTCGCGGCGCGAGGAAGTGGCGGCTTCAGCCCCGGCGGCGGCCTGCGCGCATCTCCGGTCTACCGAAGCCGGCCGGCCGGCCACCTCCTTGCTCGGGCCCATGGATTGCTTTGCCCAGAGCTATTCGGGCGAGTTTCTCTAGTTCGCTTGATAGTAACGAAGCAGCGAGGCTTCCGGCGCCGTCGATCGGCGGACATTCGCCGCCGAGGCTGAGCACCGCGGCCGTGCCGTCCGGCATCCGGTGTGGCGCCACCGCAGCTCCCGCGCGCTGCCAGGCGACTGGCGAGGACGACGTAGTCCCTGCCTGGGCAAACCTCGCATAATCTGGACCGCGCGTGCTCGATCCAACGGGTGGCAGGGCCCCAGGGGGCGGACGGTATTTGAAATATCGTCCACCCCGGGTCGGCATTTGGTTTACCGTCCGCCCCTGGCCGTCGCCGCGACGCCGCCTCCGCTACGTGCCGTGCCTCGCCGGAGCGCCGCCCGCGCGCTGGGGACCGGCGAGCCGCGCGCCGTCTTCCACGTGGAGGAGGAGGCCGCCGGCGCCAGGTACGCCGTGGCGCCGAACGGGGTCGCGCGCAACGGCGGCGGCGGCGGCAAGCAGACGGGAGGTGCGGCCGCCGTGGTGCCGTCCCACCCGATGGCGTACCCGCACATGGTCCACTACTGCCACCGGCCGGCCGGCGTGGAGGCGCTCCGCGTCGAGCTGACGGCGACCGGCGCGGGCGCGACCGCGATCGCGATGTGCCACGCCGACACGACGGGCTGGGACGATGGCTTCTTCCGGATGCTGAACGCGACGCGCGGGTAGGAGATCTGCCACTCCATGCCGCTCAACTACGTGCTCTGGCTGCCAGCTGCAGCCAATCTCTAGAGCACGTAGCAGGACGAAGTAATGCTTAATAAAAGAGAGGATTAACTGAGCTGAGTAGCAGCTTGCTCATGAAGTTTATACCTGTCTGGCTGTCTTTCATCAGATGATCATCAAAAGGGCAATCTCAAGTAAAACGTTCGTAAAAAAACATTATCCAACAATCATCTGCGCATATATTTGCATGCATGACACACAGATGCTTCAGTTGTGCATATTCGCCGGCTATTCATCATTTTCTTCTATGGAGGTCATGACATCCCTGAATTTTCATCAAAAAATGACATCCCTGAATCAAGGACCGTATCCATATCTGCTCATTGTACATCTTTTTGCAGTGCTGGGAAGGAACTTATCTTAAGCATTTTGACCTTTTTGCAGGCATTGGGCTTTCAAGTTTCAAGGATACAACTTGCAAGGACCTGAAGAACCAAAAGGTACTTGAGCATCCGAGAGGACACGCCCATCACTGAAATCCCGGATAGAAACTTGCAGACTTGGAGCAGGAGGCAGCCAGGTGCCGGCGAAGGTGGCGTTGTGGTTCGAGCCGGCCGGCGACCGCGCGCATCTCCGGTTTGCCGAAGCCGGCCTGCCGGCTGGCCATCTCCTTGCCCGGGCCGGCGGGGCCACGGACGCTTTGCCCAGAGCTAGCTAATCGGGCGAGCTTCTCTTGAAGAGTGAAGTGGCAAGGCCTCCGGCGTCGCCGATCGGCGGACATTCGGCACCGAGGCCTCCAGCGTCGCGCCGCGCGCTACCAGACGACTGACGAGGAGACCGAGTCCCTGCCTGGGAAAATCTCGCATGATCTGGACCGCACGTGCTAGATCCAACGGTTGGGAGAGACCCAGGGGGCGGACGGTATATGAAATCCACCCCCGGTCGGCATTTGGTTCACCGTCCGCCCCGGGTCGTCGCCGCGACGCCGCCTCCGGTGCGCGCCGTGGCTCGTCGGAGCGCCGTCGCGCCGGCCTGCCAGCCTGGGAAGACTTCCCGTTTCCTGTCTCGCTTCCGGGGGCGTGGTCACTGGTCACCAGCTTCGTGCTCGCCGGGCGCGACACGACACACGACGTCGTCGACGACGCCGACCTGGTTCTTCTGGGAGGGTCTCCGCTCTCCAACGGCTCCTACGTGGAGGTTTAGCTCGTGCGCGAGAGCCGGGGTGTGCGCCGCCACCAGCCACGTGAACACAGACGCGTCGGCGTCGTCCCCGTTCTGCTTCGACGTGCTGCGTGCACTGGACACGCCGATGCGCGGTATGCGCCACCTCCAAGACGCCACCACAGAGTCCATCCGGCTGTTCCCAGCGTTGGCCGTCGACATGCGCAGCTCACCTGCGTCCGCCGTGACGCCACGTGGCCCAGGTGCGCTCACCCCTGGAACAGTACGTTCGCCTTCGCCTTCGCCTACTTTGCAAGGTACACACCCTGGCACCGATGCCATCGTCTCCGCTCGTTCGCTAGGCATGGCATGTCGCCGGCGGCTGCGCACCACAGGTGTTCGCTGCTCTGCCTACGAGGGACCAATGCTCAGGAATCTGCAGGGGCATACCTGCCGGCCCCTACTCTGATCAGTTCCATAATACAGATAGAACATGGTTGTGACTTGTGAGCCGTTATGGTGTGCTGACCTTCACTGCACTCAAATTTGTCGCTTCGCAGTCGCGGATCAAAGATCGGATAGAAACCAGGAATCTGTGGACACAAAGGTACTGTTGAGCTGAATTTGTGGTAACTGGTCAACATTTGTGTTAATTTGTGGGTGGTGGTTAGGTGTTGGCGAGTTAATTTTGTGCAGAAATTGTTGACGAAAAGGTACTTTTGTGCTGAATTTACGGTAAAAGGCTAAATTTGGTTTCTGTGTTGAAGAAAAACTGAAAATAGTTCTCGCTGAATTGGTTTGTGTTATTTGGTTGCTAAAATGCTATATGTATGTTTTCTGTAGGCATTGGATTCCTGTCATCTTGGGGATGAAGTTAGAAAGACTGAGCTTAAGCTTGATTCGAAAGGTTCGATATCTCATATCTACCAGAAGGTCCCAGGACTATGATGTCAAAACTGTAACTTGTATTTTAGTTTTGAGATGCAGTGACAGAAAGCGGTAAAAACTGGAGCGCAGGTCAGCGCCAACTCGTGTGCTTCGGAAGGGTGATTCTGAAAAGGAGAAAGATATTGGTTCTGGATGAGGCAACTTCTGTGGATCCAATAACAGACAGTTTGATTCAGAAGATCTTGAAACATAAATTTGCTGAATGCACGATGAATACAATAGCACATCGTATCACATCGGTTCTTGTTAGCGACAATGTCTTGCTCCTGGACAACGGTTAGTAAGCCCCTCACTTATGAGCCAAAAAAGAAAATTTCTACATTTGTTTCTCCTCCCACTTTAACACTGTTCATGATGTAAAACAGGTGAAATCGCAGAGCATGACGCACCAGCAAAACTACTAGAGGGCAGTTCATCCCCATTTTCCAAGCTCGTAGCTGAGTATACCATGATGAGGAGCCCAAACGAAAAAGTGCAAGTCGCAACATTCTATTGTTTAGCTGAAAAATATGGTGCGCAATGCACACGTGGAGGGTTCTGTGTTCCTGGCCTGATGTAACCGCAGCAAGTCTTGACATCCTCAGAAAGATCCATCATCGGCCTCAATGTAAGGCTGAACATCACATTTTATTTAGTTTCTAGCGAAAATAGGAGCGTCTGACGCTGCAACGCATAGCCAATCTGAACTCTGAATCTGTCAAGTTCTCGATGCATCGCCAGCGTCGCCCACCGGGACCCTGCGTTGCAGGCTTGGAGCAGGAGACAGCCGGGTGCCGGCGAAGGCGGCGACGTGGTTCGCCGGCGACCGCGCACATCTCCGGTCTGCCGAAGCCAGCCGGCTGGCCGTCTCCTTGCCCGGGCCCGTGAACACTTTGCCCAGAGCCCATCGGACGAGCTTGTCTTGAACAATGAAGCGGCGAGGCCTCCGGCGTCGTCGATCGGCGGACGCTCGCCACCGAGGCTGAGCAATCGCCGCCGCGCCGTCCGGGTCCGGCCTCCGGTGTGGCGCCACCAAGCTCCCGCGCGCTGCCGGACGACAGGCGAGGACGATCGAGTCCCTGCCTGTGCAAACCTCGCATGATCTGGACCGCACGTGCTCGATCCAACGGACGGTAGGGACCCAGGGGGTGGACGGTATTTCACCCCCGGTCGGCATTTGGTTTACCGTCCGCCCGTGGTCGGCGCAGCGGCGCTGCCTCCGCTAGTCCGCTGCGTGCCGTGGCTCGCCGGAGGGTCTCCGCTCTCCACCGGCCCCGACGTGGAGGATTAGCTCGTGCGCGAGAGCCGCGGGGTGTGCGTCGCCACCACCCACGGGAATACAGGCGCGTCGTCCCCGTTCAGCTTCGACGAGCTGCGTGCACTGGATACGCCGATGCGCGGCATGCATGAGCTACCTCCACGACGCCACCACAGAGTCCATCCGCCTGTTCCCGGCGTTGGCCGTCGACACGCGCGCGCAGCTCACCTGCGTGCGCCGTGACGCCACGTGCCCCAGATGCGCCCACGCCGGTGACACGTAGGTTCGCCTTGGTCTTCGCCACGCTCTCGCCTCCATGGCGACAGCGCGTCCGCAAGGCACAACCCCGATGCCACCGTCTCCGCTCGTTAGGCATGGCATGTCGCCAGCGGCTGCGCACCAGGTGTTCGCTGCTTTGCCTAGAGGGACCAATGCTCAGGAATCTGCACGGGCATACCTGCCGGCCCCTACTTGGATCATTATAGTAGAGCATGGTAGTGACTTGTGAGCCGTTACGGTGTACTGACCTTCACTGCGCTCAAATTCAGGAAACCACCAATCCACCATAACACTGAGAGAGATGAAGTTTAGCCTTCTCTTTACAGATTGAGCAAGCTGCTGTCCCAGAATGACAGTGATAGTAGTGAACCTTTTTTGGATTACTTGAGTTTAGCCACCCTCTACGGCAGCTCTGAGCAGCTGCTATCTAGCCCGGATCCCGGAGTGGTTCTGATCGCTTGGAAGTCTGGCATGTGTCTGCATTGGCGTAGAGGTGCTAAGGGCAGCTCCAGCGTGCGGAAAAAACGAACCGTGACTGCTCCAGTCGAATCGTCAATACTGTAGCGGTCGAATGGTTGTTACCGGAGCTAACAGCGAAGCTTGCAGACGTGCCGGCTCGTGAGCTGCTGGCGTGAATTAAATATTCAGCTGGCCGTTACTCCCATCACCCGCTTCAAATAAAATAATGACAGTGCATATGGCCGTTGGCCACGGAGCCGTTGCCACTGTCAGCTTACTTGCCTCCATCTATATACATACATGAAGTTCACACATGCAAATATTCAAACTTACACATAGCTACAATGGAGCACTCTTCCTCATCTAGTTTCACAAACCTGGTAAATTCCTCAATCCCAAGCTCAAATCCTCAAAACACAAACACACAACAATATAGTTTCCAACCCCATCTACCTATATTTTTTCCACCACATCAATATGATCCCAGATCCTTTCCACCTCACTACTACCCACAGGATTTCAATCCTTTTGGAACCCAACCAGGTTACCAGAAGTTCCCTCCTTCAAACTATCACCATAGCATTCCTTTCCATGGCAATTTCCATGGGTGATATGGCTGGCAATCCATCATCACCAGCAGGTTCAGCAGCTACTTTTGCAGTTGGTGGTTCAAGAGGTGAGGCTTCAGCTTCTTCAGTGACTTCTCCATTAGCTCCCGCAGAAAAATACAAACAAAGATCCAATTAGAGTTGAAGAATGGGGTGATGCTGGTTCAGATGAGGAAAAGATAGGTGGGCGTATGTTTTGGACCGAAGAAGACAATCTGCAGCTGATAAGTGCTTGGTTAAACAACTCAAATAATCCAATTGATGGCAATTCAAAGAATGGGTCACATTACTGGAAGCAAGTTGCAGATGAATACAACATGTATGCTCCTAAAGGAAAGAAGAGGACAGCTACACAGTGCAAAAATCATTGGAATGTAACCAGTGCAGTTGTTTCAAAATTTTAGGGATGTTGGACAGAAATATCAAACACATATCAAAGTGGGCGGTCAGATCAACAACTTATGGAGATGGTTCATGAAGAATAAAAAAGGTGAAGCAAACAGAAAAGCCTTTCCCATTTGAGTATTGGTGGAGAGAGGTGAAGGATGAGCCTAAATGGCTTAATCGAGATGTGGCTGCTGTCATTAGGAATAAGAGAAATAAGATGTCAGCATCAGAAGCTTACACTTCTTCAAACCAAGAAACTGAGAGGCATGTGACACTGACCGTCGTCGACCACAAGGGCAGAAGGAAGAAATAAGATGTCAGCATCAGAAGCTTACACTTCTTCAACAACTTATGGGAAGGATCGCTTATCAGATGACAATGTGGGATAATTTAATAACCTGCAGGCAAGAAAATCAGAGGTAATAGAAAACATGGCTGCTGCTGCTGCAAGGGGACATGATCAAGCCCTAGCAACTATGGCTGCTGCAGATAAAGAGAAGGTGAAGATGGAAAAAATGAAGCAGTTCAAAGAACTTATGATGATTGACACCTCATCATACAGAAAGGCAAAGAAAGCACACCATGTCAAGATGTTGAACTTCTTATCTGATGAAATTAATGGTAGAGATGTTTAGGTTGAATGGTAGAGCTATCATGCATGTGGTTGTTGTAATGCTATTATCTAATTATTGTAATGTACACTAAGATAGTGGGTGTATGCTATCATGTGGTTGTTGTAATGCTATTATCTAATTGATCTTACCTTCAATGGATGTTGGCTCTGTACTGCTTTGTCCCTTTTGCATTTGGGTGTTGGCTCCAAGATATTGATCTGAAACAAATATAATATCACATCAGAACACACATTTATTAAAATTAATAATGTCGTTGTAAAAACTAGCTGTTGCAAAAACTAGCCGTTGCAAAAACTAGCTGTTGGAAAAACTAGCCGTTGTAAGGCTGATCTATAAAAGAGAAGGTGGAGGTCCCTTCATCTCAGTCTACTCACTCTACTCCAGCCACAGCCACCTCCACTAGATCAGAAATGTCCACACAACCTAGCTCTCAACATGACAGCATCTAAGATGTCAGGACTGTCATCCCATTTAACTTGGTTTGGGACTACATCAATGATCCGTTTGCGGCTCAGATTGAAGAGCAGATTCGATCCCAAATTGAGGAACAACAAAGAGGTCCATCAAGGCAACTTAGAAGGTACGTACGAAGAGAGCGTCAAAATGCTGAGAATCGATTGAAGGCTGCTATTTTTCAGAAAATCCAATGTATGATGATACCTAGTTTCGTCGCAGGTATAGAATGAGAAAGCATCTATTTCTACACATTGTGCAAACTCTTAGTGATTGGTCTCCAGTTTTCCAGCAAAGAAGGGATGCTTCCGGTAAGCTTGGATTTTCACTTTTACTCAAATGCACTGCTGCTTTGCGAATGTTAGCATATGGAACATGTGCTGATATGTTTGATGAGAATTTACAAATAGCTGAAACAACAGTCATTGAGAGCTTAGAAAATTTCTGCAAAGGTACCATTGAGTGTTTTGGGCCAAAGTACCTAAGAAGACCTACTGCAGAAGACATTCAAAGGTTGCTTCATGTTGGGGAGGCTCGTGGATTTCCTGGTATGTTGGGAAGTATTGACTGCATGCATTGGGAGTGGAAAAATTGTCCAGTGGCATGGAAGGGACAATATACTCACGGGGATCATGGAGTACCCACTATCATGCTTGAAGCTGTTGCCTCACATGACTTATGGATATGACATGCATTTTTTGATGTGGCTGGGTCTAACAATGATATTAATGTTTTAAATCAGTCACCATTGTTCATGGCACAACGACAAGGAATAGCTCCAGAGGTTCACTTTACCATCAATGGTAATGAGTATGACATGGGTTACTACCTAGCTGATGGCTTATATCCTGAAATGGGCAGCATTTGCGAAAACATTCAAACTGCCTCAAGGTGAAAAGCACAAGTTATATGCTCAAAGGCAAGAATCGACAAGAAAAGATATTGAGTGCGCATTTGGAGTGTTGCAGTCTCGTTTTGCCATTATACGCACACCAGCACGTGTGTGGCAAACACGAACTCTTAATGAGATCATGTATGCTTGCATTATTATGCATAATATGGTTGTCGAGGATGAGAGGGACTCTTACGAGGGCCGCCATGACTACAACTATGAGCAAGGGAACTCTTTTGCCCCACTCAATGCATATGGCCAAGGGCTAATTCATGGATTTGACAGGGTATTGGAGATAGGTGTGGCTATTCGGAATAAAGATATGCATCATCGACTCAAGAATGATTTGGTTGAGCATATATGGCAAAAATTTGGAGGCAACCAACCTGAGCACTAATTAGTAGTTTTTTCCATGTACTGCATATTGTATTCCTTTGAAAGTATTTTCTTCTTTCCGTAATGCCAGTATACTGCTAGTTCAATAATAAGTATATGTACCAGATGCTATTTTTTTGTATGAAACCGTTTGTGAACTAGATTAAAATCACAATTATCACAGCAAAAACACATCAAGTCAGTAGATGCTTGAAAGAAGGAGCCACCTTGATGTACATGTCATGCCTGATGTGCCATCATCTTCCCTCGGCGCCGACGACATCTTCATCCGTGTGTGCCTGGTGCTTGAGCATGAGGACCATCACCTTCTCGAGCAGCCCGTCGGGCCGCACCTCCTCGGCCGCCGTCTCGTACACATACTCGATGCCATTCCGCAGCCCTGCAGTCCCATGTGTACGGCCTCCTCGAGCAGGACCTCCACGCACATCTCCTAGGCCACGGGGTAGCCGAACTTGCGAATCCGGCCATCCACGCCATCTGCGAACTCGCGGATCTGGCCATCCGCACCGTGTGCGCAGCCTGCACGAGCACTGAGCGCGAGCGGCACAAGCAACACGAGTGCCGGGAAGGACCCGATCTGCTCAGATCCGCGGCGTCCCGACCTGATCTGCTCTTCTCATTGGCCTAATTTGAGGATCTATCAGCTGATTTTGGGGAGGGGAGAGAGGAGAAAGGAAGGGGAACGAGAGAGACGGGCGGAGCGGAACTGCCGAGGCCCGAGGGAAGCGGATGATTCCGTCCCTTCGCGCGAGAGGGAGGCCGTCCGGTGATTTCGCGAATTTTTTTTCGCAAGTGGGCCCCACGTAAATGACGTCAACGTAGCAGGGACCGAACGCTGGTTGTATTCGTCTTGCGCTGTCAGAACCAGTCGAACCAGCACTGGAGCTGCCCTACAGATCTCAGAATGATGTTATTTCAGTTCCTCATGTCTCATATGATCCGAAATCGCTCGCATTCAGAAATGAACTGAAGCTAGCTCTAAAAGAAGCTTGACCCTGACGGCCCCAGTTAAGGAAGCAACCGGCTTCCCGATCGAGAAGCTTCCGAATCTTGGTCATGCCAGTGAGATTTTTTTCAAACTTAGCTTAAAATTCGCTCCCACAAAAAGTTGAATTTAAGATCTGACAAACGTTACTGGAGCCATCAGCTAGAGGCTAGCTCTATGTGCGTGTATTTTGAGGAGATGAGTTGAAATAACTAAACAAGTTGCACCAACTTAACTGAGCTATATTCACATAGAAACCATCATCATATACATATTATAAACAAACGTCCCACAACATTATCGAGCAGGGGCGAATCGTGATGGAGGCGAAACTAGGCATCGGCTCCTGCTTCCTCCACGCGCTGCAAATCTATATATGTACTTGTTCGACTCACGTTCATAAGCAGAAATCCACGGGAGCGATCTCGATTGGTCTCTGATCTGGCTCCATGTTCCGCCACTGTTATTGAGAAAGGTAAATATGACTTTTTTTTCTCTTCTTGGTTCTTCCAAGCTAGCAAGGTCCATTTGACTCATGTCCAGATGGGCTCACTCAAGATTCAAAGACTGGCTGCTGCTGGTCCTCTTCTTCGCCCACATGTGTTGCCGCGTATCACCATCAGTGGCATGAAGCGAACTGATTGCCCTGCGCCCCGTCCGCTTCCCTTCGGCCTGCTCAGCTGAGGTGGAACACCAAGACCTGTGCATGCTTGTCCGGTTGCTCCATTGTCCCCGGCCAAAAAAAAATGAAAAGCGACGGCGACAGTTTCGATGCAGAAGCAGCACCCCACATGGACGATGGCACGAGCTTGCTGTTCACTCAGCAATCAGCACGCGTGCTGTTGTCGCGATGTCTGAATCGAAAAGGATTGATGCGGTTCTGTGCACTTCTCGGAGTCCAGAGATTGATGTGGTTTTCTGTTCTTTCTGTGTGTATGTATGCAAGTCGAAGAACCTATACAGTTTTCCTTTTTCGAACCCCATATCCATTACGAACAACGGAAACACAGGAACCTATACAGTTGATTTGGAATGCGAGAAAGAAGGAATTTCTCCTGAATTTTGCAGGAATTCGAACTGTTTCATGTGAATCCCAGTTGATCTTTTTGCGTTCTCAGGCTGTCTCCAACGGGAGATTCTAAACCGTTCTCTACCCTATATAATATAGAGAAGATTCCGTTCTCTATATGCTCCAGCAGCGTTTTCTAAATGGTCCTCTAAAATAGAGAACACTACAGGTTTCCTCTATATATAGAGATTTTCTCTCCTCTTCTCTATTTTTTCTTTACGTTTTAAACACTGGATTAAATAAAAATAAAATATGTCCATAGCATTTGAGGTATGATAAATACGTACGTACAAAAATTTGAAACAAAATACGTTTCTAATATAGGGTTTAATGTATAGAGAACGAAATTTAAAAAACGTTGTTGGAGAGAAATGTGATACAGATGAGAGAATTTTTGTAGAGAAGTCTATAAATAATGGATATAGACAACGACGGTTGGAGATAGCGTCTGTGGCCCCAAATGGTTCCTGAATCCTGATAGCATGTTCCATCTGTCCATCATGTACATGTCCATCCCCACTCCTTGTCTGAATGTTGTGCGCCACGCACGGGGAGGGACCAAAGCGATTAGGAACCGGTTCAGTGTATCAGTTCATCGGAAAATCCTCTGACCTGACTCGCAATGATGCAAAGCTGCATGAACAGTAGCCCACCAGCCGCCTCCTTTTGATCCGAGAGACTATGCAAAGTGTAAAGTTGCCCGCTTGCTTGCCTTGCTGCTCCTCTAGGACCACACTCACCAGGAGAATCCAAAGTTTGTGTTTTTTCAGAAATACAAGTAGGGAACACAGGCATTCTCAGATGCCCCAACAATGATTAGCAAGAAGGAAAAAGAACAGGATCCCACAACCATTTGGAGTTCAAATTCAAATCCTCCATGTTTGTGCCTGCCTTGAAATTGGACACCCCCACCAATCCATAGTTCCATACCATTTCATTTCATTTCAAAAAACCTTGCTTTGATGTCAGTGCCGTGTCAACAGCACCAGCCCACCAAACTTCATGAGGAAACCGATTGATTGATGGATGCATGGATGTATTTTGCGAGGTTTTGATGTGGACATCTAAACTAGCATATATACATCACACGTTTGATCAAGGTTCAACAGGGTATGTACAAGACACGCCAACCACTCGATTACTCGAACACATCGACTCGTAGGAGCAGAGAACTAATGGAAGAAGAAAGTGGATTGAAATTACTGAGCAGCAAGGCCAGGAGGAAGAGGGTTGGATTAATTACTGAGTAGAAGTGGTGGAGATGAAGGTGATTAACTGGGCGCTAATGGACATCGATTGCTTGCTGCCTACAAGCAGAGAGGGCACATGACGAGGCCGTTCTCGTTGCATCCGCGGCACCGCGCGCCGCCGCGCCCGCCGTCGAACACCTTGCGGCTGCCGTCGCACTCGCCGCACACCACGAAACTCAGCCCCCCGCACGCCTCGCACTTGGCCCCGCCCCCGGAGGCGGGGATCTTCTCGTCGGGCGCCGGCACCGACGGTAGCAGCAGGGGGACGAGGCGGCCCTCCTCGTGGAGCGCGAGCACCTGGGCGGCGCCGCCGACGTCGCGGCCACGCACGAAGAGGCGCGGGGGCACGGCCTTCTCCCCCGTGACCGCCCACAGCTGGTCCCGGAGGCCCCGGTCCATGGACACGTCGCGCTCCTGGAACGCCACGGCCAGGTTCTCCAGCAGCGCGCGCACGCCGTTGCAGTCCTCGAACGTCCGCCGCACGCCGCGGAGCGTCGTGGTGTAGAGCACCACGCCGCGCTCCCCGCCCGGCGGGCACCGGGCGGGGAAGCCCAGCAGCGGGTCGGGGTCCGCGGGCGGCGCGGGGACGGCGCGGCCGTCCTCGTCCACGAGCTCCCACGCGTCGAGCGGCTCCGGGGAGGAGGACGGGCGGTGGCGGCCCTTGGTGGGCGTCTCCGCCTCGCACGCGTCGAAGAAGGACGCGTCGTCGGAGAAGGCGTCGGCGTGGACGGGCGCGGCGGCCGGCTTGGTCGGCGACGGCGGCGGGGAGTCCGCGCCCGCGGCCGGTAGGGACGACTTGAGCGCGCGCAGGATGCGCGCCTTCAGCGTCTTGATGATCATGGCGGCCGGCGGCGGCGAGGGGGCGAGGGGGAGAGCGCCCGGCGGAATGGGAGGCTGCTGGCACGAGATCGATTTGGTGCCGGGGGTTGAGACTCCGACTCGATTCGATTCGGGGCGGTTTCTTGCTCCGCTTCGCCTCTGGTTCTTGGATGCGTGTGGTTTTGGTGATGGTGGAAGGGAAAGTGGGGGGAGGAAGAAGAGGTGGGAGGGAGAGGGAGGCAGCGCGGCCTTTTTAACCGCTTTCCGCCATGCCGTTGAAAGGTCGTTTGCTCAGGGGGATACTCCGTACTCGCCATGGCAGAAAACGGAACGGAATGGGCACCAAATTTGGTTACAAAACGGTTTGCGAACAACAACTGCGTGGAAATTAACGATTTTTTTAACGAAAATGAACGAAAAAAAACTGTTTCAAAGAGAAACAGTGACATGGGCACATGGCAGATTCTAAGACGCGTCATCTTCGGGTTGAAGAAAGAGTACTCTTGAAGAAATCTAACAGATAATCCTAGCAAAAAAATCAAACAGATAAGAACATTCCTTTATAATGTTTTCTTTTCAAAGTTTAGTGCGTGTGCCACTGCTTGCGGAAAGGCTATTTGGGAATAAATACACAACGGTTCCGATGAAAATTTAAGACCCGTTTTCTCCTCCTAAATTCCACCTGATCCATGTAAGAACATTTGAGTTAAACCATCATTACTGGGATGACAAATTTCAATCGAATTAACATACCCATCCTTACACCTTACCATACATATTGACAGGTACAACTGCAATTCTGAGCTGTCCATGTCAAGATTTAGATTTTCCATATGGCCTGTGGTTATTGTATAGTACTGCAACTACAGAAGCCGGTGTAGTCAATAGCATGGGTACGTCCAAACCGTATTCAGTATGCAAACATATTTCACCAAGTAACAACGCATCTCGTTTCATGACAACCAGATTTTTGCTTTATTGCGGTGTTCAACTCTGGATAAAAAACGTCTTAGTTGAACAGTAAGTTTCGCGACACCCACAAAGCCTACATGGACCTCAACACTACCGGGAGTCGTAGGATACAGTGTGGTTCATAATTACATCCATGGCAAACTTCTGGTGCTCATAAAAGGTGCGTCCATTCAGCTGGAGGCGACGAACCCGATGCTGAACCCGAATGAGATGCAGCTCAGTTCCTCGTTGTTGTCCCCAACCATCTTCATGGTGATGGTGTAAGAACCCTGCAACGAAACAAAATGCCAATGAATTAACAAATGATTTGGGAGGTATGCTATCTGTCAGGCCCTAAGAAAATGCAACGTAGCAAGAAGATTCTATTTGGGATTTCAGAAAACGACTCTAAATGTGCAGTCCTGGCGATGTAGAAAATCTCACCGGTGGAGTGAAGCTTGGTAGTGTCTGCTCATGAGAGAGCACAAAGTTACCAGTTGCTGGACAGGTAGTCTCTCCACAGATGTCGCGAGTTTCCGAGTGCACATAGAAGAAGAAATACTTAACATCAATTACCAGCTTCCCCTTCTGGATAGTTTTATCTAAAAATTCACAGAAAGCGTTATGGTTTGTTTTTGCAAGGATGAAGAAGGCAAACAATGCAAGTTAAATCTCATCCTGAATTGCAAGTTGAATACAAGAAAAAAGCTCAAAAGTTTCCACACAAGCCACACCAGAGCTACACCACATGCAATACAGGTGGCTGCCTTGCCACAGAGCTCACGTATGCTCAACCTCTCACAATACTAACCTCTGAAAAAATAAATAAATCAGGTACAGCTGGCACGAGTCAGACTGAATACTATTTCCAAATTCCAAACTTTGGATTGTTCACTGGGTACATGACTAAATATTCTGCATATGCCAATATGCTGAAACTTAAGATGTCATGGACGGAATATTACTATGGTGCCACTAGAGGACAAATTACTCTATTATGTTTATTACTATGCACTGCGAGATCATTCAGTCGCCCCATAACTTGCCATGTGAAAGGCAGGACAAGTAACATGAGGATGACTCAATTAGGTGGAACTCTCAGGTTTTAGTTTACCTTTTCAAGAATCAGTAAAAGATGCTATTTCTTGGGTGCAATCAGTGGTTAAGTCACTTCATCTGTTGCCCCTTCATAGAAGGTGCACAATTCCAGTACAAGAGTAACAAGACCAAACGAGTGTGTTGTATAGAAGCTAAAACATCATAACAATTCAACAGGAACTGACAGGGCACAAAAGACTACATCTATGTTAACTAATAACTATTAAACAAAGAACATTAAAATACCAGACACCGTGATAACATAATGTTACATGTGGCTGCATTATCCCCAACAAATATTTTGTGTTCCACTAGCAATCTATATTTTTTCTCAAAGACAAGTGGCAGTACAGAGCATCCTCCCCTGTTTGATGTTCAATATGATGCCTGGACACATGCAAGCAACCTAGTACCTTCACAAAGAGTTATATCATCCTGACTTGTAGTAGCTCAGTACGAATCTGAAAGATATCATAACAAGCAACCTTACATCCTCCAGAAAGATTTTTGTCATTGTGCCATATTGTCATGGCAGAGGACTATTTCTCAAGACAGTTGTGCCAGCACTAAAACCAAACCCGCTACATGCACAAAGTTTGGACTATCAGATGTAATCTTTAGACAAATTGCATCCACCTCATGATTTATGACACCAACACCCCTACAAAAGCTCGAGAGGTTTATAAAGTTACAAAAGAGAACTGAAATTACCCAAAGCAATCAGGAACACCATAATTATACGCAAGTTAACCTCCTCAAATCAAAAGGTTCTCCTAAGCACCCAATGACCCAGCCATTCGCTAACAGTACAAAAGGACCTTCCAAATTCAAGGCAGCACTACTGCTACCAAAGTTAAATACGAATGAATCCCCATTCAAAATTTAGTACTACTACAAACTTAACTGACAATTGCTAATTTCTTTCAGAGTACTAAATACTACACTAAATTGCCGAACAAAGTACCCAACTACTCCTACAGCCTCTAAAACCTCGAAGAAATTTCCAAAGGACCTGATAATTCACCAGCAGTACACTTGGGAGTCGGGACAAATGTGACAGCAAGTCCCAACCCTGAATAGCACCGGACACGCACAAGACATTACGTCCAGCAACAGCACCCAAAGGTACTAGTACTAACTACTACCACAAACTTACTCCAGGAAAATTAAAACTAAATCTCAGTCCTGCAACAAACTTAATAGAGGCTAGCAACCAGCAATTTCCTTCCTAGTCCTAAGTACGTACGCGTGCCGAATTCACTGCGGGACAAAGTACTCAGCTACGGCCGCACCAGTAACACCAGCAACCGTGAAGCATATAGAGATCAGCAGAAGGGAGGGCAAAATCAGCTGAATCTGCTGCGGCCATACCAGTGGAAGCGGAGATCTTGAAGGTGGCCAGCTTGCCGGCCTGGACCGGATCGGGCACGATCTCCACCCCGCTCACCTTCACTGGGTACTTCTTGCCCCTACCTGCGCGCCACAGCAAGGGGAGGTCACGAGCCGAGCTTCCCATACCCCGCGCGAGAATCTGCGGCTCTCGAGAGCCCAGACGGAGCGGGGGTTCCGGGGGCGGGGTACTCACTGCAGTAGTCGACGTCGGTGGCGAGCGAGGCGTCCGGGAGGAGGAGGAGGCAGGCGGCGACGGCGGCGAGGACGAGGAGGCTCTGCTTGCTCGCCATGGCGACTCGTGGACTCTCTCTGCCGAGGTTGCGTGCTGTGGGAGGACTCGTTTGTGAGGGAGAAGGACTTTTCCGGGTGGGATTTATAAAAAGGAAGAGTTGGGGGAGGTGGGGGGGAAGAGAGTTCGTGCGAGTTCGATTTCCTCGACGAGTTTCTCTTGCGAGTCTCGCGGTGCTCTTTTGACTTTGGGGATTTGGATGAGGATTGGTCGGTGGCTGGGACACTGACTTGTGGGGACGGGACAAGCTAATGCCAAGAAAAAGTTTTGCGGCTAATGCCGTCCAAATTTGATTTTTTTGACAAATAAAGCCTGGACACTTCGTAGTTAGTTTTCGCTATGGAAGTTTGGCTAAATCCATTGTTTGGAAAAAGAATTTGGTTGAATTTACTTCTGCAGCAGCGTGGAGGTTTCTATATCTTTTATCTTCAAAGAAATAAAAAAAAGGCAAAGGAGTCGAACTCGAAGTGGTTGGCTTTTCAATTTTGCTTGGAATCATTTATGGTCAACTAAGTAGTTGGCATTGTTGAGCTATTTTGATTTAACATTGTTCATAACTTATAAGAGGAGTGAGGGGGGCATATGCGTGCCACCAGATTAATAATATTCCCGGTTAATATAGAAAAGGTTTTTTTTCAGCTACGTAACTATGTTACATCATGAAAGTTTGCCTAAACTCTTTCCTTCAAAAACAAATGGCTAAATTTACTTCAGACCTGTGGGTGCTTCTATATATTCAAAGAAATAATAGAAGGGGAATATAAGTTTATGTGGGCAAAGGTATCGAACCTAAAGTGGTTGGCCTTTCAATTCCGCTTGGAATCATTCATGGTCAAGTCGGTGTGGCTTTGTTGGGCTATTTTGATGTAACACTATTGCAAGCGAGGACAACACATTTTAAGTTTTTTTTTGCCTATTTGGATTGAGTGACTAAAAGCAGTAGGAACAAATAGAACAAAATATTTTTAGTCATTTTGTTTGAAATTTTAATCCTTATTAGTCAGTTTGCTTCAGTAAGTGGGAACCAAACAAGACCTTTGTCTAAACGAAAATAGGAAGAAATCTGCGATATCTATCTATCTATCTATCTATATATCCTAACGGAAGATACTTGTCGATTGCCGGCCGTATTAAAATAAATAAATTGATCTGAAAGGCTAGCGTTTGAAGTCGAACCCATTGAACAAGATAATTTTTTGCAAAGAGTTGAAATGACCAGACCAATTAGTACCCTCCTACGTGGTGGGAACGAAGAGGTTGGAAAAAAAATCACGACAGCAAACCCCTAATCTATCCCCACCTCCGTGGACCAATGCGGACACCACACGTGAGATTGCTTTTGTACACGTAGTTTGAACTCATCAGGATCAGGATACTTGCCCGTTAATTAGCAGAAAAAGAAAAGGGCAGGAATGGGTGAACGATACGGTATGGCGGCACGTATTTCTGCGATTCGTACGAGGTGCCTGCCTGGCTCTGCGAGCATCCAACCTGAAGATAGCAACGGGTAAAAATCCACACGATATACCTTTTTTATACCTAAATCCGTGAGTAAAAAATCAAATCCGCATGCGCGCTCGCTACCCACCACGGGTAGAAAATTATACCCGTATCTGCTATCCGCGGGTACCCATACCTACGGGCACGCCCGCATGCCAGGGGTCTGGGCGCGGCGCACAGGGCGCCGGGTGGGCGAGGGGCTGGCAAGCTGGGGGCGGTGACCCGGCGGCAAAAGCGCAGAGAGTAAGGAGAGAGAGGATCCGGCGGCGTTTCGAGGTGGCGCACTGGTCACCTAGTAGCCACACTCGGCTGAGAGGGAGGAGGAAGGGGACCGGACGAGTAGGAGAGGGGCGATAGGCGGTGGCGTGTAGGAAGGAAGGACCGGGAAGTGTAGGCGCGCAGGAAGGAAGGACCGGGTGGGCGGCGGCGTGCAGGGAGGAGGGAGGTGACGGATGGCGGCGCGCAAGAAGAAAAGGTCAGGGAGTGTCAGCGCGCAGCAAGGAAGAACCAGCGGGTGGCAGCATGCAGGGAGGAGGGAGGAGAGAGGCGGCGTGCAGGGAGGTAGAAGGGGGGCCGCCGGACGACACTGGTTTGGATTCGAGAGGGAGGACCGAGGAGTGTGGTGCGGGCGTGAGGTACACAGGAGGGAGGAAGTGAGCGGAGGGTGTGGGTGGCGGCCAAGGAAGGGAACGAGGATGAGGTGGAGTTGAAACGCTAAATTGTGTTTATATATTTACCATTTAGGCTCACGTATCGGTGGATCTGGCGGATTTGCTGATGCAGATAGTATTTTTCATGCCCGCAAGCAGATAACATTTGGGTTTAGACTCGTACCCGCATCCGCGGGTCTAAATGTAAATTCGTATCTACGTCCGTCGGGTTTGCTACCGCGGGCACGTGAATAATTTGTACCTCTTGCTATCTTTAATCGAGCCCCAACCGGATCCGTATAGCAAATAGTATACCACCGCACGGGGCACGTACGGTACAAATTCGATGCGCCTCTGCAGGGTGGGGCCGCACGCCGCACTTAACCTGCTGCCGCGTCTGCGTCTCTCGCGCGCGTACGTGCGCATGCACGCCTGCGCGTACGCACGGAAGCCGGGAGATGCGGCGTCACGGTCCCGGGGCACGTCGGCGTCCCGTACGCACGCGAGCGAGCGACGCCCTATCTACCGCACGTGTGAGCAAGCAGGAGACGAGCAAGGACAGACAAAATTTGAAAGATATATATGTGTGTGGTGATCACTTGTTCTTTTAAGACTGTCTCAAGGAAAACTGACCAGGTACATCGATGATCGATCTAATAGCGGCTCTTACCTGGCTAGCAAATATGCTACCGCCTGGTGACCTAAGCTGCATGAGAAGTTACAACAAATATATAGATACATAGACGGCACAATCATGCAGTGGCGGATCCAGGATAATTGCTAGAGAGCCTTTCTTCCACCTCTAGACAACTTCAACCTCTCCTCACAGTATATCCATGGTAAAAAGTTGTAGGGGATCCTAGGGAGGCAACGGCAGGGGGGCTGGAGCCCCTCCAGACCCATCGCTGGATCCGCCTCTGCAATTATGTGTGTGCATTTAAGCATATATGTGCATTCGAACATAACTTGTGCAAGGAGAAAAATTGATAGAAATCAGCGCATAAATAGTCGCGCCCGTGGACGACAGGTAACAATCTATGTGCCTGATTTCTTTTCTTTTTATTTCTCTCTAGACAAGTCTTTATTTATCCGTACTCAAATTCGACATGGCGTGCGTATTGATGGTCGCGTATTCTACCTATTTATATAAATGTTTTAATTCTGTATGCACCGTTAGTAACGTGCTAGTGTTTGGTAGCACCTGACGCGTGGCTGGTACATAAACCTTAGACAAAAGCATATATATTCCTGATTTAGTTAGGTACCACTGTCTCTTGGATCCTGTTTGGCTATGGAGGGCTAAAGTTTAATCTAGACTCCGTTTAATTGTGGAGGGCTAAAGTTTAATCCTATCATATCAAATAGAATCTCGTTATTTAGGAATATTAAATAAAATTTATTTATAAAACTTTTTGCACATATGAGTGCTAATTCACGAGACGAATTTAATGAGCCTAATTAATCTATGATTTGATACAATAATGCTATAGTAACTATCCGCTAATTATAGATTAATATACCTAATTAGATTCGTTTTGCAAATTAGCCTAGAGTTCTGCAATTAATTTTGTAATTAGACTTTATAATAAATACTTCTAAATGATATAATTATTTTTAACGTGACAGAATTAAAGTTTAACCTTCCGAAACTACATATCTGCCTAGCCTTTCCTCCAAAGAAAAAAAGCAAAGAGGGAAGCATCCGAGGAATGGAGCCATCCTTCCGGTCCTTCCTCATCATAACGCTGTGCTAACACCTGACCTGCCTTTGCCGCCTGCAAATCCGAGCGGAAATTCTCCGAGCTCGTCTTCGTCCACGGGGGCTCAGCTACAGAACTCGTGGTCGAGGGGGGGCAGGCAAAACGGACGGCAGCGAGCGCGAAGAACTGTACGCTGTACCGAGATTCTCCGGCGCCCGCGCCTCACTCCGCTACTGACAGATAAGAAATCCAGGAGCAGGATCGAGAGGCTTCTTGCCTCCTGCTGTACCGTCACCATTCAGAATCAAAGGCAGTTTCTTTTCTTTTTTTTTCTTCTTTTTCTTTGAAAAGCAGAATCAAGGCAGTTTCAATCACTGCAACGCGATTCCGCGAACCAGCTGCTGCATTCTGTTCTTTTGTTTTTTCACGCGAGCAGCCGCCGTGTTGTGGTGTTAGTAGAAACAGCTGCTTCTGATGGATGGGTATTGCATCCATCACCTTTGCCTTTGGAAGGTTGGAGCATGCCGTGCGGCTTTGGAAGGGGCCCAAGCAAAAGCCGGGCAGAACTTTCCCGGATGCTAAGCTTGAGTGAGTGAGAGCCACTCGGCAGCGGCCGGTGGGAGCCAAGAACACTCAACCCTGCATCATGGGGACCGACAAAAAGGGGTTTCAATTCACTAGCAAGCTCGCTGTCAGTGCCTCTCTTTTCCGGGATTCGTGCGCGCTAATCAACTCGTTAAGAAGGCCAGTAGACAAGTCGTCAGTGGACGAGAGGAATCGATCGACTCCATCCATCGAGGATCGCTCATCTTCCCTGCTCCGTACCTGCGGGCCGGAGCTCCGCCATAAACAAGAGCAAGAAAACAACTCGACAGTCCCTTCCCGTCCGTCTATCCATCATCATCACTTCATCAGCCGGCCGGTATCCAATCCGCGTCCATCTGCAGCTGCCTGCGCTGCTCTGCTCTGGGCTCTGACACCGCCGCCGCCGATCCCGGTGCGCGCGCCGCTGTCGGCTTCCGCATCCTTCGGGGAGCGTAGCCGTAGCCAATAGCAATGGGGGGCTGCCTCCGCCGCCGCCTCTGCATCGGCGGCACGCGTACGTCACTCTCTCCCGCCGACCCCTCGCCCCCCTACGAGCTCCCCGCTGCCTTCCTTCCAGTTCCAACTCCCCAGCTCGAAAGATTTTTCAGGCACCCTGCCGTTCGTGAGGAGGTTCACGCCCAGGGAGATCGAGGCGGCCACCAAGGGCTTCACCGCGGTGCTCGAGGCCGGCGGGCCCCGCGGCGGCGGCGGCACGGCGTACAGGGCGCGCTTCGCCGGGGGCCTTGTCGCCACCGTCAGGCGCGTCGGCTCCCGGGGCGACCACCGGCAGCAGGGGAGCGGCGGGAACGGGAAGGCCGCCTTCTACCTGGAGCTGCAGCTGCTGGCGCGCCTCAACCACCGCCACGTCGTCCGGCTCCGCGGCTTCGCCGAGGGCCACCACGCCAGGTCCGGCTCCTCCTCTCCTTCCTTGCCCCACGCTCTCGTCGCCAGCAACTGAACTGGCTGCGGTTCTGACGGTGCTGGATGCCTCAGGTTCCTGGTCTTCGACCACATGGAGAACAGGAGCCTCAAGGAGTGCCTTCACGGTAATGCGGCGGTCACATTTCAGGCAGATTCTTCTTCCTCGGAGATTCATCGTCTCCATGGCGAGCACCGATGTTTTTTTTTTGGCAGATCCTCTCAGGACGCCATTGGACTGGCGGACCAGGCTGCAGGTCGCCATTGACATCGCAGCAGCACTGGTAAAAAAACTACTACTCCTTCACAACATCACACTTGAGAATTCAGACAATCAGATTGCAGCCATTCTCCTGGTAGCCGATTCAGTTTCTGAACCTTACCTTGTTTCAGGAATACCTCTACTACTTCTGCGACCCCCCGGTGTTCCATGTCTCCGTCGACTCCGGCAACGTGCTCATGGACGCCAACTTCGTCGCCAAGGTGAGAGTGAGACCTGCAGCTGCTCACCTGCACAATGCTATACTGACATCTCGGCCACAGTGCACAATGCCACAATCTGAATCCCTTCCATTCTCAGCTATCAGACGTCGGCGTGGTCAGCGACGACTTGAAGCGCGCAACAACCGAATCCTTCCAAGGTTTCCGCTTCGCAAACTTCAGCCACAATCCACGGAAACCGCACCAATTCTAATGATTTTCCCCAAATTTCAAATTCGCATTGCTCTCGCCTTCTTGAAAATTGTATACATGGTGGTGTGTGCGGCTGTTCAGACCAGGTTGAGCGGAGGCGCGCGGGCCTGGTGTTCCACTACGGCGTGCTGGTGCTGGAGCTGGTGACGGGGCAGTCCCCCGGCGGCGACGGCGAGCTCGTGCGGTGGGTGCAGGAGCCCGGGTTCGCCGGCTCCATGCACAGGATGGTGGACGCCGACCTCGGCGGCGTCTACGACGCCAGGGAGCTCCGGGACCTCGTCATCGTCGCGAGGCTGTGCACCAGGCACGAGCACGGCAGCTGCGGCGGCGGCGGCGCCGCCGTCTCCATACCGCAGATCGTGAGGTACTTGCAGGGGAAGGTCGAGCGGCTTGGGGGCGAGGCAAGGTGTGGATGATTCGTCGTGCAGGGGGCTCATATCTGATTACTGCTAGTTCACCTCTCTGCGCATCATCTTTGTTGTTTTTTTTACCACTGCCTGTAGAAAAATGCGTGCCTTTTTTCCGGTAATATTCGGGATCTGTTCATGTCAATAGAGGGACCAAGGTGATAGGCTTTTGTGAATGTTGAAATGGAAAAGAACATGTAATTTGTGCTCTCATTTCAAATTCTTCAGAGACCAAAACCTCTTAACTGTCCTACACTATTCTACTAAAATTTACACCCCCAAAGGAAACAAATTTTTGTGCTACCTCCTAATTAAGCTGAACACACCCCTAATTACACCGTGCTATGCATGTGTACGCATGAAATGGATTGCTGAGACCAAGTAGCAGAATCGAAGCAGAGAGCAGAAAAGCCACGAGCGCAAGAACCCTCACGACGGCCGTGCGGACGCGAGCGGCGTGACCTCGGCGAGCGGCGTGGGCATGGGGCTGGGCAGCGGCGAGGTCCGGCAGACGGGGCACGTGGGGCGCTGCCGGAGCCAGGGGTCGACGCACGCGCGGTGGAACAGGTGGCCGCAGTCGGGGAGCACCCGGACCACGTCGCTGTCGCTGTAGTTGTCGAGGCAGACGGGGCAGCACGCCTGCTGCTGCTGCCGCCGCGCCGCCGGCGCCTTCCTGGCCTCCGCGTACGCCACCACGGGGAACGCCTCGAGCGTGGCCTCGTCGATGCCCCGCTCGACGTCGCCGGGGCGCGGCGGCGCGCCTCCGGCGGCGACGGGCATGGACGTGCGCGTGCAGAAGTAGACGGCGAGCGCGATGCTGGAGACGATAAGGAGGATGCCGACGGAGACGCCCACGCCGTAGCCGAACCCGCTGATGCCGCTCGACCCGAAGATGCCGCGCGCGGCGCCGCCGCCGTCGTCGCCCGGCGGCGCGTTCATCGCCGCTGCTCGTGGCTGGCCCGATCGAGCTCGCTGCTTCCGCGTCCTGCTGCCACCTGCCGGTCGATCAATGGCGTCGTCAACGCGAGCGAGCTCTGCGTGCGCCCGGCCGCAGGTCAGCGGGGAAGAACGGGATTACAATTACATGGCGTGCTTAGGGATGGAGAGGGCGGCAAGAAGAAGAGAAATCATGGCGTGCTTAGCTGGTCAATGGCGTTGGTCAGTTGTTTTATGCGTGGTTGATTGGCGTGGATTTGTTTGTATCTAGGAAGGCATCCAGGTGTGCTTGCGATGCTGCTTCTTAGCGCTAAGACTGTGATCGAGAAAGTTTTTATGGTACCATGAAATAAACTGAACTAACTACTCCCTGCGGTCGTAGTCACGTAACAGCATCGTTTCGGACATCGACACATCACCATTGCTGTGGTGTAAGGTACAACTAGAAGTATAACAAAGTTTATAATAGGAGCTATCTACCTCATACTCGAGTATTCTAAGAGGGGGCACCACTCGAGTGCCAAAAACAGATGTAACACTCGATCATACCAGATCCTGACAATCGATTGTTTCTGAATAAACAAACACTCGATTTTTACAACCATTAGATTAACATCTAAGGGCTGAAAAAAATCAGAAATAATAGAAGCCTAAACCAGATCATTAAAACCCAAATTAATAATTAAAAGAGAGATCTTAAGTTCAATACATTAACCAGAAATAAAGCATAAATAACAAATCAAAGAAAAGAAAATTTGAACCAGAGTTGAGCACCTGCAAATTTTGGAAAAAAGAAATAAGGCCAGACGTCTAACAAAAATTACGTATATTGAACACAGAAATTACATGATCGAAACAACAGTATAAAGCATGAAGTAGCCATGTAAGAAAGCAGAAATACAAACGAACAGATTTCACAGATTTTACAGTGTGCTTTTCGAAACCATAATCAAATATAACTTACATATGAACCACTGAAAATTTACAGTACAGTAGATAAAGTAAAACTAGCATAAGCAAGGGGTAAATTGATTTCAATACAATTAGCAGTTATGCAGTTCAGCAGGCTGGAGCTCTATGAATCCAACAGAAAAGCAAAATTAACAGAATAGCAAGATTAACAAAAAAAATTATAGGATGGGGTAATTTAAAAGATTTTAGACTGTACTGTTTTAAACCCTTTAACTTAATTATTACATATAATTTCCAAACAAGTTACATAACCACAACCAATGTAATATCAATAATGTGTTCATATAAAAACCAAAACACTAACAGAACAACCTTATAATATGCACCATAAGACCAGTAAAAAATAGTGGATGATATGGTTACTAACCAAAAGACAGTTGAGCAGGATACCGAACAAACCTCTTTGAGACTGATCAGATGGATCTGGATAAAAGATCAGTCAACTAAACAAGTTATATCTAAATATATGAAACAGAAATGGATGACTAGTTAGAAAAAAAATGAGACAAAATAGAAAATACCTTTTAAGAGTTTCTTCATATTTGCGCTTCCTTACAAAGTAATCCTGTCTGATTTCACATTTAAATTCGCCTTCTGTTGCATCCCTTATCCCACTGATTTCTTCATATTCATTGTCCAGAACCTTAAGCTCTTCCAGTTTGTAGAAGCTAACAACGTTGTCCCTTAAACGCTTCACCTTCCCATTCAAAATATTAGCATCGGAAGCAGAACAGACCACCAAGAAATCTCCAGTTGAATGCCTCTGGGCAACCTTGAAATTTCTAAACTCAAGTATTGAATGAACAATACGAATAACCTTGTTCAGCTTGTATGAACAATTTGGATGAACCACAACATATACTACCAAGAATAGAATAATAGACTTGGTTCGTAACAAACTACATTACTGACCAACCAACTAGATTTGGGTATAAAAATAAAAAATAGTATCAAATTATATGACAGAAAAGTACATCAAAAATAATTGCAAAACAACGATCTAAATATGAGATAAACATCACAGCACACCCCTAATAGAACAGAATAATGATGCAACACAACTAAAAATAAAATAGGGAGCAACGAAATGGTGGGGGCCACGAGTTCCCCAAAAATCTGAACAACCACACGGCTAGAGTTAATGACAGGTGGGGGCCACGAGTCATTGAAACAAAACCTACCAAACCAAAAATAGGAACGGAGCAACACAAAACAGGTGGCTTAGATGCCGCCGAGGCGCGGATCCAACGAGCCACAAATCGAGCGCTGGAACTGCGAGAAACACTCGAGTGAAGTATAGATCTTGTTCGTTCTAATATTATGAAACTACTCTTTGGTTGAAATGTTCAAAAGAATGATGTTTGTGACAGAAGTTTGAATGTGCTGGCTGCACAAGTAAACCAAAAGGTACTATTGTACGACTGTAGGGAGTTAAAAAAATAACACCTGGTTTCGAATTGAAAAGGATGTTTATCATAAAAGGTTTTTTCGAGTGATTATGACAAAAGTTTGAATGCTCAACTTTTGCTCAAAAGAAAAAAATTAACTAACATCTTGGGCCATGCTTAATTACGGTTAACTACGTGAAAGCACACGTCTAACTACTCCTTAAGTGTTGAATCATCAAGTTCTAGATTTAACTGGCTATTCTGGTCGCTTGGGACACTTCTAGGCTCTGCTCCGTTGCTTGTGTGAAACCACCGAGCTTGCACCTCGCGTGGAGCAACGGTAGCCTTAGAGCATCCGCAACAGTTCCTAATAAATATCTTCCAATTTTATATATTATTGGAAAAGATATTTTTATAGTACGAACCGGACTCTAGCTGACTTGATTAGATGGCTCCAGTAGCACTCGTTAGATCCTAGGTTCGACTTTTCGTTGGAGCGAATTTTAGGCTGAGATTAAAAAAAATCCCCTTACTAGCGCGGTCAGGGTTCGGTGGATTTTCTCTACCGGGAAGTCGGTTGCTTTCTTTTAATAAAAAATAGTTGGGACCACCATACCCTACCCTTGAGTTTTTTAAGATGCTTTTACAGTTTCCGATAATCTCATTCTAATACAACTAACATATATAGAGCCAAAATTCTCCCTTCATGTAAGGGTAGTTGGGGGTGAAATATTGGAAAAATAGAGATATTTAGAAAATTACTGAAGTATATTTTTTTCCAATATTATCAGTTTATTAGGGAAAGGGAAGTTGCTTTTACGCTTACGCCGGGAGATAGACCTTCTGACAGTGGACTCAGTTCGTAGCCGTACAAGGCGCTGGAAATCCGGTCTTCTGCTCTTGTGAATGGAGAAGAAGAGGGCACTCAAAAATCAAAACCCCTGAAATGTCACGCTCAAAAGAAGATTCTTTTGTTTTTGGAAAAAAAACTCTCAAGATGTCGTGACATTTCTGTGCTCGGTGCTCCATCGAGTAGTTGGTAGACTGACCATCCGCGAGTGAACGTCTGGCTCGTTCGTGCCTCCGACTCACATTCCAGCGCATGTTTGTCACGTAGGCTGGCAGGCTCTGTCTGTTCACACCTCTGTCGGGTGCTGCTCGGCGGCGGCGGCGGAGGAAGGACAACGTTTGGCTCTGAGACCTGTCGGCTGTCGCTGACGTTTTGAGGTGCTTTGTATCGTTTGATGGTTAGAGCAGGTACAATAAGATCCAGTAGCTGGCTATAAACTTTATTTTATTATATTTATGCTGAGGTGGAGGAGAGAAGAGAGAAGAGAGAAGAGAGAGAAGGAGCTGGCTGTAGGATAGTAGCCAGCTCATAACTGCCTATAGCACAAATTCCCAGACTGAGGTGAGAGAATGAGAGTATGCAGGTGGGTCTAATATTAATTACACAACACTCTTTTAGCCAATATAATAGCCAATCTATTATATTTATTGACTATAAAATTAACTTTAGATGACATAGCAAACTCTTGTAGTCGGCAGCGGGCTAAACTATTCTTCTTGCTCTTAGTTTGGAGAGAGCGACGCTAAGCCACGCCTGGTCGCAAGATGTGGATGATCTGGAAACAAGATACTTATAAATATGGTATGTATGTATGTACCCCCCCCCCCCCCCCCACACACACAATCAAAAGGCTTTAAACTCCATCGCGATTAGCTAGCAGCCGGGTCCGAATGCGATGCGACGGGTGGGCCAAGGTGGGCTGTGGCTGCCTTCCTTCCTCCGGGCTCCGGGGTGCCCCGCAAGGCCACAAGCAGCAGACTGGGCCGGCCTTTGTGTCGGCAGGAACCCAGGAAGAAGAAGGCCCCCGCCATGGCCGCATCAACAACAAGTGGGGCCCCGGCCCGTAGTGGTACAAACGGAGTATTCAGCAATGGCGCCGCTCGAGAAAATAAAAATAGAAAAAAGTTATTGCGAAGGCGTGCAACAAAGAGGCTCCCCTCTTTGGCTCTTGAAAGAAAAAAAAATACTATTTGGTTTTGACCATGTCGGGTCTCGACCGACACCCACCCTAACCGTTGACCGTACCGGTTTACGTGGCACAGGATCCTTGTGTGCGTTCATGTGAGTACGCTACGTGCCGGTCCTCGGTTCCGGCCCCTCGTCACCGTGCTTGGCGAGACGCCGCGATGCCTGCCAGCACGGTGGCGGCAGAGGGGGACCATGATCTCATCAGCACGTGCGGCGAGCGCGCCACGGGTGCGTCGCGTGGAGCCATCAGCCGTGGAGGTCGCGAGAGCTCATGTGATGGCCCGCGCGGCACGGCGACGGCGTGGGCGTGGGCGTGGGCGTGGGAGTGGCGTCGCCTCGCCTCGGATCTGCGGCCTGCAAGCCTGGGCCGTGACAGCGCGGCAAGGCGGGTAGGCGGCGTCAGCCTCTGGCCCTCCGCGCGCACCCACCTGGCGAGGACGCCGCCGGCAGCGGCATGCCGCACGCGTGTGGGCGCAGGCGCACAGCGCGCGGTCGCCACGCGGCCACCCCTGCGCTCGGCGGCGCATGGCGCGTCCGCATGCGCGCCACCTGCTCGTGGACCCGGCCGGGCCGATCAAGGAGGCCTCCGGGCTGCCCGGCGGCGAGCCACCTGCTCGCTGCAGTCCGCCCGCAGCCGCGGTCGACAACCTCTTCCTCCTCGATCGGCACATGCCCAGGCATCGCTTTCCTCCGGCGGCTTAATTCGGACGAGGCGGAGGCGAAGCCCGGCCTCCTCGATCCGCAAGTGCCGGGGTCAACCCGTCGGCACGGCGAGCTCGGCGCTTCGTTTCGCGGGAGAATCTCTTCCTCGGAACGCCGGATTAGTGCCGCGGCCCTGTTGCCCCATCTGCGTCGTCAACGAACTAGGATCTCATCTGGCAACTGGGCGCCAAAATGCACGCGGAAAAAAAGCATCTTGCTTATCTGCTTCAGGACTGAATGAACCATACAAAATTACTAAAAGAATGAACCATACAAAAAAGGCTATAGTGATGCAACAGAGACTGCATCTCTGCGAGTAAGCTCTTTCTCCAGGCGCTGCAGATCGCAGTTGACCACGATCTGATTGAGTGGCTGCTATTTGCGTAGAGTAAACTTTAATCACCGGCACGCCACCGTCACTAACCAAACTAGAACTAGAAGTATTAAATATGAGTTATTATAAAACTAAACAAACGGAGGCTACTCACGAGACGCATCTATTAAATCTAATTAA
Source organism: Panicum hallii (assembly GCF_002211085.1). Lineage (NCBI taxonomy): Eukaryota > Viridiplantae > Streptophyta > Magnoliopsida > Poales > Poaceae > Panicum > Panicum hallii. The sequence goes on along the minus strand of NC_038043.1, from coordinate 2,211,988 downwards.
TCTATCATTAGCACATATTTTTTATAGCATCATATTTTCAGATTATAGACTACTTATACTGTTACGTAAAAAAAATTTGGTTACAAGTAATTAAATATAGACTAATTACAAAACTAAACACATGGAGGCTAATTCGCGAGACGGATCTTTTAAATCTAATTAATCTATCATTAGCGTATATTTTTCTGTAGCACCATATTATCAGATTATGGACTAATTAGATGTCTCATAAATTACCCTCTATCTATGCAATTAGTTGTATCTATACAATTAGTTTTATAATTAGTCTATATTTAAAAATACTTCTAATTAGTACAAATATTTAATATAATAGGGATTAAAATTTAGTTTCCGAAACCAAAACACCCCTGAAATTCGCAAGTAACCTTCTTTTATGCACCGCAGTTGTTCTGTTGTTCAGGCTCCGTTGCCACTTGCATCGCTGCCGGCGACGAGTTCCAGTCCCATCAGGTGACTGATGCACATAAAAAGCATTCTATCTTTATCTTCTTTCGGACTGAACAATACAAAAACGGAGAAGGAAGGAGATTGGTGATGCAATCATGCAACAAGTGAAACAAACTCTGCATTTCTGCAGGCAATCTTTTCTCCGGCCACTGCGAATTGCAGTTGACCACCGATCTTTGCAACACAAGAGCAGAATACACGTCCACAAGTAACAAACTGTACAGGATGGTTTCATATTATATATAGAGGCAAATCCGTCACCTTCTTATGCATTCAGGCAGCCTTCTTTGGCTGCTCCAGGTAAAATACACGCATCGGATGGATGGATGGGATCGTCTGATGATCCTGCAAATGCAACGCCTGCCGCTTCGCTTCAGGCCGTCGCTTTCTTCTCTACTAGTCTACATACAGGAAGTACAGAAGCACTACAGTACTACTAGTACAGGGAGGAGGAGGAGGAGGAGGAGGAGAGGAACTGAACACTTTTCTTTCTTCTCAACAGACGTGGGGAACAATCTCAAGAATCCGGACTCTGAGAACTCTGAAGATGCAAACTGCAAAGGCCAACGAGGAAGGCCCCCAGCTTTCGCTGTCGACGGGCCCGGCATGATCCCTGCAGAGGATGGTCCAAACGGAGTTGTTAGACCGGCAGCTAGCAGCCTGACTTGATCGATCAAAAATGCAAGCATGAAACGGAACCAACCAGCCTAATCCGCACGGAAAGATCAGACGGGCCGGGCTAGTCAAATGAGGCGACAATGCGTGGCCGCAGGCAGCGCCCGTCAGAGACTTCGATTGGGATATCGCTGTCAAATCTGGGACGCGTCCGTGCATGAGCTCATTAGCCAACCAAGAGTGCGTGGTTTTCTTGCGATTTGCAGGACAGGGCTTTCCATTTGCACTAATCAAGTCGTCGCTTTCGTTACAATCTCGTGAAGCAAAGCAACGCAGGAGTGGGTTCTTGTGACTTTGAATTGGGGTCGTTCTAATTTGCAGTGTCAAGTTAAGAGCAGCAAAACAAAATCGCTATGCTGACAGAACCAAGCCTTTCTTGTTTTCAACCATAACGATTTACCGCACCTTAATTCAGTTTGCAGAGTCGAACTACACTACAAATTCACTTCAATTTACTTTTGGCATTCTACTAGAAACGGCAAATTCACTACTCCATGTTCGCAGCTACGCAAAGGTTCACGAGGAAGATCAACAAGTACTGAAATGGAAGCAGCTCTGAAGGTTGCAGTTCAGATACGGTGGGTAGCTCAGGCTCAGATCATACCTCGGTTGTGCAGAGCAGCGCCTCCATCAGTCCTTGAAGATGACGGTGTCGGCGATGGCGAGGAGCGGGCCGAGGCAGTCGGGCGCGAACTTGCGCGCGAACATGTGCGGGAGGGTGTTGTTGGATGCGCGGAGCTCGGCGATGAGCCGCGGCGTGACCTCCGAGGCGGTGTACGTGCGCGGGTGGCCCGCGACGCTGCCGGTCCAGTTGACGCGGGTGAGCGTGTACCGCGCGACGCCGGCGGGGTCCGCCATGTCGAGCAGCGTCGGGAAGTAGTTCTCCTCCGGGTAGCACGAGTCCTGGGCCATCTCCGGGAGGCAGGGCACCCGGAACTTGCGCCAGAGGCGGCGCTCCCGGACGACGAGCACGGCGTGGCGGCGGGCCAGCGTGAAGAACTGGGAGCCGATGCGGAACCGGTCGTAGGGCACCTCGGGGAGCATGGCGCCCTCGCCGCGCGCCGCGTAGCGCACGGGCATCTGCGGCTCGCCCGTGAGCACCTCGATGTAGCTGGGGAGCCGCCGCGGCTGAAGGCCGCGGCGCGCGCCGGGGACGGGGGGCGGGAAGAGCGCGGCGTAGAGGCGCTGGAAGGAGTGGAGCGGGACGCAGTGCTGCGACAGCAGCGCGAAGTAGGCGTTGGCGGGGTCGTCGAGCAGCGCGGCCGCGAGCAGGCGGCGCGCGGCGGCGATGAGGCTGGCGTCGGCGCGGCGCGTGGGCTTGGCGGCGACGAAGCGGCCCCGGAACGAGCGCGTGGCGGGGAGTCGCAGGCGCGCGGCCGGGTCGGCGTGGACGTAGACGGTGAGGCGCGCCTCGTTCCCGGCGAAGAAGCGCTCCCAGAGCGGCGCGAAGGTGAGGTCGGAGTTGGTGAGGAACAGGAACGCCACCTTGGGCGGGCCCGCCGCGTCCGCCTCCCCCGCCGCGGCGGCCTCCAGCGCCGCGCGCCGGAACAGCCGCAGGTCGTCGGCCTCCTCCCCCGCGCCCACGCCCCAGACGCCCGCCGCCCCGTCCGCGCCGCCTCTCGCACCGCCAGCCCCCACCCCCGCGCTGGTCGGCGGCGACTCCGCCGCAACCGCCTGCTGCGGCGGCGGGGACAGGCGCGGGGCCACGACCAGCAGCGCCGTGAGCGACGCGAGGAGCAGCAGCGACAGCACCACCGGCGAGGACACAACCATGGCGCGCGCGCGGGAGTGTCACGCGAACACAACCGCCTCCCGTGGGGCGCGCGGGGATTCAGTGGAGTGAAACCCGGGGCTCGGTCGGGAATCGTTGGGACCCGGCGACCCGCGTCAGAGCCGCATCCCGGCGATCGATCGGAGGGCGCGGTTCCGATCGGGGAGGAAGGGGGGAAGGGAGGCGACGGCAAGGACAAGGAGGAGGCGGGGGGCGTTGGCGATGAGGGTGAGGAGGGGGGAGTGAGTGCTCCGGGCAGGCGGCGTCTGGTTCGCTCGCGTCCGCGTCCGCCTCCTGCCCCCCTCGCTTTCTCGGCTCCCTCCCATTCACGGGCGGCTCGGCTCTGCCAGACGGCGCGCATGGGGCGTTGCTCTCGGTGACACATGGGGACGGAATCAGTGGGGACGGCTCGCAGTGGGTGGGCCGAGTGGGGGAGCGGGTGAGCCAGGAGGCGAGGCGGGGGCGGACGGTGCACGATGCACGGTTGCGGCTATGGATGAAGACGGACCGTCGGATGGGAGGGTTACGTGGCGACGGAAGGGGACGGGTGTGGCCACGTGGCGAGGGGCTTGTCGCGTAGCGCGCGTTGTCAGCGAGTTGGGCTGGCTGCCAGGCGGGGCCCAGGGAGAACCGGCAGGACCCACACGCCCGCGTCTCTGGGGAATCGGAGCCGGGGCCGACTAGCCGAGCCCGAGATGGTTGGGGCCGTCCATCTTTCTACTGTTGGTAAATGTAAAGTTTTTCTTTTTTTTTAGACCATAATATAAAGTTTTTCTGATTCGTGCAAAATTCTAGCGAAATTACCGAGCACCACACAAAACTAACCGGCTGCCTCGAGACCACGGCGCACACTTTTTCTCTTTGTTGCTGGTCATTAGCTTTTCCATTATATATGTAACGGCGCTACTTTATTCTAATCTTTTTTTATCAACCATGGCTTACGTCATATCATCGAAATGGTACTGCATGTTGGCAGTGGTGCCGGAATGGAATCATATTCCGGTTTGAATTGCGGCAGTGGTTTCTTTTCTCTCTCTTTTCTGATCCGACCAAATCCGAGCAAATGTCTGGAGAAACGGCCCAAGATGCCTCCCTTTAGTTGAACCTAGACCAGCACAATGACTAAAAGGCTTTATACTAGCTTGTTCTTGCTCTTTGCAACGTCACCATCGTTCCAGCGGTTGCATTGCCTGCAAAATAAATGGATTTATGGTGGATCAATGGTTGATGCTTATTTTGTTTAGCAAACTCGCCAATCTTTATTAGGCTAATTTTACTGGGTTTCACAGGAAATTTTATAGGCATTAAATATCATGTCACATCAGCAAATTTGCTGATATGGCAAGATCATTATCACGAGAGAGAAGAGAGAGTTTCATAGGATATGAGAGAAGTTTCATCTCCATAAAACTTATCTGACACAGTTATCTAGTTCTCGATCTTGTATCATAAAACATTGGCCTTAAGCAAGGGTAAAGTATGAGTTACAGACGCCCATTAGCGGACTAATGAACCACACATAGCGGCCTAAACCTTTATACAAACAGCTTCTAGCAAGATTACGAGCATCAATGTTTGATTCTCGCCTCTCGTGGGTGAACTCGATAGACTGAAAACTTGTGATCTCCTGGACAATCTGTCCGTAGTGCCCCATAGCCGCTCTCTTGACGTTCTTGACAACATTAGCGCAGTCGCTCGCAAAAACTAGGCGCTGCAGCAGCAGGTCGCTCGCTAGAGCCAGTCCTTGCCTGCACGCCAGCACCTCCAGCGTCTCTGGGTCTGTAACATCACCAGAGACCAACACCGAAGCTCCCAGAAACAACCCGGCCGAGTCACGGGCCACTGCTGCCATCGACACAATGGTTGATGCTTATTACCAAGCCTGCCCTGCAACATAGCAATCAGAGGGAGCAAAGCCAGGCCCGCTTTGGAGCTTTGGGCCTGTTACCTTGTGCTGCCCAGCAATCTATTGGGCTTGGGCCAGGACGGCCAACTAGCCCACGTGACGGCCACCACCACTACTCCAGCTAGGCTCTTCATCTTCTTCCTTCGGCGGCTCGACGCCAGACACAGCCAGACGCCGCCGCACGCCGCACGCCGCAGCCACCAGAGCTTGGGAGGGGAGGAGAAGGGGGAGGAGGGGTAGCTGGGGCAGTTGATCCACCGTGCTGCAGGAGGGATCCGTCCAGCGGCGTCGCGGGACGCCATGGCCGCCGGCGCCGGATATTTTTGCACAACAGCCCCTAATAATTGCAAATACCCCCTATTTTGGATCGAGATCCTTTTTTTACATGTAGCCCCAGGATATTTACATATAACCCCCTGTTTTGGATCGTGATTGTGGATCGCGATCCGATGATTTGCAGATTGCCCCTTATATTTTTACAAATACCCCCTCCCCTGCCTTGGTATATCTTCCCGGCTTCCTTCCTGGACGCCGCCGTGTTCCCGGCTGGAATCGCGGAGCTCCTTTAACCTCGCCCTAGCACAAGCGCTCCGCTCCGTTCCCCTTCGGCTACCCAAGCTAAGACCGGAGGCGCTCGCTTGGTCGGCTGCCGAGGACCCGGGATGGGCGAGCAGCCGTCGCTTGGAGCTCCCGCGGAGGCCGGGTATGGCGGACCCCGCCGACGTGGCGCGGCGCACGCTGACCAGCCTCGACTGGACTGTCCGCGTGGGGGCGACCCGCTGGTTCCCCTTCCATGGATGCTTCGTTTCTTCGATCTGCCATGTCTTGGTTCAGAACTTGGGAAGTGGATTTTCTCCTGGTCTGAGCAATCAGATTTTGAATCTGAATCCCATCCATTGGTAGAAAGAAACAGTTCACCGTGAAAGAGACTGAACGGAGATCGAAGTAGTAGTCTAGGGCGTGCAGTATTGGTGCGGACTGGCCGCAAATCCTTCCCGTGCGAACTTGTCCTGGATGTCTGACGCGTGGCAATCTTGGCCGGATTAGTAGACGGAATTAGGCCCATAAGCTTGGAAAGCTTTGGGCTCGGCTGGTCGGCGCAAGCAGCCGCACCACAGCACGGCTTGGCTCCGTTTACGGCTCCGCGTTACTCTCGTACATAAACAGAAAAGAAACCGTCGCCTTTGTCTACCAGTCCGGAAATCCTGAATCCTGCGCCGCCGCAGCTCGTGCGATTCCAGTTCAGACGACTCCTTCCATGCTTTCGTCATCTGGGTGAGGCCTGCAGTCTACATCCTTGGTAAAACGTACGTACGATCCTACTTGAGGTATAATTTAAAGATCAATTTGTGTTAACTGGTCAATTATTGAAAACTGAGGGGTCAATCTTGATATATATGGCTACGCATATACAATCTGACCAAGGGGCAACAGTTATGTTCAACATTGAAAATAACCATCTCATGTTCATGCCGAAAGTTTGAATGTATAGGTATATATAAAAATTCTGAATTGTAATATATTTTTTATAAAATAGTTTGATCAACAACACCTTCCATATATTTATTAGGTATATTATGCAAGCATGCTCTCAAAATCTTCAACATAAAGGATGTTTTTGTCTTGCCATCAAAATATATACTGAATAGATGGACGAAATATGAGAAGCGGGAATTTTTTGTTGAGAAACATGGATCAATAAGGAGAATTTGACAACTCAAGCTGCACGTATCTTACGAAAGGCGACATCTGTTGCATTGAAATATTCTTTGTCGAAAGAGCTTCTTGATGATTTGGAGAAAGCCATAGATAAACTGAACTTAGATGCATAATGCTATAATGAAGGTGCAAGAAAAAAACAATAAGGTTCCTCCGGTTTCAGCTTATTGTTCTACTGATACATTAACAGGTAAAATATCGTTTAAAGTTCCTCGTGTAGTAAAAGGTCCAAAGAAAAACGATCGACCACATCCCTTGAAAAGCGAAATGGGAAGAAAAATAGAAGTGCCAGTAAAGACAAAGGCGATGATCCAAAACAGACCCTGGTAAGACACCTACCGTGTATTAATTATATTATATGTTTTTTGTATTGTGTATTTACATACATGTAAGTTTGATGCATGATTTTATATATTGTGACATAGAGGACCTTGATGCCAATATAACTGAAGCTAACAGCAGCATGCCAAACAATATTTATGGCCAACCTTCAACTGTAGCAATTCCATCAATGCAGGGCGTTTATGCTAATGCCACAATGTCGGACTTTAATATGCACATGAATTCTTCTCTGGTGGATGCTCATGGTATGCAAGAAGGATACACAAGTCTCTTATTTGGAGTTGATAAAGATGCAGCGTCAGCTATTAGAAAATTGCACTTTGATGGAGTGCTACATAATGAAAATATATGATTGTACTCTTTAGCTTTTATTTTGTATAAGGACTCACACTCCATATTTCAAATGATGATGCAAGTTCATGTTTACCTTTGCCTCTTATTTTGGTATTTGTAATATGACAGAACCATTTTTATTATCAGCTGATGGAATTGGAGATTCCTATATCCTGTTTATTTACTTGTATGCCGATGGTTCACTGAGATTATATGGTTCAGTTTGCTATGAGCTGATACATTTGGGCTGCTACTTCTCGGCAACTTGTGTTTGAAGCGAATTAGGCCTGGCCGCCTGGGTCTGTGAACTAATGGATGCAGGCGGCGGTAGTGCCGCGACAATCTTCCTTGCCGACGGCAGCCTCCCCCGCGGCGAGTATGTGCGAAGTTCACATCCTTTTTCGTGAGGGAGCAAAGCGTCGAGCCGTGATTCTCTTCGAGCTCGAGCCGAGCCGTGGTCTTTTTAATTACTGAGCCGAGAAAAGTTTCCGCATTCTATGCCGAGCTCAGCGTGTAAACGCGTCAAACGGCCAGACCATTGGATGCCACGCGTCAGACATCCAAGACAAGTTCGCACGGGAAGGTTTTGCGGCCAGTCCGCACCAAACTTTTTTCCAATCACTGAGGCTCAACATGTCTTGAACGGCAGAAGCCTTCTCCCCCCATTGCTGCTGGGATCCAGATTCTGACTGTGCAGGCTTGTCCACAAGCTGCAGCGCGACAAGAATTATTAGAAAAGCAACAGCCATAACAAATCTACGTGATTTCATTTGCACAAGAAGCGTCAGATTGATGATTAATGCGATTTCATTTTGCAGTTTAGTGCGTGATTTCATCTTTGTAGTTGTTAAATTATTTTGTTCAGCGTTGTATTCAGTTTTCTATCATTCTGAGTCTGTACTGAGCACCTGAACATTAGAGTTGACCTGATTTTATTTTGAAAGAGTTGCAGGAGCACTGCATTGTCCTGTTTTTTTTTATGTAATAACACTATGTAAGAACTATTGGCTTTCTCCCCTACTTAAATGAATATGTGGGATCTTGATTTGATCCTGAAGAATAGAATAGAACTATTGCTAAATAGTTGAGCTACGAGATGAGAAATTTTTAGTCTATATGGGATAGAAATTCAGGGATGTTAATTTTACTTGATGTAAACACTGAACTGCACTTCATTACTCAATTTATTTTCAGCAGTTTATTATTGGGAACCAGTGACTGCTGCAGCCTAGTGTCCGAAATGTCAATTTTGCTGGGCGAGTTAGATTAATTTTCTGATAGATTCTTTTGTTGCTTTTTTTTCTTAATACTGCTAAGCTTTGCTTTTGAAAATTGGCAGGAACTTTGTTTTCTCCAAGCAAATAGAGGGGTGACAGATTCAGAGCTTACCTCAATTCAGGACTTGATCCATTGCTACTGTTTTTCTTCTGTAATGAAATTTCTTGTAGAGTTAGGAACAGACAAGAAATCTGTTTCAGGATTAGGAGGAAAGTTTCATATGCATGTGTATATGAATTTATCTGTTTTCCAGATATTTATGCTACATATTAATGACTACACTAGAAAATGCAAATGGTGATAGTCTGAATCTATGTTTTCGTTATCTGCCATATAATCAAACAAATCTGCTTGCCTTGATTTTCACTTTATGTCTTTTTTCAGATGCCTACTAATGCTTCCTTTTAGCCGTTTGATTGAACCTAGCGGAACACAATGATTCAAAAGGCTGCATAGCTTGTTGCTCTCGCAACGTCATCATCGTCCCATTTGGTCATTTCAGAAAAAAAAAGTTCATAGTTCCATTGCCTGCAAAATAAATGGATTTCTTGTGGATCAACGCTTGATCCTTATTACCAGCCCTGCCCTGCAACACAACAATCAGAAGGAGGAGAACGATGCGATTCCTTTCGATTCCGATCAGAACATAAGCAATTAGCAACTACTGTAAGATCCATTCAGGCTACTCTGATGCAGGGGTACTCCTCCAGGAAGTCAAGATACATATCGCCTCCAACTTCAACGGCTGTGTCATTACTCATTAAGCACATCGAACGTGATTGTATCAGAGTAGCCCATGAGCTAGCAAAATTTGGTTCCCGTTTAGAGGATTCCTCATATCTTTCTTGGGACATTACTGTTACCAGTGTTCATTGCTGGTCTTGTAACGCCCGAGTCGTCCAAAAATAATAAAAAAAACATATGCAGCCTGAATGAATGCATAGAAAGTTCAAAACTCATGGATGTGGAACATGGAGACCTCCTTTTCACTCTGAATGAATGCAAGATCTGAAGAACTTTTGCTTCCAAGTTCTTTGCATCATCAGTCTCTGAAGTTTTCTGTGTCTAGAGATATCAGATCGTGCTACATGTGAAATGTGGTCTTGCCTATATGTTGAGAGAAATTTGCGATTTCGCCATCTTTAAAAGTGGGCTTCACCGAAAAACCATCCCGCAAATGGGTTTTCACATATAGTCAACACACTATAATGCATTTTCACTCTTTTCCGATGCATTTTTATAATTTCTCACTTCTTTAAAGTGACCATTATACCCTGCCTCCTCCGTAATCTCGATCTGTTCTCTCTGTCTCTTCTTGCCTCGGCTGGTGATCTTGGTGTGCAGATTCTCCATCTCTAGTGGATTGAGTTGCCTGTGACCTGAATCAACGCCTGATTGCTTGCACTTAGCCGTCCTCGTATCTATTCGTGCTAGCAAGGAAAATCGCGTCTGCTCGGCAATCAGCGGCCGCTAGCAACAGCATGGCGCCTCCAATTAATCCCACCCCTCCCAAAATCCAAGCAACCAGCATCGTCAAACCTTCTACATTTTTTTTCACTTGGCTGAGCCAAATCGCATCACAGAAGCATCGAATCAAGCAGCAGCCGTCCGCACACCAACTCTAGAAACAAATTCAGTGACTAGCAAGATGAGGTGGATGGGGTGAGGACGGGAGCCGGGACTTGCAGCTAGAGAGGTTGAGGGCTTCGGCTTGCTGCACCAGGGGCAGGGGCTTGCAACGCTCGGTGGCTGCCGGTGTCGCGGCTAGAGCGTCGTGGGAATGGTGGCGGGGCGACGGCGCTCCTCGGCAGGAGAGGAGAGGGCGCCGAGAAAAAAACAAGGCTCGCCCCTGCTTTAATCGATGGCCCAGGGGCAGTTAAGGAACTCCCGGTAGAAAAATAAGTGAGAAATTATAAAATGAATTGGAAAAGAATGAAAAGGCATTATAACATGTTACCCAACGACATTCTGACGAAATCCATTTGTGGGATGGGTATTATATTCCGAACGAAACCCACTTGCGAAGTTGGCTGCGCGCGGATGAGAATGCTGCTTGCAAATTCAATCCCTGAGGTAGGGAGTTTTCTCCGTGACGAGTCAAAAATGAAACTCTTTTGCACTGGGTGTTCAGACTTCAGAAGTTCAAATTGCAGTACTGGTGTGCACACGCTCGACTGCCGACAGCAGGCACAAGGTAAGAACATCCAGAGAGCAATTGCCTAGACTAAGACCCTATTTGTTTCCATCTAAGATTGTATAATTTAAGATTATAATCTATAAGCTTGAGAAGAGTAGGTTATTGGATTATGATAATCTAGCTTACAAATTGAAATAATCTAGCTACAATCTACAATCTAGAGGTGGAAAACAAACACCTCTAATTCATCCGATATACAGAGAAACTGTTGGGATGCATGGAGCTCAGTTTCCATGGGGATGTGTTGACCCGTCACTTCCGGATCGAGGAGCACGAGCCGCGGCGGCCGCCGGGAGAGCGAAGGCGGCGACAGGTTCACCGCCTCCTCCTTCCTGTGTGCTCGGGCAGGGCAGCAGTTCCTCTCCGATGCAGCGATGGCAAAGGCCCAGGGCGCAGCATTTAAGCACGAGACGAGCCGCGGAGGATCCAGACGCCGCCGCACGTCGCGGCTACCAGAGCTGGGGAGGGGAGGAGGAAGGGTCTCTGTACCACGAGTAGCTCGGGCAGCTGCCCCACCGTGCTGTAGCGAGAGCTCCGCCCAGCAGCGCCGCCGGACGCCATGGCCGCCGGCACCGGATAGTTTTGCACAACAGCCCCCTAGAAATTGCAAATACCCCCCTAATTTGGATCGCGATAATAGTCGCGATCCCGATTATTTTCAAATAGCCCCCGGGTATTTACATACCACCCCCTAATTCGGATCGCGATTATAGATAACGATCCGATTATTTGCATATTAACCCCTATATTTTTACAGAAAGGACTCTGGTTTGCAAATACCCCCCTATCTTGGTATATCTTCCTGGACGCCGCCGTCGCCGCCGTACTCCCGGCCGGAATCGGGAAGCCCCTTCGTCCTTCGACCTCACAAGCGCTCCGCTCCGTTCCCCTGTGGCTCCCCCAGAAAAGACCGAAGGCGCTCTGTTGGTCGGCAGCCGAGGACCCGAGATGAGCGAGCAGCCTCGGGTTGTGCTCCGCGGAAGCCGGCGAATGTCCTTCGGGGGCCCGCTGCGCGCCACGCGTGCTCGTGGTCCGGCCGGCGCGGCGCGGCGCGGCACACGCTCGCCGGCATCGACTGGACCGGCAGCGTCGGGGGGCACCCCGCGCACGTACGCCGCGGCGGAGGTAGCGCCCCGGCTCGTCGCCGAGCTCCTCGCCTCCAACCACGGCCCCCCGCACATGACCGCGCGCAAGCTCGCGCCTGACTGCCTCGGCCCCTGCTCCTGGCCATCGCCGCCACCGTCATCTTCCGGGACTGATGGAGACGACGCGCGGATCGAACAAGAAAGCAACAAGCTAATGCGATGCGGCAGGTGTTGCATGGATCGGAGCAGGAGATGACCGGAGCATCAAATGCAGCCTGAATGCATCGAAAGTGATGGATTTGGCAGCATGGAGACCTCCTGTTCAGTTCGCTTTGTGAATGTCGATGTGGTGTTGAGAGCGGACCTGAAGAACCTTTGCTTCCAAGTTGCACCATCGGTCTCTGAAGTTTTCTATCTTAGATATCAGATCGTGCTACCTGTGAACTGTGATGACATGTGGGAATGCTGCTTGCAACTTCAATCGCCATACGTGTGCAAGACTCTGACGCAGAGAGCATCAATTAGACTAATTCATCCGATATATAGGGAAACTGTTGGGAAGCACGGATCTTGCAACATCGCAGATCTTGTAAATCCAAAGTTCCAAGCACATGGTCGAAGCTTGGTTGGTCACCGTCCGAAGAAGGCAGTAGTTTAGCCCCGAGGCAACATTTTCCTTTGCAATGTGACACGGTCTTGACATTTTTTTGAACCAGTGCACTCGATCGGGGAAAGGGTCAATCTTCAGAGTTCAGACGGACGGGAATGGAGTGCTACCCGGCCAACACAGTGACCAAGGCTGCTTCTTGCTCCTGCGCACGCATCATCATCGTTGTTCCAGGGGCTGCAAACAAATGGGCTGCTTATGGATGAGCGGTTACTAATGCTTATTACCAAGCCTTTCCGGTTCTGATCAGAACATAAACGATCAGCAACCGGTTCCTCCTCTTGCTTCTTTTCATCTAAGAAAAGAAAAGTTGCCGCTCGTTCAGGCAAATCATCGAACACATTAAGCGCATGGACAGCCGAAGAAAATCAGTAGCTCTGTTCATCTTCTTCGTTGGTCCCTTCGCTCGCTCGACGCCCAGACGCCGCCGCACGCTGCAACCACGGGAACTGGGGAGGGGAGGAGGGGTCTCTACACCACGGGTTGCTGGGCATCCGCCTACCGTACTGCAGCGGGAGCTCCGTCTCTGCCGGCAGCGTCGCCGGACGCCATGGCCGCCGGCGCCAATGTTTTACAGAACATCCCCTTTGAAATTGCAAATACCCTGGATCCCGATTATTAATCGCGATCCGAATACATGCAAATTGCCCCCTGGTATTTACATTTAACCCCCTATTTTGGATCGCATCGCGATCCGATTATTTGCATATTGCAGCTTATATTTTTCAAATACCCCCCTGCCTTGGTATATCTTCCTCGACGCCGCCGCCGCCGCCTCCGCCACGCCGTGCTCGTGGTCCGGGAGCGCCGCCTCCGGCGCAGGTTACGCTCGCCCCGCCTGCCGTTGATGGCGCGAAACTCGTGCTACCCAGACGAGCACGACTTCCCGACGCCGTTGGGCATGGCGGACCCCGCCGTCGCGGCGCGGCGCACGATCGCCGGCGTCGATCGGACCGGCAGCGTCGGGGAACACCCCGCGCAGGTACCGCCCCAGCTCGTCGCCTCCAACCACGGCCGCCCGCACAAGTTCTCGCGCATGCAAGTTAGCGCCGGACTACGGACTACCTCGGCTCGCCCCTGGCCATCGCCGACACCGTCATCTTCTGGGACTGGAGCGCTGCTCTGCACGACCGAGGTGTGATCTGAGCCTCCTGTCTGAACTGCAACCTTCAGACCTGCTTAACTTTCAGTACTTGTTGATCTTGCTCGTAAACTTTCAGTACTGAACTCGCAGTGTCTAGTAGAATGCTAAAAAAGTAAACGAAGTGAATTCTGTAGTGTAGTTCCACTCTCCAAACTGAATGAAGGTTCTCGTGGTTGGTTGGTTTCATGCTGGTATTTTCGCTACATCAATCAAGCTACCAGTCTGCTGAATCTTTGGATCGTCCTTTGCAGGGATCAAGCCGGGCCCAGACAACGAAAGCTGCGGCCTTCCTCGCTGGCCTTTGCAGCTTGCATCTTCAGAGTTCCTCAGAGTTCAGACTAGTGTTGTTCCCCACGTATGTTGAGAAGGGGAAAAAAATGCTCAGTTCCTCTCCTCCTCCCCTGTACAAGTAGTACTAGTGCTTCTGTACTTCCTGTATGTAGACGATCCATCCATCCGATGTATATGTATTTACCTGGAGCAGCCAAAGAAGGCTTTTTTTTTCAGGAAAAAAAAGCCAAAGAAGGCTGCCTGAATACAAAATTGGAGAACGGCAACCACGGAGTCGCGGCCACTGCTTCGCACCCGGTGCTGATGTCGCGGAGGTGCAAACTGGAGAGCGGACGCGCGCCGAAAAGGGCAGCGTAGAGGCCCTATGTGGACTCCAAGAGAGCCATGGACGCCCTGGCAGCAAACGGACGCGGCGCATCTCTCCCGCCCACGACACGCTCGATGGATTGCCATACCCGCATAGCAGCAGGTGAACCAGCTCTCTTGAATCCTGAGCGTGACTGTGTTTTTTTTTTGAAATAAAGTGACTGGGATTTAGCAAAGCTAATATCTGCAAGGCAAGGTCTTTAGCTTGGAAGAATAATTAGTGAGGTAATATTGTGGGCTTTCCGTTTGATTCAATTTAGGAGCATTTGTTTTGACCAACAGAAATTGATTTTAGTAAAATATGAAAAACAGAGTCCGCATGTCACATGTTTAGTTATTGACAACATAGGTTATTAGTAACTTTAGAGTTTGCAAGAAAATTGTTTATGGGGCAAACCTAAAATTTTGTAGCGGTCGTCCTGTTTCTTCAGCATCGGAGAGGAGGGAAGCAGAGCCGCTGCTTCCTGCTTTATGCTTAGCCAAGTGAAGAGAAGAGGAACAGAGAGACATCAGGCAGCGGAGATAACATGTTAAGGCCTCCCTGATGCAGCCTTTGTCACTTAAGCCAGGGCACGTATTGCAATACTTAGAATATGCACAGGTCTGAACCTCACCTAACGTTGAATAATACTAATGTTACCCGTTCTATATTTTTTTTCAGCGACTAATGTTACCCCTTCTTTCTCTTCAGCTTATCGCTTGTCAGACATATCTACCTTTGATTATCCATTATCTTTCTCACAAAATGAATGTCCAGTAGCGTTCTGGGCGTCGTGGTTTGTTCATGGCGCTGGCTGTTGGGGCTTTTCCAATATTTTGGAATCCCTTGCTGAGGTGGGAGGTGGAGCTGTCCGGGCTCCGGCAATGAAGATGAAGATTGGATGATAAATATTTTCCAACAAATCCATGTTCATTTGGATTATGCACTCAAGAATTTGATAAGTCAATGTTCATTTGGAAAGTACTTTTAAGCTCTAGAAAGCGAGGCCTGTTTGTTGTCAGTTTTTTCACTTTCAGAAATTGATAAGCCAATGTCCAGATCTAAGATACTTGGAGCCTAGACATGTTATTCTATTATTTTAAATTTTTTGAAGCTGTGTCAACACAGATAATGCTTTCTGAAAGTGTTCTAGTCATAAATTTGGAGACCTTATTATCTGAGATTTTGATTTGTAAAGGAATGCATATTTCTGGAAGTTCTTTCTCTTATGTATTCAATATTGGTATTTTCTCAATTTATTTTATTTTATTTTATTATTGTCGATGGTCATGGTTTTGTCGATGCTGACGGTGATAGAGATATGATCACTGACACGGTCATAAAAACCTTCAGTGCTGGGGATACTTCTGTGATAGTCTTTGGGTTGGAGGAGGAAGGGTGAGCTCGAGGTGAGGCTGGGGCATTTCTTGGCCGTCATAGATCGATGTCATGGATGTTGTCTTTGTTACCCAACTCGGAGGATGGAGAGAGGGCTGGTACTGAGGTTGATCATGCTGATGCTCTTGCATCCTTGAAGCCGGACAAGTGGAGGACAAAAATAGCGAGGAGGGCGGCAAGAGGGATGACTCTTTCTCGTTCGTGGCAAGTAATCAATTGGTCTGTTGACTTCTTTTCCGCGCTTTGTAGTTGTCCTAGGTGTGGCAATGACAAGCTCACAAATGTACGTTCTGCTGCCATGCTCGTGTGTTAGACAATTAAGGTTTGGAAATGACACGTAATGCACGATCAAGCATTTTAAGCTCTTCTCTTCTCCTTTAATTAGGCAAAATGACTAAACAAGGGTCTTGGCACCGCAAGCTATTATCTAGACAGAATGTTGCGGCTGCAGACCTACACATGTGTCTTGGCACCAGAAGCTATTCTCTGGACGTCACATATCCTGAGCACATGTGCATGCACATGCAAAAGAAAAATATAATGCTAATTTAAGGTTGTGTTCGGATCAAACAAATTCGAGGTATGAAGAGCATTGAGGAGGATGGGAAGGGGTAGTCCCACTTGGACACGTGTTTGGTGTTGAGACAGGGACCTGAGACAAGAATATCCTTGTAGATTTTGGATGACTCCGGTGCTGTTCGGATCTAAGGGCAAATGGCAAAAGGGCAAATGGTAAAATTTTTACTCCTGTCACATCAGATGTTTGGACGCTAATTAGAAGTATTAAATATAGTTTAATTAAAAAACTAATTATATAGATGAGGACTAAATGACGAGACGAATCTATTAAGCCTAATTAATCCATAATTAGCAAAATTACCGTAGCATTTGCCCTTTTGCACTTTGGGGTGTTTGGATGCAAAAGTAAAAAAAAAGTGCAAAAGAGCAAAAGTTTTGCACTTTCTCTTTCTCTTTCCATTGGATCCGAACAGACCCTCCATCCCTGAAAAAAGAGCGGAAAGGGTCAGGCACCCTCGTGCGGTCACAACTCGTTCTTTCTTCCTCACGCTTCATCCATTTGTTTCTCACCCCAACACCAAATGATGCCGTCGGCACATGGATACACCACATCACCCGTTTGTGCTACCCCCACTCTGCCCCCTCACGCCCGTCGCGCCACTCTGTTGCCCCCAATGCCTGCGACGCCGTCAGCACGCGGCCACACCATGGCACCCGCTCGCCCGCCAACTCCACGTTCTCGCGCCTGTCGTGCCGGCCTCTGGTGCCCGTTCGACCCGTTGCACCGCCCTCACGCCACTAAATCGTCCAATCGCAATGCCTCCTCACGCCTGCCGAACCCGTCACGGCGCCCCCAGTCCGCCCCCATGTGCCAGCCTCCATGCCGCAGGAGGTCGCTGCCCCGAGTGCCGCCCATCACGCCGAGAGGATCGCCACCCACCACTGATCATGGAACAATTTTTATATCGAAAGTTTCCAAGATTCGAAAAATGTTTTGGATTCAAATTTCAAAACTGAGATTTGGTCAATATTTGGCACAAACCCTGATTTATCCCTTAACCCAGGAGTTACTTCCATGATTAGGGCTTATTAATTAATCTTGTGACAAAGGAGTGTCACAAAGACGTAGTGGTGTGTCTTAAGTAGGAGAGAAACTGTGGCAAACGCTTTGGTAAGTTAGAATGAGTCATATTAGTCCCCTTCCAAAAAATTAAATTTTTTGGATATGTTTAGTTTCATTATCAAGAAAATGACATTAAGTAGTTAAAATGCATTTGATTTTCTAGAAAATTGAAAAATTACCAAAAATGTTCATAAATCTTATGAAAACCAAATTACATGGTAAATATTATATAGTGTTTCATAACAAATGGTTAAAGTTTGGTCTAAGTGCCTTCAAATGTTTTGGAGGAGTGTAGTTATGAGCGTTGTGGTTAGAGAATACAAGTAAAATAGTAGAAACATTCCAACTGCAAACCAGCAAGCTAAGGTCTGAGTAGTAAGTGGATTCTAGGTTTTTTGTTAGGTCAAATGACAACTTGGTCGTAAACTTGCCGCTGAGTTTTTTCGTTGACTTATTTTTTGTTTTTTAGTTAGACTACACCCATTTTGCTTGCATCTTCAATCAAATTATTATATGCTCTCCCCACTATGAGCTATTTGTTGGTTTCGTTCTTTTATTTTTCTAGTTAGAGTCCACTTGTGTTGCTTGCTGCTTCGTCGCCTCGATAATTAGTGAAATGGATCACATTATAAGGTTGTTATAAATTTATTTAGGGCCTGTCTGGAACCTCTAAAGATAACAGTTATCAGCTAAAATTATCCCTAGGAGCGAGTTCCAAATACCCCTAGCTAAAAGGTGGGATAACTATTAGCTGGACCCTAGGTAACTGTTATCCCATTAGCCAGCCCAACCCAGCTAACAACAGCTAATAGTTATCCCATACTATTAGCTGGAGGTTCCAAACATCCCCAGCTAACAGTTAGCCAGCTAATAGTTAGCTGGCCTATTTTAGCTAACAAAACTTTAGCTGGCTAACTGTTATCCCTAGAGGTTCCAAACATGCCCTTACGTTATCGCATATAATACTTACATTTTCGATTGAACATAACGTGACAAATTATAATTTTTCACAAAATTTTGGCAACTCAAAAGTGTCAATGTAGGACTTCACAAGGTGTACCACATCAAGGAATCCACACAATGGGGTAGCATGGCATCTTATTTTGGCCGTATTAACGCATCGGCGCGAGAGACTACATAGACTGAACAGGCCGTCACCACTATTGGCTAACCTAACTATATATTCGAGTACGCAAACCTTCAAAGTCAACATTACTCCCGAATGCCTCATCTGCGAATAATGCTGAGATCTTCCCCTCAGCTTAAGAGAAAGACCCCCGACTTAACTTCCACTAACCCCGGCTAACTAAAGAGGAAAGCCGAAGAGAATTATGGCGAATCACCCATAGAGAAATAAGCATGCTCAAGGGGGCTAAGTGTTAGTAACTATGCACGCATCTAAACTCAAGATAAGACTAGATCCAACACTAACATATATAGAAATATATGACTAAACAAGTACTTAATTCTTGCAAAGGAAATGAATAAAAGATACAAGAGCTCACCAATCTCCGGAAGAATTTTTCTGGAGTCCGAGCGATGCTCGATTCCACACTAACTCCCGACAGTGCTACACCTACACTAAACAAATCCAAGGAAGAGTACTACAGTAGTATTTCGAGTGCAGAGTGTGTTCCAGCCAGGGGGGGGGGGGGGGGGGGAGGTTACTCCGATCAAGCTTTTTAAGCTCTTCTCTTTTCCTTTAATTAGGCAAAACGACTAAACAAGGGTCTAGGCACCGCAAGCTATTCTCTGGACAAAATGCTGCGGCTGCATACCCACACACGTGTCTCAGCACCGCAAGCTATTCTCTGGACATCACATAATCTGAGCACATGTGCATGCACATGCAAAAGAAAAATAGAATGCTAATTTAAGGGTGTGTTCAGTTCAATCCAATTCGAGGGACAAAGAGCGATGAGGGAGAATGGGAAGGGACATGGACATGTGTTTGGCGTTGAGATGGGGATCTGTGACAAGAATATTCCTTGAGATCCTTGATGAAGCCATCCCCCAAAAAAGAGCGGACGGGGTCATCCATCCTTGTGCGGTCACAACTCATTCTTTCTTCCTCACCCTTCTCCCGTTCGTTTCTCACCCCAACACCAAATGACGCCGCCGGCACATGGCAACACCATGTCGCCCGTTTATGCCACCCCCACTCCGCCCCCTCACGCCCGTTTATGGCACAAAGACATAGTGGTGTGTCTTAAGTAGGGGAGAAACTGTGACAAACGCTTCATAAATTTGACTGTTTCGATGAAACCTTTTTGGTAATTTATAATGAAACTTTTTTGGTAATTTATAATGAGTCATATCATCATCAAGAAAATGACATTAAGTAGTTAAAATGCATTTAAATTCCTAGAAAACTAAATAATTAGCAAAAACATTCATATATTATTATGAAAAGCAAATTATATGGTAAATATTATATTGTGTTTCATGAAAATGGTTAAAGTTTGGTTCTAACTAGCTTCAAACGTTTTGGGGGAGTGTACTTATGAGCGTTGTGGTTAGAAAATAGGAATAAAATAGTGCAAACATCCAAACTGCAAGCCAGCAAGCGAAGGTCTGAGTGGTAAGTGGATTGCAGGTTTTCTATTAGGTCAAATGACAACGTGGTCGTAAACTCACCACTGAGGCTTTTGTTGGTTTAAATTTTTTTAGTTAGACTCCACCCGTTTTGCTTTCTGCTTCAATCAACTTAGCATATGCTCTCCCCACTATGAGCTATTTGTCGGTTTAGTTCTTTTTTCTTTGCTAGTTAGACTCCACTCGTGTTGCTTGCTGCTTCGTTGCCTCAATAATTTAGTCAAATGGATCACATTATACGGTTGGTATAAATTTATTTACATTATCACATTATAATACTTATATTGTTGATTCAACATAATGTGGCGAATTATAATTTGTCACAAAATTTGGGCCCAGGACAAATCCATGACGTTCTCATGCTATCAATCTGTGACAATTTTAAGTGTCACAAAATAAACTGGAGGTTGTATGGTCCATATGCAAATCTATTACGAAAATTTATAAATCGTCACAAATGTTGTCTAAGTTATGATGTTTTCAATAAATGTCACCAGAAATCCATCATGGATTAAATGATTTGGTTAATATAATATCACCCCTTGTCGCAGAAAACAAGAGGCCACAAATAAATACACGACACCCAGGCTGATGCTAGGAAAAAGTATTGTGTGGAAATCCCTTCTTTAGTGAAAAACTACAAACCTAAATATAGTTCTTCGGTTTTATAGCCTGTGAATTGGCCAGCTCAGCGGTGCGACAGTTGATTTGATGCAGCCTGCACGAACATATCACTAGAATGGGTCAAGATGGCCAAATGGGTCACCAAAGCGCCCACGAGGGAGCGATTTTTTTTTTTTGAAAAATACAACGGTGGGGCTAGAACGAAACGAAGGAGAGCACCCCGATTCCCCCAGCAAGCAATGTAAGAATATTAAGCACCGTAACCATACATGTCATCATTTTTGTCAAGGTTGAGCTTATATTTCGTCGAGCGTCTTGCTCTGTGAAGCAAAATGATTGGCAACATGCATCTTTCAGTATGTAACGTTGTGCATTCCATTCCCAGAATACTTTGTTCTGTATGAACTGAGTTTCATCCGTATGCAGTTACCTCAAGGACTGTATAGTGCAGTCATCGTTATTACCTGGGGGTGATCGTTTGCGTTTGGTCACTGCAGGAGTTGATGTCTGCAGCCAAGCAGAGAAAAGGAAAGGAAACATAAAGAAGAAATAAGTATTGCAGTGTTGCGTGCAAATGGTCTTAACAAACATAGCAGCGGGTACCTATTTCCAATGCAATTTATCACAGCAATTACGGTTTAATATTTATACTATTTTGATAATGTTTGAGGTGTTATATCTGCAGGTAAAACAGTAGAACCTTTTGCGTTGAGAGACGTCACCGGCACACTCGCCAGCACGCATACCAGTTGGTCCTGTTGTCCGGGTAGTGATTTGATATAGTGTGCACAAGATTTTTAGTGGCCTGTTCGAGTTTGCGGCCAACCGTGCTCCCGTCGTCGCGCGCACTCGTTTCTTGTGCTTTCTCTCACACCCGTTGTACCCATCGATTTCGCTCGCTGATGGCAGTCCGCGCCATAGCCATAGTGCTCCTGTGCCCCACCTGTTCCATGCTGATGACATTCCTCTAATTTCTTGGGTTTACTAAGCTACGGGCATCCAGCCAGATCCAGTCGCGCCTGCTATTGCCGTTGAAGCAGCGTCCGGCTGTGGCGTGCCCACCATACCAGGGCCTCTCGCATCACACTGCTCAAGAGAGCGCCCAAACAGGGTCAGCGTAGCCCTTTTAAAACAAGAGTTTTATAGTTTCAGTTGAAAAGAAAAAAGAAAAGAGATGTACAATTCCACATAAATTAGGGAAGGAAGGTACACGTTAAATAGATAGCTTCGTGTCCTTACACAGAAAAGCCTACGGTCTAGCTAGGCATATACACTCTCTGTTCAGAATTACTATGTTTAACCGTTCATCTCATTGATTTTTTTTAAATATGTTATTTACTTTATTGTGATTTGTTTTATTAGTAGAGATACTTTAATTATAGCTTATTTATTTTCTTAAAAAAGTACAACTTATTTATATTTTTCTGTTTACACAAAAAAAAATGAACAGAGTAAAAGAAAGTCAAAAGTGACTCATAATTATGAAAAGAGTACCAGATAGTATGTAATAAAAATAGATGATAATTCCCAATTGCACAAGAAGCACGAACACGCCTGATGATACCCATAAACATCCCAATTGCACAAGAAGCACAAACATACACCTGGTGATACCCATAAACAAACATAGTATCTCTAAGAGGAACCGTTGCATCCTCCTTCTTTCCACCAACAAGGGGGCACGCAAGCCCCGTAAAACCCACCGCCTTGTCCTGCATTGAGATCACAAAATGTCCCGGGACAACATTCATCGCTATAGACACAAAGACCCCATGTTTCTGTACACTCCAAAAGACGTCTCGTAGTTCTGCCGGACGCCGGCACAACTGCTCTGCTGGTTCCATCACCCGATCCCTGCGGCTCGGACTCGGAGAGGGCCATGGCCAATGGAGCTGCCGCCGGCAGCAAGATGACTGCCATCAGCAGCAGCAGCACCACCACCGGCACACTCACACGGTCTGCTGTGTGGCCACCCTTCATCCCTCACTCTTCTCTCCCTAGCTCTCAGCTTTCTTTTGTTTGCCCTTCCCCGGTGTCAATCCATCCATCTTCCATGGCTATTTATAGGCTGTTCCGGGTGCTAACCACCTCCATCGCAAGAGATGAGTGAAAAATGGAGCAATAATGCAGCACCAAGTCACTCGTACTAAATGTGAATAAAAATGTGGCAATCATATGCAGCACCGCGTCACAGAGATGTGAATGAAAATTTGAGCAATGACCCGGACCTGTGCCAGGTCCAAAACTATTATTTCTCAAAGTCAACACGCGGTGCCTCGTATGATGAACTGAGTCTGGGTGTCGTTTTGGATTGGACAGCTATATATCAGAGAGCTGGTCACGTCTTCTATTGAATGCTTCTCAGTGGGATCCTATGCTCCAATTAGTACACCGCTAGGTCCTGATCACATGCGCCATTAGGAGAGACTAGAGAGTGGATGTAGAAAATCTCAGTTTTACATGTGATGGACAGGGAACGGGGTCCTCTGAATTGCTTCGATCAATTCAGAGACCACGGAAGATGCATTAGCTCAAATCTGGATCGTCCATTTACAAGCAAACGGTAACAGCGTCTTCTTCCCCACGGACTCTTTTCTCCACTCTCACGAAATCCTCCTCCCTGGACGACGAGTCAAAGCGACGGGCTGCGCGGCGAGGGCCCTTGTTCCCCTGGGCGGCACGGCAAGGGGAAGGCCGTTCTTCTTGCACATAACAAGAGTGCAGGAACCAAAATCATCTGACTGCAAATGGTTGTTTTGTCCACGCTCCATTTTCACCGGGCTCAAAATCTTACTCGTTGCAGTTTAGGCCGGCGTACCAGCCAGAGGGTCTGTACGATGAGGCGAAGAGCAGCATAAGCTCCAACGACGCCGGCGAGAAACCAAAGCTCCAGCTGTGGCATCAGAATGGTAGGTGTTCAGAGGGCACGGTCCCGATCAGGAGGACGAGGGACGACCTGCTCCGAGCCAGCTCCATTCGGCGGTATGGCAGGAAACGGCATACTGCTCCGAACCCAATGTCTGTTGACCCTAACATGCTCAGCGAGGGTGGTCACCAAGTATGTGTGTTTTATCTTTTTGAGAGCTTGAGATCGAACATCGTAGTAGTAGTTCCATTGACATCTTCTGATTACTGCACTGTTCTCATTGTGGAATTCAGCATGCCATAGCGTACGTCCAGGGCGATAAGTACTTCGGTGCTAAGGCCACCATTAATGTTTGGGAGCCCAAGATTCAGCAGGCGAATGAGTTCAGCCTGTCCCAGCTGTGGATCTTGGGTGGTTCATTTGGGGAGGATCTTAACAGCATTGAGGCTGGTTGGCAGGTACTCCAAAGAGCCTGAACTCATTGAGTTCAATCAAAGCTGTACTTGACATTGACACACACACTAAACTTCTTGGCTGTGGAGTTGGTCCTTTGGTGAGGCAACTTGGATTTGTGTGCTTACTAGTGTTGTATGATGTGTTGCTCATCAGGTTAGCCCGGACTTGTATGGAGACAACAACACTAGATTGTTTACATACTGGACGGTAAGTATCACAATGTCGCTAATGCTTTGTATTAAAGTAGTTCTGCACTTGTGTGGTGAACAATTCTCACGACCAAACATTAACCTAGTACTGTTGTGCATTTGCAGAGTGATGCATACCAGGCAACAGGGTGCTACAACATCTTGTGCTCGGGATTCATTCAGATCAACAACGAGATTGCCATGGGGGCGAGCATCTTCCCCATCTCTAACTACGGTGGATCCCAGTCTGACATCAGCATACTGATCTGGAAGGTGAGCACTAAGACTGAGAAACTAAAGCAACAATTAAACATCACCACATGCTCTGCTTAGTGCCTTAAGAATCTGCACGGTCACCACAGTGCCAGAGAATCTTTGCCCCAATTGGTACAAAAATGCTTCTGCCCATGCTCGCACCGATAACAGTATTTAAAGATGGTTTCCTGTGCAAACCACATGCACTGCATACTAGTAAACACTTTTATGATGAGCTGTTATCTAATAACCATTCTGCTCTTCGTCTGCTCCGTGTGCGCAGGATCCGAAGGAAGGGAACTGGTGGATGCAGTTTGGCAAGGAGTACGTCTTGGGCTACTGGCCGTCCTTCCTCTTCTCCTACCTCGCCGACAGCGCGTCGATGATCGAGTGGGGCGGCGAGGTGGTGAACTCGGAGCCTGACGGCACGCACACGTCGACGCAGATGGGCAGCGGGCACTTCCCGGAGGAAGGGTTCGGCAAGGCAAGCTACTTCAAGAACATCCAGGTGGTGGACAGCAGCAACCAGCTGAGCGCCCCCAAGGGGCTGGGAACCTTCACCGAGCAGTCCAACTGCTACGACGTGCAGGACGGCAACAATGGCGCATGGGGCACGTACTTCTACTACGGAGGACCCGGCAAGAATGCTAACTGCCCGTGACTTTGTGTGGAATACACTTTCTGTGTTGTTGCTCTGAGCGGGTGTGCAGATGTAACCAGCCATTGATTGATACAGCATCTGTGTCTCGTCGTTCACCTCTAGTTTAGTTTTGTAATATGTGCATGTGCCTTAGTGCTCTGTTCCCTTTTGAGTTGCCATGTAAAGTTTCTGAAGAGAAGAAGCATGGCTTAAGAAGGTGGTGCTGAGCTTGTTTAACCCGGAAATCTCTTCTGTGAGCATGGTAAGATAGAAGGTCTGGCACATCCCTGGAAGCCCCGGGACCTTGCCTTCAATGTGTTTGGCATGAAATAGTTCAAAGTTGCAGAAATGCAGAGAGCGTCAACGAATGATGTCACTGGGATCCAGAGCTTGATGTGTTAGGTTTTGCAAAACTCCATAGACATGCAGAAGAGATGCTATCCCCACTCCGACCAAGACAGAACTTTTACCCTATTTATTTGTCACAAATCTACATATAGTTCGTTGTTTGTTAGTCAAAGGCCATGCAGCACAATGGAAGGCCAACATGAACTTGCGGCCCATCTAATATGCATGCAACAAGGCCAGCTAATAAGTAATAGGCAACAAGCCCAGTTAATAAGCATGACAAGCCCACGTACACCATAAAGTCAGGTCTCTATTTTTTTTCCATGTGAGATATGAAATTTAAAATTTATTTATTCATCATGAGTAATATAAATTCTTACTCCTATACTCTGTAAAAAGAACAACATGCGACAAAATTCTAGTAGCTTCAATTTGAAAGGTAGAAAGGAAATCATGTAAAAATACCCCCCCCCCCCCCCACCACCAAAAACACACACACACGCAAATAACCATTAACTTTGTACATTTACAACTAGAAACATGCTTGAATGGCAAACAACTGTAGCATGTTCATGTAATGTGGCATAACAAGCACGTTCATGCAAGGGGCAAAAATTCTGAGATTGATTTTAATGTGGCAAGATATGCCTGAAATTTGACTACCAGAGAGCTCATACGAGATATGCTCTTTCACTCACGGTCTTACCATTAAACATGAAAGATACAAACAAAAACTTCAAATCCATGGGATAAGGTTTTACTGTATCCCATGGCCGGTCCTATAAATCGTTTGGAAATGTTGTATATATGCCACGTTTTATCATTCATAGCACTGTTGCATTAAACTGTGCAATGCTTAGTGGCACTCACATTTAAACTTTTATTTCTCATTTCCGCCTACAAAATTTCTAATTCCCTTCCACTCTTGGCATACACAGGGCCCGATCGGCTGCACTTACCAGCCGTGGCTGCTGCAGTGGCGGCCTTGAAAAGGTGTCTGCATGCTACAGTAAAAAGCTTCAGCTGCAGCTAAAATAACTGCAGCCGATCCGAGAAATCCCTAATCCATCCCTAATGGCTTGCATTGCATAATATCCCATCTTTTATCTACCCCATATCGCTTGTTCGGCAAAATCCATACTTTTCTTTGTGAGCACAATGGCATCATCAGCAGGTGCCCTTATTGTTCAACGACAGTGAGAAGGCCCTCTCCAAGTTCTCCCTTGAGATTGAGTGTTCTGATGCCTTGGTCAATGAGTTTGCCTAGGTGGTTGACATGGTTGGAGGATGACTATGATGACAATAATGTATGTGGGTGCAGGCAGAGGTAAAGGAGCCAAGGAGGTTGGTCATCCTGCTTGTTTCTGGGAGAATCTCCAATGTAGTACTCCACCATCATTCAATGTTCTTGCCAAATAACAACCTCAGCTTAAATTCTTGGCCAAATGCTAGCTTTATTGTAATTAAGCTCCAAATGTCTTGTTCCATCATCAAGCTCAATTTTAATGGTGTTATTACCACGATACAAAAGCAAAGTCATTTGTTTTGAATAACTCTGCATTTACAGAGCATGCAAGATGCAATGAATGATATGCATCACAAAAGCATCATAAATAATTTGAATTAAGCTCAACAACATGCAATTCATGGTGAATGGTATGCAAGCAAAACCATATGACATAGTAAGGCAATATGTTAGAAAACACAAGACATCATCAACACACAAATATATCACAAGATAGTTATTATGGTGTGATAAAACAAGGTAAAGCTATAGTATTGTGAAATAGAACCTTGTATTTTGATGTGATACATTATAACTTGACATCTATTTAGTATTACGTATGTTGCAAATATAAGCATTTCTAGCCATGTACTAGGTTCATAATATGTTTCATGAACACGAGGCCAAGTAATTCTTTAGATCGATAGGATATGCTATGATCCTGGACATTTGTTGGAAACATTACAAGAAATTCCTATATACTGGGACAAAGGGAGTAGCAAACCTATTGGTGGCTTTGATCATATTGACATCAATCAACAAAACTATTAACTACTCTATCTTATATTTACTAATGTTACAATTTTTCTTTAAAAAAGGAGATAGGAGTGTACGGCCCCCGAAGCTAATATTGCAATGTTATATATTCAACCACTACCAACACCGGTACCATGACTACCTTTGGACGTCATGCTAGTGTGAACTCAAGCATATGCTGGCAGGAGTGCACAAAATGCTCATTTGGGTGGCAATCGGCTCTCTCTCTCTCATTCCCAATGCCTCTCACTTCTAGTTGGAACCTCACTCAGCAGTGACCATTTAAAATAGCTGCCATGCTGTTCACTGAGCTCCTCTCCCAGCCTATATATGTAGTCCCATCGTTATGCTTCAGTTATTTCACGGGATAAATGAGACGACGAGCTGATATTTCAGAGCTCCTCTTTATAAGGAATAGCTAAGCACAAAAGAACCTTTGTCATTTCAGTTTTTCACCTTTTGTCGCTGAACATACATGGAAATGGAGAGGTTTGAGTTTTTATTGAGCCAGATTTGATCCTATCTCACTCAATTGTTGCCCGACGAAAGTGTACAAGCATGTACCAGATTATTCATATCACATATAAGTATTAAATGCTGTTGTAAATTTTATATTAACTCCTATCGTACGATCACTGAAACTCACATTGCTCTGTCCTTGATGTTATTCTGTCACATGTAAGTATTATACATTAAATGCTGTTGTAAATTGTAATCCTGTTTAGTCGATTGAACATATTTTAATTGCCCAGATATTAAAACTTTCGAATTTGAACACTGCCCAAAACAATACAGGGATCAAAGGTCTCTTCCATTCTGGTTCGTCTGTATGTATATATCCGAGCTTAACCACCTCTGTGTATCGGAAAGATATTTTTCTATTCGATCGGTGCCAGCAAGTGCGACGAGTCAGTTCAATCAATTAACACCTACACTCAAGCACATGTATATCAAACCTCATACAACGCGTTTGGATATAGGGAACTAGTCAATGGCGCGCGCACTTGCGCGCGCATGTTATATAAATCAGAAATACATGTAGAGATTTATACATTGTAACAGTGATAGATTTACAAAGACACAATCACAATAGATATCTAAATTGATAAGCATCATATTTACATCCAAAAGGTTAAGAGGCATTGTTTTGAATGAAAATATGTATTTAAATGTATATATAAATTTATCAGAGCAGTAGCCACACTGCATCGACGTTATGATATTGGTACACCATATATAGAGGTATCAGGTATGTTGTCGTTAGTAGATAATATGTATCATATCCACGGTATATAAAGAGAACCACTGACTGAAAAAGTGACTTGATTCAAGTCAAGTTCAGGGAGAGAGAAAAAACAATTGGTACAGTGAATATAAAAATGCAAGGTTACACGATCAGCATTAACTGACTAGCTAGCGTAGCTAAATATTGTAATAAACTATAAGAGAATATATACAAAGACCTTTTTTCTATTGTCCTGACACTGAAGTAACAGTAAGTATTATTCCATATCAATTACTTTTTTACCTATAAAGTAGACAATATGCTTCAAAAAGAAAGATTAAGCAGAAGGAGGAATAGCTTGAAGCCCTGAATGTCTTCTGCTAAAGAAGCCACTAAATTGTCCTGGATACATGCATCTTAAAAAGCAACAGGCATTATTATAGTAGAAAGATGTAAAAAAATGGCAAGCTAAAACGTGGAGTAGATAAGTGTCTAACTTTCAGAGTGATATCAATATATATTGAGGTAAGGTTCCTGCACCAGAGAGGTCTTTTTGAGAAACAAAGCTTGTATTAAGTCTGTCTATTTAACAATAATTTTCCTGTGACATCATAGCAAGTAAATATCTATTTAGCAATAGTTTTCTTCTAACATCAATGCATTTGACTTCAGATTTATAGACCACCTTAAAATTTCACCAGATATAATCTGATTCTCAGCAACCAATCATTAAGTCTTTATATAGTTGTTCACGAATGTAGGACACTACATATGAAAAGGATCCTTTACCTTATCCCCATTCAAACTTCATGGTTTCATTGAAGACCTGCAAGTGAGTTTTGTGCTACACTTTCTTGGTAAAAAGAAATTTAAACTTCCTAGTTAGTATCAGGTAGAACATTATATATTTTATTAATAATCTTGCCATCTAGAAGAGCAAAAAATTTATAAATGGCAAAGAATCCTTGTAATTCAGTGAAAGAAATGAAATAATATCCTTTTATTGTTTAGTATAAGAGCAGGCTAGATATGTCATTCTACCTATAAGATAAGAACAACACTATAAGAAGGGAAAATGAAAAGTAGTTTTTCATGTTCAAGACTTACAAATGACTTTAATAGTTAAAAAGAGTTGCATGGACAGTTCCTGTGAACTTGATGCTACATTTCTGTTAGTACAATGAAATTACACACACTGTAATTGCGCAAAGACTATATATTCAGGTAATTATTTCCTGTGATATTATATCTGCTGCAATGGATTAACTTGGAAAAAAAATATTGTGCGTTCAAAAGGATTAAGTGGTTGTAGACTACACATGTTTTCATAAGGAGAGAAAATGGGTCATCTCTCTCCTACAACTGTAAAGGTACATTAATAATTTTCCTCATCAATTTTAGATAGATCAGAGTTAGGTGGACAATTCCTATGAACTTGATGCAACATTTCGGTTAGTACAAAGAAATTACATATGCTGTAATTGCGCAAAGACTATCTATTCAAGTTGTTTCCTGTGATATTTTATGTGCTGCAATGGACTAATTTGGAAAAAAAATATTGTGCGTTCAAAAGGATTAAGTGATTGTAGAGTACACATGTGTTCAATAAGGAGGGAAAAACTCTCCTACAACTGCAAAGGTACATCAATAATTTTCTTGATCAGTGTTAGATAGATCACTATATTTCACTAACTGTCATGCCATGCAAAAGAACAACAAATTTGTAAATGCCAAAAGCTGAAAAAGTCAGAAAAATGAGCAATGAATATGGAAATGACAAAGATACTGACAAATCAGATTAAAAAGAAACAACTCACCTCCTGATTCAATATGAGCAGATAGCTGAAGCTCTTTTATTTTCTTTTTTTTTTGCTTTATGGTCTTGGTTTGTTTCCTAGTAAAAGAGGAAAAAGAAGAATCAATAAATAACACGTGTTCTTAGTCACAGAACATCTATATATCATTGTAGGTAACAATGCTAGTAACGTATTTTTTTGTGGAACTGACATTCAAGAAACATTGTGAACTCTAAAAAGAAATAAAAAATTGAAGCGCACAATACAGGCAACATTCTATTAATGCACCTTTTTCATCTGTCATTAACTGGAAATGGTAACGGAAGGTCATCACTCTTAGCCAAATAGTGAGTTCGGCGCAATAGTGCCGCAATGAGGGGGCAGAAAGTGAAATCCTACAATGGGGGAAGCGTTCGTACCTCGAGCTTCCGCTCATCAGTGACCCGATCTCCTCCGCCATCTCCTGGGCCACCGCGAGCGCGGCCCCGTATGGCACCGCGAAGTCCCCGAAGTCGGACCACCCGAAGATCTCACCATACTCTCCGGATCGGAATCTTGTTGGTGCAACAAAACGCGTGGTCAGCAGGCAGGAAGGAACGGAGGCGGCGGCATGGGCGTCGAGAGCAACGGGCGGCCCGGCCGCCGTGCCTGTCATCGTGCCGATCGGACTTGGTCACGCAGGCATGGCCTGCCCCGTGTCGACGACGACTCTGATCCGACAGCGGCGAACCAGCTGTGGTCGTAGCCGCCGGGGAGATGGCGGAGGAGATCGGGTCACCGGCGCCCAGCGCGGTCGCGGCGGCAGGCGTTGGAAGGTCAAGGTACGGGAGGGAGCAGGAGGCCGCGGTGCCGCCGAATACCTCCCCGTAGTCCACCGGCGCCCCCCACCGCCCCCCCCCCCCCGGCGAACCGCGGGGGTCCCCCGAAGACGTCGCCAAAGGACGCCGCCGCGTCCGACGCCTTCCGCCGGTGTCGGTGCTCCCTGTGCCGCCGCGGTGGCGGCGCCGTGGCCAGCTCCTGCGCGAGCCGTCCCGCTGCTCCCTCACGCCGCGGGGTGGCCCTTTCCTCGCTTCCTCCGTACGTGGCCGGCCGCCATGCTACTGCGTTGCGGGTGGGGCAGGTGGAGCGCTATTGGTTAGTGCCTCTTCCTCGCTTCCTCCGTACGTGTGGCTGGCCGTCCAGTTGTTGAGCCGCGGCGAGGCGGGACTGGGGGCGGCCCACACCGCTGCTCCCTCGCGCACTCGTCGCTTCCTCCGTCCGCGTGGCTGACAGCCCGGCTGATCTCCTACAGCGGGGCGGTGACCGGTGGTTGGCACGGGAGTTTACTCGTGTGGGGAAGACGCTGGGAAGTAATTTTTTTTACCGCTCTGCTCACCGCACCGCAGCTTTTATCTCTAGTCTTCGTAAGAAAGCTCCAGAACCAGAGATTTGTTCGGTTATCACCTACGTAGACTCACGATCGGACGGTAAAAAAAATTTTGATCCATGTGGACCATCTCAATCTCACCTATTGAGATTCCCCATGCCATGAATAGACTCACGATCGGACGGTAAAAAAAAATTTAATCCACGTGGACCATCTCACTGATTGAGATTCCCCATGCCATGAATAGAAAGAAATAGGGAAGTCGGAATGGGTATGAGATTGGAACACCTAGTTCATTTTCCACCCTCTTATCCCATTCCCAAACCTATACCCACCCTCTTATCCCAATATCCAAACAAGTCTTTATAGTAAAATACTTCTCTTTTGCTTTTCAATAATTGAGGACACATGAGCCACAAAAGATATGCTACACCACCAGGAGCACACACTAAGTTCTCCTCGGCATTTGACGGCATGCCGACGTAGTCCGGTGGGAAGGTTCACTAGTGAGCGTGTTCACCTTGATCCTGCTGAAGACACACATCGTCCCGTGCGCTTTCTCGTCTCCAACTCACGGGCGGTGCTACCAGGATCCACTTCTGATCACCATCGTCATCGACGGGAGTGACCTAGATTCCGATATTGACTGGAGCCACCAAAATCAACAGCGCCAAATGGAGATGATAACTACCCTTTGTGATTTGTACTGACCGCAGCTTCCGGATCTCTCCACGGTTGAAGAGCTGTGCGATGCAGCACTGCAGGAAGCATGTCCCTTTCGGTGAGGTGTAGGCCTCCGTCCTAATCCATGAGCCGAACAACATGCAGCATGAGTTTCCAAAATGCCTCCCAGTCCTAAGTAACATGTTGCACTGGATATTGTAGCACAATCATTACAACGATCTTGAGCATTTGCACGTAAATCAGAATTTTGCTCTCCTTTGGCTCTCTTCTGTGGTTCTATCGTTGCAGTCGTTGGCCTCTCTCTCACCCTCTTCATTTGACACGCCAATACCTTCCTATTTAAAGAATCATCAATTCATCTGAAGAATCACACAGTGTCATTGCATCAATCATTCGACATTACTATTGGTTGCTGGGATCTTTAATGAGTGCTGATTGTTTTACAGTGTATGGGATGATCGGTTGAAATAATAGCGGCCAGAGGATGTACTATAACAAATAAAGTTATTAGCTTTGGTGATGGAGCACTCAAATCATGCATCAGCATTTGGGCACTTGGTCACAAAGTGATGTCGCTAGAACCAGACCATGGCATGCAAGGGCAAGGTGTACCTTGCTGTAGAAATGTCGTTGGATCCTCCAGCTTCCAAATTCCAATCATCCGAGGCGATATGTATTAAAATTACTAAGCTACAGCGGTCACACACACACAACAGTCACCCGTGCAGATTCCACCAGCTTGACAAATCCTTTTTTAATAGATTGTTGGATTTTTAGAGTTGAAAAGCTCCTTAATTAGAGCTCCGTCCTGATTACTTTAAGCAGGGAAGTATGCATTACAAGTTCATTACATGGTTGAAATATAACCCACACAGAGGCTCTGACAGACGATAGTCGTAGTGCAAGTTTTCAATAGCTAACAGAAGATACACCATAGCTAATTAACATAGACCACAAAAGCGTTGTAACAACTATTCATAGCAAACAAGATATAACAGAACGTCAGGCAAGCATACAGAAAAGTTTCATCAATAATCTCCAAACCTTCCATTGCTGCAATCTTTAAGATTTTTCACTTGGTTTCTTCTTGTGGACAGACTTAAAGACCTTCCAATGACTCCCCTCGAGATGTAATCACCACGCAATCCGCATTGGCCGAGACTTCAAAGCTTTCATCCTGTGTAGAGTATCCTCGAACTCCAGAGTATGACTTAGCAGGCAAAACACTTCATAGCTATTATGGTGTAATAAAACAAAAAAAAAAAGAACACTATAGAAATCTGAAATAAAACCTCATATCTTAATGTGATACATTATTATCTCAACATCAATTTACTATTACGAATGATGCAAATATAAGATTTATGAACACGAGGACAAGTAATTGTTTAGATTTATAGGAGATGCTATGATCCTGGACATTTGTTACAAACATTATAAGTAATTTGTATATATTAATTGGGACATAGGGAGTAGAAAACCTATTTAGTGGCATTGATCATATTGGCATCGATCAACAAAACAAATAACTACTCTTATATTTACTAATGTTGCACCTTTTTTTTTTTAAAGAATAATGAGATAGGAGAATAGAATACCACCCCCTCTCTTCTAATATTGCAATGTTACATAATGTGACCTCCGATCCATATTCAACCACTACCATTACCACGACTAACTTTTGCAGTGTTGCAATACGTAGTCTGTTTTGTGGTTGGGCCAAGCAGCTCTATGATGCTTCATATGGACTTCAGGGTAGCATGAACTAATCATATGCCGGCATGAGTGCACAAAATGCTGATTGGTGTGGTCTGTGGTGATCGGCTCCATCTCCCATTCCCAATGCCTCTCACTTCCAGTTGGAACCTCACCCAGCAGTGATCATTTAAAATGACTGTCATTCTATTCACCGGGCTCCTCTCCCAGCCTATATATTTTGTCCGATCGTTTTGCGGGATAAATGAGACGAGCTGATATTTCAGAGCTCCTCTTTATAAGCAATAGCTAAGCACAAAAGAACCTTTGTCATTTGAGTTGTTCACCTTTTGTCGCTGAACACACATTAAAATGGAGATTTTTGAGTTTTTATTGAGCCGGATTTGATCCTACCTCACTAAGTTGTGGGCCAACAAAAGTATACAAGCAGCATGTACCAGATTATTGATGGCAACCAATATTAAGTTGGGCAAAGGTGTTCCCGAAGCCATGAAGAGTAGTAACGAAAGCTACGGGGCGCTTGATTATAACACCTAACAACACTTTTGCCTTTTTTTTTTGCAGTCAATGACAATTCGAGCGTGCTGTATTATTATCTAAAGAAATTTAGTATTTAACCATCATAAGATTTAACTGAAACTGATGTTGCAATTTGCAATATTGATGAGTCAATTTAACATATTTTAGTTACCCAATGTTAAACTTTAACTAGCACTTAACCCGTGCGTTGCACGGATGCAGATTAAGATTGTATCAATTATTTTATATATGATTTTTCTTCCTAGGAAAAGGCTAGTTATTTCAAACAGTGATGACTTACCTTCAGGAGGAGAGCATTGCAAGTCTTCTCGCTGATTGCCTTGGCAACCCTCTGTATCAAGCAGGTAAATATTAACGTTCATCAACTGTGAACTAAATTAACTGAAAAATAATCATAAGCTTGTTACTCACAGTGGGATTAGTAACAAGAAGATCATCTTCGACAATCTGCACATTCTGTCCAATCTCTTCAGTGAGTTTAGCATAAGTGGCCCAGTCATCCTGATCAAATGGATCTTCAATCGATACAATTGGGTACTCGGAAACGAAGGACTTGTACACATCTTTCAGGGCATCACCAGAAATTTTGTGCGAACCATCGTTTTTCTGGCCAATATAGTTGATAGAAATAGAAGTTACTATAAGGTAAGGCAACAGTAGTAATCAGGGAAAACCGTGAGAAAAAACTATGCAAATCTTACATCATCCTTGAAGTTAAGATCATAAGTCTTATCCTTTTCACTGTAAAATTCAGAAGCAGCAACATCCATTCCAATGACCACCTGCGCTAGACAGATCATATCAACATATGCAAAATAGAATAACGAGCCAAATAGAAAGAATAAAATGTACTCTAAGTACCTTTCCAGTGTAACCAGCCTTTTCTATAGCAGACTTCAACAGTTCAAGGCTCTCTTTGTTCTCCTGCATAATTTTTTATTAATAAGGAAATCTTATATCAGCATCCTGAAGGTTAAGCTAGAGTAAAGGTACATATATACAGCCTTTGTTCTGGAAAAGGTGTAAAAAGCAATAAGCAAACTTTTGTCCTTAATCATTGTTCTAAACTTTACATGCACAATTAACTACTTTGTGGTTGTCAATAGTGCAGAGAAGTATATAAGCATTACCTGGATGTTAGGTGCAAAGCCACCTTCGTCCCCAACATTTGTGGCATCTTGGCCATACTTCTTCTTGATTATGCTCTGCATATAGAAACATTAGCATTCCAACTGAAGAACCATATGCTCGGACTTCAGAGATTCATAAATACAATGGTTATTCACCTTCAGGTGGTGGTAAACCTCAACTCCCATCTTCATGGCCTCCTTGAACGAGGAGGCACCAGTGGGGAGGATCATGAACTCCTGCACAGCAGCTTAATGATGAGCAGACAAATATAGCTGAAGCCATCGAGGGATTAATTTTTTACACGCAGTATTACCTGCATGGCAAGTTTGTTTCCGGCATGTGATCCTCCGTTAATCACATTTAAAGCAGGTACAGGAAGCACGAGTCTTGTTTCTGGCCAGGTTTGCAATATGCTGAAAAATAAAGGATATTTCAGTACACCTTCTGAAATCTCAACATGTAGTAAACAAAATTATGGTGGGAACGTTTAACAGACCTGGTAAAGAGGAATCTTCTTCACCATAGCTCCAGCTTTGCAGACAGCAAGTGATACCGCAAGAATAGCATTTGCTCCAAGCTTTAAATGATCCAGGAAAAGGAATTCAGTATGAATCGCAAGGTTAGGAGCATAATAATAAGTTTTAACTTTTTAATACCTTTTGTTTGCACCATCCCCAATCGTTGGAGGTTCCATCAAGCTGTTGGACCATGAAGTTATCAATCTCAGCCTGCTTTGTCGGATCCTGAAAAGTGAAAATTAATTCTCCATTAAGCAATCTGTGCTTGTATTCCGGTGCCACAATAACGAAATTATCTGACATAAGAATTGAATTGCATACCTTTCCAATAATTGCTGGTCAGATAATGGTATTCACATTGTTCACAGCCTAGCAGAAGGAATTGTGACTCATAAGATAAATGGAAGAAATCAAAAGGAGTTAAATGGAAGAAATCACCGATTAAATTCATATATGATCACGCCTCCGGCCGGCAACAGTGCGGGCGGAGGACCCGACGATGGTGACGGCGGACGGTACGGGCGGACGACCTCCTGGCCCGGCTTCCCCCTCCACCCTCCTGGGCGTCGCGTCGGAATAGCCGGCCTCGCCGACGCGCGTGGACAGAGGAGCGGAGCGGATGAGGCAGCCATGGCGACGACGCGAGCGGAGCAGCCCGGCTTCCCTCTCTCTTCCCGTGGCTGCCGGAGGCGACAGACGGCGCGAGTCGCGGCGGAGGACCCAAGAGGCCCATGCCCGACGCGGCCAGCGCGGACGACGCGGTGTCCGGCATCTGGCTTGGGCGGCGTGCGGATGACTCGCCGGCCGGAGGAGTCACGGACGACGCGTGTGAAGAAGCCGAGCGGCGTCGCGAGCGACTTGCCGGCCTGGACGCTGGACGGACGAGCGTCTTCTTCGGAGGGCCCGACCAAGGCTCCCCACGACGATGGCGTCGGCGGCCTGCGCGAACGACCCGAGGCCGGCACGCGCGGGTGAGGATGGTGCGGCACTGGAGTGGACGGCGCGGCAGCCGGGGAGCCGGGCTCGTCGCGCGGCCAGAGCGGAGCGGTCGCGCGGCCGCGTCCGAGAGGGGCCCACCTGTCGGCGCGCTCGCTCGTGAGGAGCCGAGCGGACCGAAAACCGGGAGCGGACGACACCACCTTGTTTTTATATAGTAGAGATAGAGATTGGAATACTACCTAAAACAATACCGAGGGATCAAAGCTATCTTCGATTTATATGTATATCGGAGCGCTCTCTTATGTAGGCTCATGGTAAAGCACGCTCTCCGCACGTCATGTGAATGACTTGCTAGCTCCTGCACACGACTTGTTCCATGCATGGATTGATGGCTCCCCACCTGATTTTCATTGATTTAGCCCCTTAATGGCTCATAGAGTGTTACAAAGCAACGTGTTTACATCAGGGTTGTGCTAGGGGGGTAAACGAGCTATGGCACCCGAAATTACAGACACCCACACTCTCCACTTAAGCATATATACAGTTACGTCTCAGGTACGTTATTCTTGTGTGCATTTATTACCATTATAGTCCTAACTCTCCTAGCTCTTGATTGCTCTCTGTTTCTCAAAGTTATCACACGGTATAGATAAGATAGTTAATTTACCACTATTCCCTGTGGATACGATACCCCGGAATATTCTTGGGTGAAGGCTACAATTGGCATCTGTTCGCTCTCAGATTATATCTGGCGTAAGGACCGCCAACACAGCGCCAGCCTGATTTTCATTATCTTTGCCTCCTACGCCGTCGCCAGAGCCGCTGCCCCCACTGGAATAGCTAATGTCACACCCTGATTTTCGTAATTCGGCAAAATTTAGAATTTATTAATTCAAATTCAAATTTCAAATGAATTTTGATGAAATAAAATAAAGTTAAGCCAAATTGCATCATGTTTGCTTGTTTGAATTGAATTGAATTATGAAATTAAAATCCAATAGAACTCGCTAGACTTCGCTAGACTTTGTCAAATTAAAATCTGAAATTTGAATGGATTAATAAATTCTAAATTTTGCCGAATTACGAAAATCAGGGTGTGACAAATCTAAATTTTGCCGAATTACGAAAATCAGGGTGTGACAGCTAATGAAGCCGACACCTTCACAGTTAGGTTTGCCGCAATGACAGCAAATGTTGCCGCCGCTGCCGTCAGCCTCATCGATGCCTAAAAGAGCTCCTTCCGTGAAGAAGTCAGAAAGGAAAAAGATGTCGCCATCGACTGCCGAGTTGTTGCCTGAAGGGCTTTGAGGACCTCGAATATGGTAAATGCCAGATTCGGCATCGGAGACTTCAATGGGGCTCTTCAGCTTGTATGGCCTCTCCCGCGACATGTCGTCGTCTTCACTTTCCATTAGATCCCCATCGAGGAGGGGGCTAAGGCTCGTGTCGAGCGTTTTGGGGAGGTAACATCTGTTACCCTTGCTCTGAACCGAACACAGTAATGGAAACAACCTTACCAGAGGCAAACAAACAAAAATTGTCTTCCATTTAATTGTAACAGATAGCGCTGGTTTTTGTTGCCCTTACCGTTACCGTTTGTTGTGTTGAACAAACACTGCCTAAACGTAAATTCCCTCAATGCCATTGAAATTTAGCTCATCCCTTCATTGCCACTTTTTAATTTCATCCCTTCAATGTCATTCTATGACGGAGCTGTTAGAAGACCGTGAAATGAAAGTGGAAAAGACAATACTGCCCCTGTGTACTATCCCTTCTATGCCAATGTAGTGAACAACAAACTCTAGGATATACATACAATGATGACAAATATTCTTTTTTGACAGAAGCACACACACTAATATACATATCCACTTTTTGTCCACACATATGCACATAACAAGTATCAATTGATGTCTAGATAAGCAACCAGTCAAAGTGACCAAGAGTGGTTGACGCTCTGTCACGGAGTCCCCATCCCGACGCGGCGCCATCCGATGCGGTATATGTACTTAAATTTAAGTGGCAATGAAGAAATGGGCTAAATTTTTCAATGCATCGAAGGGTGAGCTAAATTTCCAATGGCATTGAGGGAATTTCCAAAGGTTGCTTGCAAATTTGAATCAGATTGGGGTCAACAGTGATTTGCAGTGGCCGGGGAAGAGCTTCGCTTGCAGAAATGCGGTCTCCGCTGCATGATTCCATCACCGACCAATCTCCAGGCTATTCCTATTGCCTTGTGCTACCCAGCTATCCTATTGGGCTTGGGCCAGGCCGACGTCCACCACCGGCCAACTAGCAGCAACGCTGTTCATCTTCTTCGTTGGTCCCTCCGGCCGCTCAACGTCCAGACACCGCCGCGCGTCGCAGCCGCCAAGAGTTTGGGAGGGAAGGACTTAGCGGAGGAGGAGGAGGAGGGGGCAGCCGCCCACCGTACTGCAGCGGGAGATTCGCCTCGTCGCCGGACGCCATGGCCGCCGTTGTCAGATGTTTTGCAAAACCGCTCCAGGATTATTTACAAATACCCCCTTGATTTGGATCGCGATTAATGATTGCGATCCGAATATTTGCAACATGCCCCCGTAAATTTACATATAACCCCCTATTTTTGGATCGCGATTATGGATCGCGACCGACTATTTTAAAATTGGCCCCTTATTTTGCAAATACCCCCCTATCTCGGTATATCTTCCTGGCTTCCTGGCCGCCGCCGTGCGCCTCCGGCGCCGTGTTCCCCGCCGGAATTCGCGAAGCCCCTTCGGCTCCCTCAGCTAAGACCGGGGATGGACGAGCAGCCGCGGGCTGAGCACGCGCGGAGGCCGGGGATGTCCGTCGCGGGCCGCCGCAGGTGCCCACCGCCCACCGCATCCCCTCCTGCGCGGTGGCGACTGGCGCGGCTGCCGGAACATGTGCGGCCGCGGCAGTCGTCCCTCTTCATTGGTGCTTCAGATGCTTCCACGCGGCGGCTGCTGGCCGCGGCGGGCGCTGCTCGACGACGCGGCCAACGCGCAACGCCTACTTCCCCGGCTGTTGTCGCTAGCTCGCAGCAATGCGTCCGGTGTCGTACTCTGGCAACATTTTCCTTTGCAATGCGGCACTGTAACATTTTCTGAACCAGTGTGTACTCGATCGGGCATGTCACCGAACCAATCTTCAGAGTTCAGACGGACGGGATCGTATCTGTTGCTGCACTGCAAACGCCGGCACGCCTTGGCTGTATCTACCTGCAGGGTACGAAGCTGGCAAGTAGTCGCATCGATCTCTCATCTCTCTTCTGTCGCTGCAACCTGCAGCTGTGGTGGCCTGCTCGCTCGTGCATCCGTGGCTGGATCTGGATGGACTACTGGAGCATTAAGGTTGCAGTTGCGGAGAGCGAGGGGCGGCTGGCAGTTGGCTCACCTTTCTTTCCTGAGCTCTCTCTCAGCGACCAGTAGATTTCAGCTCGAGGTTGCTCGTCCTAGACGAAAGAATTCACGCGGGAAGTAAAAAAAAAAAGGAAAAGGAAGCACCGTTCAAATTTGATTTATTTACAGTGCTATGGATGGATGGATGGATGCGAAGGGCCTGCAGCTGAAACGACCGGCATTTACATTCCCTGGCGCCAAATTTATAGGCCTGCCGCTGTCGTCTCACTTAATGCCGTCGTGTAGCTCCCCTTCCTGAACAGCAAGGACGGACGGCGATTCAATGGCGACACAACACTAACCAATTACCAAACCAAGCTCTCTCGCTCTCCCTCCCTCCCTCTTTTAGCTCGCATATAAACACACTCACCAGTTACCAGTCACCAGCAGGCAAGGCATACAGATTCTGTCTCGAGGTGACTGTCGTCGTCTAGGCAGCAGCAGCAGCCAGCAGCATCGAGTCATCGACCGACCATGAGGAGTGTAAGTGCTCATTCTGCCAGAACCTAGCAGCTCTTTTTCCAGTCTATCCTCTTGCACTGTCCTCTGACAGTGATAACCTCGTAGAGGTAGACCTCTTGAGCTGTTCTTGGGAGGAACATGAACAGCACAAGCTATCTGCTATGACGCACAGTTCCTATGTGCTGCCTTGTTGATGCGCAGGCGGCGGCGATGGGCTTCCAGGAGCACGGGCTAGCCTTCCAGGTGATCACCGACGGCAGGGGCCACGGCGGCGGCGCAACCGCGGCGCCATGGTGGGCTGCTGCTGCTGCTCAGGGGTTTGCCGCTAAGTTCCCGATCAGCTCAGGTGAGTTTTCAGCTTTTGGTCGACTTTGTTATCACGACTCTCCGCGGATGGATCAATGGATGGAACCTTCGCCATGGTTAATTGGTGATCCACCACCGGTTGGTCGGTGTCGGGGAGGACGTTGCCGACGCCGTCCTTTGCTGACGGCCGGTGTACCTGTCGGCGCCGCTCTGAATGCTGGCCGCCGGCCGTACGTCACGGTTAATGGCTATGCTATCATTTGGCCAGAGTGGTCCTAATCCTAGGATAATTAAATAGTGCGTGCTGGGTCCTTCATTGATGCCATAGGTGAGGTGAAGTTGGTGACGCACTTTGGTGAGGTTTCGATGACCCGTTCGGTAGGGCTCCTCCACCTTTCAGCTCCAAGCATGCCGTCAGACATATGGCCTATTAACATGAGCACAGGCCGCTCATATAGACCCACCTCGTCACTTTCTATCCCTACAGACGCCTCCGGGAGATTATTAAGTCGGTAAATTACCACATGTACCATGGTTGCCAACCACACAAAAAGTAATTATGCAGATGCAAGCAGAGACTGACAGTTTTCGACCGCAGTAAACCTAATAAATTAGAGCCGCGCGCTTAGAAAATCTTTGTGTATCTTCATATCTAAGTCCGTGAATGGAATAACCAGCTCCAGGAACTCTTCGAGCTAGAGCATTGCTAAAAAAACCCTCCACTCCTAATAGTTTTGTTTTTTTCCCCTTTAAGAGCATGAACTGATGAGGAGACTACTAGAGATCGATGATCAAAATGTTTCATATCCTGATCGCATTTTTGCGTTTGTGGGTGGCTGGGTGGAATGACTTGACTGCTAGGGTTCAAATTTGAGGCCCGAACTCTCCCCGCCAACTTATTATTCCAATCAAACCATATAATTCTGCAAAATTCTGTGAAGCAACAAAAAGATACTGTCCAAACAAATAGAGGTAAACGCACAAGGTGAGATAACTGACAAACACCCTGGTGATTTCAGGCGATTCTGACCCTCCGCAAGACCTCAAATACCATGAGCCTTCCGCAGCAGCCATTGCCGCCTACCCGGAGTTGCACAAGTACCAGCATGGCCCTTTCGATCTGGCCCTTGGGCAGTCCACGGTGAGGGTCGTAGGTTTGTAGCCATGGCAGTTCAAGTCCGTAAACCTAAGCCTCGACATTTTGGCCTTTTACCCCTTGTCTTTTGAACTGAAGGTGTGGAGCAACAATGCCGGTGCCGGTCAGGGGCAGAGCTATGGTCTGTACTCCCCATATGGAGCTCAAGCTATGGTAAGCCGTAAGGGTGAATAGT
Organism: Panicum hallii; assembly: GCF_002211085.1. Classification (NCBI taxonomy): domain Eukaryota; kingdom Viridiplantae; phylum Streptophyta; class Magnoliopsida; order Poales; family Poaceae; genus Panicum; species Panicum hallii. Next base: position 2,169,298 of record NC_038043.1, on the reverse strand, counting down.
ATGATCATCTCCCTTGTCATCATGTTCTTGATCCATGAACATTTCAGTAGGAATTCACCAATGTCTAAATGTCTCAGCTCAGCATCTGAGCCTCTACCATCTATACAGGAAAGCTGCTAACCTTTCAGATTTGCAGTAATAACATAATATAACATGAATCTCCATCGGACCTTAGTCTCTAGATGTGCTGTGCTGACTCTCGTTCCTCACCATTTGCAAATGAAGCACGGCAGGGTGCTCCTGCTGCCGGCGATCGCCGCCGAGGAGCCGGTCTACGTGAACGCCAAGCAGTTCAACGGCATCCTCCGGCGGCGCCTGGCCCGCGCCAGGGCGGCCAGGGACCTCAGGGCCTCCAGGAGCCGCAAGGTAAGCAGCAGAGCATCATCGATTCTCTGCTGAATTCCCCGCGACCGAAAATTCATGTCAATTCTTCCATTTACACCGACTCGCCGTCGCACTCGCCGTGCAGCCATACCTCCACGAGTCGCGGCACCTGCACGCTCTCCGCCGCGCGCGGGGCTCCGGCGGCCGCTTCCTCAACACCAGGAGCCTCGCCGCCGGCGACCCGCCGCCCCCGTTCGCCAGCACGCCCCTGGGAGGATCTGAGCCTGCTGAGGACAACGCGTCGAAGGCGGCAAGGCTGCACCCGGTGCAGGACCGCCAGGACGTCTTCCTCTCGTCATTGACGAACATGGCCGGCGACGGCGAGGCAAGGTGGGCCGGCGCGGCGCCACGGGGCTGCTGCGACCTGCTCAAGGCGTGACGGCGGCGGACGGCCAGGCGCGGAGAGCCCTCGCCGCCGCCTGGTGGCTCTAGGACGGCAACTCATTCTTGGCTCCGGGTTATTATCCGGGTATGTGGTTCATCGGTTGTGTGCAGGGGCAGTGAGAGATGCAGCAGCTTCTTCTGCACCAAACCAAGATGAACTAGATGCGATCTTGTGTTCCAGTAAAAACTGCAAGTTCATTTGATGCATGTGCAGATGCTAACTGTTCATGTTTGAAAGCTATCGTACTGTTCAATTGGATGGAGATTGATGTGCACTGATGACTGTTTGATCCTGTTTCTTGTGTGAGGAGATGATGCTGGCAAAGGATCAAACAAACACAACATGGCAACCAGCAGCATATTAACCAGAGAGTAGATGACAAATAGTAACATGATGGAGCTGCATTATCTGAACTTTCTGAACCAGGGAAGCCTTCCCCAATAGATTGCCAAGCCATCTGCTGGCAACAAAGACACAGAGAAACCAATTCAAAAGAGCCCCCTTTATGGTTCCTTTCCAGAATCTTCACTAGACAAGGCAAATGTCGATTCATACATGGTGACAAGAAAACTGCAATTCACAAACAAAGAAACAAAAGGTATGTTGGCATAAATAAACATCAAGAAGCAATCTTTCTAACTTACCTTGATCCACCGACATTTCTTCAAAAGAAATACTATGCAGGGAATCCATATTATTCCAAAAAGGGTAAACCTAATACCATCTGGTAGCTAGAAACAAACATAACATACACAGCTCTCCTGCGAGTTCGAGATAAAGAAACAAACATAACATATGCTCTCATAATCCTAAACTGTAAAATCCTGGTGGACTATCATAATACATTCAATGAACTGAAGCAAAATGGTGGAATAGTTCGTTCTTCCAATGAGTAAATTGCTGGAACTCTACTTAAAAACTCTGTAGACCAACACTGAAGCAGGACAATACTCGAAACAACAGCACAACTGGCTGGCAAAGCTGTGCTAGCAAAGAAACCATCTCAGCATTGGAGATGATTATGAGGTAAGCTTAAGAAAACTCTAAAAATGAATGCTTTATCTGAGCATACCATAAATCACAATCTTGGACGAAACTGTAAACTAGATTATTCCATCAAACAGAACCAATATCACAACCAAATATGGTATTTTCCTTTTTCATTGCAGGTTTTAGTCTTAAAGCATTTTGAAACAGGTGCGTTTCCACATAATGAGCCCAAAGCTAATGGTATTGACTGAAAAAAAAAAGAGAATGCAGCAAGCATTCGAACAGCAGAAGCTTCTACATTCAGAATATTTGCTTAATAGGCTTCTTTAACAGTTCTGTCGCCACTGCGAATTACAGATCAAAGGTTTAATCTAACAGTAGACTGAGGAGGCTATATCCAGTTTAGAACACCACAGTTACCACTTACCAAATATGATCTTTCCCCAGACTTACCAAGCATTATATGTCAAAACACAAAAGCACCACTCTCTGATTATGCAAGATAATCATGATGGCCAATTGTACGATTTTCTCAGGCAAGATCATCATGATTGCCAATTTTAAGATTTTCTCAGGCCTATCCAATAGAATAATCTCAACACATCACTCTTAAACATTGTAGTTAGCCAGTTACTAGTAGAATTTGTTTAATGCACTACACAGCAACAAGATTTTGCAAACAACAAACGAGGCTTCTACAATTTCAATGCACGAATAGAGCCAATAGTCCCTACAGTTTCAGTGGAAAGAGAAGCATAAATCAACAGGTAGCATTATCAAGATCACGTAACAGCACAATATCAAAATTTCTTCCGCAAATTGAATGCCACGTCCCAACAATTAAGCGTCGTCCCATCAATTAAGCGTGGAACAGCCTTATTTCCCCCACAAGGGGAACCAAAATTAACCTCAGGAAGTATAAACCAACCCACCAATTGTTAGTTACTCAAACCTTCTCGGCAACTGCTTCTCCCGTCTTCCCCTCGCTGGAGGCCGGCGACGCGGGAGCAGCCTGCTCTGGCACGGCCTCTGCCTTCTTCTCCGCATCGGTCGCTGGCTCCTCTTTCGCGGCGGCGGCAGCGGCCTCGGCCTCGGCGCGCTCGTTGACGGCCTGCTCGGCCTGGAGCACGGGCGCGTAGTAGTCGGCGTGCGCGTCCATGCACGTCTTGAGGTTGGCGGTGACTTCGTGGCAGCGCTCGACCATGTCGGCGCCCTCCTTCTGCGCCGCCTCGACGCACTCCTCCCACGCCACGAAGACGTCCTTGCAGCCCCCGGCCTTCATGAAGAGGCAGAACCCGCACTCCCCTTCCTCCTCCTCGTCCTCTCCCCCCTCCCCCTCCACCTTCTCCGGCTCCGCCGCCGCCGCTCCGGGCGCGGCTGCTTCCGGGGCCGGTTCCCGCGGCGCCTCTTCTCGGCCAGCCGCGGCGGGCGTGGAGGGCTCTTGCGCGGGGCTGGGCTGCGCGGCGGGCTCGGGGGACGCCATTGCCTTTGGTGCGATCTGCGCCCGCGCGAGGTGGCGGCGAGCTTCTTGGGGAGGAAGAAGAGGAAGGCGTCCCGCCGCCGCCGGACCGAGGAGGAGTTTGGCTGTTGGACTGTTTGGTCTCCGAGACCGAGAGAGGGGTTTGGGTTTATTCCCCGTGGGCTGTGCGCTCGTTCGTTCGCGTTTTCTGGCCCATAATATTATGGGCCACTCGTCCCAATGGCCCAGTAAAGAAGAAACCTCATGGGCCACTCAGCCCAACGGCTCAACAGGTAGCGGATAAGGAAGGAGAAATTTATTTATCGGTGGCGAGAGGCTGCACAGCCAGTCCGCCGCTGCACTCGCTGCCTCTCCGGCCTCCTCGCTCCATTCTCCCGCTTCCTCGCCGGCCATGGCCGCCGCCGCCGTCGCCGCCGCCGCCGCGACCTTCCGCTCCCTGCACCAGCCCGCGGCCAATGGCGTCCCCGTCCCGCTCCCCAGCGTCCGGCTCCAGGGCCTCCAGCGCCACCGCGTCGGCCTCGGCCTCTTCGCGTCCCCTCGCGGCCGCCCCGTCCTGCTCCCGCCCTCCGCCGCGGCCGCCGGCGAGGCGTTCTCGTCGGACGGAGAGGAGTTCGACGGGGAAGAGGAGGAGTACTTCGACGAGGGAGAGAGCGAGCAGGAGGAGGAGCAGGTCGAGGCCCCGCGCGCGTACTCGTCGCCGCGGAGCCGGCCGCCGCGCGGCGAGGAGCCCGGCCGGCTATTCGTCGGCAACCTGCCCTACACCTTCACCTCCGAGGAGCTCTCCGAGGCCTTCGCTGAGGCCGGCAGGGTCGACGACGCGCAGGTATCGCCGTAGCAACACCAAACCGTCCCAACTCCATTGGCAGTTTCTGAAGAGCAACCGTGGCTGATGATGGTTCTCTGTTGCTGCAGATAATCTACGACAAGGTCACCAACCGGAGCCGCGGCTTCGCTTTCGTCACCATGGCCACTGCCGAGGAAGCCGCCAAGGCTATCCAGATGTTCGATGGCGCCGTGAGTCCCACACCAATTGGATCAATTCTTCCTCAGTTCGTAGAATTGGTGTCTTCCTGCTCATGCCCATCAATGTGTATGCCTGTGCTGACATGATCTTGACATTTGTGTTAATGAAGCTGCTGGGAGGGAGGACGGCGAGGGTGAACTACCCAGAGGTGCCGCGGGGTGGGGAGAGGAGAACGGTCACAACGGCTGGCCGCAGGCGTGATGATGGCACTTACAAGATTTACGCCGGCAACCTGGGGTGGGGAGTGCGAGCCGATGCGCTGAGGGCAGTGTTCGAGGGGCAGGCTGGCTTGCTTGATTCCAGGGTCATCTTTGAGCGTGACACCGGGCGGTCCAGGGGGTTCGGGTTCGTCTCCTTCAGGACCGCAGAGGATGCACAGGCTGCATTGGAGGCTTTGGATGGAGTGGTATGTTCTGTTTTGACCTAGGACAATGTTGTTCAGTATCGCTACGTTCTTGACTGAATTTATGCAAATGCCAATTGATGCAATAGCTTTGCAATATATGTATACTTCAAATTGGATCATGAATTTACAGCACACAAGCAACTAATATGTGAGTTTGCAGTGCTAAACAATGATCAATTGGACTGGACGATGCATAGCTTCTGATTCCATTTTATCCAAGTAGCTTGTGACTTGTGATGTCATTACCATGTTTAGTTTTACTTGAGTGTACCGTCTTACTTCGCATTCAGATCACCTTGGCAAAGCGGTGTTTAACATGGTTTTGAAATGGCAATGCAGGAGTTGGAAGGGAGACCTCTGCGGCTTAGTCTGGCAGAACAGAACCCACCACCTGGTTCTCCACCTAGCGCGGTGCAGGCACAGCAGGAAGAAACTGCTTCAGACATATCTGATGCAGAGACGGAAGCAACCAGTTCTTCAGAACTATCTGAAGCAGAATTCGACGAGAGCAACTTACAGACATCTGCAACTTATTCATAACTACAAGCCAGGGGTTATAAGAAGTGTTGTAATTGTAACGACTTCCAAATTCTGCCATTCAAATCCAAGTTGTACCTATTTGAGGCGAAAATTTTGACACCAGTGAAGCTGTAGTGAGGATTCAGCATTTCAGCTATAGATACTAGAATGTGTTAGGTATCTAGATACTGCTGTTGTTCTTGTAATGTATTATGCAAAATATATTGTTCCCAAGTGCAACAGTGTAGCCCTTCACTTCCTGTAAAATGATCCAATTCACATGTTATATTATTTTGTTCAGTGTTGGATAATCTCATAGGTGAACTATTTTAAATAGTTCTAGAAGAAAAGATACTATCAGTTGAAGTTATAGCTCTATTTTCTGCAGATCCGTTTCCATATGAAAATGAACCCTATTTGAATGAATTCAGGTCATATACCCCGTTAGGGTGTACATACAGTCAGGATGCGCCTAACAGTTCAGAGGTTCACAGCACACGGCAATTTAAGGACAAAAGTATGGCAAACCAAAGCATATTTCATAGCCATATTGGAAGTTGGAACATGAAGCCAAGCAACAAACACATGAAATTTTTTCAAAAGCCATTCACTCTGCACGATCAGCTATCCTGGACAGTAGTGCCACTCTCAAGCTGTGCTTCTGCAGATGCATCAAGGTCTTGCGGAAAGAAAAGTCTGCAAGGTTGGGCACATCACAGGAATTAAAAACATGAGGCACCACAGAGCTGGAGTTAGCAGTATTAGCAAAATGATCTCTAACATTTAGTAAAAACTATGAGCGTTAGGTGGGTATTTGAGATATCGAAGAACCATAGGCACCAGGGGCGTAGGTTGTCCTAAGTTGTTGACAAGAAGTTGAAAGTTCTCAGCTTGATACACAGTTAGCTTACCTGCAAGTGTTGTGGTACAGAGTTTTACTTAAGCCTTCTATGTCTGTGATTCCTTTGCATCCAGCCACCACTTCAAGAACTTGCCTGAAAACGATAATTATGTAGTTACCAGAGTTTTTATTGGAGTCAAAAGCCATGCAAAAGTATAAATATGAATGACATAAAAGGGATGAGTTCAACTCGTAGTCTAACAGTAGTTGGATAATCATGACATATAGCACAAGGTTAATGAAACACATCATTCAATTATGCAAAACTGTCGTGACTTACCTGACTAAACAAGGCTCATTACGGCCTTTTACAATTGAATCTTGCTCATACTTTTCTTTCTTCTTGGATGGCCAGACCGATTTTACATACTGGCTTCCAGCATGAGTATTTCTTATGTCGCAATATGGAGAATCTGTCTCTATCATCAACCTCTCAACAGGAATGCCCCGAAGAACTTCAAGATTTTCATTAGTTTTCAGAGAGCAGCCATTAACACCTGCAGCCGTGGTTCATAAATTCTTTATTATCTCTCTGACCCTACTGGGAAATAATGAAAGAGCAGAGTATCAAATTCTAAAGTTGCTTCAGTTGTTAAGTATCCAGATGGAATTTTCACCACAGAACTGAATCGCAAAGTGGTGTTACAATATAAATTGGACTAACTTGTTTTGCACTTTTGCTACTAATGGAAGAGTGTTTAAGTAAATTTAGCTTGTAGTTATCATGTTGCATCAAATGCAGGTTTTTACTGCCAAGCGGGGGAGATGACCTATAAATATCTTCTCAAAAGAAAGGAGCCTGTCACGATCTTCTGCTGAGTCAGTGAAGGAGTGTGTAACCCCACCAGGGAATCTGCCAAAGAGAAAATTGGCCCTCAGATATAGAGGTCAGGGAGTACAGGAGTAGCTATAAACAATTGAAAATAAGTTGAATGGGTGGTAACTATTTCACAGTCTACTTTTGATTGTTTCTCTACATGTTTTAATCCTCCACACTGGACTACTGGAGAAGTGTATCCAGCAGGGCATCAATTCAAGAACGCCATTTATGGAACAAAGAAGACATAGTACCTGTACAAATTTCTTGACATGATTTCACAGAAGTCTTCACCAGCAGCTCGCATGTGAAGAAACATTGGTAGTTTTACTGCTTCAGCCAACTCGAACTGTTTCTCGAAGTACCTAATACGAAATGAAACTCTCAGAAAATGTACAGATTAAAATTAAATGCATAATGTGAGGAAGAGAACATACTTCTTTTGTACATCTGCCGGACAGAAGTGAAGCCTATCATAATCCAAACCACATTCACCAACAGCTACAACCTGTAGAAATTGAACTCCAGATGTAAGATTACAAGTGTTTTTTCCCTGTGGAAAGAGAGAGTGGCAGAGGGACTAACCTCTGAATGTCTTACTACAAAAAATATCACATCTTAATATTTCAAAACTTAAAGATCACATCAAATATCTTTGCATGAAAACACTGCTGAACTGTGGATTGTCAAGGACATCATTGCACATTCTATATGAAACGAGGTACGCACTCGATCCTTTTGACCTACACTAAAGTTCTTGTTTACTGCGACTACTACTGATTTACATTTCATTGTACATATTATATCCAATCCCTGGGGATTTTGTAGGACTTTGTGCCTAGCCTACCTTAACTTTGCTTGGGATAAAACTGTGTTATTGCTGTTATTGGGTCTTTTGTGAACAATGAGTGAGATCCTTGATTCACATAACAATGTTAAAGTAAGAGCTCATGTGAACATTCAGTAGCTCCAATCCACACATGACTGTGTAACTGTTCCCTAGCAAGTTATTATTAAAAGGTTACAAGAGAATGATAGTCAGGGCAGAGTTTTCATCTATTATTCTGCTGGGAAACTATGTGTAACCCATACACAACCTTGCCTTTCTCTATGCCCTCCTTGGCTAGAGCCAGCAGTGCCTGAAAATGCCCCTCCGGGTCTCCACTCTCCTCAAACTCCTATAACCACCCAAAATGCACAGGATTAGATAACAGAACCACAAATGACCTATTGCAAACACCAATCCGAAAATGCCAATTACCCCACATCTCGTTGGGTGCACGCCGACCGTGCAGAACAGCCTCCCTGCATTGTACAGATACAAGACAGCTTCTCAGGCGCATTACATCGAACACTCCAGAAGCACCACCAAGCACACCAGTCAATGGACCGTATCAAGCGATTGAACTCACCGTCGGTCTCGGCGATCTCCAGTGCCTCCCTGGACTCCTTCAGAGACCCTCCGGTGACCTGCCGTCGCACCAAACAAGAATGCAGGAAATTACTAAGAAACCAAGGCAATTAAGCAGGAGACTGCGAAAAGGGGCACCGGGGCATTACAATGATGCGGTCGACGCCGGCGGCCCACGCGCGCGCAAGTACGGCCGGGATATCAGCGGCGTGGCACTTCTTGCCGTGGTAGATGCCCTTGAACATGCCATCTTCACAGCACAGCAGTAGCACCAGACAGCACGGCGAATGCCATCGGAAAAATAAAAGAGACGCAAGAATCAGCCGACTACCTTTGCGCTAAGCATAAAGAGAAGAATGGAATGGGGGCATGTTCTGGAAGCATGACTTACCGGTGAAGTTGACTGCGATGTCTGCCGTGGTGGTCGCCGCGCCGGAGACGGAGAAGAAGGTCAGTGGAGGGTACAGTAAAGGCACACAGGGTCAGTTCGGGTAGGAGCGCGAAGGAGAGGGGGGACGATAGAGGGCGGTGCGGAGCGGGAGAGAGACGGGGACTTGCCGATGAGCTTGACGGCGGTGGACGTCATGGCCGCGGCGCGCGAGGAGGGTGGAGATGGGAGTCAATCTGAGTCTGACTAAAAACGAAGGAAAAAAAACCAGGAAAAAGAACGATGGAGTTTCATCATGGGGCTGGCTCCTCCGAACTCCGAACCACCCACTTGGGTTGGGCCCGTCCTGAGTCTAGCAATGGGCCTAATGGCGCACTTTCCAACGACAAATATGCATGCATGCACACGAAATTAGCTTAGGCCTGTCCGTTTGTTCATCTTTTGTCCTTCACAATTATGATGCTCAAATAACTACAGTTACTCATTTTCTTCTGAGGATTACAGTTTCTTAGAAAAGAATTGCAGTTACTCATATCATTCGATCCTCATCTAATAGATCGCCTATCCCTTTTCGCAAGCTATGAAAGCTACTTAATTCTTAGGTACTTTTTTTGATCCTAGTAGTTGCTGACCTCATATAAGTATCGGAATGCGCGAAGATTGGAGAAGGAATAATTTGCTGAAAATTTTGACAATACCCAGTAGATAGCTAGTTAGATCGATCTTCTGGGTGTTATGCTTCTTGTTTTGTATGGTCTTGATGAAAACGACTTGCTACCTAAAAAGAGAGGGGGAAAAAAACCCCTTAAACATGTGTGAGTTGCAACTTGCAAATGATTAGGTTGGGAGGTCTCGGGGAAAATACTCGCTGCTGAAAGCGAAGAAATTGAATTTGATTTGCAGTACGGTAGTGAGCTGATGAATGTTTCCAAGGTCGTCCAGAGAACGATTACTTTGTGTCGAGACATATGTTAGCAATTGAAAAACCAGCCATGCAATCATCCTCTCTGCAATAATCAATCCTAGGCCTTCTCACCAATCGTTTCTGTTGCAACAATGAAGCAATAATCCAGACTTTATTATTAATGAAGCAAATTAAACAACTTCTGAGTGTATTTAGAACTTGACAGCTAAATTGATTGTTATTTGCGTACCATAAAAGAAGATTTTGTAGCGAATTCATTTGGACTTGCATGTCAACAGGCATCCAAATAAATGTGCTCAAACTTATTTTCATGAAAGTTTCATTCTGCCAACTATCTTGATCTTAATCTTAATCATTGTGTCTTAAAAGAAAGTTGATAAACTCAGCTCAATCTTGGTCTTTGCAGTCATCCATGGTACAAGGCTCATCAGTGCAACTGATCAAGTCAATCCACGAAGTACACAAGCTCTCTAACCCCAAAAGGTTGTTATAGATATGGACTGTTCATACTAGCTAGTTCATGGCGTGCAGTCAAACCAAAGTTCATAATTAGCATGCAAGTTTTCTCTATGTTCTTTTTAATTTTTTCACCTCAATGTCCAGATAATACGTACGGTAATCAGTTGACCTGCCATCTACCCTTGTGCACGAGCTATATTACCCTATCTTCTTGTTATCCTCGTCTTCTATAAACGTTAGTGTCTGATTGGGAGCAGAGGGTATAGATAAGGGATGACGCATGCCCTTCCAAAGTTGAGAATAAAAGAGAAGCTAGGCAGTGCGCTGGCTATTAGATACATGCCCTGAAGTCTATGGCTCACTGCTTGGATGGGAATCCTGCTTGCTTCGGAAGAGTCATGTTGTCATGTGTGCATTTTTTGAGGAGTGTGAATAATAATGGGGTTGGGAGGGATCTGGAACATTTTTCACCGTTTGTCTGCAGTACGAGGCTCCGTTGTCTGAGAAGGTGGCAGCAAGATAATGGAGCCGAGCTGCTTATGACATGCCTGCCTAACTTTGCTTGGCTCTTGAAGAAGGTTGCTGATCAAGGCCCTCTTTAGTTCCCCTTCAAATTCCAACTTTTTACACACTCTCTCCATCACATCAATTTTGGGACACATGCATAGAGCGGTAAATGTATGTAAAAAAAATAACTAATTGCACAGTTTAATTGTACATCACGAGACGAATCTTTTTAGCCTAGTTAGTCCATGATTAGATAAAATTTGTCAAATACAAACGAAAGCGCTACAGTATCACCGGTTGTAAAAATTTGCAATCTAAACAAGGCCCAGGTCAGAAATCACAGCTAGGATGATAGGGAAGCAATCCTCAATATACGAGCACTTCTCATTTTCTGTAAACGAAAAAAAGAGAGAGAAGTTGTGTGATTAGGCAAGCTCATTTCTCTACAATGTAATCACATTTCATGAAGAGTGCTGATTTACCATCCAAAGAGTGAAAAACTTCTTTAAAAAACATTGCAGAGAGATCATTGCAACTTATGTCTTTTCCTGGCACAGAAGCACAAACCCTATAATGACCGACGACACGGCCACCCAACCTTGGCCATTATAGAGCACAGCTTAAGCTAGTATGCCTAATCAGCTTTCCACGTGGGAGTGTCCTGGACTATTAATGCAAATTTGTACTCAAAATTGTTACTCCTCCAACTTGTACAACCAGTGCTGAGAATAATGCAAGTTGACTTTTGACACCTGCCTATCCAATCATCAATACGACTTTTGGCTTCGAGGGTATGTGCGTGTGTCTCCGAGGGGAAAGCCACATAAGCAAAGCAAAATACATAAGGGTATGTACGAAGACGACTGCATAGAATTGGGAGGCATGGGATGCAGATGGTTTAGGGTGGCCAGGAACGCTCGCACAGTCACTGTTCTACAAAGCATTAAACATGTAAGATGCCAGTATGTTTTGGGCGCGCTGCCACATATCAGTGACACGCTATTATTAGGGCCTGTTTGGTTACGGTCCTGGCGCAGGCAGCTGCTGCTGCCAGGCAGCGAATCCAATGGCACCTCAGCCACGCCAGCTAACCATGCTTCTCCAACTTGTATCTTTATTGACATTGCACCAATTACATGATGATTTGGCCCCGTAGACATAGTGACACCGTCTAACAGTCAATTGTATGACTTGGAAATAGAACTGCTACCATTATTCTAATAAATTTCCCTCAGTTTCCTTCTTGACTTTTTTTACAACGCATAATTATAACGTGTAACCGTCCGTTAGAATAGGTAAGAGAATTTAATATAAACTGAAGAGAATTTTTAGATTTTTTTTGCATTTTAACCCCCGTGCATCTAACTACCGACGCGTCCTCCTTCCAGGCCCGCCGGCCCTCAGCTCATTGTGCGCCATTCGTGGCGGCGACCCTGACCAGCGGCGGACTACTCCCCGTACCCGCCTGCGTCGGGTGTCCTCGTCGCCGCCGGACGGAGGATCGGATCCCCGCCCGTGGACAGGCGCCGCCGGCCCTTGCCGCGCGCGGCACCGTCAGCGACGACGGCCCCTCATTCTTGCGCCACCGCGGGCGTCAGCTTTCTTGCTTCGCGCGTTACCGCGGGCGCCGTCGGCCCTGGTTGTGGGCGTCCTCAGCCCTGTCCCATAACCGTGCGTGCCGCCGCGGGTGCTCGCCCGCTGACGCACTCCGCAGCTCCATCTCCATCTGACCGGACGCCAGAGGCCCGAGGCGGCCACTACCTGCGCGACTGAGCTCGCACCAGTCAGTCATGGCGAGTACGAGACGAGTTTGTGGAGATGCTAGATCCGCTACGCCTGCGATGGGAGCTAACAGCATGCCGCACAATCTGCTCGCTGAAATGCTGCAGCCGGACTGCCGGAGCGTTTGCAGGGTTAAGCACCTGCACGATGGTGGTAGCAGACCACACAATAGCAGACCATATAGGAGATCTGCCGGAAGAATAAGCTCAGCCTGAGCAAATAATAAAAAATATCGAAGAATAAGCTCTGAGCAAATAATAAAAAATAATACCAGTCAGTTGGATTGGGAAATAAACACCTGCCATACCACACCAGACTAAGCTAGCACAAAGGAAGCAAAAAGAGAAAAAAGAAAACTAGAAGAGACATGGAACCTATTATTCTTGAGGGAAAAACCAAACTTACATGCTTGAGCATGGGGCTGGGAGGCATGGGGAAGCTTTGTTTCCGGAATGCCTGGAACTATCGCAAAATGGAATTGTACTGTACTTGGCAACATTCTTTTGACAGAGCTATAGATGCATGCATGTGCAGTCTCAATGCAACCTCACTGCACTAGCAAAGCTACCGTATCTGGCTAGACGGAATCAGGTGTGCCACACCATTCACTCTATAAGCTCCGATGTTTGTTGAGATTTATGAGAATTTGTGTCCATGAAAGAACACAAAGTTCCAAAGTCAGAGTTGTATTGCAAGGTCCTCACTCCACGGCCCGCGGGCACGAAGAGCTTCCAAACGAGGCCAGTTCTTAGAATTTCGCTATGAGGTAGTCAATTGGATGAACGTAATGTGGATAGAAATGCCAACTTAGTTTTAGCTTATTAGAATTTCCTACCTCAATTTTGTCCTTTTGCTTTAGTGTTATGTACCGCCTTGCACTTTTGAGTTCCAAACAAAAATGACCATTCACAAATGCAAGTCAATCTATCAAGTAGTACTAGCTCCTATGTTATCCACTAATTTTTTTTATTTGGACTATTCATGCTGCAGTCCAACCAAATTAGCATGCAAATTTTCTCTTTGCTGCCTCTTTCCTTTTTATTATTTTTCACCTCAGGTCCAAATATATATATATATATATATGTAATCCTATCAGTCTTCTTATTGTCGCTTCTATATATATGCAAGTGTGGTTGGCAGCACGCAGCAGATGGCCGGGGATGATGTCCTTTCAAACTTGAGAAACACAAGAGAAGGTAGTGCACAACCTGGCTAGCTAGATTTAGGCATCTTGTCATGTGTGCACATTTCAGTGTGCGAATGGGATTGGGAGAGACCTGGAACTGGAACATTTTTCACCGATGCATGATGCAGCTCCTGCGTCGGAGTGGCACTGCCAGCAAGATGAACCCGAGTTGCTTACTGATGACTTAGTTAGGCCTGCCTAACTTTGCCTATGCACCAGCAGGTGTAGAGACATCATCTATACGAGTCAATTGTATGACTTGGAAATAGAATTTCTACCATAAGTCCAAATTTCCCTCCCATGGTTTTCTCCTTTTTCCTTTGTGCTATGTCGTCTGGCATACAGTGCGCTTGACATCTGAATTATTAAACTTTTATGCTCGGTAAGCAACAAATTCTTCTAAAACGCGTGCAAGTTGTCAAACACCCACAGGGTTTGGCAGAAAAGAGGAATGCTAGCTCATGACTTCATTGTCCAATCAGATAGGGACACATCTACGAAGCTGCTATGCATGAGACATTTTTACTGTGAGTGCGTGCTGTGTGCGCGTTTTTTTTTGGCGTGGTGGGGTCTTATTAATTTTGTGGGTTATTCAGATTTATTTTTTTTGAAAGCTTATTATTCAGATTTATGAGGAGATAGACCCATGCATATATGTGTGTGCGCGTCAGAGCGGAGGGGTACAAGCAAAGCAAAATAGAAGAGCCATGGAACCTGTTGTTATTGAGGGGGGAAACAAGGCATACATGCATGAACATGGCTATGGGGCTGGGGGACATGGGGAAGGTATGGTTTTGGGTCATCTATCTGACAGTTAAGCACAGTGACAATGAACCATAGTTGGACAGCCTCAGTAGAATTTCAGCGAACTATTGATTTGCCCAACGCCAACTAGCTAGAGTTCTTGTCCATGCCAACCCCAAATGCTAGTCATGAAACATTGTCCACCAACAACCACCATTAATCCGCATCTTGCAAATGCACGGTGACATTGTCACTAACACATGGGCAATGAAACATGCCATCTGGCAGCAGCAGCAGCACTCAACTGTTCAGTATGAGACATGACTCACAGGAAAGAAAAAGAGAATGGGCAAGAATCAACTTCTAGCTAGAAAGAAGGATTCTTGATGACTAATTAAATCCGGCTGAACCACATGATGACTAAATCCGGTTAGGCTCTGTTTGGATCCCCTCCAACTAAAGTTTTAGGTTGCTAAAGTTTGAAACTTTTTTAGCTAGCTAAAGCTTAAACTTGAGTTGCTAAACTTTAGCAGGGATTGTTTGGATCCTTGGGCTAACTCTTCTAAATAACCATGCTATCCTTCATTTATTACTGCCAACTCACTCCCACTGCTGGAGTAAATGTGAGGATATTTTGAACTTTGCTTACTTTTAGCAAGTTTTAGCAACTCTTGGCTGGCTAATGACTAAAGCTCTTTTGGGTCCAACTAAAGTTTAGCAACATTTTAGTTGGACCCGTTTGGATCCAAAGTTGCTAAATTTAGCCGCTAAACTTTAGCAAGAGGATCTAAACAGGGTCTTATATATATAAAAGAAATCTTTCCTTTCTCCAACTAATACAATAAAAAATAGTACCTGTACATACCCATCTGTCCGATCATCAATACATCACCAAACCTTTGAGTGAACGGTCTTTATTTCAGTTATCTCCATCCATCCCTTGAGTGCTATATATGTATATGTTGGTGCGAAGAACACGAGACAAAAAGGGAAACTAGATAGAAGATACATGATGAAATCGCCTTCACTTCGAGAGAACTAGCTAGGCTTACTTGCAAGAGCGTACTGTATAGGGTTGGGAGACATGGGAAACTGAAGCCGGGCGAGCCTGGGTTAGAGCACGGGGGTGAGGGCACAGTGTGTAGGAGAAGAGGGAGCAAGCGGAGGACTTCCTCGCCGATGGATGGGCTTACCACAAGGACTCAAGGAGACTGTGGACACCACACCCCATCCCCACGACGAAGGGGCCGGAGGTGGTGGGCGACGGAGGCTGCTGATAGCGTTTAGCTTTTTCTCAGCCCAGACTTTGACTCGGTGGAGCATTGTTTCTTGATCTAGCCAGGCACACGCTTGCAAAGACAGTCTGGGGTTGGGAGACATAGGAGACAGATGATCTAGAGTCCTGGTGGATATCAGCGCAGGCACGCTATCAATGGTTGAGATGGAGCCAACGCCACATCAGCGTGCTTCCGAAAGGTGCCACGCCAAGTTTCAAGATTCATCCTGCATTCCAACTTCCGGGATTACATTCATTACGTACCTCACACTTTGGAGAATATCTTGTGCAACAGTGCTAGTCTAAGGAGGGATTCAAATCGAATACGGATATCATCGGATTCAAATATAACCTGTGGTGGAGGGTTCCCTTCAGAGCGAAGAAGCACCACAATAGTTCTTAGGATTACGCCGACACGAACAAGGAAATTAAAAACCTTCGGAATAGAAACTAATTTTCTATTTAATAATGATCATAACCTTCGTCTCGTGGTCTTCGGGTGGATCCGAAGGTGGTGTCCCCAACATAACCTTTTACCACATTTTAATCCGAATTCGAATACAAATGCGGATCTTATTGGATATGAATACAAAATAAATAGTTTGAATTCGGATTCGAATACCTTCTTGCTTTGGAACATAGCGTCATCGTGGTAGTGAGTGTATCAATTTGCTTTACCAATTATTCATTATACAAGTAGAGTTATATAACCGTTGTACATAAAGATAGCTAATAAAAAATAACTTATTTATCTATTTATAATTTTTATAATTAAATATATCAAACTAATTATAGATATAAAGTAAAGAAATGTTTCAATAAATATTTAAATACTTAATAATTAAGATATATAAAAACAATTTCATTATTAAATAAATAAGTAAATTAACACATATAAAATAATTTTATCATTAAATAAATAGATTAAAATAATTAAATTTAAGCTTTTATATCATTAATAAAATTGGAATGAACATTAGTAGTCATCTACCATGTGGATAGTTTTAAATAATTTAAATTGTATACATCATTAAGTAATTAGTCATAGAGATAATAAGTTTAAGATGGTTTCACTAGACACTCTTTTTTTTTTGCAGATACGGATACGGTTGAATATTCCACATTTATTTTGAATACAGATATGGAACCGGATAGAGAAAAATCCTGAAAATCGGATTTGGACATATCCATATTGAAACTGGATACGAATACGTATATGCATATTGATGTTTTTACCGGATATGAATACGGATGATTCGGATGTTCAGCCATTATGCCCACTATGTTCAGCCACTACTGTCTATTCTGATCCATGTATTTGGCACAACCCTGGAAGAAGTGCAAATCTACACTATCGCTATCCATCTAACCAGTCATCAATATAACAACAATCCATTATATATGTCTCATTTATCTCCATTTTTCCTTCATCAAGTGATATATATATATATGTGTGTGTGTGTGTGTGTGTGTGTGTGTGTGTGTTGGAGAGGAGAGCACCATACAAATTAAATCAAACCAAGGGAACTACTAGCAGCCAGGTCAATGTGCAAGGCCGTGTAGGCTTCGGAGGCATGAGGCATACACATTCTAGAGTCCCTTTTGATGATAGGGCTGGGAGGAGCTGTAGTATCATCACCTCCGAGCACCATGAGGTCCAATACACCTCGCTGTGCAGCGTCTGCGTGCCTATATATATGGCGTTGCCTTCTATGAGCGCGACTGCCATGTTTTCGTCATCAACGGCTAGAAGAGGAGCTCCACCAATGACAAACAAACCACCTCTTTGGAAACTGTAAAACCAAGACAAGTGGATGGGGTGGGAGGCCTCGAGAAAATGTTTCAAAAGAAAAAAGAGAATCTATTTAAAAGCCGATCAACAATAACTGGAGCTATCAGGGTCTCACTAGTCTCGATTTTCCTACGATTTTCACAGCAGTATGGTGCAGAACTCGGACAAAAAAACGAATGATGAGCAATCCACTTCTTATTGATACATTGAGTTAACAAAATAGGGATAGTTTTACCCAAGACAGTGCATTTCAACTTTGATTCTTTGAAAGTGTCATTTACTGTCTATTTGGTCCAGCAGTCCAAGGATATAGAAACTAAAAAAAACTGGATATAGCCAATGGAAGTTGTGACCTTGGCTGCTGCATCCATCCAATTTTGTGTCACCCAATATACAACGCCTAACACAGTAATGTGATTCATGGCAATTAGGAAAAGTTCTTTACTATTAACGCTGGTGATCAGGGCAGTTAGTTCATGGTATGTAGTTCAACAAAACTCCAGGAGTAGCATCCAGGTTTCTCTTTCCTTTCTGCATTATATCTCTTGCCCAACTAATATTCAGTCAAAAAACATTTTGTAACTAATTGACTCGCCACCTAATTTTTGCACAAGTACTTATGTCTTATTTTTATTATGTGTAAAAAGGGATTAAGTGATCAAATTGCAGGGAAAGGGACTGAGAAGGGATGTATGGAGAGAATCATCTCCTTTTGTTAATTTCTGCCTGGGCCACGGTCCATGCATGGATCTTGGGCATCAGCAGTGTGCGGCCTAGGAACCAGTAGTTGCATGTATGGAGGTCAGAATGAATTCTATCCTGTCCAACTAGTACCCAGCCTTAATTCTAACCAATCATCAATACAGCACATACGAACCTTTGAGTTATTACTCTCCTATCTCAATCTTCCCTTTGGAACGAAGGCGTATATATGTGTATCGAAGGGTGAATCACAGTCATAGTAAAATAGTAGGAATATGCACCCATTATTCTCAAAATTTCATGCAAGAACACGTCTATAGGGTTGGGAGGCATGGGAAAGAGATGGTTCAGGTTCGCCGCAGAGTTTCGCACATCGACACTTTCATGTAGCAGGACTCTAGATACAACTACTCATGACGAAACCGTACCAGTAACCTGCGGTACCAGGAAATGTTCAGCGCAAAGCCGGTCGGTGCAGTGCCATCCATGAAACTTTGTCCTACGAGTACACTTCATAATTGTTGGGCCTTGACTGTTGTCCGGTGCACCTTGCTCAAAGCCGTCGGTCCTTGGAACTTTTGATGCACGACGCAGTGATGGAGTGGCTGAGAGTCGGATGGATGAATTGGGTACCCAATTGTGCCATCCAACGTTACTTTATTTGAAATTCCCTTCCATAACTTGCTGCTTCTTTTCCCTAAGTGCTATTTACTTCCCTTGCACTTCTGCGATCTGAATAAAATGGTTCATGCCGGCTATCTAGTTCTTGTTATACACTGAACTCAGAAATGTGGCCATGTAAATGCGATCTATTAGAAGTGAGGTTATGGCTTGGATGCATAATGCTAATGCTCTTCGTTCTCCATGGACAGAAAGGAGGCCGCAATATAAAAGCAGTTCATCATGCCGCCAAATCAAGTTAACTTAATAATTTGGAGCAACATTAAGAGGAGTACCTCCTTCTTGAGCTAGATGACGCGTTTCTAATAAAAAATAATTGTATGGTGTTTATTCCTTTTCCCCCATTAAATGGTACCATCGCCTTTAATTTTATGAAAAATAATTCTTCTTATTCAGTTTTACAATTCAGTATCTGTAACTTGTGTGTGGCTACGTTTTACTGGAATAAAAAAGATTACTGAGCAAAACCAGTTGATCGATCTAACTGAAGTTTCCTTCCAGTGACCTTGATAATGAGCTCTTTGCTAGCTTTCCATTAGCCAAAAAAAAAATCTAGCAGCGTGTATTTTCAATCTTCAACACTGTTTGGTCTAATAATTGTGATGGTCAACTATATAACTACAGTCGTTCGTTACACATGTATTTCAACCAGTTAAACTTTTGCTAATGATTTTCGTTTTTAGAATATGTTATAGTCCAAATAGTTTCCCATTCTAACATTTCTTTGATAAGTAAGAAGTGCCATTTTGGAAGAACGGATGTGAGGAAGTAGATGGAGTCTAAGTCTGACTAATAAATGCAAGCCGAGCATAGCTCGGTTGGCGTGGCTCCCAGGTGAGGAGCGCACCCGTCTGGGCTCGAACCTAGCTGCGTGCATGCTAGGGCGCGGCCCCAGTCACGGTGGCACCGGTAGGCTCCTCTGTTGGCCTTACAAACTGAAAAAAAGTCTGACTAATAAATGGACAAATACTTCATGTTTGAGTGCTGATGAGGATCCAAAGGTCCTGTTTTGTGAACCTGGGTCCAGCTTCTTGACCGCTTCTCTTCACAAGGCCAAACGGTAAGCTTCTTGACCGCTTCTCCCAGCAGTGCTTACGCAGCTCCTTCGTAAAACACGCGTACGGAGCTTCTGCAGCTTATCGGCCTCCGCCCCCGCGCCGGCCTCCTCCGCGGCCTAATTTATTTGTTTAATGACACCCTATTATGCTATCTAATTTATAATTAAGTTATCATTAGCTTATTTAAGAGTAATTTATGATTAATTGTATGATATATTAATTGTTAATAATTTATGAACAAGTGTCAGCTGTGCCAAACAGGATCTGTGACCAGCTGCTTCTCTGACCAGCTAGCCACCAGCTGGCTTCTCAACAAGTTTCAGCTGTGCCAGGGCCAAAGTCCCACGTGAGCTCAATACTTGAGCGAGTAACATGTTTGCCTAGCTTGCGACTAACATGATAGTGGGCCTCCTTATATCCTTTTACGGGTTGGCTTTCAAGCAATCAGGTGAGTACAATTGTACAAAACAAATGAAATTGCCTGGTACCTATCTAACCCATCAAGTATCCTTTGACTCATCACCGCTTTTATATATCTCCAACATCTTTTATATGTCTGCGCTGGAACAAACAACACCGATACCCCGGGAAATAGAAGAGACAAATGAATCCATCATTTTTTTAAGGAACTAGAGCGAGAATGTTTGAAGAGACATGATCGGATTCTATCTAACAATATATTTTAGGGAACTAGCAATTTATTGTGCCAATGCTTTTCGATCACTTCATGGCTCAGTGGCACACGAAGTATCCAGGATTGTAGCTAGAGAATGTTGAGCTCTTGAAACCATATAGGAGGCTGCCATTACACCAATTATGTATCTCACAACAGCCGTCTTCTACGCCTTGCTAGGTTTGTCAATACTTAAGCTGCTTAACAATGTAATGCTTCTCAAATGATGAGTGGGACAATTATAGTAACAACCAATCGCATGCATTGCTGTGAATTGTAATTTACTTGATGAATTCTAACAAATGCATCAAAAAATGCATTTATGCTTTTTAATCTTCTTATTGAGCTTTGGCGCTTTGCAAATTAAAAAAATTGAAAAAGTTGAGATTTATAATGTCTTAGATTCATAATGTGTTCGGGGAAAATGTAATGCTGCAATGTCTTTTATTTGCAAGATGTTCCGTTGCTTTAAGATGGCCCGTGCCTGCATTATATAGTATCTTTTTGCAGCCAAATTTTTGAACCTTTTTTTATTACCTTATTTTGTTTTAGGCGTAGCCTTTATTCTGGCATCTACATGAGGCATGCAGTCAGTCATCTTACAGTTCACAGGCACAGGCTGTAAGCAAGCAAGCAAGCTCCAACAATACAAAACGGGTTTTAAAATTCCCAAGCACCGTAAAAATTCTCTAGCTAACGTATGTACAACTGGCCGGGCCAATGTAGTGCAAACAGGACCTTCTTTGAGCTATATGGCCCCGTTAGCCTATTATTATAATTTTGGTAATTATGTGATAATATAGTCAATAGTCAATAGGACTAACGAGTTTATGAGCTCCAATTTATAGGATTTCTAGCTCCCATGGTTGGAATCCAAGATAGTTCAAATCGTAGTCAAGACATCCAAACTGAAGTGAAAAAACAGAGGACGATTTGACAAGTGGCAGAAACATTCAAAGGACAGGTTGAACCGACACCCATAAAAACAATGGGTCGGTGCATTGGACAAGTGCAGAAATGACAGAAGGACCGGTTAAACCAACAACATGACCAGTTTAACCGACGCTCACAGAGAAGCTGGCGATGCAATTGTCGTTTAGATTGCCTGAAAGATTTGGGAGTTAAATGCCTTAAGAAGTTCATGTAACATCCTAGTTTTCATCACCATTGAAAGATATTTTCAAGGCAATCCTCTAGTTCCTTCTCCACTAAGTAAGAGTGGGATATTTTTAAGGCAACCCTCTGGTTCCTTCTCCACTAAGAAAGAGTGGGATATTTTTAAGGCAACCCTCTAGTTCCTTCTCCACTAAGCAAGAGTGGGATATTTTTAAGGCAACCCTCTAGTTCCTTCTTCACTAAGCAAGAGTGAGACCAAGCCTCCCCTTGACCTATAAATAGAGCCCCCCTTTTGACGTGGCATCCACCCATAAGCAAGATAGATGAGTTGTGGTAGGGTTAGGAGGGTGAATACTGGACTAGCTCCTTAAAGGTGTGTGTTCCTTCAATAAGGTAAGTGCCTTCATAAATGTTAGACTCCTGGTTAAACTTAGTGGGTATTAGGGCCATCTCAATTTCCAACAACCGCTAACATAAAACTTACGTTGCAATTAAACTAGTAATGTAAAATAATACTAACGTTATATCAGGTATTACGTAACTACTAGGCAGACTATTTTATACTCTTGCCTTGCGTTAGTACATTCGTTCCAGCATACGCATGCTTGCACCGACGACAAAAATCATCTCGTCCCTTTCCATAGAAACCTCTCGGGTCACCGTACCACGCCATAATTTCCAGATAATCATGACAACACCTACCTTCTTCGCCATAACTTCATCACTCCCTGTAAGCCACAGAGTACCCACACCATGGACCTTGAAATAACCCGTCATGCAAATATAGCGGCACCCACCTCGCCATAAATCGGGGTCGTCGCGCACAGTGCCGGCCTAGATTTTTCCGCTGCGCGAACCGCCTCACCTCGTTCATAAAAGAAGCCGACGCCCCTCCCTGCCGTCCTCACCCGCACTCGCTCCCGCTCGCGCACGCGCGACACGCCGGCCCCACGACGGGACCGCGCACTGCCGTCGGCACCGCGCCGTACCACCCACCTCCGCGTCCCCACCTCGCCCACGCCGCTGCAGCGTCCTCGCCGGCTTTGCCGCCTCGACGCTCGCGCCTTCAGCGCTGCCACTGTTTGAGTTGACGGCAAGCTGCCGCAGCCCACGCCGTCGCCCGTCCCTGTGCGACGCCGCTGCTGCTCTCCTCGCCTATAAAAGGAGCAAGGCCGTGACGAACCCCATCATCAGCCAAGCACACCGAGCCGCTTCACTCCACTAGCTGAACCACTTCTCACGAGTCCAGCTCACTCACGAGACGAAGCTCCAACAGTTGACCCTCTTCCTCGAGCTGTTCCGCGCCAAGGTGAGATGGCAGGCAGCTCCCCGACCGTTAACTCCGCAATACTAATAAAGGCCCAAAACACCCACCAGGCCGTGAGCACCTAATCCAAATCATCCTATTTAAATACCAACCAATACTGTAATCCCAATATCTCCTTCATATCAACTCCTTTTCACATAACTCTTTTTCCTAAACTCTCCTCAAATCATATACTATCTATTCCTTCTATTTTCATCTTCATTTGAGCTTATTTTATAGCTTTCTTATGTTTGTTTGCCGGTTGTGCCGTTTCCGCCCGTAGATCACGGAATGATCGAGGAGGAGCCTGCCAAGGAGTACGAAGGCCAGTACAGCGGGCCGGAGCCAGAAGACCCGTACCGCGAGCAGGAATCCGCCACCACCGATGCGTACGTAAGCGAAGGCAAGTTTCATCGACCCCTACGTGAGCGGTTGCATCCATGTGAGGACGTCTAGTTGTAGCCCTGGTTTAGGATCGATTACATGTACCGGTGCTTGAGTGATTGAGTGTGCTCATACATGCATTTGAGTAGTTATGCATATCCAGAGTTGAGACTAGGATATGAAGGGATTTGGCTGAGGCTAGGGCAGCTGGGTATGCTGGAGCCGGCGCTACCGTGGTGGTAGACTAGCAGGTGAGTGCTACCGGGTGGTAGGCTCGAGTTGACATGTTGTGGAATGGTTGCTGCCCTGGTGAACCATAAGGACCGAGTTGTTTTGACATCTCACCTAGCTTACTTTAGTATGACCACAGGTTTCGTTATGGACCGGACTTAGCCTAATCCCACTGGTTAGCCTGACGGTCGCAAGGATGGTTTACGGGTATAGACCATTGGGGTCAGGGCCTAAGGGTTTGTGCGGCCGGGCTGGGGCGTGACCACGGCTGGGTGTCAGCTATGTCGGTTGTCTGTTCGGGCAGTCGAGCTTGTGGGTACAGTGTATGACCTCTGCAGAGTGTAGAATCCATTCGAATGGTCCGTGTCCACGGAATGGACAGGCTACGGTATGGTCCTGGCAACTAGTGTGGTACCTATTGTGGGTTGTATCAGAAATAGTTGCATACCATGGGTTGCATTGCTAATGCATTGTGTTTAATGTGCGTCGTGCATGTCATTCCCCTCCCGTAGGGTGAGGTGGAACTTGCTGAGTACTTTTGTACTCAACCGTTTATGACTTATTGCAGTGGATCCTGATTTCGTGCCTGAGGAAGGTGAGTAGTTCGTGCCCTATACCCAAGTCTGGAGTGGTGCTGTTGCAGTAGAAGCCACCATGTCATATGAAGAGTTTGCCCTTGCGTTTATCACCGTTACTGTTGTATTCCTAGTTTATATTATTATTGTAATCGAACGTATTAAATAAAGCTATGTATGACTGTGGCACCACTTGTGTAATGTATTTTCACCAGAGATTGTTTTCTGGTGTTTAAATACATGTTTAGCTCCGGTTGTTTAGACCGGGGCGTTTCAGCTCTCTACGACCGGTTAAACCGACGCTCGTCGGCCCAAGGCGTCAGTGCAATGACGTCAGCAGAACGTTGGAGTTCAACGGCTAGCATGCAGACTGAGTGTGACCGGTTAAACCAACGGTGGCGATCGGTTTAACCGACACTTTAGGCTTTTTGGCAGAAAAGCTAGCAATGGCTAGGAGTGGATCTCTAGCCTACCTATAGAAGGCCTCAACCCGGGTCATTTGAGGCTGCTGGAGTTCTCGAAGCTACCCACACTCTGAAGAAGTTCTCCAAGCCACCTGAGAGCTTATTGATCACATCCTTAGGTTTAGCACAAGTTTTGAGAGTATTAGTGCTAGGGTTAGCTCTAGAGAGAGTGAGAGAGCAAGGCGTTGCTACCTTGTGTGCTGGTTCTTAAGTGAACTATAAGTTGTATCTCGGAGTACCGGCCCTTTGGAGTCTCGATGGCTCGCCGGCAAGTCATCGACCCTCATGCTTGGTGGGGACGGCGATGACGGCTTTATGCGGGAACGTGGAGACCCCCTTCCTTCATGGAGGAGCTCCTCAGTGGAGATGGCATCATGATGACCGGGGACTTGGCGAGAGTCTTGGTGCTAAGCCTTGGTGGCGAGTCAAGAAGAGTTCCGAAAGATACTCGCTGATCGGGAAGCAATACTCTTAGTGACTGCTTCAACAACATGGACTAGGGATGGCCTTGTGCATACCGATACCACGGGATAAATCTTCGCTTCCCCTCATCCTCTCTTTACGTTTCCGCATTGCTTACTTGCAACTTGTGTACCTTTACATTCTTAGTGTAGTATCTTTTTAGGATTGGCTATAGGTTGCACAACTCTTTTGGGATAAGGGTTTCACACTAGATGAATCATAATTGCATATCTAGATAGTATGATCTAGTTTATATTTTGTGCAAACTAGGTTGAGTCATAGGTTTATGTTTTAGTGTAGTATCTTGTTTTAGGATTGGCTATAGGTTGCACAACTCTTTTGGGATAAGGGTTTCACACTAGATGAATCATAATTGCACATCTATATAATATGATCTAGTTTATATTTTGTGCAAACTAGGTTGAGTCATAGGTTAAGGTTTCAAGTTGAGAAAATTCTTTGCATGGCCCTCAAACAAATGGCAGTCCCTTTTATGGCCCCGAAAAGTTCAAATTCCCTTCTTTGACCCTGTTGTATCCCTTCCTTGGCCCTACCGTTACATCTCCAGCTAAGTGGCTATGAAGTGGCTGTGAAAAGATAAAAATACCCCTAGCATATTGAGATCTCACAGAGAAGAGATATTTGACCCATGTACAAATCATTTAAACATATATTCTGTTGGTAATAGTAGGACATTATGAACCAAATTCTTCACATTTTGTACATATTGGAGAAATTATGCACAACAATATAACTGGTACACATACAGTAGGTTCAACATAATAAGTTAGTTAAGATCTCTAATAAGTTCAACAGTACATTTCGAACATGCGTGTTCACATATAGTAGGTTCAGACACATCACTTAGATTGCATGACATACATGGTCACATGCAGGTCCACAAAACGAGTTGACATAAGCACAACTAGTTCAGAACATGGTAAATCACGAGCTAAGCCTTCTTTTGCTTGTCGTGCTCATTGCAAGGTTGCAAGGATCAAATTTTTTGCTTCTTATGTGCATTGCTGGGCTCTCAAATAACACGTCATTCTTCTTTCCCTTCTCCTTAGTTTGCTTCTTACCTTTAGGCTTCGGGACCTTTCCCTTCTCTTTAGCCTGTTTACCTAGCTTCTTCCCTTTTGCTTTGGTTGCAACAAGTGGATTTGAGCCCATAGACATGGGAAACTCAATGATAATGGGCTCAGGTTGGTTTGTACTACCTGCTGACTTGCACATATACATGCACAACAAATAAAAATGATGAAGAATGATTAATTGAACAAGACTGATTTGTATGCAAAACAAGGCTGATTGAAGCAAAATAAAATTCAGCGGAAATAGAAGCATATGTTACCTAATTGAGCCTCCAGAATCTGATGTACCTTTTCTACTTTTCTTAGTTGTAGGTTCTACATTGTGGCTATGGTGGAGAGAAAGGAAGAAATTAGAAGTGAAAGTATTAAGATGCGCATAAACAGAAGTGTAAAAGCGAAAATCTTAGCGGGAAAGTTATAGAGTATGATGGTGCTTCATCATCAAAAGGTACTATGCTTTCCTCAGTTGATGGTTTGGTGGTCCTCCTCTTCTTCTTTGGTGGTTCTCTGCATGAGCATGAAACAAAGATGCCATTTTTAGTCCAGATATTTGTTTCATGTTAGCCCAATACTCAAACAAAACATAGTTTGTTACCTCACAGCCAGCGTAGCTGCAATGTCCTCTGGGTTGCCCTTCTTGCAATTTTGCCAATGACGCCCATAACCTGACAAATAGAACATTTGTGCTGTCCTTTTTTCTTTGTCTTCTTTGTGCAACCTTTGTACCTCTCACTCTTTCTCCTACCAGCTGTGGCTCTTAACAAGGGTGGATGCATGAAAAACCCACGGCAAGATTGAGACCACTGTGACTTGTCCTCCATAGCTGGGATTAGTTGAGCATAAAGCTACTCTAAATTTTTCAACAGAGTAATACATGTCCACATAGTTCTCTAGAAGCGCACTGCTAAGTGAGGTAATGAATGCAATAGCATGTTTGTAAGGAATGCCAGAAACTTGCCACTGTCTACATGAACATGTATTCTCATATAAGTTCACCACAAACCTAAAGCCACTACCTCCCAATGCAGTAACTTCAGCTACTTCTTCAGAGCATTCTACAACCTCCAAGTTTAGTTCTCTACTCTTCTCATTCAAATGCTTAATAATGTGGGGTAGGATCAAGCCTTCTAACTTTCTAGAGATTTTTCTCCTGTGGTTCCATTTCACCATGAGCAATTGCCTAAGTTTGTCTAACAAGTCATCCAAATTCATGGCCTTGTGCTCTTTAATACAATTATTAAAAAACACATGTAAATCTGTTGTCATAGAGGGGACTAACCCTTAGCAATGATGGCTGGCATTGCTCCCTCACTCAGCTGGCAACTGTGAAGTCCCCTCGCGCCCCTGAGCCCGCAGCCGTGAGGGCTGCCGCCGCGTCCCTGAGCCCACACCGCTGTGGGAGCCGCAGTCGGCACTCGTCCCGGGGCGCTTCCCGCGCGCGTCAGTGGGCTGCCGCCGCCGCCGCCGCCCACTGTGCTGTGCTCCGCTACCACCTGCTCAGGGAGGCGCGGGATGGGGCGCTGTCGACGGGGATGGGGGCGCGGGTGGAACTGCCACCAGATAGGGTGCCACTTCCAGGAGGTATTTTGATTAAAAACTCTATTTTTCAGGTGCCACCGAGAACCCTAACGGATCTAACGGTAGGGCCAAGGAAGCGATACAAGATAAAAATGGGGCCAAAGAAGGAAGTTTGAACTTTTCAGGGCCATAGAAGGGACCGCTATTTGTTTGAGGGTCATACAAGGAATTTTCTCTTTTAAGTTTGCCTAATTCACCTCCTCCCCCTCTTCGGCTACGAGCACCGATTTCTTTCACATAGCAAATCGCATAGTGTTCAGCTAGGATATGTATATATGATATGTGTAACATAGTATCTATTATGATACCGTTTGATATGACATTCTGTGCACGCATTACATAAATGAATCAATGCCATACATGAATGTTTGTATCATTAATGTGGTCAATGATATGGTTAAATTAGGCTTTTCTTTTTTTTTGTCCATTTAAATGGTTCCGTTGAAGCATCAGTCGGTAATATTCCTAGAGGGCGTCAGACGGTCGGTCGGTAAAGCCTTGTTGGTGGGTATAAACATATCCTGAAGCCACTTTTAACGACAAATAGTTAGGACTCTATACCGATCGATGGTTGATCATTGAAATGACCTATACCGACTACAATGAAGTCGGTATATTGGGGCTGTGGTATACTGAAAAGTTGCAAACCTAACTTCTCTAGTCACATTTTTTATTCATTAGTTTTAACATTGTTAAATTAACAAGGCAGTGCTTAATCGAACCTCTCTACTGACCCAGCTCAACTTTTTCGATGGATCACTTTGATCACCCTATCACCTTGTTAGCCTTAACGCTCTGAGTAAGAGGCAAGCTAGCTCGTTATCAGAGCACTTCAGTGAGACAATAGTTTTGCTCATTATCTCCCTACTTGAAGTAATAGCATTAACTCACCTTCGGTACTGACCACAAATAGGGCACCACCTGCTCTTTTGCACAGCATGTTAGTTATCACACAACTGCTGGGGCATGTTATCACTCCGGCCGTCCATACTATGTTTGTTTTTGGGTTGGTTTGGACGAAGGAACTGCTGCGGCATGTCGATGGCAACTATATGGGGTTGGGAAGTATTATGGAACAAAATGTTTAGAAAAAGGATGGGAAAATGTTGGTTTTCTGTATCATTCCCTCCAATCATCTAAATAAAGAATAGCGGTTCTAGAACGGGAAGACCAGCACCATATCGGTGCAACAGTGATTTCAATTAGGGTACGGCACCTTCTGCACCAGGCATCGTAGCTGCGATATTTTTAGTTGTTCATTACTGCAACCTCTATAACATAATCCAAACTTAGAATTGGTAAACTAATTAAGTTACAAAACATCTATGCACTTTTCATAATTTATTGACCTACATTACATAGCATAGTGACGGGTATCATTTTTAGATATTATTGTTGACACTTCTAAAATAATGAAGACAATACTTATAACCTCGCCGCTCTAGTCTCAACATTGCTAAATTTAAGCCAGCTCGAGCTTTTTAAATGAATCATACCAAACTCCGTATTCAGGTTTTTATCTTTCGCAAGCCAAGGCAAACCATCTTATTATCAAAGCGAGCTGTCTCATTATATATTATCCAATAACCCAACCCTGCAGTAGCGGCTTTAATTAATTCATCTTGGGTACTGAGTACTGACCACAAAGAGGACACACACCTGCTCTTCTGCACAAGAAGTTATCAACCGTTTGTGTTTGTTCCCATCCTCCACTAGGGCATATAACTAGCTGAATCTATAGAAGGAGAAAGAACGAGCTAAGACTGCGAGAGAGTGTTAAGAACAGCACAGACTCCACTGTAGTCATTATTGTACCTTTGAGGAAGCTATCTAGTTGGAGCACAAGGATGACAGTCATGCATACCCAGGCCTACCCTACATAGGATTGGGAAGCATTAGGGAATGTGTTGTTGCCTTGCGAAGAATCTGCACTGGTATGATCCTCAAGCTATGTTCCACTTGAGTAGGTCACTTTGCAGCGAGGCAATTGGATAGGGCAAGTTGAACCCATCCAAGGACTTACCTCCCAAGTTGACCTGCATCTGTGGCCAGTCCTCTTGCTCTTGTCGAGCCGGCAGACCTTGCCCTTCCTGCTGTCAAGCCGTTCACGATCACATCAGGGAGCATTTCCATGATAATCTGCTACGCGTCGGGAGCCCGCTGGTGGCGGATAGTGGCGTTCCTCCATTTGCGGTATGATGTTTCATGACAGATGCTCTCATTTATTTAGCTGCTCATTATTTGCGACCACTGTAACAAAATAAATCAAATTTTGAGTCATAAAACATCAATGATATTTTAGTAATATATCGACATACTTTCCATGACATTGTGATGGTGGGTATCATATTTAGATATTATTAGCATTCCTTAGATACTCTTTCTATCTCATGAAAACTGCAACTCTGGCATATGTGTTGGCCATTTAATTACCTTGCACGCCTAATCAAGTGGCCAACACATATTTGCCAGTCTTAGTTACCCTGCTTGTCGTGATTTACGGTAGATAAAAATGAAAGGCAGCACACCTAAATACATGGAGATGACATGTTAGCGATCCTCATAAAAAGAGCAAGGGATGATGGTCAGATAAATGAAGTGGTACCACATTTGGTCGATGGTGGTTTATCTATTCTACAATATGCAGATGACACAATACTTTTTATGGAAAATGATCTAGAGAAAGCATGTAACATGAAGTTATTGCTTTGTGCATTTGAGAAATTCTCGGGTTTTAAGATTGATTTTTATAAGAATGAATTATTCTGGTTCGGTGAGGCAAAAGAATCGGCCGCTCACTATACAGAGCTCTTTGGATGTAGCGAGGGTGAGTTTTTTCTCAAGTATTTAGGGATTTTTATTCATTTTAGGGAATTATCAAATGCTGAGGAAACAAGTTGAAGAGCATTTTGAAAAAACGTCTGAGTAGCTGGAAAGGCAAACATTTATCTACGGGTGGGCGGTTGACACCAATTAACTCAGTTCTTAGTAGGTTAACCGTGTATATGATGTCCTTTTTTGGAATCCCAAGAGGTGTACTTAAAAAATTGGATTACTTTCGGTCAAGATTTTTTTGGCAAAGTGACAATCATAAAATAAAGTACCGTCTTGCTAAATGGAGTATTATGTGCAACCTAAAAATCAAGGGGAGTTAGGAATTTATGATCCGGATTTAAAAAACACTGCTTTGCTCAGTAAATGGCTCTTTAGATTGCTCACAACAGATGGGACATGGCAGCAGATATTGCGCAATAAATACGTGAACACTAAACCTTTGTCACAAGTTCAATGAAAAAGTGGGGACTCTCACTTTTAGGCTAGTCTGATGAAGGTGAAACGAGATTTCTTCCGTTTTGGGACTTTCATAGTTAAAGATGGGTCACAAATTAGATTTTGGGAAGAAAAATGGTTGGGTAATGCAACGCTGCGTGAGCAGTATCCTTGTTTGTATAACATTGCTCGCCATAAACAAGTCACAGTGGCAGAAATTTTTAGCACCTCATTTATCAATATCTCATGGCGCAGAGATCTCATTGGCAATAAGTTAGCAGCATGGCATGATTTGGTTCTGCGTATAGCTAACATAGTGCTGAACCAAGAACAAGATGAATTTTATTGGAATCTCCACCTTCTGAGTAGTTCTCCATGAAATCTCATTATAAAGCTATGATTCATGCTGACGTCCCCAACTTGAATAAACGTCTATGGAGATTAAAAGCTCCCCTAAAATTCAAGATTTTTCTTTGGTATTTACGGAGGGGTGTGGTGTTGACAAAAAATAATCTAATTAAGCGCAACCGGAAAGGTGATAAGAAGTGTTGCTTTTGCTCTAGTGACGAGATGATTCAACATCTTTTTTTCAATTGTCCTTTTGCACGTGCATTATGGTCTATCACACATGTGGCTTCAGGTCTTCCGCAGCCTTGTAGTATATCACATTATGTTTGGTAACTAGCTATGGGGTATAAGCAAAGAAATAAAATCGCTAGTCCTGCTAGGAGCGGCTACTACTTGTTGGTCGTTATGGCTTTGCAGGAATGATTTTGTTTCTGAAAGAAAATTTAACCCTCCTCCTTTGCAGGCTATCTTCTTATTTATCCATTGACTCAGTTCATGGATTATACTACAAAAACCAGCTTTACAGGACTTTATTGCGGTGGCATCGCAACAATTAGCTCAGGTGGCCAAGGAATTTTTTACCCAGGCATATAGGTGGCTGTCTAGTCTATGGATTGACAG
Source organism: Panicum hallii (assembly GCF_002211085.1). NCBI lineage: Eukaryota > Viridiplantae > Streptophyta > Magnoliopsida > Poales > Poaceae > Panicum > Panicum hallii. The sequence goes on along the minus strand of NC_038043.1, from coordinate 2,137,359 downwards.
TCATTAGCATCTTGATTTATCATTTTTTTATCGCTTTCTTTATAGGCTACGCGCATCCCATCATGCAGAGGTCGGGAATGTTCAAAATTTTGTATCAACTCGATGTAAAAGCTTTGAATTAAATAAATTTTCCCTTATAAAAAAACCAAGGTCGTTTGACAACAGTGCTAATCTGTATGAAAAACTAAAGTTGCACTCTTTATGGGATGGAAGGTATTAATTTGTACAATCACACTCTTTATATGATGGAAGGAGTAATGCTTATAACCTCACCGCTCTAGTCTCAACATTACTAAAACAAGCTAGCTCGAGCTTTTTAAATGAACCAATCCAAGCTTCCTATTTATATTTTTATCATTAACAAGCCAAGCCAAACCATCTTATTATCAAAGCCAGATTTTTAATTGAAACAAGCTGCATCATCATTATCCAACACTATACCGGTAGTAACAGCATTAACTCATAGGTACTGACCACAAAAGAGACAACTACTCTTCTACACAACAAGAAGTTATCACCCGTTTGCGTTTTTCAATGCAACATAGGCAAAACCGTCTCCAAAACCGCATGAGGGGGTTATTTAGACGGTTTTCAATAGTTGAGAGGTAGAATATCTGGTTTTATAGGTGAGTGGGTTAAGTAGGCGAACCTCGATAGGTCAGGGGGTAAAATAGACTTATTCCATGTTTTTTCCCATCCCTATTATATATATGGGGCACCTTAGTAGCTGAATCTACGTAAGAATGAGCAAGAGCGATAAGAACAGTGCAGACTCTGTTTAGCCGTCGTTCCTTTGAGGAAGCTATCGAGTTGGAGCACAATGCATAGCCGGGACTATCCACGTAGGCTTGGGAAGCACTAGGGGATGTGATCTTGGCTTGCAAAGCACCTGCACCTGTATGATTGTGAAGCTGTGTTCCATTTGAATCTGTTACTCTACAAGTAGGCAATTAGACAACACAAGAGGTTCTCTGTTTGCAGTATGTCTCATGTAGAACGGTGGCCCAGTAACAGAGCAACAAAAATTCTCAGTTGAAGTATAGGTTAGCTGCTGTGAATCGAGAGTGCAAAGTCAGCTAAGAAATCTAGAGCTTAGAATCCCATCTCTGAAATTACGAGTATACAGCTAATATCACTGCAGCTGCCTACTCTGCTACTCCGCAGCTGTAGGACTTGTCGTTTATTAGGTCAGGTGCTGATGGTGTTGGATTAATTGGGCCAAGGGTCCGTTATGCCAATTAATCATATAATTCCAAGGTCTATAGAAAATGGTGGTATTTATACTTGTGGTGAAACCAGCTTGAAAGTTAAGAGTCACGGTCTATAAGATCGGGTAATCTCTAGAGATTCATGAAAGGTATAGGAGTACGACTTATATGCTCCAAACAAAGGGGATACATTCGCAGTCTATAAGGGCTTAAGTGAAAGTTGTTCACACAAAACTGGTCAAGGCATAGTCCATTGTTCAGTTGTGGACAAGCGTAACTTATGTTCTAGGTGGATGTTCAACCTTAAACAGATCTCCATCGAAACACCGGTATTTCAAAATGCATATCTATGCCTTGCAATTTGGTGGGGATTGTTGGATTGATTAGTCCAAGGGCCTATTAAGCCAATTAATCATATAATTCCAAGGCCCATAAAAAATGGTGGCAGTTACACTGGTAGTTAAACCACTTTGGGAGTTGAGAGGATCCCTAACCAACTTATAAGGTAGAGTCTGTTCACACCTGGTAAGAAAAATAAGAAGGGATAGCAGGGTGCCAAGCGCGCGCGCCCGCCCGCCTCGCCGAGCCGAGCGCGACGTGGTGGGCTAGGCTTGGGCGTGTTTTGCCACTTTCAATCTTCTTTGATGACTAGTAACTGACGCTGAGTGATTAGTAACCGATGGTTGATGGCTGGCCACAAATGACTAGTAACTGATGGCTATCATGGTTGGGGATATTGGTAAATGGGCTACATCGAATTAGGCTCGATCAGAATATCGACTGATCCGAGTAACAACGCATCCGATGCCTTCGGCACCCGCCTCACTTCTGGGTACATCCTTAACTTCTTATTTATGGTTGTTGTCTTCGTTGCAAGCACAATATACCATGCTCCTATTTCTGTTATCCCAATTATCATGATTTATCTGATATTTCGGATTAAAATGAACCGTAATTTGGCTCTAATTCCAACAGATGATCCATCATTGGAGTAGTGCATTTCCTTTTTCTCCGCTTCTTGACAGTGCTTTTTCTTTCTGGAGAAAACTGCCCTTGTAACTTTTTTTAAAAAAAATAGATTAGTATCCGGCCTCTCCGTGCACACACGGTTAAGTTTTTACAGAGTTCTCAGCTTAAAGGTTGATCACAAAGATAATAATGGAAAGTGTACACCGGCATAAGTAATCAAAAGTAACCTCTTCTAACCTGGCATTGTTCTCATAATCTTATCTATTGATGTTTGCTTAAACTGTAGCTTTTAATCTCCTTAATTAACAAAATTGTTGATGTATAGTTTATTAACAACCTTTTTGCCCTGTCAGCTTAGACTTTTCGGTGTACCTACTAGTATTAACGCCGGAGATCATGTTTGAATCCTGATTGGCATAATTTAATAAAAAGCTGTTGCCTACTTTAACCCATGCATGAGGCTTAACAGAGCCTCGCGGCTTTATTATAATCCTTCTCACGGGCAAATAAGAGGCTGAGTCCAGAGCAGATCACTTAAAGGATGACAAAGAGCGACAAGAACATTGCAAACTGGAAGCATCTCTTTGATTTTGAGGAAGCTATCTGGTTGGCTCAACTTTGATGGCAACAGTATAGGATTGGGAAGCATTAGGGAACAGAATGTTGGCTTGCAAGGCATCTGCGCTTCAATCCTTCTGAAGCAGCATGCAACAAGTGCCGGTCTTAGTTTAGAAAGGCGAGTAGAAAGCGCAAGTCGGAGCCATGAGCAGACCATGTCTCTGACTTCTTGTTCTGTTTATACTACTTACCTGGAAGAAATGGGTGCTCGATCCTTTTACAAACAGAGATTGTACAGCACATCATTTTGTTCTAATTAGACCGTTTAATTCCCTGGAATAACCTAATACAATTTCATCAAAAAAATAACCTAATACAAATCAGCAGTTCTAGTACACTATAGTACTATATGACATTGAGTGTCCTCTTGTTGCCCACGCTCATGTTATTCCTGAGTGGACAAAAATAGGCTGTGTTCTTAACACGAGTGTGATGGGAAGCAGAGCACGTCTACAATGCACTTGCTCTTCTGTAGGGCCGGCCGACGTGACCCTTGCCAACATAAGCTGCTTACAAGTCACGAGCAGTATGATCTAATCGACATACTCTGTTTGCTTTTAATTATGAGCAGAATCTGGAGATGTACATACATTCCATGCACAGTTTGCTTGTAACCATATCGAAGGTTTCAATTCTGTTTAATTATGAGCTCGGAAGCATGCATGGTGAATGTGTAACTGAACGGAGAGATGAGATTTGCATGTGGTTTGTCTTTTTTCTGGTTTTCCAAAAAAATGTCTGTCTGTTTGCTTGTTATATGTGGATGTCTATCCTTCTTCTCTTCTAATTTACAGGTACCAGTGGTAAATGGAAATAATTGTCGCATATGCAACGCAGCTACTCTTCCGCGCAAATTTATCACTCATTTGTGTGTTGGTTGATATTTCAAGGATCATGTCACTTGTTATTTCATTTCTTCATGTTTCCAAGTATGATCTAATGATAACACTTGGCTACAAACATTTTTTTTGAAAAGTGGCTACAAACATTCAGAAGTTTATATTAGGTATATTAGGTCTGTTTGTTTGTTGAATAGTTGTGGGTTCTTTCTCTGCAAATGTCCTGGTGCAGATGGAAAATGGCGATAACCATATTTCCTATATTGACCGCAAATGTGACGCACCTACTACTCTTCTACACTTACTATAGGTAGTCTATAAAAGGCCGGTGAATTTACAGCAGAGAATGAATATATTGACAAGAGAGAAGAAAGATGCAGAGTCAGGTAGCTATTATCTCTTGACAAAGCTAGAATGCTAGTAGATAGTTGGATCAGCTTTGGCAATATATAGTCATACATATCAGGAGCCTACTGTGTTCTTGCTACCTTATTTGGATGTGGTTTGCTGTGGAAGTGACACATGCCTGTAGATAGCAAAAGACATGGGATTGGGAGGCATTGAGGAACGGAATGCTAGCTTGCAAAGCACATATGCCCCCAGCCAACTAGTGCTGCCTGATGTTCTGTGTTCATCAGTCACTTTTTCCAGGGAAGCATGTAGAATGCACGAGTGAGACCAGTGAGCAAACATGCAGGATCTTGCAAGCGAATTGAATCCTTGCTGCTGAGTGGGTCTGTGTCCATCCATCAGCGAAGGAGGCCGTTCAACAGGCAAATTTGTGTGTTGTTCAGTCTTTGGAATGTCTCTGTAGGGAGAATTACATAGCAGCAAATTTCTGAGTTGTTCAGTCTTCCGCGATTGCTTGTGTTATCCACTTAGCTGTTGTTCTGTAGGGAGAAATTACAAAGCAGTAGCAATTAGTCGCACGATTTCCTTTGTGTAATCTATCTGCACATTTCAACTCACTTTTCATTCTAGACGAACCAGGTATCTCTAGAAGGAGAGAGGAACATGATGACTTTTAACCAGGTCACAACTCACACTCTGGTGCGCTCCACCTAAGAGATCATGTAGCTTGCAATTGTCCTTACCAGAACCGATGCTTTAACCATCGGTTGTTTGATTATTTCAGTAGCGTAACAGTACAAGTTTGTATAGCCCTCAACTTTCCAGTGAAAAACTCATGTTACATTGAACTTAATTCATTCATTCTCTTAATGCAAAGCTACGCAGCGCTCCTATACGTTCTCAAAAAAATCCACTTAAACTTGGGCTCCGATTTTGCTGCATACCCTTGATAGCTCCGGTGACTTGCACTAACTTGCTACGGTGGCCGGCGGTGTGCGATAGCAGACGAGGCGATAGCGACGGAGCGAGAACGCGATCAGGAACGCGCGTGAACTCTGGTGAACGAACTGGAACGAGCAAGACGCGAGAGATTTGCGCTGCGATGAAGCTGCAGCTTTTCCGGGGTTTTTCACTCTTTATTCATAGCTGAGTTACATGCAGTTGGAGCGATTCTTGCGCCGCCTACCGTTCGTGTCCATCCCCACGACCCGGCGCATGAACGCGTCCCCTAGAACGTGCGCACGGCGTCCACAACGATCGGAGCTCGTGGCGTGCAGGAACGTGTTAAAGCAAACATGCAAACATGCAGAACTGAAAACGTAAAACGTGCTAGGCTTATCTGAAACTAGCTAACAATTCTCCCCCTAAGCCTTGCACGGCTGCTTGACGTCGATCATCCCAAGCCGGAGCCTCAGTTCACCAAAGCGATCCCGCCCAAGTGCCTTTGTCAGGACATCGGCAAGCTGGTCTTTGGTGCTCACTGATTCGACGTTCACCCTGTTCTCCTCAACACACTCCCTTATAAAGTGATATCTTGTATCTATATGCTTGCTTCTGTCGTGGAAAACAGGGTTTTTGCTCAACTGTATTGCTGATTGGTTGTCGATCTTGATGGTGACTGCATCTGCCTTCCTTCCCTTGAGCTCAGCAAGAAGGCGTGCAAGCCACACTCCCTGGCATGCAGCTGTAGTTGCAGCAATGTACTCCGCTTCACAGCTTGACAATGCAACTACCTTTTGCTTTTGAGACTGCCAGGTGACCAGGTTGCTCCCGAGGAAGAAAAGAACTCCAGTGGTGCTCTTCCTTGTATCAATGTCGCCGGCAAGATCACTGTCACTGAAGCCAACCAGATCAGCTCCTTCTCTTCCTTGTCTGTAGTAGCATCCAAAAGTTACTGTGCCTGCAATGTACCTCAGAATGCGTTTGACAGCAACCATATGTTCAGTTGTTGGCCGCTCCATGAATCTGCTCACATACCCAACAGGAGAACGCCAGGTCGGGTCTGGTGTTCACCAGATAACGAAGTGCCCCTACTATCTTCCTGTACTCGGTGGCGTCTACTGCTGGTGCTGTGCTGTTCTTGCTGAGCTTGAGTCGAGTTTCCATGGGTGTATGGCTTGCATTGCTCCTGTCCAGCCCGGCTGCCTCTAGAATCTTCAGTGCATACGCACCTTGGCTGACGGTGATACCCCCTGGAATTTGATTCACTTCCAAACCCAAGTAGTAACTGAGCAAACCCAAATCACTCATCTGGAACGTCCTCTTCATCTCATCCTTGAACTGCTTGAGTTCAGTGGCGTTGCCACCCGTGATGACAAGATCATCAACATAAACACCGACAATGAGCCGGTTTCTTCCCTCTCCTCGCATGTACACGGCGTGCTCCGAGGCACTTCTCTGGAAACCCATCTTGTTCAGTGAGGCGTCCAGCTTGGAGTACCACGCTCGAGGTGCTTGCCGTAAGCCATAGAGAGCCTTGATCAACCGGAGTACTTTTCCTTGCTGGCCTGGTTCAGCAAAACCAGGTGGCTGCGTGACATAAACCTCCTCCTGGAGCTCGCCATTGAGGAAGGCGGATTTGACATCCATGTGGTGCACAGTCCATCCTTCACTGGCTGCCAAAGCTAGCACAAGCCGAACTGATTCCAGGCGTGCAACGGGTGCAAAAACCTCTTCAAAATCCACTCCCTGCTTCTGAACATAGCCTTTGGCCACTAATCGGGCCTTGTGTTTGGTGATCACTCCACTGGCATCCCTCTTGGTCTTGTATACCCACTTGAGACCAATTGGCCGTTGCATCTGTGGGGGGTCTACTAATTCCCAAGTGCCATTTGCCTCTATGGACGTGAGCTCATCCAACATTGCCAACCTCCAACACTCATGCGCTTGGGCTTGTTCATATGTGGACGGTTCAACATCTTCAGCAAGTAGAAGGTCTTCACTTAGGGTCCTAGACGCCAGCCCAGGATTTGATCCCGGTTCACCTAGAACATCTTCGACCATACGGTAGCGAACAGGTACCTCATCGTCGTGATCTGCATCGAGCTGCTCCTCCCATGATGGTGGAGGCGTCACAAACCGCGTGGCCAGTGGTGTCGACGCTGAAGGTTCTCCCCCGGCCGTTCCTGCTGGTGAGGCCGGAGTAGAGCTTCCTGTAACCGAAGGTGGGTGAGCTGCCGTACTCGACGTGTGCTCCCTTGGCGGTGTAGCTTGATGTGGGGAGACGTCATGGTCTTCAGGTTGCTGAGCCACAGCAGATTCAACGGTGAACTCCCCATCTTCCCGCGCTTCTTCACCTTCCCAGCTCCACTGTGCCCCTTCATCGAAGATCACATCACGAGACACATGCACTCGCCTTGTGCTAGGATCATAGACCCTGTACGCCTTTGAGCTTGGTTCGTAGCCGACGAAGATCATCGGCTTGCTGCGGTCGTCCAGCTTCTTGAGATGAGGCGCCGTCACCTTGACGTGGGCGACACACCCAAACGCCCTGAGATGGTGCACTGCCGGAGTGCACCCCGTCCAGAGCTGATAAGGTGTTTTGCCCCCATCATTTCCCTTCGTCGTGGCCCTGTTCAACACATAAACAGCATTTGTGACCGCCTCCCCCCAGAACTTGCCGGGGAGCTTCTTTGCCTTCATCATGCTCCTGGCCGTGGCGAGCACGGTTTGATTCCGGTGCTCGACAACCCCATTCTGTTGGGGGGTGTACGGAGCCGAGTGTTGACGATGGATGCCGAGGTCGGCGCAGTATGCCGTCAGGTTTGCCGATGTGAACTCGCCACCCCAGTCCGTGCGCAGCGCTACAAGTTGGTGCCCGCTCTTGCGCTCGGCGGCGGCTTGAACACGACGAATAGCCAGTGCAGCCCCATCCTTACTTGGCAACAAGGTGAGCCACATGTAGCGTGAATAATCATCCACGAGGAGGAGTATGTATCGGTTACCGCTTGGTGTCGCAGGGGTGATGGGGCCGCATAGGTCGCCATGGAGGAGCTCCAGTGGCCGAGTGGTGCGCGCCATCACTTGCCGGGGAAAAGGTGCTCGACGATGTTTCCCGGCCAAGCAGGCTTCACATACTTGTTCGACCTGCGAGATCAGCGGCATGCCACGGACCAGACCTTCACGCGCCATCTTCCTCAGCGCCCCAAAATTGATATGGCCGAACCTGGCGTGCCAACGCCAAGCGTCCTCCCCGGCGTGCGCGGCTAGGCAGACAGGACGTGCAAGGTTGATGTCGAGCACGTAAAGTCTCCCGGCGCTGCGGTGGATCTTGGCCAGCAGGCGCCGATCTTCGTCGTGCACCCTCATCACACCATCCTCGATCTGGATCTTGAAGCCGTTCTCGTCGAGCTGCCCAACACTTATGATGTTGGCGTTGAGGCGCGGTATGAAGTAGGTGTTCGCGAGCGCCCTGTGCTCGCCGTTCTTGCACTGGAACAGGATCGTTCCACACCCTTCAATGTTGATCACCGAGCCATCCCCGAAGCGAACGGTTCCGGTGATCCCCGTGTCGAGGTCCACGAACGCGCCACGAACACCCGTCATATGGTTGGAGGCGCCAGTGTCGAGGATCCAGCGCCCGGGGTCGTCACTCTTGTCCGCGAACGTGGCGAACACCTTGGCTTCGACAAGATGGATCGGCTTGGTCGCCGGGGCGCTGCTGTTCCGGTGTTGTTGATGTAGAACCGGCACAGCAGCACGAGCATCCACCTCAGGAGTGGACGTAGGCGTTGCAGATGCGGCCTTCATGGCGTTGGATGACGGGGACGAAGCCGAGGACGTGACGGCGAGTGCCTGACCACCATGGATCAGGAGCAGCGTAGGTTCATCATCCTGTGCCACGTTTGCCTGTGCTCGGGCTTCATCGCGCAGTCTGCTCCTGCACTCCTTCGTCCAATGGCCTCCCTTCCCACAGTACTTGCACTTGTCGTCGTTGCGGGGCTTGGAACTGCCAGCGCCATCAATGGTGTTGGGTCTGCCGGCGCCGTTCCCGCGTCCCTTTCCACCACCGCGGCGCTTCCCTCGGTTACTTGAACCGGCACTACCGCGGTTGGACTCTTGTTCCTTCTTCCTGTACCTGTCAAGCCATTGGTCCTCAGTGTAGTAAAGCTTACCACCGACGGATAATGGCTTCTGGCCAGGCTCCTCATCTTCTTCCTCTGCGGCCTTCAGGCGTCCGGTTATCTCCTCCACCGTGAGCGTGGTGACGTCGAGCAGCGTCTCGATGGCGAGTACCAACTGCTTGTACCGTGGCCGTGCAACGCGAAGATACTTTTGCACGACCTTGTCTTCGGGCTCCGGGTCGCCGAGGGTCGCCAGTTGGTTGACGAGGGCGGTGAGGCGCATGGCGAAGTCTTCGATCACCTCGCCGTCGCGGAGCGCGAGCAGCTCGTACTCGCGCCGCAGCTTCTGGGCAGTTGACTTGCGAATGCGTTCGTCGCCGATACGCATGGTCTTCACGCACTCCCACGCCTCCCTTGCCGTTGCCTTGGTCGCCAGAGTGGAGATCATCTCGGTTGGGACGGCACTGCATATGGCGTCGAGTGCCATGCGGTCGAGCTGGACCTCGACGTCGCCGGGATCAACTGCCTCCCACAGATTGCGCGCCTGCATCTTGATCTTCATGAGCAGGGACCAATCGTTGTAGTTGGTTCGCGTGAGCGTGGGGTAGTTGGTCGGACCGGAGACGGCCGTCCGCTCGACGATGCGCTCCACCACGATCTCCCTTCCTCCTTGTGGCCGTCGGTTCCTGCGCACCGGTGACCGAGCGTGTCGTCGGCGCACCGGCGACGCAGAGGTTCTCTCGGGCGGCGCGGACATCTCCTGGATGCGAACACGGCTCTGATGCCAATTGATAGCTCCGGTGACTTGCACTAGCTTGCTACGGTGGCCGGCGGTGTGCGATAGCAGACGAGGCGATAGCGACGGAGCGAGAACGCGATCAGGAACGCGCGTGAACTCTGGTGAACGAACTGGAACGAGCAAGACGTGAGAGATTTGCGCTGCGATGAAGCTGCAGCTTTTCCGGGGTTTTTCACTCTTTATTCATAGCTGAGTTACATGCAGTTGGAGCGATTCTTGCGCCGCCTACCGTTCGTGTCCATCCCCACGACCCGGCGCATGAACGCGTCCCCTAGAACGTGCGCACGGCGTCCACAACGATCGGAGCTCGTGGCGTGCAGGAACGTGTTAAAGCAAACATGCAAACATGCAGAACTGAAAACGTAAAACGTGCTAGGCTTATCTGAAACTAGCTGACAACCCTAACATTTTTCAAGCTCCGTAGAATCAAATCATTTAAACGGTTTAATAAAAATTTGATCATTCTTCCACCAATAGTACAAGTAATTAGCAAATAAAAAGCATCAATATTGATCATGTATGCTTCAAAGAAAATCTTAGATGCCCTAGTTCTGGGATTTCAAAGAAAAAATGGCAATTACTAATCTTTAGTATTGACCGTAAATGCGTCACACCTCACAAGAAGTTCTTACTCATTTGTGTGTCTTCTCACCTCCTCTGGGGCATATTAAAGATCAGGAGGCACTACCGAGAGAGCTAACAACAGCACGAACTTGGGTAGACACTATCTCTTTGAGGAAGCTATCTAGTTGGATCGAGGATTATAGCCATACATACCCAACCGAACCTATTGAAGTGTTCTTACTATCTGTGTTTGGGTTGGTTTGGAAATGCTCTTCAGTTCCATTGACATTTGATAACAGCCTTGTAGGATTGGGAAGCATTAGGGAATAGAATGTCACCACTGGGAACGCCTGTGCCTCCTAGATGTAGACCACATGTTCATAGCCATCCTGTTCACCTATTTTTTTTAGGAAGGCAAGTAGAAGGTGGAAATCGAAGCCGTGAGCGGAGATGGAGGTATTAAGTTCTGCTTGCCTGCTTTCAGAATAAGGATGATGTTCGTCCTCTCTATCATCTAAATAAAAAGGAGCAGTTCAAGGTACCTGCTGCATCAGTAGACAAGCAAGGGGAAAACTAGAAGCTGGTCCGTTCCTATGATTAGAACAATTATTATGGTTTGGGCAAGTTGAACTTGCTATCCAACTCATAAGCATGGTCTAGGATTTTAGAATCTATTCTAAGTCTCATCAAGACATCGACATTCTTCTAACTCTCATCAAGCTTCATATTTAGCTCTTCAACCTTTACACCAGCCTGTTATCAAAGTGGGCTTTAATTAGACAAGGTAGCTCGTTACCACCCCTACCAGCAGTAATGCCAATAACTCATCTTCAGTTCTGACCACAAATGCGACAGACCTGCTCTTCTGCACAGCAAGTTGTGTGTGTGTGTGTGTGTGTGTGTGTGTGTGTGTGTGTGTGTGTGTGTGTGTTCCCATCCTCCTCTGGAGCATATAAGAAGCTGTATCCACAGCAGAGCAAGAGCTATCTAGTTGGAGCAAAAGGATGGTAGTCATGCTGGAAGTGCTGCAAGGTTTGCATGAGGATGGACGCAAGTGATGTGGATAGCAACTAGTATTACATAGGATTGGGAAGCGTCGGCAAATGTGATGTTGGCTTGCAGAGCATCTGTACCTCTTGTGACATGAAGTATTGTGACATGAATTATCGTTCCACTAGTTACCTTGTCTTCATAGGAATAGTAGAGAGTACAGGATGGAGCTGCTCATCATGAGCAGAAGACCTTTTATCCCATTCCGTGCAACTACAAGAACACAGCTAAGTCACTCCGCAGGAGAAGAGCAGCAATGAGGCGCCCAGCTCTGCTTCTTCAACCACGCTGAGAGTACAGACAACAAATTGTTGTTTGATGCTTCAGGTTCAGTTTCTCGTAACAGAGGAAAACTGGAATTCTTGTGAGAAAGGGATAAGCCGTTTTCTACTCAGAAGTTATGATACAAAAATTAGGAGTTTCAGTTTTAAATTAATACGAAGATAAATCATGATCATGATGAAAATTGCGTATAGAAAATGAATAGATCTAAACATGCTCATAATGTAATTTAAGATAAAATATTGCAGCAGCAAGATCAACCCTAACCAGATCATATTAGGTATGAAAGGCATAGTTAGGGACAGAAAACCGTACGTTTCTTGTCCGACTGGAATAACCAGGCAAAGAAGACGACGGTGATGATCAGCACCTCCGCGCGCTTGACGACACCGAATCGCGCCCCACTGACGAGGAGGTAGATGAGCCGTGGTGACGAGGACGTAGAGGACGGCGATGTGGAAGCGTTCGAGCAGTCGCGTAGAGCGCTTCCCAAAAACCTTATTCACCCTCTCCCAGTGCAGGATCGTTGAGGATGAGGTTCCGAAGACCTGCTCCCCCGATCGCCGGTGCACGCCGACGAACGGGATGAAGTAGCGTACGCGGCGGCGCAGCAGGCAGGCTGAGGCGTGAGGAGCGTTGTGCGTTCTTAGGTTATTCCCTTCTGTGCAGGCACCCGCGCGTATTTACAAGGAGAACCACTAGGGTTTTTGGCGTCCTAAAAATCTAGTCGGTTACGAGTTCCCAAAATTCCGCGCGTGATATCCATAACAGATTCAAAGTGGCAAAAAAGGAAGCCGCCGGAGAACAATCGGCTTTCAGCCGATTTCGGGACCTTTCACGCGCACGTTGCGCGCCCTTCACCCGATACCGGAGAACATATCGGCTCTTTACCTGAGAGCCGATCATGGGGAACAATCGGCTCTTTACGGACGTAACAGAAAAAAATATGCAAAATAAAGCAGATTTCCCGCAAGAGTTGGACCCGGATTTTGGCGGACCATTCACGCGCACGTCGCGCGCCCATGCCCTTCGCCCGAAGCCCGAGCCCGGCGAGGCGAGGCGAGCGAGTGCGCGTGTTCTTCCTTCTTCCTCTCACCCACACTTACAAGAGTATGGAGAGCATCCAATTATTTAAGTTACCTTCTCTCCACCTCCACTAGCAAGGTGAGACTAACTTGTTGCCATGCACCTATGCACTAATGGGCTTTTGAGATTTTATAGGAATTATTTGGATTTACATGGGCTAGGCCCAAATATTCTAACAATCCCCCACCAGATCTCAAAGTCTCATTATGATTTTACCTCAACCCACTGTTGTTTGATATACCAGTATTTCAATGGAGACTGTTAAGTTGAACTTCCATCTAGAACAGCAAGTTACACTCATTTACAACTTGAACAATGGACTAAGTCTTGAATTGTAAGTTTTGTGCAAATGAGTTTTACTTAGAGTCAAACTGATACTTGACCTCCAGTAGGCTACTTCGCGGTTGGAGCATATAGGTCGTACTCCCTAGTCTCTTCATGAGCTTAATAGTGATCACCCGAATCTCACAGACTGCGACCGTCCAACAGTCGGGCTCACATACATGTATTCTTTTAAGAACGTTCTGCAGGATAACGTCTTTACTAATTAAAGCCAACATAATACATTAAGGCTAATGCCAACCTGCCATGCAGTAATCAAGAGTATTGCATCCTTCTCGAGTGAGTATAAAAGGTTACTCTCATGCTAACCTCTAGCTTGTTCTTCCCAGATCCTAATTCACGGAATCTCCGATCATATAGGTTGGGTTACCACTAGAGAATAGCTTATACAGGTTTCAAACCCATCTCTTTGGATGCATTATCTATCACATTACATGACAGCCCCTTGATGAACGGATCAGCCAGATTTTTCTCGGTGTGGACATAACCCACAGTGATAACTCCGGAGTTTCCCATTTTTCTGACTGATTTTAACCGTCTCTTGATATGTCTTGAATACTTCATATTGTCCTTTGAACTGTCTACTTTGGCAATCACCGTTTGATTGTCACAGTTCATCATTATTGCCGACAATGGTTTCTCGACAATAGGCAAGTCCATCAAGAGCTCACAAAGCCAATCGGCTTCCACTGTAGTTGTATCTAGTGCTGTGAGATCTGCCTCCATAGTAGATCTCGTCAGGATCGTCTGTTTGCATGATATCCATGAAACAGCAACACCGCCAAGAGTGAAAACGTATCCACTAGTGGCATACAGCTCATCTAGATCCGATATCCAATTAGCATCACTGTATCCTTCCAGTACCGTAGGAAAACCGGAATAGTGAATCCCGTATTCCATAGTATCCACCAAATAGTGCATTACGTGCTCAAGCGCACGCCAATGATCATCTCCCGGATTACTAGTGAACCGGCTCAACTTGCTAACAGCAAAAGAGATGTCAGGCCTCGTTGCACTCGCAAGATACATGAGTGAACCAATCATCTGTGAATATCTCAATTGGTCTCTGCTAATTTTTTTCTTTCGAAGGATCAAGCTTGGATCATAGGGAGTTGAACTAGATTTGCTATCCTTATAGCCAAACCGATTCAACATTTTCTCCACATAATGGGATTGCGAAAGAGTAATCCCATTCTCTCCCTTGATCAGCTTGATGTTGAGAATAACATCAGCCTCACCAAGATCTTTCATATCAAAGTTTAAACACAAGAATATCTTGATCTCGTTGATTACATCAAGACTAGTGCCAAAGATCAGTATATCATCGATATACAAACACAATATAATTCCTTAACCCACACCATAGCGGTAATACACGCATCAATCAGCCTCATTGACACTAAAGCCTGCTGATATGAGTGTCGAGTTGAATTTCTCATGCCATTACTTAGGTGCTTGCTTCAGGCCATACAAAGATTTATACAACTTGCACACCTTATCCTCATGACCCTCTACTACAAAACCAGGCTGTGTCATATAGATTTCCTATTCCAGCTCTCCGTTGAGGAAAGCTATCTTAACATCCATCTGATGAATGAGAAGACCATGCAATGCAGCCAGGGAGAGTAGATCACGAATAGTGGTCAATCTCAAAATAGGTAAGTAAGTATCAAAGAAATCTTCACCTTCTTTTTGGGTGTAACCCTTAGCCACAAGACGAGCCTTGTACTTGTCAATAGTACCATCAGACTTAAGCTTCTTTCTTGAACACCCACTTGCAATCCACAGGTTTGCAACCATACGGTCTTTCGACCAGCTCCCAAGTTCCATTGGAGAGAATGGAGTCCATCTCGCTACGGACAGCTTCTTTCCAATCATCCGCATCAGGAGATGAGAATGCCTCAGTGATTGTTTTGGGAGAATGATCTATGAGATAAACAGTGAAATCATCACCAAAAGACTTTGCAGTCTTTTGCCTCTTACTCCTCCTAGGAGCATCACTGTAAATCTTCTCATGATTTGATTTAAGTGTGTGTTCATCATGCTCAGAAAATTCAACAGATTCAGGAGTTGTATTCACTGTTTCATTCAGAGGTAATGAAGATATAACATGCGAGTCTTTCATAGAAAGTAGCATCACGAGACTCAAGCAGTGAATTTACATGCATATCAGGCACCTCAGATTTAACTACTGGAAATTTATAAGCAATGCTATGATGTGCATAATCTAAAAAGATACAATCCATAGTTTTAGGTTCCAACTTGCGCTTCTTGTTGATTGGCACATTCACTTTGGGCAAACAACCCCATGTGCGCAAGTAAGAGAGTGAAGGTTTTCTCCCAATCCACTCTTTGTAAAGAGTCTTTTCCTTATTCTTCATGGGAACTCTATTCAGAACATAACATGCAGTCAATACTGCCTCCCCCCATCATGCCTTAGATAATCCAGCGGTGTCTAACATGGCGTTAACCAAGTCAGACAATGTGCGATTCTTCCTTTCGGCAACCCCGTTTGATTGGGGTGAATAGGGAGGCATCCCCTCATGAATAATTCCGTGTTCCGCACAGAATAAGTCAAAATCGTTAGAGAAATATTCACCTCCTCGATCGGACCTAAGTCGTTTGATCTTTTTCTCAAGTTGGATTTCTACTTCTGTCTTATAGATTTTAAAACAGTTAAGAGCCTCATCTTTCGTTTTCAACAAGTACATATAGTAAAATCTAGTTGCATCGTCAATCAAGGACATGAAATATCTTTTTCCACCTTCTGTTAACACGCCATTCATCTCACAGATATCTGAATGGACGAGTTCTAAAGGTGCCAAATGTCTCTCCTCTACCATCTTGTGAGGTTTTCGAGATTGCTTAGATTGCACACAACTATGGCACTTAGAACCTTTGACTATGGAAAAATTTGGAATTAAACTCATGGTGGAAAGTCGAAACATAGAGCCAAAATTCAGATGACATAAACGCGAGTGCCAAACAGAAGCATCGCTCTTATTTATACCATCAGAAATTAAGTTCACGGACTTATTACAATAATCTAAAACTGAAAAACGGAACAAGCCTTCGCACTCATAGCCTTTACCGATAAATTGTCCACACTTAGACACAACAAATTTATTGGACTCAATCACTACTTTAAAACCATCCCTACACAAAAAGGATCCACTAACTAGATTCTTGCCGATAGTAGGGACATGCTGCACGTTCTTCAGCTGCACGATCTTTTCCGAAGTAAGTTTCAGATCGACCGTGCCAACACTACGAACAGTAGCATGCGACCAATTTCCCATCATCATGGTAGAATCCCGAGCGGTCTGGTAAGAAGAAAACAAGATAACATCAGAACACACATGAATATTTGCACCAGTATTAAGCCACCAACTAGTAGATTGAAATACTGAAAAAACCGAAGGTAAAGAATTATACCCACTGGTTTCCACTCCAGCCATGGTGACCATGTTCACAGTCTTCTGCTCAGGTGAAGGCTTCCTTACTTTGCGGTGTGGGCACTTCTTTGCCCAATTATCAGTAGATCCACACATAAAACACTCTTGACCTTCCTTGAACTTCTTTTTCTTGAAAGTAGTGGTAGGCTGCGGCTTGGTCTTTTTTCCCTTGCCCTTGCCTTTGCCATGAGACTTTTGCACCATGTTGGCGCTAGTCTGGCCCTCAGCAGCCTTAGATCGCCCGTCCTTGGCCCGAGCTTTTTCCTCAACACCAAGGGATGCTATCAGATCAGACACTGATATCTCCATCCTCTTGTGTTTGAGAGTAGTGGCGAAATCCCTCCATGAAGAAGGCAATTTGGCAATGATGCCACCAGCCACAAACTTATCGGGTAGGTTGATCTTGAGGTGCTCAAGCTCCTTGGCCATGCACTGTATCTCATGAGCCTGCTCAACTACAGATTTTCCATCGGTCATCTTATAGTCATGGTACTGCTCTATGATGTACAGCTCAGCGCCAGTATCTGTGCCGCCATAGTCGGCCTCCAGAGCGTCCCACAATTTTTTAGCGTCTGTGTGATGGAGGTACACATCCTGTAGACGATCTACAAGTGTACTGATCACAGCGCCCACAAAAAATATGTTGGCCTCAGTAAAGGCCTTCTCCTGCTTAGGGGTAAGAGGCCCCTTAGGTTTGCCCTTGGATACCCACAACACGTTCATGGCAGAGAGACACAGAATCACTCTCGTTTGCCATCTCTTAAAGTGCTCGCCAAAGAACTTCTCGGGTCTCAGAGCATCAACAAACCCAGCTATGAAACTGAAATTCCTATTATAAGGTTTTTGAATTGATAGAAAAAATAGGAGTTTCAGTTTTAAATTAATCCGAAGATAAATCATGACCATGACGAAAATTGCGTACAGAAAATGAATAGATCTAAACATGCTCATAATGTAATTTAAGATAAAATATTGCAGCAGCAAGATCAACCCTAACCAGATTATACTAGGTATGAAAGGCATAGTTAGAGACAGAAAACCGTACATTTCTTGTCCGACTGGAATAACCAGGCAAAGAAGACGACGGCGACGATCAGCACCTCCGCGCGCTTGACGACGCCGAGTCGTGCCCCACTGACTAGGAGGTAGACAAGCCGTGGTGACGAGGACGTGGAGGACGGCGATGTGGAAGCGTTCGAGCAGTCACGCAGAGCGCTTCCCAAGAACCTTATTCGCCCTCTCCCAGTGCAGAATTGCTGAGGACGAGGTTCCGGGAACCTGCTCTCCCGATCGCCGGTGCACGCTGACGAATGGGATGAAGTAGCGTACGCAGCGGCGTAGCAGGCAGGCTAAGGCGTGAGGCGCGTTGTGCGTTCTTAGGTTATTCCCTTCTGTGCAGCCACCCGCGCGTATTTATAAGGAGAACCGCTAGGTTTTTAGCGTCCCAAAAATCTAGTCGGTTACGAGTTCCCAAAATTCCGCGCGTGATATCCGTAACAGGTTCAAAGTGGCAAAAAAGGAAGCCGCCAGAGAACAATCGGCTTTCAGCCAATTTCGGGACCTTTCACGCGCACGTTGCGCGCCCTTCGCCCGAGACCGGAGAACATATCGGCTTTTTACCTGAGAGCCTATCATGGGGAACAATCGGCTCTTTACGGACGTAACAGAAAACAAATCTTCCGCAAGAGTTGGACCCGGATTTTGGCGGACCATTCACGCGCACGTCGCGCGCCCACGCCCTTCGCCCGAAGCCCGAGCCCGGCGAGGCGAGGCAAGACGAGCGAGCGCGCGTGTTCTTCCTTCTTCCTCTCACCCACACTTGTAAGAGCATGGAGAGCATCCAACTATTTAAGTTAGGTTCCCTCCACCTCCACTAGAAAGGTGGGACTAAATTGTTGCCATGCACCGATGCACTAATGGATCTTTGAGATTTTATAGAAATTATTTGGATTTATATGGGTTAGGTTCAAATATTCCAACAAGTTAGACACGGGAGAGAGATGAACAGCGAACTCCATGGGAAAGAACTGCTCTTGGGGAGGGGGCGACTTACTGCCTTTTACAATAAGAAAACAGAACAATCCTGAAAGAAACGTAGATATTTGCAAAATGAGTTCGTGACAACTGCAAATTCGTGAGTTGTTCAGTACTATTTTACAACCTCTCTGCCGGGGAATCTAGCAGGATTCTTGTAGTGTAGTAGCTTCCAGGCGCTGATCTGGAGACTGCAACGGCAGCCGCATTCAGGTATCTGTGTCCATGGTTCTGCACGGCGAGCTTTCGTGCTGTAGCCACAAGAAGCAGCGAGCATTCAGTTACCTCTGCTGCTCAGAAGCTGTACACTGCTCCCCTTTTAGAGATAGGAACGTGGCCATGGATCGATCTGGAGAGCCCACGTGTGGCATAGTGGGCGGTATCAACTCCGGCAACAAGAGCAAGAGGGATTCGAGCGAGCCGAATCCGAGTCACCGTAGAGGAACAGAGAAATTCGAGCTCTTTTTCACCTTCCATGGCGGAGCTAGCAGCCACCATGGCACCGCCGTGTTCCGGGAGGAGATCGATGACGCCACCGCGCCCGGCTTCTCGCTCGGCACGGCGATCTGCGCGCGGGTATCGAAGGATGGATCTCTGCTCTTGCGACCGGAATACTACATGAGGAGGGCGGCGGCGGCAGACGCTGGTGGACCGGCGGGCGTCGAGCCGCCGGAATCAAGGGGCCTTTTCAAAATATTCAATCCGGAATTTTTCAAAAGAACCCTATATAGGATCGCAATTATCCAAAGTGGGAGCTTTTTACAAATATCTGATCTGGTATTTTACAAAAGAACCCCTAAACCGGATCGAATCAGGGGCGTTTTGCAAATATCCCGGGCGGCGCCGGAGCAGCAGACGGAGGCTGGCGCTGCCACCGACGACCTCTGCTGGCCCCCTGCCGCCATGCGTCCTGCGAGAGACTTCGTCAAGATTTGCTCGCCTGCGCCTAGCCATTCCTCCTGCTCCCCGCGCGCGCCGCTCAGGGTCCAAACTCCTCCGGAGACGCTGCCGGCGCGGCGGCGGAGACGGAATGCCGCGCGCGCCGCTCAGGGTCCGCTCAGGGTTTAGGGAGCTGAATGCCCGGAGACGGAGGTCGGCGAGGCATCTAACCCGGGATAGCTCCTGCTCTTGCGTTGTAGCGTGGGGCCGTGGGCTGCCGACTGGGTGGATTGGGGACATTGACAGCCGAGCGAGCAGAGCAGACCGGGGCCGGGCGGTCGAGCTCCGCCGTCGCTCGCGACGGAGACGCGCACGGAGGCAGGAACAGGAAGGGGGGGACACGAGAGACAAGACCATGCTGACATGAATTTTCAGACACAAGATTTGTAGTACGATCCCAAACGAAATGTAGATATTTGCATAATGAGTTCGTGACAACTGCAAATTCGTGAGTTGTTCAGTATTTGCAACCTCTCTGCAGGGCGATGACACTTGAAGGATCCTACCTGCAGAGAGTAGACTTTGCAATGCTGCATCAGCTCTAGTTCTATGGCTTCACATTACCATCTTAATTTCCTTCCTCATGTTGTACTGGTAGTAATGGCACTAACTCATCTTCAGTATTGGCAGCAACTGCGACACACTTCAGAAGTAGTTGTTCCCATTTGCGTTTCTTCTGATCCTCCCCTGGGTCATACAAAGAGGCTACTGAATCCACAGCAGAGAAGGCATGACAGAAATAACAACGCCGCAAACTTGGGTATCCACTATCGCTTCAAGGAAGCTATATATTTGGATCAAGGATGATGACAGTCTACATTCCCAAACATTACTATGTCTGGGTTGGTCTGGAAATGCTGTGAAATCTAGCATATCTGTTGATAACAACAATGTAGGGTTGAGAAGCATTAGGGAATAGAATAAGATGTTACTAGCTAGCAAAACACCTTGCTGTCTGAGATATGGATCGGTGCAGTCAACCGCATGGTCTCCGGGAGTGCCATGGCGTTTGCTGCCTTTGTAGTTTCATTCGCATCTTCCGTACAAACAGAAGACCGGCAGCAGGGCAACACGGATTGCAGTGAACTCTGGGACGACTCCAAATTCAGCAAAGGAACCACTAGAGCTTCAGTATCCCATTCTTTGCCGCTACATAATGCCGCTAGTTCTGCTGCAGCATCCTTGTACCAAGTCGTCGGTGCTAGCTGCAGGAACCTCTTCAGAAGTGCCGCTACAGAGTACAGTCTGTCCATATCGCCAGTTTCAGTTTCTCAGGTTATTAACAGTACTGACAGTTTCAGTTTCTCGAATCAGCAACAGTATCTGACAGTTTCAGTTTCTCGAATCAGCAACAGTATCTGACAGTTTTGGTTCCTCAGATCAGAGGACCAGTGGGAGTGTAATGCTCCTCTTCCTCGCAGATACCTCTTCTATAAGAAAATGCCTAGAGCCCAACTTCAAATTAATTCATAGCCTGCATAAAGCTCAGGGTATAAACTGCTTTTACAAATTCAGTTGAGTACATCTGCCACTATTTGCAATCATCTTATAACATATAGGGGCTGAAAGAAGATGAGCACTGAATTTCAAGGGGAAAAGGCAGGTTTTCATGGCAAATCACACAATGGGCAACAAGGAATAATTCTGAACAAAATGTAGGAGATTACAAAATGATTCCGTTTTCATGGCAGATCACACAATGGGCAAACAAGGAATAATTCTGAACAAAATGTAGGAGATTACAAAATGATTCCGTGACAGCTGCAAATTTGTGAGTTGGTTCAGTATTTGCAACCTCTCTGCAGGGGGCATAACAGAGGGCACTAACATTTGAAGGCCCCAAAAAGGGTTAACCTGCAGAGAGTGGAATTTACAATGCTGCATCAGCAGACTACATTTCCTTTCCTTGTACATTTTGGGGGTCCTTTTGTGCACATACGTAGTTACCCTTATACAACATCACATGCCAGGAAAAAAAATAACAAAAAGAACTTGCTGGAAGGGATTGGTCATCAGGCAACCTGTCCCTGCAAACGTTGTGCAACGAAAAAATCCAGGACTCCAGGAGGCCGATGGCATGTCCCTGGAGAACAATGGTCAAACTCCCTAAAATTGCAATCGCTGTCGACCAATGCCTTATTGTCCCTTGCTGGCAAGCCTCCGTTTGTACCGCTTGAGTACAGAAGCCAAGTTCTCCTTCCCCTTGGGGAAGGCAACATCTCCAGCTGCTGTGCCACTCCTGCCCTTGCGGCCTGATACTGCTGTCTCCACATCCTTGATCATCTCCAGGACCACTGCTGCAGTTGTGAAGGTGCCCCGGATAGGCATGGGAATGGGACCCATTGCTGATAGTCCACTGTGCGGCGGACCGTTGAGCACTCTGATGTCTTTCTGAAGGCAGGCACATATGGTCAGAGCACTCCGAGGCTTGGAGAAAGCAGGGTCTAGGATTCCCTGCATCAGATTAAGAGAAAAGAAATGCAAAAATGAATTGTTGCAATTATGAACTACGTATTAATAGCTCACATGTTATGAACCCAAAATGAGCATAAAGTTAAATTAGTTCGGGACTAAAACAAACTCACCTGAAGACGGTTAAGTACATAAGTATACTTGCCCCAAAGTTCAGGCCTGCTTTCCACTAGAGACATAACTAGCACTCGGCGTATGCACCAAACACCAAAACTAACAACAAGGGAAGCGCGCCAAACGCAGTCCTCTCCACAGTTGGGCAATGTGCGCATGTACTGAATGTCCGCCTGATCAGAAGATGGTTGCTGAAGATCACCATGAAGCAGTTGATTCTCAGTAGTTCCTTGCAGCAATAGCCTCTCTGCTGCAGCAACGTGATCAATTAGATCTTCATCACAGCCACCACTTTGCTTAAACAGCCACCCTGACCCCTCTAGCTTCAGGAGCTTCATAATGCAGAACCTGAGGGACTGAAGAAGCTTCATCTCAGACTCCTTATAAGAAAAATCATCCTTGGCCATGCCACCTGATCTGCCAGAAAGATTAAAGTCACCTCTACTGAGCTCTGCACTTGACATGCCAAACAATTGCTCAAATGGCTGCTTAGCCCATAGGGATCTAGCACTAGGGCTCATACTGGACTGCGCTGAGAAGATCTCACTTTGGAGTTTAGGAGGTGAAAGCTCATCGAACGCTAGGGGAGCTGCAGGACGGGCTATTGAGTTTGCGTATTGTGATCTTTCTGATGCCAGCCTGCTAAGGTACGGTTGGGGTCCAATGGCACCACCCAACTTTGCTTCATTCAACAGTGCAGTTCTGCTTGCAGCAATTATTGCAGATATATCAGGTGAGCTGTGGTACTTCTTTGAGTAAGCAGATGAGCCAGCACTTTCACTCCCATCAACAACGGAAGGATCATAATACGATCTTTCTGCCATCATTGAACCTATGCGGGATGTCGCTGCAATCTGTGAAGGAGTAGCACCCAGTGAAGCAAGAAGATTCTGGTTACGAGAATGCATCATGGAATCAACATAGGTTGGCGCAGCAGGCGTGGATGATTTTGGAAGCCGCTGAGGGTCCAGTGGCGTGCTAGAGTAAGGATTTCGGCCAGCATTCATCTGTTTCAAGTAAGACGTAAGCTGATACCCATGAATTGTTGCAGGCTGGTAGAACTGATTGTTGTCTGAGTAAGATGGCGCACCAAAATTCGAGTTCAGTCTTGCGCTTTGCTCAAGTAGGCTGTTGCTTGAGCTCTGCAGCTGTGTATTTGGTAGCTGCATACCCTGAGACCAGGTTGATGATCCCATGCTTGTGCCCCTCTGAAGCCCATATGTAAGTTCCAAGTTCGACATCTCATTCTTAGGGGGCATCAGGTCCACTGAGTTTGACAAGAAAGCTGACCCTCGCATTGTGTCTCTCACCACTGGGCTCTTGGGGATTTCAATAGCTTGTTTATCTGTTCTTGCAGCTGAGCTAGGTGTTCTAAGGCTTAGCCCAAGTAAGATATCAAACTTTTTAGTGCTAGCTTCTTGAGTGAGCTTACCATGGTAATCAAAGAGATGCCCCCAGAACTCATCAAGTATCGCTGCTAGCTGCCTCCTTGCTGCACGACCCAGACCAGATAACCTCGAGAGACTCCCATTGCCATTGCCTGCATCTGAACCTTTCCCCCTGCTGAAGGTAAGGGATGGAGGGCCATCGTCAGACACAAAAGAAGGGGTGCTACCAACAACTGACTTCTCACACTCCATAACATTTAGGTATTCCTTATCCTTGTCCGTAAGAACATCTGTTTCTACTAAAACATCCCTTTCGGTCGTGCTTCTAGAGTCCACACTTTCTATTGTACTTTCCTCTATCACAGTAGAGGCGGAAACCTTCTCCAAAGGCTCCGGCCAGTTGACTGCAACCACAGATTTTGACTCCTCAGGAGTGTATGATGGGGATGGACAGGTTTCTGGAACAGTGGATGCATAGGCAGTAGACTGTTGAGAGTCATGATCAGATTCAACAGCAGTGTCAGAGGTATCAATATATTCCATGCCTGTTTGTGAATGGTTGTCCACCAGATCCCTGGGAGAAGGATCAACATCTGATCTCTGATCTTCCTCATACATAACATTGTCCACTTTATCCTCTTCCCTTCCTTGAGAAGTACTCAAGAGCTCTCTCTGAGAATGTACAGACCATTCCTGCGATTCAGCTTCATTACTTCCAGATTTTAATGGTGTAACAGCCAGGTACAGCGAAAAAGCAACAGATATACATGCGACTAGAATGAAAACTGTATGTGGGAGCACCACAGGGCTTCCAGTATATCCTTTCAGATTGTTCATCCAGCCACTGTCACCAAACAGCATTTCTGCCACAAATATGATATTTGAAAATAGAATAAGGAGAAATGCAAGAAAAGCCAGTATCTCCAGATGCAAAGACACTCTATGGGTACCCATTATTGCTCTTGATGAAGCAACACGAAAAAGTGGGATGACTGATGATGGAAGGAGCATGGCCTGAATAATCTGGCATATAATTAACAATTGGTATATCCCTTCAGCACCTGCAACTTTTGCCCAGTACACAGTAGGAACTATGGCAAAACCCTTCAGTAAGAGATGATGCCCTGACAGTGGAATGTCTAGACCAAACAAATGCTGCGAAATCACTTGGCTACCAATAGCAGATGTCAATGAGATGATGTGGCTGGAGAAGAGAAGAACCACTAAAAATATTGTTGGTGCCAAAGGGTTTACAAATATCTGCAAAATAATCAAAAGTTCAGCTCTAAAGCACAGGAGGATTGCTTCTAAATAAGATTTTCAGCAGAAACTTAGCACAGGTACACAAGTAGGAAATGCAGGCTCTAACCTGGTTCATTAGCTCCACAACATCTTGAAAAGTGAGGAGAAGAGTATTAGTGGATTCAGCTGCTGCGGAGTTCATTAGAACATAATTCACCAGAAAGATCCCAGTAAAAATGAATAAGATCGAAAAAAGATTGTCATGAAATAAGGCACCAAGACCAACTGCAGACGATCTTTTCTGACCCTGCAAATACAATGTTCTTGGTTAAAAATACAAATAGAAAGTGAAGATGATTGAGCAAATACCACAAGTGTGCAAATTGCTGCTACTTTCATTCCATGCACTTGTCAATATTATTCACTGAGCAAAATGTAAGAAGTTACAAATGCAACTATTTCGATGTTGGGTAATATGCTACCAAGCCTAAAACAAGACTCAAAATTCCACGAATTATCAAAACTTGCTAAAAGTTGAGGAAAATGTGTACAGATGAACAAATTGTGCATCCCATAGTGAGCAACTATATGAAATTATGGAAACAAGTGAAACATGTGTTCGCATCTGGTTTCATTCTTCATTTGGATGCAGTGTGGCCACAATTCATCAAATTGGTAGAGTACATAGATATAGTTTACGAGTTGTATCCAATATTAAAGTGGAATGAGCAGAAGTCTAATAATTAAAATAGTAAACTCCTTGCTAACAGCCTAACACTTAGTTGTTTCCAAACTCATATAAACAACAAACTGAAATCGAAATATGTGTCACTGTTAGGTTTCAACCAATTCTGAAAAGCCCATGTCTACTAAATTATAAGCCCAAGTGCACTAATCAAAAATATACCTGAACAACTGATGAATGAATGTAAAAGTTGTGCGCCATTATGTTTGCGCCAAGAAGGGCCATCAGAGAGTAAGCACTTTCACCACTCAGCTTGGGAAATATTACGTTTGCCGTGATAGGAATTTGTGGTTGGCTAACCAATAGGCCAAACACATAACAAAGAAGTGCAAATCCTGCTATGCAGGCATTTACTGTCCCTGCCATCTTCTTTCCCTAGAGTAGACATAAAGGATGAGTAACCAGCAACATATAGTCTCATCAGCATATTACAATTTTTGTGCAAGTATCCTTGTTGAAGTAGTAATTTTACCAGGTGGGATATAGCATATGGCAGCAGATTAGGTACAACTGTTGCAAAGCATATTCCTGTGATGAGATCATCATATTCAAAGAGGAGGTTGAATCCAAGTGCAATGCCAAATATCTGAAAATTCCAGATATAGCCATCAGAATATAGCAGGTCCAAAACTCCAAACTACTTGCTAAATATTTTTGCCAATGTAGAATGCATGTAACAATGCCTAAAAGGCTGGGAATTCACAGATTAAACATCCAAGACGAGGGAGACATCCAAGGAAGTGTGTAGATACCATAGTCAGCTCTGATGTCAGCAATGACAATCCAGCTTGAACACCCAAGAAGATACATGTTGGCTTGTTGTATTCTTGGTGGCATATCTTTGTTTCATGTCAAAAGCATGGAAAAGTTAGCAACTTCAAAGCAATATCATGAGCAAGTAAAAAAAAAAAGCTCTGACACAGCAAGGAAATTTACAAGGAAAGCTTTATATTTATTTTTTCTATCCATTGTTAAAGTGGAAGCTACAGAAAGAACCCTAAGATGAGTTGAAAGTTCATTTTCCATCATCCCCCCCCCAAAAAAAAAAAACAAGGAAAAAGGCTCCGACATCCAGTGCTAAAATTGCATTATAAAGAGAAAAGCATTCTTTCATTTAGTATCCCGTTGACCCATTTTCTTTACCAACAAACTGCATTTACTAAGTGTCCCTACGCTCTACTGTTCTCAGTTCCTTCAGCTTCAGTTGGATATGAAACCACGATGAGCATTGTGAAATGGAAACAAATGTCGACTGAACTACATCTCAACAGAACGTCAGCAAAACCAAGGAACAAACAGGTAAACCTATACCTCTGCAAGATTCTTCCCAGTGACCATGCCAATGCAAGCAGCAAGGTACTGGCATACAATTGCAGTGAAGTTGAAAATGAGAGCCAGCAGCACAAGATCGAATCCGAACCGAGAACCAGCTTCCACTGCTGCCACCCACTTCCCGAGATCAATGTACCCCATTGATATCAGGAGTGCTGGTCCAAGGGCATGGAAAAGATTAGGCACACCGCCTCTGGCATCCATAGATCCCACACCCTGCTGAACATACGTGACATCCATGGCACAGCAAAAAGAATGCCTTCCTGCGCAGAGAGAAGCAAACTCTGGTCTCTCAAACAATCCTGCTATTATTCATATACATCTGATCGAACCCCCAATAACTGACACCACTGATCTAATCATCTGCATAGGAATCACAGCATTCAGGTGTATCCAGTTCATGCAGCTTCATGGCAATTGAACAACCATGGTTCTTGACAAGGATCGTGGCAGAGACTGACAGTAGTTCCCAGTTTCCTTTTCCGGAAAAGGTGGTGCGTACTCCTTCTGACCGGGCAGTTTATCCACCCCACGAAGGAGGTTTTCCCAGGAAGAAAACAGTACAAATAAAGATTGGATTTTTACCAAGATAGTGGATCTTTGTGCCCAAGGAAGCAATTAAACCTAGCCTGTCCACCTGCAGATAGATCAAAACAACCCAATCAGCAACAAAAAACCGAAACCCTTCACGCCAAAAGAACAAACTTTTATAGGGGACCAAATTCGAAGGGGAAAAGAAAAGGGGGGAATTGCAGCTGCAGAAGCAACCGGAGCATAAAACCGGCAAATCAAGAACACTTATAGCCCAGCGCCAACCAAATCAATCAATTACATACAAAAATGCATTTATTTCGCATCGGAGAAACCCCCAAAAGCTTCCATCTTTAAGCCAAAACTCTTTTCGTAGACTTTCCCCAGCCCAAGCGCAAAATTGATCCGTTCCTGTTCTTCCACAGCCATAAGCTTCACGAGCTCATCTCACAAATTGACGAAATCCCAGAAAGCTCCAAAACAAGGAGATGAGAGAGAAGCAGCCGCAGCAAACAGCAAGCACTCGCAAGTCAAAACATCACCAAAAAGGCAGAAGATTTACAGAAATGAGGGAGGGCGGCACAGCTCGTCTAGGGATCTGATTCTGATCTTTGGTGGTGGTTGGGGGGGGGGGGGGGGGAGCGTGGCCAAAAAAAAAACCAGTGAGATCGTTTCCAAAGGACCTGCTTCCTCCCGCGAATCGGCGGCGAGGACGAAGCAGCCCAGCGGGATCCACTCAGAAATCTCCTAGCAATCGAAGGGACTTGCTAGTACTCGCGTTCGGCCGCAGCCCTTCGATTCCAACCGGAGAAAACTCGCAAGAGGAGCTCGAAAAAACAGCAAAAATCGCGGAGAAACGCGGGGGGCGAGCAATGCGAGAATCATACCTCCTGCTGCTCCTGGTAGGCGGCTGAGGCGCTCGGACTGATTAAGGAAAAAAAATCGCAGCTTTTTCCCTGGCCTGGGGCCTCCTTATCTGAGGAAGAAGAGAGGAACGAGAACGAGCAGTTGCTGAGGCCTTCAGCTTTCAGCTTGCTCTCAGCTCTTTTTCTTCTGTGTTTTTTTTCCTTTTTTTTTCCTTCCGTCTTGGCTTCTTCGTGATTTTTTATTTATATTTTTTTGGGAAGATTCTGCGCTTACTGTGCAGTGTCTCCTGCTTTCACGGGTGACAAGACTGGGTCTATGGACTAGCCCTCATTTGAGAAAATGTATGCTTCCTCTTTTTTGGGTGGTTTTGTCATTTATTCATTTGAATTTGCCTGTTCAAATTTAGAAATATAAAAAAGGAGGATAAAGGTGGAAGATACAGTAAAAGGCTTGGTTAATCTAAACATGGGTATTGATGAAATAGTTTGAAAATTGCAGAAAAGATTATGCAAATAATTAAGTATAATAAAATCGCAACATGATTGCAGCATAGTGCTGGTTGCTTTTCACTGTTCCGGATAACATGAAAGTGTCAAGGTGGCATCCTTTTGATTGTGTTGACAGTAATGCTTGCCACTTTTGGTTACTTGGTTCGTGATCAAGATAGGTTTCTACTAGACCCCGTGCTAAACTGCTAATACATGTCTAACCTTTTTGTAGCTTTCTAATATTTCATTACTTTTACATAAAATTTATCATTAGTTCTTTTGACTTCAGACCAGGTAACGGGCTTGTCTCCACCAGTCTAAATACACATGTTTAATGCTACGTTAACTTATTATTTGGCATCTCACTTCATTTAATATAGGCAATTTTTCTTGGGTAAAACTTTCATGACTAATCAAGGCTGATTTGATCTCAATTGTTTGTCTTGCAAAAAAGTGTGACTGTCACTTATTGAGAAAAGTTGGACCGTCCCTGGCATAACTCAAGCTCCTATCTCCAAGCTCATTATGAAGTTTATAAATTAAAACAAAGTAGGTTAAGATATATTTTTAGTCTAAATTCAAATCAAAGAGTTCAAATAAGTAGTCTCAATATTAGACCTAGCTCCAACTCCATAGAAACTTGGAGCTAGCAAGAATATCCATTGCAAAGAATTCTCGGAGGTGAAACTGTGCCAAAAAGGTAGCACCAAGCTTGTCTTTGGCGTCGTAACTGCTAACCACACATGTTAAACATTACATCATTTTACTCTTTGGCATCTCCAATTCATTTATTTGTAGGTAAACTTTTTGCGAGTAAAACTTTCTTGTTTAATCGTGGCTGATTTGGTCTCACAACTTATTTTTTGGCAAAAATGTGTTACTTGACATTTGTTTAGAGAAGCTGAATCAATCACCTTGCTTATTAGTAAATTTTCAAATGAATGCCGCTGTTGCATTTAAATAAAATGGACTACGCAATACAAATGTAACGATATTAGCTTGGGGTAGTTATGCTATCTGCTACATAGCCAATTATACAAACTATAACGACAAGAAGCTTGACTATAAGGTAGCATGGAGATGGGGAGACATGTACAAGACGCACTAGAGGCCCAATCAGTGTGCGATGGAAGCAAGAAACTGCATGAGATTGGGGAAACATAGGATCTGAGTAAATCCACATGCAACGGTATAAAAGTCGAGTTGACTTAGGATAAAGTATAAAGATCAATCCCTTAACTTAGGGTGGGTTCGTTTCCCACCCTCTAAACTTTAGACCCTTCACATCAAAGAGAATCTTATCATTTAGAAATATTAAATAAAGTCTAATTATAAAATTTTTTGCACAGATGGGTGCTAATTCGCGAGATAAATTTAATGAGCCTAATTAATCCATAATTTGCTACAGTGATGCTACAGTAATCGCCCGCTAATCAATACCTCATTAGATCCGTCTCGCGAATTAGCCCTGTGGTTCTGCAATTAGTTTTGTAATTAAACTTTATTTAATATTTCTAAATGATAAGATTCTTTTTAACGTGACGGGTCTAAACTTTAGACCTTAGGAAACGAACACACCCTTAACCAATCAATCATGGCTGCCAAGCAAGCTATCTCCAAACCTCCAAATCCTGAAACCATATTTCAGGTCAACGCCGGATCGAGGCCGATGATGATTGGTGTATAGACCGGGTTCGTACACTTGTAGCAGTTGCGAGAGGGAGGCGGCCGTCCACGCGGCCGGCGCGGATGGGCTCGCGCGCACGTCCGATCGGCGCCTAATGGACGGCCAGCGGGAGCCGTGCGCGCGCTGCCCCCATCTCTCTCTCTCTCTCTGGCCTCTGTACTGTGCACATGCCCTCCATCCATACGGGCGCCCTCACTCCCATTTTTCTAATCGCCACCTGTATCACTCTGCAGCTTTGTTTATCCCTCCAACAAGATCTCACCATCTGTGATGCACTGTCCTTAAGTTCTGTGTGATGCTTTTAGTTTATGGCCATGGGGGAGAGAGAAGAGGCTTGGCTATGGAGCATGGGAGGCATGGTGATTTGCAACAGAAGCAGTTGATAATTGATGTGGTAGGGATAGTACACAGAGATACAGTGCACCACATAAACCGAACCACCTTTTAGGGTATAGCTCTGTTGCCAAACATATAAAGTGACGGGAAACTCGTCTTGTATCATTGTGTTGAACCCTCTGCAAATCAAAATATCCATAGATGTAAGTGTACGTACTTGTGCATAAAAATATATATTTTCAATCAGTTATCAAAAACAGGCATATATAGTGACTAAATATATTCTCACGAGATATGAGTAGTATATATTGCGTTGTCAGTTGTCATGGGAGTGAGTTAATTAGAACCAACCATTCTTTTAAATTCTAGATCTTGATAAGAAAAATGTGTCTCCTGCGGCAAATGCATTAGTTGATCTTTCCAGATGGCCTTTTCCTTGCAATATATACATGTGTACTGTATGTTTAAATATTTTGCTTTTAGCTTTTGGGCCAACATGCATGCAATTTATGTGGCTAGATGCATGCATGTATATGGCCAAACTAAATGGTGAGGTGGCAAGGTAGGTTAGTTCTGATGACATAAGTCGTTGGTCGACAAGGACATGATGTTTTTTGTAGCAGCCAGGTGAGGCCAACAAGTTCGGCATCATATATACACAAAGTGTTAGCGTCAAGTGCCTCCCTTATATGCGAGGCGTGATCACTTGAAGCAAAATACGATCTTTTGTCCTTCAATGAGCCAACACTAAAGTGCCACTACTACAAGAAAAAAAGCTTTAATCCCGATTGGCAACCAGCAACTGGGACTACGAATCCAGATCTAAAGGTCCTAAAGCCTTTACTCCTGGTTATTACAACCGGGACCAAAGGATCCGTAAGACTAAAAAAATTCTGCGGTCTACGGAACTTAAACACAAGATCTCTTACCTCACACATAGCTTCTTTATCATCCCATCTACACAACATATGTGATTTTAAATGGAATGCTTTTTTTTTAACTAACCCGTGAAAGATCTTTAATCCGGATTGGTGTTCCCAATCGGAACTAAAGACAGAGGACTTTTAGTCCCGGTTATTAACACCGATCGGGATCTAGTCCCGGTTATTAACACCGATCGGGATCCCGATCGGTGTTAATGACCGGAACTAAAAGTCCTCTGGCGTCCATAAACTTTAGACTCGGGACTAATCAAAGCATTAGTCCGGAGTCTAAACTCTACCGAGGCAAATGTGGAAGATGGATGTGTGTTTCAGTACTAGTGTGCATGACCAAAATAGTGCCGATTCTTTGCTAGTTTTCTTTTGGAATAGCTGTAATGTTGTAAGAGAAACTTGCATCCACTACAAGAAAATAGCTTAATTTTGTCGATCAGAAACCATCGAAAATAGCCAGAAAGCCGTCGAAAATATATATATTCGTCGGTCGGACAGCCGACGGAATAAAATCGACAAAAATAAACGTATTTTCGTCGGCAACCGATGAAAATATATTTTTTCGTCGGCCAAGACAGCCGACAAAAATACACACCATATTTTCGTCGGCCAGCACAGCCGACGAAAAATATATAGTTTGTTTGGTCGGCTTGCCATGGACCGATGAAAATAAATGTGGCCGACGAAATTGAGCTGTTTTGGTGCAGTGATCATCATTATTTGGCTACAAAATTTGAAAGACTACTGAAAGTTGAGCGAATACATTATTGGAGAGCATTATTAAGTTCTAAAAAAATGGAGATCTAAAGAATCTTCGTGAATCAGGCACCTGTAATTCAATCATTGGATCTAGTACCAATAGCGATCAGTTTTATATTATCGAATTTCGTAGCAAACCTTAGCTTACTGATCAACAGCAACTATCACCGGCCCTTTTTTTCCTCTGTCACACTCTTTTGAATATTCAGGACACACACATGTCCATGTCATCAAGTTAAATCGCAACAGACAGATCATCACCTCTTGCGTATATATCAGATAATATATATATATATATATAAGAAAAAATGATGGGCCCTGCCAACATATGAGACCACACAAGATTAACAAAAGCAAAAAATTAAAGGGGTGGAGACAACTTGCCTTCCCGTTTATCCTGCCTCATATATCTCATGTAAACTATTGAACCATTTGCTAATCTTTTATCCTTGAATCCACTCATCCCTATACAAGCTAGAGTTGACTAGTTAGCTGGTGGCATTGCTTATGTTAATCCCCATGTACACATCATGATGATAAAGAAAAAGCTAGGTTACACAAAAATAATATTGTTGCTTTTGTTTGTTCTTGCATCACACACAACATAATGCATATATGGAAGTCTCCTATACCTAAGCAACGTCTACTGCATGTATATATGTTTATACTGGAGAGAGCTGGTTACTTATATAAGTTAGTAATAGTACGAGAAACTATGCATGTGATGTAGATGCGTGGACGGTGCCAGACCTTACATTGTACAAGCATTTGTTTTTCTTCCTTCTCCTTTCCTTAAGAGGAACCCGATCTTTACAACCTTGAGAGCAAAGGAAAAACATGGATCTGTAGAAATAATATGCAATAAAATATGTGGCTATACAATTAACTAAGAATAATAGAATGACACTTGACATACCTTTTCAAATATATATGTAACTCGCATAATATTAAATAAAACTCCAATTCATTCATTTGAGAATTGAGACTCACATGTTTTTTTGGTTGACTATTCCTCAGCTAATTGAACTATTGACTCCTATCAATTTCCAGTGTAACTTACGGGACCTGAGCATATAGCTTATGGATGATTTGATGTGCACATTTTCCATTAATAGTCAACTAATATGATGTTAGAATGGTACATGAAAGTTAAGTATATAGTCCCTCTATCCTAAAATATAAGATATTTTGGTTTATCCTAAGTCAAATAGTTTAAGTTTGACCAAATTTATAGAGAAGAATATTAACATCTAACACATTAAATAAGTAAATTATGAAAATATATTTTATAATAGATCTAATTATTCTTATTTGACATTTAAAATATTATTGCTCTATCTTTTTAATAAATTTGGTAAAACTTAGACCAGTTTAACTTAGGACAAAATAATTTATATTTATATTTTAGGATGGAGGAAGTACGTGGTGAAGTCAAGACCTGCGCCTCATTGCATTAGTAGATAAGAACAAATCTTTGAAAGAGTAGGTCAATGGAAATATAAATGCACTTGGAATAAATAGCAACAGTGCCAGTTTAGATCTTTACCCCAAAAAAAAAAGCTTGAACATATATGCTCTCCTCAGAGGTGTTCAGAATGTAGCTACATTGGCAACATGGACAGCCGCCAGGTCAGCATGCAAGTGTGTCCAGCCAGATTTTTCAACTGGTGCACCGAAATAAGTGGGCCGGATCGGAGCAAAAAGAGGAAAAAAAACCTGGATAGGTTATTTTATTTTGGTTCGTGAATCGCAGAAAAAGACGGCTGTTGTCACGAGAGAAATAAATTGAAATGTGAAGAAGGCGAGAGAAAGCAACATGCCCACTAGGAGCAGGACCGGAAAGGGACTATGCTACGCGCGCGGCTAGCTGTGTAAAATAGCAGGACGGATACCATGATCAGTTTCATGTATTGACATGTAAAGAAAGCTATAATAACTAGACTTGAGCTATATAAACAGTGGTTACAGAGGGCGGGATAGAGTTTGCTCGTACTTTGTATCTATCTTTTGGTAAAGACCTCTAAAGATGATCGTAGGATTCGAACTATGGCACGTCCGGCATTTTTTCCTCTCTAATTAATATATTAATACAACGATAGACAGCTCTCCTGCCAGTTCGTTTTAAAACAAAAATAAAGGTGATTGCAGTACTTTGTAATGTAGTCATTGGCTGGAGCTATGTAACTGACGAGAGAGCATAATGTCTCCTTGCTGCAAATTAACTTTCATGCAGGTTAACGCCTGCCGTGCGACGGGACTCTAAACGTGTGGCCAGCAACACCGCTCTCGCAAGTTGCAACGTGAGATCGATGTGACACTGCCCGTATACCTGCTGTATGTACCCAATGCAAGTAGACGAGAGGGGGCCAATGCAATGCGTTATTGTGTGGCTCTTGTCGATCTCAAGTTGTAGCCGCGCGCCCGGCCGTTTCTAGCTAGCTCGCTACTGTATGTACACACAGCAAGCAAGCTAAAGCGAGTAGTACAGTCAAAGGAACGCAGCAGATATACACACACACACGGGGACAAGACAATGCATCACATCGATGGCGTCGCGCGCGTCGCGTTCACATCATGCACTTGCATTGCTTCTCATCCAGCAGCAACGTCCGATGGATTGCCAACCGTCCGTGACACTGCGCGCGGGAAAAGGCACGGTTACTAAATGGAGTGTATATGTTTAGTACTGCCTAGAAAAAGCGAACCTCTACGGCCGTGAGGATTCGAATCCACGATTTCCGACCTCGCGCGTAGATTTCTTACCATCTCATATATATATATATATATATATATATATATATATATATATATATATTACATGTAATTGGGTGGGAGATGCATTTTAAGTAATCTGTGGAGGAGGACCATTTAGTACCGGGGCAAGACACCAGCCGCTACTAAATGTTATATTTTAGTACCGGGTGGTGTCATTGACCGGTACTAAACAGCCACACCATTTTAGTACCGGGCCAAAACAGATGCTAAAATGCGATATTTAGTACCGACCGGTGTCTTGGCCCAGTACTAAAATAGTTTCGAAAGTTTCCAAATTTAGACCCGGTACTATAATATCTCTGGGGCAATTTTAGTACCGGATCTAAAGTTAGCCGGTACTGACCGAAAGGATGAAAGCTTGTTTCTGTAGCAGGGTTAGTTTCTCTTGGCTGGCAGTTGACAACGACGACTACTTATTTTTGTGTCCATATATATCCATCATCATCTATCGACGCGCGTGATGATCACCCACATGCAAGCTATTAGCGCCCATGAATCATGGGCCTTAATTAACTAGTTGTTATACATCGGTGTCTTAATATAGAGTACTGTATTAATTAAGATAAGATGTGATCGTGGTGATGGGCCGTTTTAAGATACGGGAAATAATCTAGGCACGCAGCTGCTGCCGTGCCTTGCATGCTAATTGCTTTTGTATGTCACCATCAGGGAGCTGACTCTGGAATTAATTCCCGATCTCTTATATTATAAGTCTATTTTATTATAATTAGTTTCCGGTCCGGAATAAATTCCAATCTCTTATTGTACCTATAATAAGTGATAAATCTTTTATTGTACCTATCATTTCTAGTCCGGAATAAATCCATATGTAACCGAATAAAATCTAATTTTGTTGCAAATTTACGAGGGAGCAGCAATTAGGGTTGGGGGGGGGGGGGGGTTTAGCTGCATGCATGAACGGATGCAATTAGGGTGTAGCTAGTTTGGGCTGGGTATTATCCTGGCCTGAAATGGAAGCGCGAACGAAGCCGCATGCCTGATGGCCTGAGACCGGACAGTACACAGTGCAATGCACTGCATGCATGGCAGTGCAAGTCACGGCTTGTGTGCGTTTTTCTTTCAGCATCAGCATTCACTAATCAGCACGCAAATGAAGAGAGAGAGTTGCGGTTGAGAACGAAAGGAACGTCGTGCTACGAGGACCACTAATCCACATCAAAAGAAACTGGCCGGGCGCGCGCCTGCTTTGAGTAACCCGGCAGCAGGGATAAGAAAGATGAAAGGGGAAGTCAATCGAGTTTGCGTGCTTGCTCAGCTCGGTTTCCTGAACCATCCAAATCTGCAGCGCGAAGCCAAAAGAGAAGAAGAAGATTAAGAGAGAGCGAGGTTGCTAGCATCGCCATGTCAGCGAACGAGCAATCCATCCAGCTACAATCCTATTCGCTCTGTTTTCAATTATACTAGCATAGTGTCCATACGTTGATACGGGCAATATAAATTTTACCTAGACCTACATGAGATCACCAACTTTATGCTCTTTTATTTTATGTATAGGATGTGCCTTGGCCGCACGAGGTATTGAATATCCGGGTTTCAATTGGGATTCCGATTGATGGATCAAAAAATTATTGCTTGAAAATAATATTTATAACTGGAGAATGACCCGCATTTATATTATTTTTTACTTGAAAACAATATTAATAGCTGGTGAACGCATTGCATCGTGCAACTAAGACATTAAGGCACCTTGGTGGCCCCAACACCATGGACTACCCATACAGATTTCGCGTCGAGTGTAAAACCTTGAATTGGACATAGGATCATGCTAGTTTTTTTTACGGCTGCAGAATTATAGGTCTCCCCCTAGAGAACCTGAATTGGAAAAGGTAGGCTTCTGTGGATTTTTATAAATCTCACTTATCATAAGCCACAAAAGCAGCGTTTGTATCGCTGAAGTCTTGCAATTTCGATGAAGATGTCTGGATCCATCCGTGTTCCGAAACGAGATGGTTGTGGCAGGAATGGGCACATAGGAAATTAGCATGGACAGTTTAGAAGATGTCAGTATGGATTACATTGTGCAACAAAGTCGTTAAGTACCTTGGTGGCCCCAACACCATGGACTGCCGATGCAGATTTTGTGGCGAATGTAAAACCTTGAGAACTTTACCATCTGGACATGGGATCATGCTATTTTTTTTCACTGCTGCAGAATTACAAGCCTCACCCTATAGAATCTGAATTAGAAAAGGTGGGCCCTTATGGATTTTTATACAATTCTCTTATCATAGGCCACAAAGCAGCGTTTATATCGCCGAAATCTTGCAATTCCAACAAACATGTCTTGACTCACCCGTGTTCCGAGAGGAGTTGGTTGCGGCAGGAATTGTATATTGGAAGTTAGCATGGACAGTTTAGAAGATGTCAATATGGATTACATCACGCAACCAAGGCGTTAAGGTACCTTGGTGGCTCTGGCACAGTGAACTGCTGATGCAAATTTCGTGGTGAATGTAAACCTTGAGAACTTTGCCATCTGGACATGGAATCATACTAGAGTTTTTTTCACGACTTCAGAATTACATGCCTCACCCTACAGAACCTGAATTGGAAAAAGTGGCCCCATTTGGATTTTTATAAAATTTACTTATCATAGGCCACAAAGTAGCGTTGTATCGTTTAAATCTTGCAATTCCAGCGATGATGTCTGGACACATCCGTGTTCCGAGACGAGTTGGTTGTGGTAGGAATGGCACATAGGAAGTTAGCGTGGACAGCTTAGAAAATACCAGTATGGATTACATCGCGCAACCAAGGCGTTAAGGTACATTGGTTGCCCCAACACCGTGGACTGCCAATGCAGATTTCATGGTGAATGTAAAACTTTGAAAACTTTGCCATCTAGACATGGGATCATGCTAGATTTCTTTTCACGGCTGTAGAATTACAGGCCTCACCCTAGAGAACCTGAATTGAGAAAGGTTGGCCCTTGTAGATTTTTATAAAATTCACTTATCATAAGATACAAAGCAGCGTTTGTATCGCTGAAATCTTATAATTTTGACGAAGATGTCTGGACCCACCCGTGTTCCGGGATGAGTTGGTTGCGGCAGGAATGGCACATAGGAAGTTAGTGTGGATAGTTTAGAAGATGTCAGCATGGATTTTATCGCGCAATCAAGGCGTTAAGGTAACTTGGTGGCCCCGACACTGTGGACTGCCGATGCAGATTTCATGGCGAATGTAAAACTTTGAGAACTTTGCCATCCGGACAAAGGATCATGCTATGTTTTTTCATGACTGCAGAATTACAGGCCTCACCCTAGAAAATCTGAATTGAAAAAGGTGGCTCCCTGTGAATTTTTTATAAAATTCACTTATCATAAGACACAAAGCAGCGTTTGTATCGCTGAAATTTTACAATTCCGACAAAGATGTTTGGACCCACCCGTGTTCCGAGACGAGTTGGTTGTGGCAGGAATGGCATATAGGAAATTAGTATGGACAGTTTAGAAGATGTCAGTATGGATTACATCGTGCAACCAAGGCGTTAAGGTACCTTGGTGGCCCCGAAACCGTTGACTGCCGATGCAGATTTCGTGGCGAATGTAAAACCTTGAGAATTTTGTCATCTGAATATGGGATCTTGCTAGGTTTTTTCATGGCTGCAAAATTACATGTCTCATCTCAGAGAATTTGAATAGGAAAAAGTGACCCCTGTGGAATTTTATAAAATTGACTTATCGTAGACCACAAAGTAACGTTTGTATCACTGAAATTTTGCAATTTCGATAAAGATTTAGACTTATCTATGTTCGAGACGAGTTTGCTGTGGTAGCAATGGGTGTTCGTATCAATAGGATTCCGTGTGCAATTCGTGTGCCATTCCGACGAACAAAATCTTGCACCGCTTTGTTTACCTTGCATCCGTGTGCGTGAGAAAAGACACGGAGGAAGGAGCATCATGCATGGGTGAAAGCGACATGTGCTGATCTTGCCGCGGATGCTGTTGTATCACTGTGGCGCATGAGGACTGGGTGGTCATGTCAATAGGATTTATAGCTGGAGTGGAGGAGACTTGGCCCCGTTTGGCACCGCTGGAGCTTGTTGCTCCAGCGGCTTCTCACCAGCTGCCCAGAGCAGTGGCCTTCCAGAGGCGCTGCAGAGAAGCGGGGTGTTTGGCAGGGGGCTCACGCGTCGGCGTCTGGGCTCGGGGCTGTAGGCGCGAGCTCGGGTCAGGGACGGCGGGGACTCGTGAGCTCAGGTCAGAGACGGTGGCCGGCGGCGGCGGGCGCGAGCACGGGTCGGGGACTCGCGAGCTTGGGTCGGGGACGGTGAGGAATCGCGAGCTTGGGTCCGGGATGGCGGCCGGCGGCGGCGGGCGCGAGCTCGGGTCGGGGAAGGCGGGGACTCGCGAGCTCGGGTCGGGGCACCGTGAGCTCCGGGAGCTCTTCCCTTCGCGGAGCCGTCGGGTGGCGGAGCACGGGGGCCGGAGCTTGGGGCGCCGGATCTCGGGGACGGCGGCCACAGGGGCGACGGGAAGGGGCGGAGAGGACGAGGAGACCGGAGAGCACGAGGCGGAGACGGGAGAAGCGGTGAAAAGCGGGGGTCGGGCCGCTTTTCGCTCCTTTTGTTTTTTACGAAGAAAGCGAGACGCGCTTTCTCGGGCCGCGCGGGAGAAGCGACGCGTTTGTCGCAGAAGCGCTTTCTCGGGCCGTAGAAGCTGTTGATAAGCGGCCCCCAAACAGGGCCTTAGGCGTAAACTGATACGGACACGGTCAGAATTCCCAATTTTCCTACGCTCCTCTGCACAACAGAGTGATCGACGGTGTCACGTGATGACGTGACGACGGACGAAGGTAAAGCGGAACTCACGAAGGATTTGCACCGTGTTAGCTATAGGATCTGCTAGTGCGCGATTAGATTAGGAAAAGTTCTGTTTGCATTGGCTTAATCAGATAATACAGAGGGTTAGAGAGAGAGAAGAAGCACGGCAATACCTTCGTGCCCTTGAGCGGAAGCAGAAGCCGACGTGCCCGCCATTGGTGATGCAGTGCGGGAGCTCGGGGCAGTCCGGCCGTAGGCGTTCGCGCTTGCGGTGGCCAAGGTCGAGGTCGCGTGCACGGGTTCGGGTCGAGGCAGAGGGCGTCGAAGGTGCCGGCGGTGATGCTTCCCGTCGCTGACCGCGCTCGACTAGATCGGTTAGGGTTTTACTGTCGGTGGGGTGGCGGCGGCCGGTGATCCTCATCCTCAAGCCGCTGGCCCCCACCTTCTTTTTATAGCGCGGCGCCACGGGGGCCCACCAGCTGGGGTTGAGCTGGAGCGCCCCCGATCAGGGCGCATAGGTGAGGTGGCCCATCGGCCCGTTAGGGTCCGATAGGCTAGGAGATCAATCTAACAGTCTCCCCCTTGATCTCACCCTGTACCTTTCTTTTACTTTTTACCTTTTTCACGTTTTGTCATAGATTTGTGTATAGAGCATGCCTCATCGTCACGATCATCTGTCGATGGATTTATCAGCTACAATTCACGCTTCCATTCAGAAACGGATTCTTTAACCTTTTGGGCCCTTGTAGTCCGAAGATCACAGGCTATCCCTTAGCCCCACGCCGGCTACGTGTTCCTTGAACACGCTGGGTGGTAAGCCTTCGTTAGCGGATCCGCAAGCATTTTCACTGTGCTTATATGCTCGAGATTTATAATCTGATCTCGGACTTTATCTTTCACAACATAATACTTTATATCTATGTGTTTGGCAGCACCACTTGTCTTGTTGTTGTGAGCATACATTACTGCGGGCTCGTTATCGCAGTACAACTGTAATGGTTTAGATATATCATCAACCATTCTCAGACCGGGTACGAACTTCTTTAGCCAGTTCACCTGCTCTGTAGCCTCATAACACGCAACAAACTCGGCATACATTGTGGACGATGTAGTGACGGTTTGTTTGCAACTTTTCCACGATATTGCTCCCCCGGCTAGGGTGAACACATATCCTGACGTGGATTTTTTGTCATCTCCTGCGTAATCGGAATCTGAGTATCCTACGATACGCAGAGATTCTGTTTTCCTGTACGTTAACATGAGGCCTTTTGTTCCTTACAAATAGCGCAGAACCTTCTTTACCAATTTTCAGTGTTCTTGTCCTGGATTACTCTGGAATCTGCCAAGCAACCCGGTAACGTAAGCTATATCAGGGCGTGTGCACACTTGTGCATACTGTAAGCTTCCCACAGCAGAAACATATGGTACCGTTTTCATTTGATCCATCTCATGCTGAGTCTTGGGACATTGAAATTCCCCATATCTGTCGCCCTTAACTATAGGTGCAGGTGAGCACTGCATTTATGCATGTTGAATTTCTTCAGAACCTTTTCTATATATGTCTTTTGCGACAGTCCTAATACCCTTTTCAATCAGTCTCGATGAATCTCGATTCCTAGAACGAATCTTGCTTCACCAAGATCTTTCATCTCGAAATGCGAGGATAAAAACTTTTTCGTTTCTAGTAGCAGACTGACATCACTACTTGCCAGTAGAATATCATCCACATACAAGATTAGGAAGACGTACTTCCCATTCTTGAACTTTGTGTAAACGCAATTGTCCTCGATATTTTCTTTAAACCCAAATTCTTTTATTGTCTTATCGAACTTCAAGTACCACTGTCTTGAAGCTTGCTTTAGCCCATAAATCGATTTCCTCAGACGGCATCCCAATTTTTCTTTACCTTCCACGACAAAATCTTTCGGCTGTGCCATGTAGACGATTTCATCTAGATCCCCGTTCAGGAATGCTGTCTTCACATCCATCTAATGTAATTCTAGATCATAATGAGCTACAAGAGCCATTATGATTCTGAAAGAATCTTTACAAGAGACTGGGAAAAAAGTCTCGTTGTAATCAATTCTCTCTCTTTGTGTATATTCTTTTGCCACGAGTCGTGCTTTAAATTTATCTATATTCCCTTGGGAGTCATATTTGGTTTTGTAGACCCGTTTGCAGCCTACTGTTTTGGCTTCTTTAAGAATTTCCTCTAAGTCCCATACTTTGTTTGTACTCATCGATTTATTTCATCTTCCATGGTATCAAGCCATTTCGATGAATGTTCACTTCTCATGGCTTCTTCAAATGAAGTGGGATCATCCTCCATTTGAATTTCTTCACTATTATAGACTTCATAGTCGTTAGAAATAGCGCGCTTCCTTGTTCTTTGAGGTCTCCCGTGAGCCTGAGCCTGCGGTGCCTCGTCTATTTGGGGCTGCTGTTGCTCCTCTTCTTGTGCGGCAATGGGCTCGTCAAGAGCCTGATGAATAGGCTCCGCTTCCTCATTCATCGTTACCACAGAAGGAGCCACTACACGTGTTGGCAGCGCAGTGACTTGCACTGGCGGTGCAGACACAGCGGGCAGCGGGAAGAAAGATTCCTGAATCAGGGATTGGGTGTATACACCCGCTTCTCCTCAAGATCAATCTTCCTTGCTGTGCCGCTCCCCCAGATCATTTGATCCTCAAGGAAAACTGCATGTCTCGTTTTTACAAATTTCGTGGATCTGTCTGGGCAGTAGAAACGAAAACCCTTTGACCTTTCTGGATAGCCAATAAAAT
Organism: Panicum hallii; assembly: GCF_002211085.1. NCBI lineage: Eukaryota > Viridiplantae > Streptophyta > Magnoliopsida > Poales > Poaceae > Panicum > Panicum hallii. The sequence continues at coordinate 2,094,518 of NC_038043.1, read as the reverse complement.
GGCAAGACACCGTTTTGGAATCTAGTTTTGCAATGGTCGGGTTAAACACTTTTGCCTCAGCAGAACTCCCCTACACCCGCAGGTGATTCAGTGAGGGTACTCTTCCTGTCCACATTTCATACGGCGTTTTCGGCACCGATTTACTTGGAACTCTGTTGAGAATGTGAATGGCGGTTTTCAGGGCCTCCATCCATAAACTCACTGGCAACGTAGAGTAACTGATCATGCTTCGCACCATATCCATTAGGGTGCGATTGCGTCTTTCAGCCACTCCGTTCTGCTGAGGTTCGCCCGGCATCGAGTACTGGGCTACTATGCCTTGTTCCATCAGGAACTTTGCAAAAGGTCCTGGGACTTGGCCATATTGGGTATGTCGACCGTAGTATTCCCCTCCACGATCGGATCTTACGATTTTAATCTTTAAATCGTGTTGATTTTCTACTTCGGCTTTGAATATTTTAAATTTATCCAAAGCCTCCGATCTTTCTTTAATTGGATAAATGTATCCATAACGGGAATAATCGTCTGTGAATGTTATGAACGAGTCATAACCATCCACGCTCTTTACATTAAACGGACCACAGATATCTGTGTGAATTATTTCTAATACACCTGTGCTCCTCTTAGCATTTTTCTTTATTTTCTTAACGAATTTGCCTTTTATGCACTCAATGCATTGTTCTAAGTCAGAGAACTCTAATGGAGGAAGAATTTCATTTTTAATTAATCTCTCTATTCTCCCCCTCGAAATGTGGCCTAAACGACAGTGCCATAATTTCGACGACGCATTTTGAGTTCTCTTTTGTTTTCTATTCGCGAGTGTAGACGAGAATACATTCGCATTGTTATCGCATACGGAATTCACACTGTCGCGTAACGATATCAAATAAAGATCATTCTTTCTGAATGCAATGGAAATAACTGTATCATTACATTCAATCAAACACCTGCCATCTCCAAATAGACAGGAATAACCATCTTTGTCCAGACGAGACACACTAATCAAATTTCTGTGTAAAGAAGGAACAAATAAAACATCTCTAAGAACAATATTGAAGCCAGTGTCGAGTTCCAAATGAACGTCTCCTACTGCTTCAACGTCTGCCTGAGCTCCATTTGCCACTCTAACTTGCTTTTCGCTTCTTTGAGTGGTTCTCGTCGAATGGAATCCCTGCAACGAATTTGCAACATGAACAGTTGCTCCTGAATCAATCTACCAAGTGGTTTTTGAATATTCTATATACAAGGATTCATTTACAAATGAAATAACGTTCTCACCTCTCTTCTCCATGATCATCTTTAGATATTTGTGACAGTTCTTCTTATAGTGTCCCTTTTCCTTGCAATAGAGGCATTGGTCCTTATCAACTAGAATCTGTCCTTCTTGAGGTTTGTGTTGTTGAGAGCTTTTACCTTTAGAGGAGGACGAAGAAGAAGATGAAAAATTGCCTTTAAAGTTGGCATGCTTCTTCTTGTTCACATAGTTTAAGGATCCGCCGGTGGTGGACCTTATCCTTTCCTCCTCCTGAACACACATCGCAATAGTCTTTTCTATGTCCCAAGTTTGTGGTTGGGTGTTGTAATTGACAACAAAAGTGTCAAATTCTTTTGGCAACGAAGCAAAACCAGATGGACAATATGATCCTCCTTGAAGGCAAGGTCCAATGATTTAGCTTGTTGTTCTGATTGACCATGCGATGAATGTGTTCTCTAATGCCACCGCCAGTGTATCTTTCTGAAACCAGTTGTTTGATCAACTGGGTTGCATAAGTCTTTGAAGAACCAGTGTATTGGTTCTTTAATTTTTCAAGATATTCTATAACGGTGGCACAATCTGGGATTGAGCCCATAATTGCAGGCTCAATCGTGTTCTTTACCACTGCCAAACACTTCTTGTTGGCAGGGAACCATTTTGCATAAAGTCTCTCATAATCTGCTCTTGCTTTCTTATAAGCAAGCTCTGTTTGCTTCCAAGAAGCATCTGTGTCTGTGTCCTCTCTCTCAGGAAGCACAGGCTCTGTAGGAGTCGGTGTAGCTAGGACCCAATCCAATTCACCCATGATGAAATAGAGGTCCAGCTTTCTGTACCATTCATTGTAATTGTCTCCCTTTAATATGGGAATATCGTTGATGGAAAACATCATTGATACTCCTCCTGAAAAACATTCATGAGTGGTGAAAACATTAAATTAAAGTCAAATAAATTATTGCATATGTATAAATACGACGTTGGTCATAAATTAAAATATGCAATATCCTTGTGTATTAAAACTAAAACACCGTTGGGCAGAATTAGAATTAATACATGACAATGATCTATTGAAAATATAAGGCAGAATCTCTTTTGTATTAAATCTAGAATACCGTTGGGCATAAATAGAAATAATACAGGAAAATATCTATTAAGGATAATGCAGTAGAAATTGCAATATTATCACTTGTTAACGTTGGTCAAAAGATAATAATATTACAATTCAGAAAAATATCTATTTGCCTTAAAAAGTTTAAATTATCCCGTTGGTTCAAATTTAAATAATAAGGTAAATATACATTAAAGTGGATCTATTTAATCTTTGCAGCGGAAAAACTGTAATTCTATCAAAAAAATGTCTAAAGTTGTCTTTTATAAACAGTGCATCAAAGTTCATTCAAGATTTGAATTTGAAATGCATCAAATTCATTCAAATTCTATTGGAAACTCAATTCTGTAAATTAAAAAACTGATACACTGTGGATTCCTTGAAAACCAGCCCAGCCGGCCCACTCCTTCCGCGAGGCCCAGCATGAAAACGGGCTCACTTGCGCGCGCGCACGCGCTCGGCCTGCTAAGGCCCGGCCCGCCTCCCCTCGCGCACCGCCGCGCGGGCGCTCGCGCGTTTGGGCGAGAAAACCTGGGCCCGGGCCGCGCTTTCCCTTCCCCGCCTGGGCCAAAAGAAGCCCGATGCGTCGCGGCTCAACGGCAACCGTCTGATCAAGATCGACGGCTGCGCGTGGTTCTCGGCCGATCAAAACCCCCCTCGCCGCTCGCTCCCCCGAAACCCTAGATCAGTTCCTCTCTTCCCCCGGCGCCTTCGTCTTCCTCAGCCCGAGCGAGCGAGCGAGAGCAAGAGCGACGGCCGGCCGAGCGGCGCCACGGCGAGCCCCCTTGCCGGCGCGCGCGTCCACCGCAAGGTGTGTGCGCCGCCGTCGAGGGGCTTCACCGTGGTGCCCAGAGCTTCACCGTGGTGCCCAGATCTGTGGCACGGCGAGCTGCCTTGCGGCGTGCTCGCACGGCTTCTGTCCGCGCGAGGCCCAAGGCCTCGCGGGATCTGGTCGGCGCACCGGCGTCCCGCGCACGCCGACGGTGGGCGGCGCAAGGTGGACCAGGTAAGTGATCCTTGGATTGTCGCCCCCTTTCTGTGTGAGATCTAGGGTTAGGGTTAGGGTTTCGCGGGTTTTGCACTGGGTTTTCTCTGGGATCTTTTCTGGGGTTCTTTTCTACTTCATTTTCCAATGCTAATCAACGCAAATAGCTAGGACCTCTGATACCATTGTTAGCTATAGGATCTGCTACTGCGCGATTATATTAGGAAAAGTTCTGTTTGCATTGGCTTAATCAGATAATACAGAGGGTTAGAGAGAGAGAATAAGCACGGCAATACCTTCGTGCCCTTGAGCGGAAGCAGAAGCCGACGTGCCCGCCATTGGTGATGCAGTGCGGGAGCTCGGGGCAGTCCGGCAGTAGGCGTTCGCGCTCGCGGTGGCCGAGGTCGAGGTCGCGTGCACGGGTTCGGGTCGAGGCAGAGGGCGTCGAAGGTGCCGGCGGTGATGCTTCCCGTCGCTGACCGCGCTCGACTAGATCGGTTAGGGTTTTACTGTCGATGGGGTGGCGGCGGCCGGTGATCCTTATCATCGAGCCGCTGGCCCCCACCTTCTTTTTATAGCGCGGCGCGACGGGGACCCACCAGTTAGGGTTGAGCTGGAGCGCCCCCGATCAGGGCGCATAGGTGAGGTGGCCCATCGGCCCGTTAGGGTCCGATAGGCTAGGAGATCAATCTAACACACCGTACTTTAGAAATTAAATTAAATTATATGTATATCATTTTACAAAAGATACATAATTTTAATATATATTATATACGTACTTAGAAAATCCAAAACGATCAGTAATTTGAGACGCTGGGTGTATGGATCGAGCCCACGTGCCATTGGGGATTTCTCCGTGGCTCTTGGCAGTAGTAGGTTCATGGTCGGCTGGCTACAGAGAAACAGAGGTGAACATTATTATTATTAAATAACAACATAGATAGATAGAAAATGCATGGCAATATGTTATTTGAAACGAGCGAATTAACCAGCAGCGTATCGGTATCATTGGCTACTCCGGCCGGCATGCATGCCGTTGGCTAGCTAGGTGCATGCACACGCGACCCGCCGCGCCGCCCGGCCGGCCGGCCGCGGCCGCCCAGTGGAGAGGAGGAGGGATGGATCCACGTGAGAGGAACGGCGGCGCCGGCGTGGGGCACGACGCACGATCCCATGCCTGCCAACGAGGCAAACGAGCCCATGCGCCTGGCCTCGCATGCCATCGAGATACGTACTAATAATCCAAAGGTCACCGTACGATCTTGTGCATGCTTACTTCTTGATTTGCGTCGTCGCGGCGAGATGTATCATCGAGCTGCCGTCGAAAGGGTCGTACGTCGTCACCGTCGCCCTGCAACCTGCAAAGCTGCATGCTGCAACTGCAGTGCAATAATGCAACGGATCGGATGCAGTGATATGGAGTGTGTCTATCTATCCATCCATCCGTGCCTCTAGACTAGTACCCGTGGCCAAGTACTGCAAGGCGAGGCTGCCAGTGGCCAAGTACTCTCCGAGATAGATTGGCTTATTACTGCACATAATCGGTGCTAACTGCCTTTGTCGAAGTACCCGTGATCTCGAGTATACAGTGGGCGCGAATAATGCACTTCTTCACCTAGAACGTGTAGCGTTTTAGCCATGACCTCCATTCCATATGACAATGACTTTTGGTAACTTTTCCCTGTCAACTTAATCCTAAACACCAGCCATATATGCTGCCGTGACGATAGTGAATAAAGGCCAAGAGCACACAAGAGTCAAGACGTCCTACATGGCCAACCTGCAGGATATGGCAGGCAGCTGGGCCAGAGGAGATATTATTATTCGGTACATATCGTTATCGGCCGGCTGACGATGACCGGAGCTGCAAATTGCACCCGTATACACACACTACTGCAAAAACGATTTGTAGAAATACCTCAAATTTTTTAGAGACGGATCAAGGTATTATCAATTCTAACAAATAGGACGCGAGTACTGTAACAACCAAGCCGCCTCTGTAAATATATTTGAAGGGAAGACTCACCCCCTCAGCCGCCTCTGTAAACTCACACACTACTATAAAAACGATTTGTAGGAATAACTCAAATTTTTTAGAGACGGACCAAAATATCACCCGTTCTTACAAATGGGGCGCGGGTACTGTAACAACCGAGCCACCTCTGTAAACTCACACACTACTAAAAAATGATTTGTAGGAATACCTCGAATTTTTTAGAGACGACCAAAATATCACCCGTCCTTACAAACTAACGGAAGGGCTAAGAACCAAAATAGAATTTGTTTTTAGATCAAATAAGAAAGTTCAATCGAAAAAACCAAGAAACTAAGCTGAACTTTTGCAAGGGTCAGGAAACTAATTTACTTCTTTCATTTTAGCTGCAAGAGATTTGCGGGGTTTACCAAATACCAAGAGGTGAAACAATTGGCAAACAGCCCCTCGCGAAAAATAGAAACGATCAAGGACCAGTTATGGGCCTACATCTATGTGGGGCCCAAAATGGCCCAACACCACCAGCCGGAAACGCCCCGAACAACCAGCTGACGGGCCCCACCACCGTCGGCAAACAAAACCAGACACGAACGACTACACGGGCCCGAACCCAGACGGACCCAGCCACGCGCGCCCCACCGCCAGACCCGAACGAGCCAGCATGGCGGCCGCCCGCGCCCAGGTGATCCGCGCGCTGCTCGCCAGGTGCTCGGCGAAATGCCCCCGCCGCTCCTCGTCCCCCTCCCCATCTTCCTCCTCCGCCGCCTCCTTCTCCAGCATCCGGGGCACCGCTCCCTCTCCCTCCGCCCCCTCCCCGCTCTACCGCCGCCTCTTCCCAGCTTCGCAGACGCAGACGCGATCCCTGGCGAGCGAGGCCGCGCGGGGCGGCGTCGGCGGGCGCGAGGGCGAGGAGGAGGAGGAGGAGGAGGCGCGGGAGTGGGCGGTGGAGTGGGAGGACAGCGAGGACGACGGGTACGACCCCGAGGTACGGCCATGCGCGGCCCTTCTAAATCCTCTCCCCGTTTGTAGCGGGTTGCGGAGCGCGGCTGCCTCTGAGTCTCTGACCATGCATCGACTTGTCCTCCAGATCGGCGACGGCGGGGACGGCGGCGGGGTCGTGCTGCGGGACGTCAAGTGGGGGGAGCGCGCCCTCGCCGCGGCCCAGGAGGTCCTCGCGGGCCACTTCGGGGATGACGTCGAAATGTTCGCCTTCAAGGTGTCGCCCAAGGGATACGTCTACGTGCGCCTTGACAAGCTCACCAACATGTCCGTGACCCATTCCTTCTAGGCTTTAGCTGTTGTTCCACATGCATTGCTTGGTCTCGCTTATACTCATGATATTGTTGTGCTTGCCCATGAGGGGTTCATAAATTGCATGATTGGGTTCAGTGTCACCGAATGCAGTTGGTGGCTAGTTCTCTCCAGTTTAGAGTTTGTGCATAGGCAATGAGGAGTTTGTGTGAATGGAGGGTTCACTGTGACCCACCGCAGTTGGCTAACACAGAAGTTATATCCTTAGTCAGCAACTCACAGGTTGGGGGTTGTTCTCCGAGAATTCAGTGCCCAATTTGATGCCTTAAGCGTTCTTGTTCCCTCATACGTGATGCCATTTCGTGTTGCTGTGAGATACCATGATAATGTTAGTTGTTAGCAACTTAGCATTATAGCATGTTCTGCGTGCTTCAGTCTATCTGTTATTAGCTGGTAGTGTGATTGCATCTCTGTTCATTTGTGATTGTTGTGTCATGCGTTGCTGTATTGTGCCGTTCTTAAATCTGTAGCTAGCACCAGATTGTCTTTATCATCAATCCTGATCATCAAATTCTCTACCTTTTCTTATGAGAATGTTAACAGGTATGGGTGCCCTGATATTGAGGAAATAGAGAGCTTCAATAGGCTCTACAAGCAGAAATTGGATGAGATCATTGAAAGAGGCGAAATACCTCTGGACCTGGCAGTTGAGGCAAGCTACCTGACCGAATTTGCAACCCAATTGATGCATTTGCAGCTCACACTTACAGAAAAAGTACTTGTTTGCTTTGGTCATTGCAGGTCTCATCACCGGGTGCAGAGAGGCTTTTGAAGGTGCCTGAGGATTTGGATCGCTTCAAGGACATGGCTATGAGGGTGCAATACCTTGTTGAAGGTGATAACAACCTTGTCTCGAAGCAGAACCTACTGAAGGATGGCATCTTCTTGCTCGAGTCGGTTGACACTCGAGCTGAGCACTGCATCTGGAAGCTGGCAGATGTCAAGGAGAACAGAGCCGAAGCTGGGAAAGGAAGGCCATTGAACAGGAAGCAGAAAGACTGGAGGCTGCAAACTTCATTCCCATCGGTGAAGAAGGTGACCCTGTACTTGGACTCCAACTAGCAACGCCTATATAGTTTAGAAAGGTTAAGGCTTCCAAAAACTGTCATACTCGGAGTCATGCTTACTCTTCAAGAGTTAAGAAAGAGCAGCATTATCTATTTATTCTTAGAGTTGCCCACTGGCTGTGTCAGATTAGTGAGGCATATTTTTTTGTAGAGGCTGGTTACCTTGTACGTGATCACAATCTCATATACAGAGATTAACTTGGGTGATCCGAAGTCTGCACTGCTTGCAGCTCTAATGTTTTGTGCATACTGTTTCACCTCTCATGCTTTATTGTGCCACAAGAATGGCAGGTCATTTGCTATACATCACTTAGCCAACATATTAGCATTATCGGAAAAAAAAAGGCTTGGAGTCATGTTTTTCCAGTGTCTGAAGCATACAGATAAGCCAGAATCAGAATGCTGGTTTCCTTTAGAAAGTTACAGTAATAGGCGTAATAGCAAATTGCATGGAAATTCACGAAACAGCTGGACATGAACGCGTATGGCTGAACTGGACTTTGCATGAGTTTGGTAGTAAAACAGTGGCTGAAGCTTAGAGTATCACTTGGCAACAGATGAACATTGCATCCGTTGAGTAGAATAGTTGCAGATGCAAAAACTCGTTGAACTCAACATCAGCTAAATGAGCATCCTCAAATTAGACTAATTTGTGACGTAAAACAAGTACAGAACAGCAAGTACAGAACAGCAAGTATCCATTCTTTATTCACTATTTCATCGTACATGTTTTGCAACTCTCATCACAAAGTGTTCTTATTCATTTGCAAGTCAACCTTCACAAATCACAATTCACCTTAAACACCTTACACAGTCAGGCTCCACGCCGGCTCCTCTTGAGAAACCTTGCCGGACTGAACGGCGCAAGGTCGACGATCTTAGCCTTGCCATCGAGGATGAGCTCCGCCAGGGCCGCGCCGGTGGCCGGACCGTTGAGGATGCCCCAGCAGCTGTGCCCGGTGGCCACATAGCACCCCTTCACCCCCGGCATCTCCCCGATGACCGGCATCCCGTCGGTGGTGCACGGCAGGTAGCACGCCTGCTCCGCGACCACCTCCGCACCCTCTTCCTTCTTCAGCTGGCTGGACACCTTCCCGGCGATCTTGTGCAGCATTGCAATTGAGTTGGGTTCACCTGTGATTGTTGCGGGATCGTCGGGCGGGTTCTCTTCCTTGGTCATTCCACATATGTACACCTCCCCTGAATTCAGAGAGACACGAACAGCAAGAACAAGGTAAGCAAATCGCGCAATTCAGATCAGCAATTCTTCATGAATTCAGCGGGGTAGGTGGCGGCAATGGTGTACCGGTCGGCCGTGGGTACACCTCGGGGTCGAGCATCTTGGCACCGGGCTCCGGCTGGTAGCTGAGGAAGAGGCAGTGCGGCGTGATGTTCTCGGGCTCGCGCGGCCCCAGCAAGATGCTGTGCGCCTTGAGCCCGGACACGTCGAACACCTCGCTGACCACCTCGAGCCGCCCGGACCACGGGCCGAGCGCGAGCACCACGGCGTCGGCGTCCACCACGCCGTCGCGCCCCTTCACCGCGACGCCGGCGGCGCGGCCGTCCCGGACCACGACGCGCTCCACCTCGCCGATGACGACCTCGGCGCCGGACGCGGCGAGGACGGCCTTGGTGAAGAGGCCCGGGTGGACCTGCGCGGTGGTGTCCGGGGTGCCGAGCTCCCGCGGCGGGGCCGCGGAGGCCGACGGGTCGACCCACGCCGGGAGCATCGGGTGCGGCGAGGCGGGCTTGGGAACGGAGGGGACGCAGACGGAGAGCGTGTGGACGGGGCGGTAGCCGTAGGCGTCGACGCCGCCGAGGTCGGCGGCGAGGCGGCGGTGGAGCGCGTAGGAGGCCCGCGCGAGCGCGGAGAGCCCCGGGGTGGAGTCGCACCAGTCGAGGGCCAGGAAGCCGCCGGCCTTCCCTGAGGCGGCGCACGCCGGGGCGCACCTCTCGACGAGGGTCGGGACGGTGGGCGACACGGCGTGGGTGGAGAGGAAGTAGGCCGTGCACGCGCCCACCACGCCCCCGCCGCAGATGACCACGCGGCGGGGCGGGGCGGCGGCGGCCGGCGCGGCGGACATGGGCGGCGGCGCGGGGTGGGGGCGGGCGCCGTGGAAGGCTGGAGGCGAAAGTGTGTGGATTGTGGAAAGAGTTGCGTCTGTGCACGCGATGTAGGCGTGTAGCTGGTTCAGGCGGGTGGCGGCACACGTTGGCTCTACTCTTCCTCTACTGAATTCAGACTGATAACTGAATCGCAAAGCCCATACCGGGTTCATCTTCGATCAATGGGATTACGGTTACAGCGGCTGCTGCTGACTGCCCACCACTAGTTTGCACAAAAAATGCCATCTTTTTCAGTAACAATGCACTCGTATTCTAATTTGTGCAGTTTAATTGTTTCTGCAGCACACTGAGTTTCTGATTTGGTAACGCGACTGAAACGCTTCCTCACTTCCTGAATTGCAAGTGCGCTACTGATTCGCCCAGGAGGAGAGAACTGACTCGGGGCAATCTGAATCTTGACTGCTCATGATCTAAACGAACTCGCAGGGAACACCCCGCCTCTGTACGGTGGTTCGTCGCATTATAGAGAAAATATTTTTCGCACAGTTACGCTTTCAATTAGTCTCACAAATGTGATTGAATTTGTTCTCGAAATTTTACTCAGGTAGTTTTAAGAATTTTCATCACCTTCAACTTTTAAGAATTTTTCCGGAGACAGGCCATTTTCACGCTTTCAGCTGACACTCCCATTACCCCACCTTTTCCGCTCTTTTGCCTCCTTCGCGGCGGGCGGCAACCGCGAAGGCCGCACCACTCCCACCGCCATAGGACGCCGCCTCCGCCGCTACATGGGGACGAAATGGAAGCGGAAAGTGAGCCTCTTCGACGTGGTCAACGACTACGAGGCCTCCGTGTCCGCCCTCTCCGCCAAGCTCAGCCGCGCCTCCATCAACGGCGCCGCCGCGGCGGCCAACCCGCCGCCGTCCGTCAACCGGTGGAACCGGCGGCCCTACTCGGCGCGGTAGCTCAAGCTCCTCGAGGAGCGCCGCGCGCTCCCCGTGTGGCAGCAGAAGGACGAATTCCTCCGCGCCCTCCGCGACAACCAGACCCTCATCCTCGTCGGCGAAACCGGATGCGGCAACACCACCCAGGTACGACACATTTGTGCTATTACGCCTCCACACATACGCGTTGCTTAGGTAGCTGGGTGGTTTGCCTTTTTTTTTGGAAAAATTTCCGTTCTTAATCACAATCGTTATTGGTTGGTTGCTAGCACTGGGAGAGGGATGTTGTGGAGGCTGCGACTTGTTGTTTAGTCCATCGATTAGGTTTCTTTGTGAGTGGGAGTCGTAGCTGGCGCGGTGAGGCTATGCCTATTGTGTCTGGATTAGTTTTTTTTTCCAGAGGGAAGGCCGTAGAGGGGCCTCCCGGTGCCAGCGCCGGGGCCTGATTATGTAATTCTGGATTAGTTCCTGGGCCTGATTATGTATCTCGTGCTTATGCTTGATTTGCTCTAGAATTGATTTGTATGATGTGGAACAGATCCCCCAATTTGTACTGGAGGCTGAAGACTTGGGCAGTCACCCTGCTGTTGCCTTGCAATGCAGCTGAAGGTTTTTGAACCTTGTCCAGCTTCATCGAGAGGAGGAGGTCCTCCTTGCAGGAAAATTATTGTGTCGACAAACATTGCTGAGACATCCCTAACCATTGATGGTATAGTTTATGTGATAGACCCAGGGTTTACCAAACGTAAAGTTTACAATCCAAGGATTAGTGTGGAGTCCCTCTTGCTTTCACCAATTTCCAAGGCAAGTGCCCATCAGAGAGCTGGGCGTGCGGGAAGAACGAGACCTGGGAAATGTTTCAGGCTGTACACAGAAAAGAGTTTTAATGAGGAGTTACAACCACAGACCTACCCAGCAAGCATGCTATCAAACCTGGCATATACTGTTCTTACCTTGAAGAAGCTTGGAGTTGATGATTTAGTGCATTTTGACTTTATGGATCCTCCAGCACCGGAAACAATAATGAGGGCCTTCGAAGTTTTAAGCTTCTTGGGGGCACTTGATGATGAAGGAAACTTGACACCTTTGGGTGAAATGATGAGCGAGTTTCCACTGGACCCACAGATGTCAAAGATGCTTGTCATCAGCGCAAAGTGCAACTGTTCCAATGAGATTGCAACAATTGCTGCCATGCTGTCAGGTGTGTCAATTAATACCTCGTAACCAAATTGCTTCCACAGCTGCATCATCTTGTACTATTTTGCTTGCATTGTTACCATCTGCAAGCAAAGTGTCAGGTTTCTAGCATGTGAGCTTGCTTGCAGAGTACTGCATGTACGCTTAACAACATCTTCTTTACATCTTTTCGATGGGCTGTCTTGAGCAACTGCCATTCACCAGGCTTTTGGTCTACATGACCATACAGTGTAGGCTGATGCAGCTAGTTGCTGTTTGTTTGGTTACCCTGTCAAAACAAATGATATAGATATCATCTCGCCTCTTTGCATTTGCTAACCAGTCTGGACTTTGTTTGTTACCACCATGTTCTTTCTCTAGCACCAAATTGCTTCCTCCAGCCCAGGGAGGCTCGAAAGGCTGCTGGGGAGGCGAAGGCTCGATTTGGCCACATTGATGGGGACCATCTGGCCCATCTGAACGTCTACCACGCCTACAAGAACAACAGTAAGTGTGTAGCCCTTTTCTTCAGCAGGAACGCTAGGGGTTTGGATTAGTCTGACCCATTTAATCCATGCATCCTAGTTGTTTTGATTTACCGACTGTGGTCGCACTTCAGTTCCTACTTTAAGTGGGCATTTGACCAGCGTCTTTCCGCTGCCTAATCATCCTCTTGTTGACAATGCAGATGAAGATCCCCAGTGGTGTACTGACTATTTCATCAATGCCGGAGCACTTAAGTACGCCGACAATGTTAGGCAGCAGCTTGTTGGCATCATGACCAGATTGGGCCTCAAGATGTGCAGCCAGGACTTCAACAGTCGCACGTACTATGCCAACATCCGTAAAGCACTGGTTGCAGGGTATTTCATGCAAGTCGCGTACCTGGAGCAAAACGGACATTACATGACCGTAAAGAATAACCAGGTTTGTGTTTTGCTGTCCAAGCTATGAGATTGTCTGTGCAGGGTGATGCATCGCGGCCCTGTCGTTGTAACCCTTTTCTGCTTCCGCCAGATCGTCCATCTTCACCCCTCGAACTCTATGGACCATAGGCCGCAGTGGGTCATCTTCGACGAGTTCGTCTTGACCGCCAGGGGGGTTTCATCCGCACCGTCACTGACGTGCCCGGGGAATGGTAAGCTGTTTAGCTGAACAGAGCAGGGTCGCTTGTGAACGCGACAGGCTGGTGATCTTTTTGCACCGTATGTGCAGGCTGATTGATATCGCTCCACACTACTACGACCCGAGCAATTTCCCGTCGTACAAGGCGAAGGGAGAGGGAGACAGCCATAGCTAGAGGCCGAACCTTTCTACTCGGATCTAGCTAGTAGGCAGCTGGCGAGCTTTTGGAGTTCCATGGAGTTATCCCCAGGTCATGAAGGTGAACGGACCGGGTGGCGAGGGAAGCCCTGCTCACTGGTGATGTAGGAAGCATGAGCAAGGGACCGTTGGTTGGCCTGTGGCGCCACCTCCATTGGTGAAGCTTGGCTCGAGCTTGTTCTTGGGTGCCTGAAGGAGGAAGAAATGAAGAAACTAAGGGGAAGCCCTTGCTTCAAGCTCCCGGGAGCAGGGATTAGTTCTTGAATGAATTTTGGATGGACCAAATCAATTGACTTAAGAAAAAGAAAGTTAGGCATAACATATTAACATCCCTAGCACTTGATAACAGCCTCTGGATGATTAATTGTGCATCTGTCTCGGAATCTTTGGAGGATCAGACGTTTGGAAGGATCATCTGAACCTGAGCGTCAAGTAAATTTTAATTTGTTCTTCACTCGTGCGGTCTTTGCTTGGTCCACCTCATCTCTAATTTTTACCTGATGATGTCGTTCGGACTTCTGAATGCTTCATTCAGAAGTCGGTCGGTCGGAATGTCTCCCACCGACATAACGGGCCCACTTGATGGTTAGACCTTGCAACCCCACCTGCCAGCAATCAACGTGGAGACTGGAGAGAGGTTCGTGTGATCCTCGGCTGAAACCCACCCCACATCCCCCGTGGCGGGAAAATTTCATTCCCCCCAAAACCCACCCCAAATTCCCCGTTCCCCGGCTGTCTTCTCGAGGAAGCCAACCTCGCGCCCGCGGCGGCGATCGGCGGCGCCATGGTGTTCCTGCAGCGCAGCCGCCCCGCCAACCCCCGCAAGCGCCCGCCCCCACCGCCCGACGCGGAGCCCCCGGGGGCCGCCGGCGCCGACTCCTCCGCCGCCGTCGACGCGGCGGCGGCGCTGCTGGCGGACGCGGGCTGCACGCTCCTCGTACCGCCGCACCAGGCCCCGCCGCTCCCCTCGCCGCACGCCTTCGCGGCCTGCCTTGGGCGCGCGCTCTCCGCGGACCCCTCCGCGGCCCCGCGCCTCCTCGCGGGCGTCGCCGCCTTCGCGGCCGCCTCCCCCGCGCGGCTCCGCCAGCTGCTCCTCCCGGCGGCCCCGCACGCCCCGAGCCTCGCGCGCGCGCTCCTCTCCGTCCCCGCGCTCCAGCCGGGCCTCCTCGCGCTGCTCCTCGAGAAGCTGCCCGAGCACTTCGACGACGGCGGCGGCGGGGCGCTCGACGGATTGCCGCTGCAGGACGACGTGGGGAGGCTCATCGTCTCGCAGTTCCGGTGGCTGGACTTCCTCGCCGATGCCGACGCCTTCGTCGAGAAGCTCGTCGAGGTGCTCTCCGTGGCGCCGCCCAGGCTGAAGAAGGAGATCATCGGCTCGCTCCCGGAGATCGTCGGGGACCAGAGCCATGCCGCCGTGGTAGTCGCGCTGGAAAAGCTCCTGCAGGAGGACTCCGAGGTTGTCGTCGCCGTGCTCGACGTGCTGTCGGATCTTAACCTCAACGAAGAGTTGCAGGAGCAGGTGATGCTAGAACATTTTCTTCTGCTCTGTTTTGTATGTCTTTCAGGGAACTTTTGTTTTGTACATATCATATGATGATGTGGCCTGAACAATTTTCTTATGATCTTGTTGAACACTTTGTAGGCGGTGACTGTTGCGATATCGTGCATCCGGACAATTACTCCAGACCAGATGCCGCATTTGCTCAGGTTCTTGCTGCTGTCTGCTACACCAGCCAATGCTGGGAGGATAATATTGCAGATCCGCGAGCAGCTGAGGTTTGTTGGTGTTGTGGATCCATGGGCTGCTCGAAGCAAGAAGCTGAAAGGGAAGGCATCGGCGAATAGCACTGATGGGGCAATACTTGATACGCTGAGATCTGGCCTACGGTTTAAGAATGTAAGTTATTTGAATCTTCAATTCTTCAGTTTATTTATTTTGCACTGTATGTTGAAGCTTAACCTTGGCTGTGCATTTTTGTGAATAAACTATGCAGATGCTTTGTGAGGCTTTCTTGAAGGAGCTGAAGACAGTTGACCATCCAAAGGATCATAAAGTGATTGATGTTTGGCTTATCATGCTCATCTATGCCAATGGTGGTGCTCGGCAGAAAAGTGCAGAAAAAATATTGAAGTCCAAGATTTTGCGGGGGTGCATACGAGAGACACTGTTTGATCAATGCATTCGTGGGAACACTGAACTGGTCAAGGTTAGTTCTTCATTTTATTGCAATGATGGTACAATAGCAGCATATGATTGACTATTCATGCTAGTTCAGAGTCTAAATGGTACATGGTTTAACTTGAATCAGGAACATTTCATGTCGTTCCTCTCAGTGAGCGATTACTTGTTGGCTTGCAAGGAAGAGAAAGCTAGAGAGTTTGCATCCTATTTGTTCACAGCACTGTTTGAAGAATTCACTGATACGTATTCCAGGCAAGAGGTACTCCTTGGCTGCCAATACCTCTGTCTGTCATGATCACTGGCTAAAAAATTGAGAATGTCTTATATATGATGATGGCACGATATACTCTATGATTTCTGAAACATTCAATTTTGTAGAAAATTCAGACAAGTTGTGGTGCAAGTACAAATGCATAATAGGTGGATATATATATACTTACTGTGAATTAGCACTTTTCATTGAATGCCTATGTTCAGATCCATCGTATGAAAAATACATTAAAAAAACATGTTATTAAGCACATAGCATGTCTTCGTGCTCGATGGAATGTAGTACTTAACAATACTTTAGGTAGAAGAGTGTTAAGATTGATGATGATGAAGTAATTTGGAAAACTACTTACAGTTGAAGAACTTAATTTCATCTGAAATTTGTGTTCATGACCTGGGTCATGTTCAGGTCCCATAGAAGCAGTGAAGTAAGTTGTTTGATATGTTTTATGTCCAGGTAGCATAGCCTTGGGAGGGATTCTTTAGTTGCAACCTGGTACTGCTTTCAGTTTGTTGTACCTTTTTTTTTGCTTCAAGTGGTTGGCAAAAACCATGGAATTTGGAGGTGATTTCTTACGTGTTAACTGTTAAGCCAAAGAGATTTAGTCCATGCAACTTTCTTGCACATGGAATGGAATTGATTATACTTGATTGCTAATTGTCTGTCCTATTCTGTGCCATTTTATCTGTTCTTCATTTACTAATGAGTATGCCATTTTTTGCAGCTTGTAGGCTCATTGGTCGCTCATATAGGTTCTGGGGTCAGCTACGAAGTTTTGTCTTCTCTGGATATCATGATTTCTCTAACATCCAACAACTCCGAAGAGTTGATTCCTATATCTTCACATATAACCGGTAATATACTTTCCTTTGTATTTAGTGCTTTTCATTTGCTGAACAGACACACCAACTTTTACGCTATAGGAATATTGGATTACTTGGAGAGTTTTCATGAAGATAATCTTCGGAAGGTTTGTGATATAGTTCATTTCTTTCTCCTAACCTACCAAATATAATCCCTGAATAATAATCAATGACATAATTTAGGTTTATGATATCTTCTGTCAACTGGCACTCGCTGCCGGTTTCAACACTGGTTCAGGTGGCTCTTCTGTAGCTAATGAACTTCTAATGGTGGTGAGAAAGCAGGTATGACCATGTTTATTATATTGGTGGCACATTCTTCCAGTAAATATGGCTTTCAATTGCAAAACTACAATGTGTAATTGTTTCCTGTTCCCGCTTCTTACCTTTTAGGTTAGCAATCCAGATATGAAGTATAGGAGAATGGGAATAATTGGAGCTTTAAGGATAGTTTCAACTATTGCTCATGTTGATGTCAATGCTGCTGTGAACTGTTCGTCATATCAGGTTTGTTTTTGGTATGATGTAATTATAGGATAAATGGCAATTTTTGTGTCAAAACAACAAGCCAAGTGCATATATTATTGTCTGAGCTTATGGGCAGTCTTCAAATGTGCATGTGAATGCCAGCATTCATATAATCATATGATCACAAATACCATAATAAATTTATTGCTGAAGTTATTTAAGCACCCTGAATACCTTGTATTGGTAGCTATCAAAGTGATAAACCGTATAATATGGAAAATATTTTTAGAAAATAACAATTTTGTACAAATAAATGAAATAATCAAACCACCCATTATTAGTTGGTTATTAGGTTGGTCCCAGAGCATCATGAAAATAACTGACAAAATAGCACCCTACATGTCATACACATGCTGAAACGAAGGATGAAATATTAGGCACGCATAGACTATACACCTGAACTGGTTTTTGGGATAAGAAACCTCACTTCCTGCATCAAAAACTTCTTAGCATGATAGCTACCTTCTTTTTTTCATTAAATGAAATTCTAATGCTGTTTTATTTGCTTGGTTTGGTAGCAACCAAATTGTGAGGAGGCCCTGGAACTGTTGAAGATGTCTGTTAACTCCTGCAAATTTGTGACATTGCCCTTGATTTTTCTATATGATGAATTAGCTGCTTTACTGGAGAGCAAAGTTCTTCACTCTGCAATTCTTGAGTGGTAGGTATAAAATGCTAGTGTATGCTAGGTACTTCTTCCTATGTATTTTCTGCCTGTTGTGCTCATGCAATAGCATTTTTCCAACTGGCCCATTCAGGGTAGGAGATTATGTTGCAGAATTTGACACACCTTTTCTTGCTGATCTAAACAATGGTAAACTATCAGAGAAACATCAGTATGATGGCATAGAAGGTTAGCTAAATGTTTTTATAATTTTTTTTGTAGGACTCCTACATTTCCTTTAATCATAAGATTTCAGTACTTACAATAAGCAAGGGCAAGTGTAATTGTTGACTCCTTGTTTACAGGAGAACTATGGATGAACTTGGATGGAGATGTCTCTCCAATATGTGTAAATATTATGCCTATAGCCTCCACTATGCCACAAAAGTAAAAGATCTTAGCTATTAATGGTCATTATTTGGTAACCAATTAGTCTCGAAGAACCTGTACTAGCTAAATTTACTGATATTATTTTTGCATATTGCAGATCTCAACCCTGCTTGCAGATCCTTCCATCCCAATTTTCACTTTTAACTACAGTAAGTGTAATAATTATGTAATTTTACATGTCTTATTTGCTGACCTTACATTCTTGCTTTATATCAAAGATTGAACGTTTAGTAAATGAAGGCTCGCTTGGTGGAATAAATGCATTACTTGGCTGTCCTTTGCACCTTCCCTCAACCAAGGTTATATAAACTTCTCTTTACAATTTTTAAATTATATCGATATCTACTTTCTTTTTGTGGTTCTAAGTTGCTTGGGTGCAGAATCCTTCCAACTGTCACTTGCTCTGCACTTAAATGGTTTCTAGTGGCAAATCGCAAATGATTTAGTTCAAAAGGTAGTTTGCTAATATTTCCAAGAGACTGGAAGTCCCAAATCTTCGTGTAACTATCGTTATCAAATGCCAAGCATTTAAGGCCCTGTTTGCGACTGCTGGCTGATCCACTCCAAGTTTTGCACTCTGCTTAAAAAAAAAATCCACGGTGGAGCAGATCTGCAAAATAAAAAACAAACCACGGAACACCTTTTTGCCTGCTCTCCAAAATTGAACTAGGAGGGTTCGCTGCTCTAGAAAATGGTGGAGTTGGGTGTTTAGTACTGCTCCACAAAATCCACGGTGGAGTTTGGAGTTGGAGCAGTCCCGAACAGGCACTAAGAATGGCAGAAGTAGCTACTTTCTCGAGGTGTTTATCTAAAGGCTGTTTGCAGATCTGTTCTCTCTTGTACAAAACTTTTTTCACTGCTTTCCAATATGCGTCATTCATGCAGTACATAAATTTTAAATTCATTTTGAGAGTTTTTTCAATGATTAAATAAAATAATAACCTCTAATATATACCATCGACAGCATTTGGATGGAGCTAAATGGGGAAACTTGTCAGGATTGCAGAAAAAGGCAGTATGCCATTCACTGTATTATGCAATTAACTGGATCAGGGAGTTGGTGAGTGGTTTTGTGTGCTACTTTTTTCAAATTGCATGACATATTGATATCCATGGCTATTGTCTAAAACTAGTGGCATCAATGCAGCTCAATGCTTTCAGCACACAGGTTGCAAGTAGGGTTGATAATTTCTCACAGAAAGCAAGGGATGAGACAGCAGTAAAACTTCTGAAGCGTCTGAGAAATCTGATGTGAGTGTACGCCCACTGTTACTGTGCTTGAATATGTTAAGGAATACACATTCATAGTTGTACTCATTCCAGAAAACATCTATAAATGGGATAGAATTGAAGTCCCATGTTCATTGACGTTACTTGTTAAGGCATCACCATCCCTGACTGAAAATAGGCCCTGTTCCTTCTTATTTATGACTCATGTTTCTGGGCCGTGAACTTCCATCAGTGTTATCCTGTTGCTTAATATTAAACATGAGAACTTAGTATATTCCACATGTTCTTTATCAACTGTTTTTCTTTACCTGGCTGCTGGCTGCTTGAACGGAATATTAGAGGGTTTAATGTATAATTGTAAAAAAGTGTACCCTCTGGTTTCGTGGCATGAGATATGTTGATATGCATTCACATACAGTCAACTGCGATGACAAAATTTACCAATGCAGATTACTTGAGGGCTTGCTGAATGCATTTCTCAAAAATTATCCTCTATCTCTTCCTGAGCTGCGATATCTTGGGGATTGTTCTGGATCAACTAGCACCAGCAAATTCAACCTTCCAAAGAAAATGGGAGAAGAGAGCATGGATGGCACATCTTCCAACAAAAGGCAAAAGGGTTGCAAGGACAAGGCAGCCTCAGAAAAAAGAAATCCTGATGATAAACTCAATCAACCTACAATACTGGATGCTTTCAAAAGAGCAGGAGTAACAGTCAGTCAAACGACAAACAAAGCTTCTTCTCAACCCTCGTCAAGTGGAATGATGTCAAAGGATATTGAACAGGAGGCTAATGATCCTGGTGAGCTTGGGCTTGTAGATTTAATGACGGCACCAGTTCAGCTGGATATGCAAAGATTCAAATTCAGAACTCTGCATACAAGATGCTTGTCGTTGCTGAACTATTCAGAGGTATGTATTTCTTCAGTTTAAATTGACCAGTAGATCGGCCGTCTCTCCCTGTCAGAAAAAAAATGAAAACCTTTCTTTCTGTCTTCATTACCATCTTATGTTCACTGAAACAGTTGATGCGCTTTTTTGCAGTGTCAAGATTCATCTTGTTCTTCCCTTGAAACTGAGGTACCGTACTTCATTCCTACTAATAATTTATCTACTAAAATATGGTTAAATTATTAATATATGCCTTTTTTTTGTTTTGCAGCTACCTATATATCTGTATCTTCTCCGGGATCTGCACAACAAATTAGATAATCTAAATCCTGCAACCAAGCCTTTTCTTAGTACTTCTCATCCAAAATGTTCACATGTTCATTGCCATGACAACACACAAGAATTCCTTGACAAAATTCAGCCACTATTCTCAGTTTTAAGGAAGCATCTAGATGGAGCAGTTTCAATGATCAGAGATGGTAAACATCCCTATTTCCTAATTTCTGCCTCTTATTCATTTTATAGTGTTTAAATTTTGTACTTATAATCCTACCTCTCCTTGCTTTTGATCAATAACATAATAAGCTACCACTACTCTGTAGAATCAGAGAGCTGCACAGATAATTGGAGTTCACATTCATCTTCAGCTAGCAACCCAGACATTCCGTATGTGGTGGTCTCCAAATCATCAATTGCAACTGCAGTATGTAAGGAGATTCTTGGCTGCTACAGGAAGGTTGTTGTTTGAATGTCTTTTCTTTCATTGGCAAGAAGAGAAGAGATCTAGAGCTAAAAAAATTGCTAATGCTAACATGTCTGGTGCCTTTTGCAGTTAGTGGCCATTCCTGATCTGTTGAATCAACCAAACATGTCAGGTCTGAAGCAACTTTTACAGACTTTGCAGCCAACAGAAAATTTTGATGATATTCTTTCTGAGTTCCAACCATCCCTTGCTCCTAGCAATGTTGATTATCTATACTGTGGTGCATGTAAAATGTTTGAGGATATTATGGATCCAGGTAATTAACTATTTAGATTTGTGCCCACAGTGTTTGGAGATTATGCAACCTTTTCGCCTAATTTTTGTTCTTTAATCTTCCTACAGTGTGCTCGTTCTCATATCTTCTGTCTTCTGATGTGTTAATAACTATGCAATCAATTGTAAATTCTGTTGTCGTGTTGTTGGACGAATCTGGGGAATCAAATCAGAAGAAGATACAAATAGGATGCTCCAAGGCGATCATTCCCTTTCTGCGAAAGCGTCTTGGCCAGTCAGCTCATAAGTTGCTAACCGCGGATCAACCTAGTGAACATGCTGAAAATGGATGGCAGAGTAAAGTAAGCTAAAGTTTCTTTCTAGCTTTTAATGTGCCACTCCCTCCTATCACAAACACAAGCACTTCAGGATATTGACACGGTCTAGAAGGTGCAACTTTGACCATCAATTTCTGTAAACATGTATTAACTTAAGTAGAGAAAATTATACAGTCTGAAATCGATTTTCATGATGAGTCTTTTGTGACATCAACCTTATGTTGCCAAACTATTTATATTTTAGCTATTGATGGTGAAAGCTAAACAAGTTTGACTAAGGACAAACCTAAAACTACTTATATTTATGATTAGAGGGAGTATGTGAATTGACAAGCTTGTAGCTCCTAATATGCCCCATGTTTTGTCTGTCAGGGTGATCTTATACAGAAGATATTGCAAATATACCTAAGAAATAGTGAATCCACTTCAGATCTGCTTTGTGAGCTTTGCAAAGCGTTGACTCAGGTGAGCAACCCATCTCTGCTTCTTGAATGATGCTCTCAGAGACATCTCATTTAGAAGATAGATGTACATATGAATTAAATAGTAGCACTGCCTTTTGCCTTAGAAGACTCCTCATAGGCATCTTATTCCATATTTTAAGGCACCTTCGCTCAAAACAAAAGGTACCCAGGAAGCGTCAAATGGTTTTCCAACATTGTGTTCTTCCACTATCCCCACTTGGTACCGTGTCCTAGTAAGTATCTGGTATTTAATGCATTTTATGAAGTATCCCATGTTCATCTTTTCTTCTAATATTTTGGTCACTAATGTAGCATGAGGAGAATACTGGGACTTTAAACAAGAAAGTAAGAAGCATATGCTCTAGAAGGGCTCCTCTTTGCCCTATTTTGTGTTCATAAATATAAATCTGCTGTGTTGCCTGATGTTGGAGCAATTTCCATTCTATTGTCTAGATCAAGCAGGCCCTTAAGACTAGAGCATTACCAGAAAGAGGATCAATTGATACTATTTTGGAAGAAATTCAGAAATCAGTGGAGGCATTTGTTTATCTAATACAAATGTGCAAGACCCATGAAAAGGTTAGCTGCACCATAACAATGCTTATGTATTGGGCTGCTAGATGAAAGAGACACTACTTACACTAGTCGCAACTCGTAAAACAACAGGTTTCTATCCACGCAATGGCAGTTAAACATGGGGGAAAGTATATCGACACATTTCTGAAAGGTGAGAATTTGTGGCTTGATAAGTTCACTATGTATATATGCCTTTACCTGCAAACATGGTGTTGGCAACACCAATTTTGGTGTATCTTCATCATGACATTAAACAACAGAAAATGTTCAACTTACCATTTCCGTTTGCAGCCTTCAACTTACTAGAGACACAGTTCAAGGAACATAATGCCATTATACTTAAAATGGTAAGGAGCAATAGGTTATTACTTATGGTCCTTGTTGGTATCATTGATGCATTACAATGACTGCTTAATGTTACTGATGAAATTATGCCAATACAGCTAAAAGAACTTCAGAAAGCGACAAGAACAATCCAAACTATATGTTCAGAGGCTAAGGTACAACTGATAAATAATTTTGTGCATCATGTTAACTATCATAAGTTTTATGCTCCATGCTTACAACAGTACCTCAATCCTGCATAGGGTTACAAGCGGACAATGATCACAAGCAAAGTACCTCCTGCAAAGAGATCCTTGGAGAAGTTCTTGTTCCAAGTTAAGGCGCTGCTACACAACTGCTCCACCGAGAAGAAATTCTGGATGGGTAAATCCTGCAGCCTCGTTCAAAATATTGCCTAGTTATCCAGGAAAATGCAAGCTGGAAACAAACGATGTCTCAATCCAGATCTGTGATTTTGTATGCTACAACCTACAAAGCTACGTCAACCTCTGATGCCTTCATTTTGTGACAGGCAACCTGAAGCACAAGGACATGCACGGTCATGTGGTGAGCTCTCAGGTGTATGGAAGCGTGGATGATGAAGATGAGCAGATGGAGACTGACTCGGACACTCCGGCTGACGAGAACGACAACACCATGGACGAGGATGCGGCGGAAGGGAGCAATGATGTTCCAATGGAGGAAGAATAGCGGCATACTAGGTACCAATCTGTACATATACCTCTTGCTGTCCACTAACCTAACCTGAATTTGTCCCAAATAACCGAGCTTGTGCATATGGTGTAGAAAGGTGAAGTCCCCTTCAGACTCTAGGTTGCAATGTCATTTGTATTGTAGCATAGAGAAATGAAGCCTGAATCAGGATCACGTAAGTAGTCAAGGCACTCAGATGAACCATGTTCTCTCGGTTTTTTTTTCTACAGCAGCTTACACAGCTAGATAGCAGTTTGGTACCATATCTTAACAAAAATCACATGAACAACTCATAAGCACACACACATACATGGGGGCAAAGAAGATCACGAAGGAGCAAAGCCTACTGCTGCGTCTGCCGGTCCGGGCTGGCCCCGCCGGATGAGGTAGGTGATCAGATGGCCTTGGCGGGTGGTGCGGTGGAGGCGGAGAGGTCGCCGAGGAGCGGCTCGGTGGCGGAGGCTCCGCCGCCGCCGGCGGTGGTGGTGGCGTTGGTGGGGGAGTCCGGGTCGTTGTTGGGGTCGAGCGCACGGTCCATGGCGCGGCGGCCGGTCTCGAGGCAGGGCTTGCAGGCCATCTCGATGGTGATCCAGCCGAGCACCACCGCCGCGATGGCGATCACCGCCGTCACCACCGCCCCCATCCGCGGCGCCGCGATGGGATTTTTGTCCCCTCTTTCGCTCTCTCTTGCTCGGCGGTTTGATGGGTCTTGTGGACGCGGATCTGGAGTGGAGTTTGGGGGTGCGTGGAGTGTGTGCGGAGCCAGCCAGCCAGCCAGCCAGTTGAAGAGGGACAAAGGGGCCGTTGCCGTGGGCCCGAGCTGGCAGTGAGCCGGTAACGTGGAGCACCGGTTGGATGGACTCGGGCGTCCGGCCCGGCCGGGGCTCGGCAGCTCCAATGCGGACCGCCGTTGTCCTTTTTCAGGGTCCTCGACAACCAAATCGAAGTTCCTCAAAGAAAAGGATTGTCGCTTAGTTCTTGCACTGTCCACTCTATACACAAACACAACCACTCTTCAGTTTGGTGTCTCTTACATGCAGGAAATTATGCCAAGCCACATGAGTCCTCAATGAGTCGATTCTTGGCCCGTGGGCCTTGACTGGTTCTGGGGCCGTGACCACAAGTCACCTTCTTATAGCCCATGTGTCTTCACGTGCGTCCAGCCCACATGACCTGTTGGGCTGCAGCCCAGTGGCCCAGGTAATTTACTTCTTTTTCTTGCTCTTTGTTTGTTGCTGCAAAGACCATCATCAGATACGTATAAAAGTACAGGGTTATTAGGATAAGGATCCACCCGATGGACCGTCTCTAACTTTTTTGATGTCGTCCGAGTCAAAACCAATGTGAAGCTACACATCAGGCATTGACTTATCAGGTCGCCGTACCGTACATATAGAAGTTCAAAGTGCTGGTAACTGAGTTTTGCATTTGTTTATTCTTTGAGTAGAGCTCTGCAGATTGATCGCTTGTGGTGAAAACATTTTCCGCGTGCTGCTGCAAGGGTCATCAGATGAGTGGATGGATGACGCGCACTCCTACACGCGATTCGTTGACTTACCAGGTTACATGGAAGCGTACGTGGAAGAACACAAATGGCTTTCTTCCTTGATGAACTTGTTCCGGTTAGTAGTCATTACATATTCATCCTTTGAGACTTCCATTTGCTGAAGTTACTTGTTCAACCTAGTGGAATCATTGATCCATACAATGTGGCAAATAAAAACTCAATCACCCAACAAACCTCATCCACTTGTGCAATTATTTGCTGCACCCGTACCCAGCTTAACTTTGACGACTGGTAACCGGCTGACCTTATTGCATTCTAGTACCTGTGACGCAGCTGATGACGTAACCAGCCATGCACACTACAGCTCTGACCAAGTGTACATGCTCGATCTGACGGTCTGACCTTTGCTGATAAGCATCCACACCCAGCAGGTCAGAACTTGCATTGTTGGAGTTCGTGTTCTGATCGCGTGTTCCATATTCTTTTTTGTGTGTGATCACACGTGGATACATGCATGCATATATCCACATGGTTTTTTTTTTGTTTGTGTAGACACTACTAAGACAGCAGCATCTGATACCGGCCGGTCCCCTCTCTCTCTCTCTCTATATATATATATGTCCCATTGCCATTGGTCCAAGAGGCATGTGCTGGTATGTCTTGTGCGCTGCACTGATCTTATCAAAAAAATGTGCTACTGATGATGCAGGAGCTTAGCTTGCTCCAGAGTTCGTTCCCACCTGCATAAAAACGGGCCATTTGAAAAACACAAAGACATTTTGGTCACTCACTGTCAGCTGGAAGCATCATGTAGACTGTTGATTCGAACGAGAAATTAGGTCAGGCGGCGGCAGAACTTTCCTTATTATGAGCTTTAGTTCCGCTCGTGCTGGTGGCATGAGATGATGTTCTTGTTGCTCCAAGAGTGGACAAGAAGGCCCTTTCGTGGAAATTTTTTAAAAAATCAATAATATCCTATATTCGGGTAATATATAAATATATACAATAATTCGCGCTTGGACATACTCAACGTACGTTGCATCGTGCATGCATGCACATTTTAGATGGCTACAAGTAGATACCTACAGATGCGAGCGAGAGGGCGTCTCGACCAGCTAGCTCGATCCGGTTGACAAACACGTACGGATCCATCCATCCATCTCAAAAAATTCCTGACAATTATATAATTCTTTGCACCTGATACACTGCCCATGGCTGTACAGCTCAGGCGCCGTTCAGGAAATCATGCAATAATATTAATCCACAATCCATGCATGGATGCATGCACACTACATATATTTGCAGTCATAAAAGTTTGCGGATGCGGATCGAGGAACATGAAACATGGAACGTGGTACGTTATTTAAAAATATTTTTAACACTATTGGAAAAAATGTACCCGCGTTTCCGATACGGGAACAATGTTCCCGGTATGGGAACGTGGCACGTACCACGTTCCCGGTGACAGTGCATATATAGGTACAGAGAGATCGATCGAGATGATGAATATTCTTAATTTCATCTGGCCGGTCGGTCGTGAATTTCGTGTGGCTGAATAAGTCGGAGGGAACGTTACATGCATTCTATACAGAGAAGAAAAAAGAATGCTAGCTGGAGCCCACGGGTTTGGGAGGAGGCCGCACACGGTTTCTTGCTTGGCCTACCTCTCCCACGTAAGCAGTGACACAGCAGCGTGTCGTTGTGTGTATTTGTACACGATCCACACGTACGCACGTACTCGTATATTCACATACATATACCTTGGTTGTCTCGAAAGCAATGCACATATTGCAAATGTTTCAGGACCATATGTGGTGTTATCTTTGGGTCAAATTGCCGAATGAAGGTGATTACGTCTAGGCTCCACCGAGGGAGGAAAAAAAAAATGAACCACCAGTTTAAAAGGGTCGTTGGATTTCAACAAGAGTAAAAATAATTATCACTGCCGATTTGAGCTATGAACTGATGGTGATAAAAAGGTAGCAAAAAGTTTTTTTTTACCTAAGCAACTACACCACGTCAATCACGAAATTCTATGTATAGAATTTTTCACACATGGTAAGGTCTGTTGGGTGATGAGGTAAAGTTGAGTGCTAAACTTTATTAGCATCAATTAGCACTCGTATGTTTGCTAAAGTCTTTTATTTGTCTTGGTACAGTTAAAGCTTAACCCACTCCATTACTAGCACTTCTGTTTGGATAGACTGATGCTAATAAACTAAGCACTTTTAGATATTAGCACTTGCATCCAAACACCCTCTAAGGCCTAAGCTAATGAGTATGGTCTACCGATAAATAATTAAAATAAACAAATAAAAAGGGCTGGGTTGAGAGTAAGTACGTCCAGCTAATGCACAAAATTGTTGTTACCATTATCCTGGGGCATCTTTTACCGGAATTAGGCAGGAACAAAATTGTCAACGCCCCTAGCTATGCAAATGCTGGGCCCGTGGTGCAGTGGGCGGAGTTTTGTGCAGGTGCATGGCATCCCATGCATGCAATCAGATTCCAATACATCCTGCCGAACAGAATCCAACACTGCTGTGCTTTGGCATTCTCGTGCATCCACATGCATGTGTTGTGCTCAAATTAAAGCCACCACTACTACATTACATATATAATAAAAACCATGCATGCAAATGGATGGACGAAATTACAAAATGGGTCAAAATGAGTAGGCAACAACAATGCTGCAGATAAAAGAGAGGTGGTCACGATCGAGCTCGAGAGGACACGTGGACGTGCACGTGTCATCATCTGCATGTCCTTTTTTCTAATTGAACAGGAAAGGTGCAGTGCAGATTGGCTACTAGATAGATAGGTTATACAGGATTCTGATGCATGCGCAGATACGTCTCCGTGGTTCTCCTATCTCAGTGGAGCCATCCCAGTGGCGATCGACTGTACAGTGAGTGGATTATTAGGCGATTTATTAGTACGTGTGCTAAAGCTAAAAATTATATATCTATATTTTCTAGAAGCGACCTGCAGTTTGGAACGGAACGGGTGGAATAATGAAATTTGGACGTATATAGATTTTTTTGATGGCCGTTACATG
This sequence comes from Panicum hallii, assembly GCF_002211085.1. Lineage (NCBI taxonomy): Eukaryota > Viridiplantae > Streptophyta > Magnoliopsida > Poales > Poaceae > Panicum > Panicum hallii. The sequence goes on along the minus strand of NC_038043.1, from coordinate 2,066,316 downwards.
TACAGAAGTAGCAATTATTGCCGACAGTACTAATATTGTATATACTTCATCGTTGCTATCATTCGGTGTGCTTAAAGTACAGTATGTGCGTATCTTTTCTGTGGCCAGCATGGATTGGTAGGGCCATTGTCATATATATTAGCCGGCGGATCATTGCAATTGGATCTAGAAACCTCCTCAGAGAATTAGAAGCCTGGCCTTGCTCCTCCACATGGAACCCAAGCGTGGGGGCCATGCGCAGGTCGCATGGGCGCCCTGCCTCGGAACCCGTGCTGGCCCTCCTCTCCCCCGGTAATCTCGGGCCACTGGCATGGCTTGGCGACAGGCACACAATACTATAACGCACCTACGGGAGAAAGGGCTTTGCTCTTTTGCTACTGTTCATCCTTTGACCTTTGTCTTCTCCCAACCGTCTCTGGCATTGCTGCTTGTATCGTTCTTTCCAGATCTAAGCATGTACAGGATGATGAACACTGCACCTTTGTCTCGGTGACATTGTTGTGCATGCACTGACACCTACCCTTCTAAATTGGAACGGTTTTATGCCACTATTACAGGTTTTGCACGGATCCTTTATAGCCACTTAATTACCACTATAATATCCTCCGTGCATGCACATGTCGGCTTGACAATATATATATGGGATTAGTTTTGCAAGAATTTTTCCAATTTTGTTGGAGCTAGCCCCTTCTACTAGTGGAGCCCCTTTGGCTACAGTCCAAGCAATGCAAACCCAAGCTTCATGCATTCCATGCTTGCTTGCTGGATGGGAATACTACAGTTGGAAACAAAGGAACCAGAATGCTCGTCATCCAAATGTACAAGCAATGCAAGGGTCAATGCAATTCCAGGCAATGAACACTCTGGACGGTCAAGAGAACACAAAGCACAAAACCATTCCAAAAAAAAAAACAAACAATTGGTCGAGACAAATTAAATGATGGGGCGCGGCGAGCCGGCGGCGCGCGGGGCCGGGCAACGACCCTTGGTGTTGCCCCGGGGACCTTTTGTCCACCAACCGCACGAGCCCATAGGTACACATGCACTTGCAAGGCTGCTACACGCGTAATTGTCCTATCGAATTAGGAATCTAACCTAGTTATGACGAGATCAGTCCAGTTGATATTGGGTTGTAAAATTATGCTGAATATATTTTAGTTGGGCCAATCAATATTTTGAAGTGCTTTGGTCCACACACACACAATTTTATTATTCGAACAAGTCCTATTAATCTCGCACTTTCTTAGACTGTAAACAATGTGGCCACCACATTGCTTTCTTAAGTACAAGTTGAACATACGCATCACATGGACGAAGTAATCTTCTAGCACACTTGACCTCTGCACTAACCTAGGATGCACCCAATTTCTTTTTTTTTAAAAAAAATCATGTTCACTCGGATTTAAACCATTGGTGCTGAAAGTAGTCACAAAAGCATCATGGTTGTACAAGCGTGGGAGTATCTCCTAGCAAGTGCTTAATGGAATAATTCTGCGAAACACTGTAGCAAGCATCAGGTTTTGGCCGATTGACTCGACCTGTGGCTGGTAATCCTGCCACCAGGTACGTACACGCGGAGGAGGACCAACCGGAGCTGAGTGGCCCAGCTCATCGCCTTTACACTTGGGATCGCACTTATCGATCGGTAAAGCTACGACCTAGCTAGGAGATCATGCCAGCCATTTGACTCGCGACGAAGACGAAGACCAGCGCGACGCGAGCGCCGCTGTCATCGATCGTATCCTCTTTGCAATTTGCAAAATGAGAGAGGAGAACGTACGTCATTAGGCGCGTCATTAACCTTAACCTTGCTGCGGTCAGTAGACAGAGAAGCGTGCCGGCTTTGTTAAACGCGATTACTCTAGCCCGCCGTTCGTCAAAAAGAGGTCATTTTTGCTCTTGAGCTTAGCGTGCGCGCGTGTGAGGGCTGTTTCGAACGACGCGGGAACTCGGTGCTTTTGCGTTTCAAACAGGACCTTAATTAGCAAAGTCCTTGATCCGCCCCCGGATTCCCCTCCTACTTAGCCGGTCGGTAACTCAGGCTATGTTTGGATCCACCCCTAAATGGTAAAAGGGCAAATGGTAAAATTTTTGCTCCTGTCACATTAGATGTTTGGACGCTAATTAGAAGTATTAAATATAGTTTAATTAAAAAACTAATTACATAGTGAGGACTAAATGACGAGACGAATCTATTAAGCCTAATTAATCCATAATTAGCAAAATTACGGTAGCATTTGCCCTTTTGCACTTTGGGGTGTTTGGATCCAAAAGTGCAAAAAAAGTACAAAAGAGCAAAAGTTTTGCACTTTCTCTTTCTCTTCTCTCTTTCCGTTGGTTCCAAACAGGCCCTCAGCAAGTGTATGCATGGAAATGCATGTTATGTATCTATTTGCCTGGAAGATGGTCTTACTCGAAAGACGGAGTGAATAGTTGTTTGATTAATATAATCATCCTTCTCTTTCAAGTTGATCCTCGTAGCACTTTGTTTCAGACGACTTTGACGGCCATTAGCTGGTGGTAGGGGCTCCTCTGCCCTTGACGGTGCAGAGCATCCCCCTTGCACTAACACTGGTCTCCTCGTCAGTTTCACACAGTGGTGTCTCCGACAAGGCAGCCGACACAAGTCAAACGCGATCGACGAAAGGAAGTCTGATGCAATTTTTTTTTCGGGTAGCAATCGGAGCGTGCGTATAAATACAGGAAAATACGTACACGTACACCTACCCGTCGGCAGATGTACCGTTTTACATACACACAAAAATAAGCACCCATAGCAGTTATATGTACATAAATCCCTTTATTTCTGCACAGAAAATTCTTCACATTTTGAATTTTGTAATTCCTACACATCTACTCTGACTCGAGAGTCAGGATCATACAAGTAACTATAGGTGCTATACACATGTACGGCCGGCGTACGTCTGCCCCAAAAATCAGTACCACACGGCCGTAATCAGCATCATCTACTGCTCTAATGAAAAAAAAATCCCTGTATGTACGCTGTGTAAGTCTGTATGTACGCGATCGAGGTGGTCGAGTTCGTGATCGCCGAGGCGGCAGCAGCGTCGCCGCTAGCTAGGCCTGCCGCTGCAGCTCCTCGCCGGCGATGAACGTGCCGTGCAGCCCGTACGGCACGCGCCCCGGCAGCTTGACGGCGGCCTCCGCCCGCATGTCGCGGGCGTTCACGACGAGCATCTCCGAGGCGCCGCGCGCCTCGTCGTGCACGTAGCACAGCACGTACCCGTCGTCCTCGGCGGCGCCGGCGCCGGCGTCCGGGCGCGGCACGAAGCAGGGTTCGCCGCCGTACCGGCCCTCGCCGTAGACGAACTTCTCGACGGTGCCGGCCTCGAGGTCCACCTTGGCGAAGCCGGAAACCTTGGGCCACGGCTCGGCGATGGCGAGGTAGGCGTACCGGGTCTTGCGGCCGAGCAGCTGCCGGTTCACCATGCCGGCCTCGAGGTTCACCTGGTCGGCGTCGCTCAGCACCGCGCGCCGCCGGGACGTGCCGGTGCGGGGGTCGAGCCGGATCTCCGAGAGCACGCTGCGGAAGCTCTCCTCCCCGGCGGACTCGTTGAACACGGCGTCGGCGGGGGTCATGCAGGACCCGATCACCACGATCTCGCCGGTGGCCTCGTCCTCCCACGCGTTCCAGAGGTGGAAGCAGAAGCAGTCGGGGACCTCCACCCACCGGAGCTCCGACGCGTCGGCGGCGCGCTTCGGCAGCACCCCGAAGCGCGCGGTCTTGCTCCTGTCGTACACCACGGGGGAGCCGCCGAGCACCATCTCCTGGAGCTTGAAGACGATCTGCTGGTCCGGGATGATGGCGTGGTTCTCGGTGATGGCGAAGTCGTGCATCATGGTGGGCGCGTCGACGGGGATCTCGACGTCGGGGGACTTGCGGCCGTCGGCGGTGAAGTAGAAGTACTTGAGGTACGGCTTGGAGACGACATTGTAGCTGAGCGCGAAGAGCTCGCCGGTGGCCGGGTCGAGCTTGGGGTGCGCGATCATGGCGCTGTCGAGCTGGCCGCCGAAGTCGTAGCGGCCGACGGTCTCGAGGTCCCCGTCGCCGGTGACGCGCACGTGGTACGGGAGGTCATCCTCGGACATGGCGAGGAGGCGGTTGTTGTGGTAGACGAGGCCGGCGTTGGCGACGCCGATCCCCTGCGATGCGTCGAGCACGCCGCAGAGGGAGCGGGCCCCGAAGAGGAGCAGGCGCGCGACGCCCGAGTGGCCGTGGAGCTCGCCGATGGCCTTGGGGAAGACCGCCCGGCCGATGGCGCGCTCCTGCCGGAGCCGCGCCGTCTCCGTGAACCGGCACGCGTAGGACTCGGCGCGCCCCCCGCGGAGGCGCACGGCGTGCAGCATCCCGTCGCCGTCGAAGAGGTGGTGCCCGGCGCGCGGCGCGTGGAGCGGGTTGGCGCCGTTGCGGACGTACACCCCGTCCAGGCACGCCGGGATGCTGCCGGCGACGGGGAGCGGCTCGCCGCGACGGGGCGGGCGCTCCCCGACGGGCGCGTAGTTCCCCGCGATCTGCACGGCCGGGTCCGCCGTCCGCGGGAGCGGGTGCGCGCGCTCGAGGAGCCCCGCCACGAGCCCCTCCTCCACCGCGTCCAGCGCCGCCGCCGCGAGCCGCTGGAGCGGGTTCCACTTGGGCCCGGAGGCGCCGGCCGCCTCGCCGCCGCGCCGCGCCGGGGGAGCGGCGCGCATTGGCCGCGCGGGGGCCGCGGTCCTGGCCTTGCCGGTGCCGGGGTTGAGCTGCGACGGCTTCTTGGACTTCGCCGGCGCCTGCACGGCGGCCGGAGCCGCCGGGGGAGCAGTGACGGACGACGCCATTGCCGATCGGAGGGAGCTAATCAAATCTGTCAGGAGCTGAGAACTGAGAATCGGGGTCGGGCGATCGACGAAGCCAGCTGTTCGATCGGAGCCGCAAGCGGAGGTTTGTGCCGGGCGGTGGGAACGGACGTGAGTAGTGGCGGTGGAGCTTGGGGCGACCTCGAGTGAGGATCGGAACTGGGGTTGGGTTCCCGGTGTGGCGGATTCGGGGCGGGATTTATAGGGGGAGACGGGGGCGGAGGTGGGTGGCGCGGTCAAAGTGGAGGAGGAGGCCGACGACGTGGCGGTAGTAGGGCGCGCCGCGCTGCAGCGGCGACGCTGATGGCTCAGGCGTGTTGGGGTGGGTGTGTGTTCTAGAGAGATGGATGGTTCGGTCGAGATGCTCGCGGGTGTCCCCGCTTGTCAGCCCGCCGCACACAACTCCTCCCTTCTTCTCCATGTCTGCATGTCCGGTGCGCCGCCAGCTAGCCCGATAGCCATGGTGCGCCTCCGTTGCGATAATGGAAATTAGGTCAAGCCTCGCCATGGTTCCATGCCTCTGGCTTCAGTAATGACTGAGGAACGTAGTTCATCACATTATAGTTATGTAATACACTGCTACAATCAGGGGCGGATCCAATGGGGATGCAGGGCGGCTCCAGCCCCCTTACCCCTGTACAAGCAATGAAGCCTCCAAAGTTCCTTGATGATTTTCAACCATGAACGAAGAGGAGGAGGAGGAGGAGGAAAAGGAGGAGGAAGAAGAAGAAAAAAGAGAGTAAGGAGGAAGAAGAGAAAAAAAATAAACCCCCTTAAATTGGCATCCTAGATTGACCAGTGGTGGCAGTCATCTTTTTCTCTCGTCTCTGATAGTTTCTGCTGTTACTACCTATAACTACGTACACTAATTTATCGGAGTGAGCTACTCTCGCCTTGTCGTCTCCATCGACCATTCCTAGGAGGCTGTTCAGTTAATCCTCTCCACAAGTACATCGACAGGAATTGGTGAGGATTGAGAGGGATTTAAACTTGTTGTCCCTTCAAACTGAACAAGCTCCGACTTCTCTTCTTCCGGCGGACCTCCCCTCATGTTTAGAATGTTCACCGATTCCCTAAGACACCATGACATGTTGTGTCTTGTCAGGAGCTTGCACTCAAAATATTATCCCACGACCAAAATAAATTGTCAGTTGCTCTGCTTTTTCCCTCTTTGTTGGACTCTCTCTCTGCCTTGAAAGTGTGATCAGCAAGAAAGTTGTTTATGATTCTATAGTACCTCAAGTTAATTGTGTTTCTGTTGTTAGTTGCTGATTTTTTATACATGCGTTCCTTTTCTAGAAATTGCAAAAACATGATCTAACTACCGTTGAGGAATCCAACATCTAAAATTTGGTGCATTCTGAGTTTTGTGTCAAGATTTGCGATTCAGGGGTGATGAGTAGACGAGGTAAACCTAGTGTGTTATGGTCTCCTAAACACTTGAAATGTTTATCTATACCTTAATTATAGTTAGTTCGCAATTACTTTACACATGAGTTACATCACTTATATATTTTTTAATAAAAATATAAATTACACAAGAGTATATTAGAGAGCTCCAATACATAAATTTTGGTGCTTCAGATTTGTACTTTTAGAATAATGGCCTCCAAAACACCTCGTTTTTATTTATACATTAGTTCCATAATTCAAAACTCAAAGTGTTGGGAGACTTTCCATTCGAGGGGATGTTTGTGCGCGCGTGTCCACACATCAACACATAGAAAGCAATGTGCAGCATAAGTTGAGAATGCTTGATTCATCAGACAACCTCAAAATGTCACTTACTCCATCTTGTAACCTGAAATAGCATTTTTCTAGAGATATTTTTTTACATTACAGGAAAAACTTTGTGCCGGCTCTGCCACAATGCAAAGTCCCCTTTGTGCCCAACCTTAGCTAGGGCGGCCGAGAGGTCCGATCCTGCTCACCACGTACACCTCCGAGGCTTTTGACCTCTGCCTCTTGAAAGTGTGTCGATCCTTGTGCTTGCAGTCCCATGGCTGTGGTGGTCTCACAGCTCCCTATGATCAGAAACTGAAGCCGTGTTGACCCCATCAAAAAAGAAAGAAAAGCAAGTGAACGGGCGGCGGTTCTGTCGTCCAAGCTAAGGATCATCGATCACGACCTGCATTCTGCTTCTCGTTTCATCTTGTAGTAGTGCACGAACTAGGGTTGGCAACACAGGGACACACACACAGACGTCTCCATCCAATGGAGGGGTGTCCACGTACTCCGCGCACGTGTCGGGCCCATGGCGCCCGGCGTTTCACCACTCCATGCACCGACCGACCGCGCGCACACGCGCAGGAAGGGAAAAAAAAGGTTTCTTCTTCGGTGCATCTCTCGACCGTTTCAACGCGGAATCGGGCCGTTTTCGCAGTAACCTCTTTTCCCTACTACGACGAGCTGGTAGGCCCAGCTAATAAGCTCCTGACGTCGCACTACCAGTCACTCGTCAGATCACTTTTGTTTAATCAATAGATTAATTATATGCTAACAAGCTGGGCAGATCATGACAGACCACTGTTGCTGCGCTCGCAGTTGCTTGCTTGCTTGCCCAAAACGGTGTGTCGGAGCACACGTCACCGCCCATGGCATCATTTACCTTTGAAAAGAGAATGGGCAGTTTGCTAAGGTTGGATACGCTAAAATAATATTACTCCCTCCGTTCTAAATTACACGTCGTTTTAACTTTTTCAGGTGCACAACTTTTATTATGCATCGAAATATACACCGTCTAGTATACCTTTTTACCGTATTACGTGCATTCTTACACGACTTTTAGGTCTCAAGTTTCAATACAAATTAATGAAACGGAGGCGTGTACGTACATCGTAAGATGACTTAGAGAAATCAGACTAATTATATTCTGACTAACAGAGTAACAGTACAGTTAATTAGTCCTTGGCATATCTTTAAATTCAACGTTGGTTTTGCAGAAACTAAGGATACATTGCGATAGAATTTGATGGTCAAAAAAGGTACTTTTCAATGAAGACCTTTTTTTCTCTCTCTCCACAAATCCTAATACGTTTTACAAAACGAATTGAGACGACTGAACAAGTACTGACGTGTAAGCAGCTAGCCATAGATAATGCTACTGCTGATGGTCTCAAAAAAAAGGCAATTGCATTTGCATATGACTTGGTCGTCGTCCTAGGCCAAAAAGGTTACGTGTGGATCGGATACGGTAGCCAGGTTAGGTCGTAACCAGTTTCATTGGTCCTCGCCTCACTCTCAGAGCAACAGTATCAGGCAGGTTTGTGTCGGCCTCACAGAATCCCGGCTACTAATCCAGCCTGACAGCGTACAATTAGCGGCCCCGCCGTGACGTCAGGCGACGACGGGACACGTGGACGAACATCACGACCGGCTCCGAGTGGAGTGGCGGAGTGGAGCTATCAGCTGAGCTGCCGCTTCCAGGGATCCAGCCAAGCGTCGGAGAGGAGAGACCCGTCGATGAAAAGAAGCTGGCAGCTTCCAAGAAGAAGGGCAAGCAAGCTGGGAAATTCAGGTGGGCCGGGCCTGCGGTCGCTGGACACGTCCGTCGATTTCGACACGTGGAATGCGCACCTCTCGATTTCATTTCCCGCGTAATCCTGCCGGTGCGTGGGTCCCACGAGGGGGTACTAAGAATAAGGCTAATCAGTATCATCAGAATCTAATTAATTAAGGCCCGCCACGGGGACCGGGGAGTATAGTACGTAGTAGCTAGTAATTAGGCCCATGGGTTGGGCTTCGATCGGGCCGAGCGGGCTGCCGAACCCAATGGGCCTAGATGGTCAAGCTTGAGAAATAGAAAAGAAATATTGTGTTTTGCCTCCCTGTGCTACTGTGAGAGCCAAATTTTCTTGGCTCAATTACAAATACAAAATACCAAACCCCTAAACTTGCAATATCAAGCATGGTTTTGCCGCTCCATGTTGGTGGTGATGTGCAAGTGGCTTTGGTACATACTTGATACTTCCTTCGATCACTGACATAAGTTCATCTAGTTTACTTTATCCTAATAATTAAATCAAACCTTTTTTTCATTTACCCATCAATGAACAAATTAAATAAAGTTTGGTAGAGATTGACCTTAATTACTAGTTAAACTTTTGCAAATAACTCTCCATTTAAGAGGGCATATACATATATACCTTTATTAATTATGTGGTGCTAGTCAAGCAGAATGATCCTAATTAGAGACCGTGTTGTTGATCCCTAGCTACTAATAGCTACGCTTTGCAATGCTTCTACGATAATCAGCAATCAGCATCCATCACCGACACTTTTCTAGTTCCCGTCGTCATACAGTGCCTGCTGTGGCTGTGGTGCAACGTACGTTTGGAAAAAGGCCGCGACGACGACCAAGAGCCGGCCGGCCAGAGATCTTGGATATCTTTAGAAGATTGCATGCATGGCCGGCGTCTTAGCTTAGGCATGAGAGCAGCACACACGCATGGAGAACTAGCCAGAGTTTTGCACGGTACGTACGACGACTCCTGAGATCTTTCTCTTCCTCCTCCTACTCCTTCTTTGAGAGCTTATGAGCCATCTAGATACAATGTTGCCTTTCCAAACGTCAGCACATATGCACACATGTCGGATCTCGAGTTTAGTCTATTTCAAGTCAAAGTGGAGGATTTGCATGCATCCAGGCAACGCAAGCTAGCTAGCTAGCTAGCCTCCTTGCAAGGCTTTTTGACTAGAAATTATATTAGTGGATCTCGCTCCTCCGGTTAAGTACGCCTACAGCTACATACCATTGACTTGCGCAAGAACAAATAAAGGGATGCAGCATGCATGCCTCGTCAATGAGCTAGTATATGCATGCACTACTTCTAGCTTATGAATTAGTCTACGGACGAACATTCTGTTTTTTTACAATGACAGGGACGTGGTCAATGTGTGTCTTACAACAAGTCTGTCAGATCACGCAAGATCAGTGGAAGAAGCACCACCAGTTTGACGACGGGAGTGAAATTGTTGTTTATTTTTCTCCCTTAGCATTTCTTTTTGTACAATTAATTTCAAAAGGTAAACAAAAACTAAAGTAGCAATATATAAAACGAGTAAGTTGAGCTTATATACTCTCCATCCATTCCAAAATATAGTTCGTCTTGACTTTTTCCAGATTCATATGCATCCAGATACGAACTACATTTAGGAACGGAGGAGTATTTTTTTTTGAAAGAGAAGTTGAGCCTATATGCATGCATGGACGACGGATTAAAGTACGTAGAAAGGCGGATAATAATTTGAGCTGATAATAATAGCCTGATAATATGACTACTTGAGCTGGGAATCTGGACAGAGTATATATCTGGTGCGCTTAATAATTACGCCCATGTTATTAATTTCTGGTACAGTACGTCGCCTCTGCTGCATATATAGTTCGATTGATCATTTGCTTTGTGCTAGCTAGCCTATCTATAACAACAGTTCGTCGTTGTCGTTGGTCGATGGAAACAGTAGTTTGCATTGGCTGAGGTGGCCAGAGGAACCTGCGTGCTCCGCTAATTTCCTTAGATGGGAATCTGGGCAAGATCCAGTGTACCTGGCGTACAATCAAGTTGCAACTTGCTAGCACAGCCCACCTAGCTAGCTACAATTATTCCTCTGACTGACAAATCTTGCTGCCAGTTAGTTGCGTGTGTGTTGTTTTTTGGTGCACGTGTGCAAATGCCTCATGTCAGGACGAGCACACGCGTAGGATACGGACAGTTACACTGGCTGGTCCAGGAGTTGTCAGGTGGCAGGTGTCACTGTCGAACCACTAGGCTCCAACAAGGAGGAGGAGGAGGATACCTGTCAGCCGGCGAGTGGCGACACGTGGCGGGCTGCCTATAGCCGATGAGGCACCATAGACGGCCGCTAGCTCTGCAGGTGGTGCGGCCGTCGCTAGCTGCAGTGGACCGGTCGAAGACGCCGACGCCGACGCCGACGGCGTGGTGGTGGCCGCACTTTGTAGAGCTAGAGCCGCGGCATTTGGCAGCTTCCTGCCTGGACACGTGTGGACTGTGTCTCCACTTTGTCCCATGGACATCCACGGCTGATTTTTGGAAACTTCGACTTCCTGATGACGAACAAGTTCGGCCACGTTGATCCATGTATGTACTTGGTATAGCATAGCCATGCATGCATGTATATGCTCCCTCCATACATTTTTGATAGACGTATTAGCCCTTGAAAATCATTCAGTTTTGATCGATGCTATATTTCAGTATTGGGTGGTTTAATTTACTGGAGGGAAGAGATATATGTGACACGTCGTTGTCAGGCTAAGAATAATCCGACGGCCATGCATCCATTTATAGAAAATAGATTTACTCCTTATCAATCGATTGAAATCTTGCTTATCCATCAATCACCAAAATTTTTATACTAAAAGTTGAATGAAGATCAAGGTTTCGTGTTAGGATTAGGGTGTTTTGGGGCTACCCTTCGGTTGTAGAAGGAGCTTCGGGCGGCTTGCCGGCCGGTGATGGAGGCGGAAGAGACGGCGGCGGAGCGGAGGCGGCGAGGGCGATGGGTGGCGGAGGATCCCGGTGGGCAGTGGAGGCGGCGGGGGCGTGGCGTCGGACCTCCGCGTCGCGCGCCCCTGCGCGATGAAGACGATAACGGGAGGAGGGAGGAGAAAGGAGAGAGGAGCGATGCATCTGGACCGTTGGATATATATCCAACGATTACAAAGGGTGATTGAGGGATAAAATAAATCTCAACCGGTTACAGGTGGATCCGGAAACTATAGAAAACACATTCTTTAGTTTGATTCGTCCTTCTCCGTTGGCAGGCATGCTGAGCCAGCACAGGTTGAGTACTTGACCAACACTGCTGCTCTCCTACTAGATTGGTTGATTGATTGAAGCTTGTCTGCTGATGTGAACCGGGGAGGAGGAGGAGACGGATCGGAAGACATCCAAGCGTACGGAGGAGAGCTTGCATTGCGATGGAGCTGGTGCGACTACTGGCGGCGACTGGTCCACTTGGCGGCGCACTGCACGGAGGAGCTGCCACGTCAGCTCAGCTCAGCTCAGGTGGGGGGACGGACGGACCACGGACGGGACCGTGTGTCCACCGCCTGTCTCCTTCCTGTCGGGAATGGTCGGCCTTGCCGCCGTCCACGTTGGGGCTGGACCCTCCCGGCCGTCCTCTTCCAGTCTTCCTGCATCCTCCATTCCTCCTGCCTGACGGTGACGGCTTGGATCGACGATTTGGATCCATCTGTTGCCGGTCAATTAGCTACTAGTTGAAGGCTTGATGATGAAGCACATGCATCACTAGCAGCTAGGTCAATGGTGGTCGACTCACACATACATGTACAAGCTACTCCATCTCGTACGTGACTAGATTAGAGTACAAGCAGCTTTAGCAGTGTAGTAGGTTAGGCCGCCGGCCGGCCGGCCGGCCGGCCTGCAGATATTTCTTGTTGCTTACTCGTTAATCCAAGCCTCTCCAGCTTTACTACTAGTAGCTTGCTTGCGTACGTGGAATGTTCTTTACATGTGCTATACCGGGATTTCTAGTTCGCGAGCGCTCACCAGGGGCGTTCTCACCTATCGATCTCCGACAGCCCCCACAGTATGAAACTATGAATGACTGGAAAAAAATTGATTTTGTTGTCAACAGAATTCTTCTTTTAATGGTAAAACTAAATTTCTGAGCGGCGCATCCGTGCGGACTTTCCTGTCTGTGTTATAGCTAGGACTTGGATGTTCCGGAATCCTCTTGCCGAGCTGGAACGACCCATCTCCTATTTCTGCTTCCAACGCCTACACGTTGAGTCTCAGTTACTCGAGAAAGACTTATTCATAGTGGAGATAGTCAACCTCCACCAGCAAGCAGCACCGGAGTGAATCCTTTCGATCTTTTTTGAGAGGGAAAATGATAATGAAAAAGGAGAAAAAAAAACGCTGAGAGACACATTGCAAAAAGAATCGCTTATTTCAATGTTGTAAACTAGTGAGTGGTACAGGAGTTATGTGGTCAGTAACCCTCATCCTAATAGGGACACCTTGATTAGTGAGGTCAAGAATAGGTTTCTGTGCATCCAAATCTGTAACCCAGTTGATGAATTAAGAAAATGACATCAGGTTGGATCTGTAAGGGAGTATATGAGCAAGTTTGAAAAAGTAAAGGCCGGACTGATCTTGGAAAACCCTAATCTTACTGAGAAGTTTTTCTTTTCCTCTTTCTAAGTGGTTTAAAGGAGGAAGTGAAGTATATGGTCACTGCTCAACACCCTAATAGTGTGAACAAGGCTTATGAACATGCTATGCACTATGAGTTAGCACTTGAGTCAGCCAGTAAGAAATCTAGAGTGGTACCTAGGTGCAGAATTCCGAAAGAGAGAGCGCGGCTCACTTCAAACTACCGCTTTCTTTCCACTTATGAGATTTGCACTAGAAAGACAGAAGTGGAAAGAGACAGAGAGGAGACTAGTAAAGCCAATTTCACCTAAAAAGCGGAAAATGACACTAACTTCTACTGTGGGCAAGTCATCATTTCCAGAATGGATTCAGTCGTAGAATGCTGAAGTAGAGCAGTACCAAGGTTCGGTTTTGGGACAGACAGAAAGTTGGATAAGAGGATCGTTCTTAGCCCCAGCTACGAGAGAATAATATGCATCTCCTTTCTTTGAAGCTAGCTAGTTGAGCTTTCCTTTCATAAGCGGAAACACTTATTTATTTCTATTAGTTATTCCCTAGATGATGAGCGAGCACTTTAACTACTACTACTTTATTTTCTGTTCTTGGAATATTGTATTAAGTAGAAGTTAGTGGGTTCAGTTCCTAGATGAGATGCCTCCTTACTTGCATTTCCTAGTTAAGATTAACTAACTGATTGGACTTGCATTTCCTAGTTAAGATTAACTAACTGATTGGAGTAAGGGGCTTTTTCATTGACTTACTTTGACTGACATTTTTTCGTTGAATGAATAGATGAGTTGCCTTTTCTTTTATTTGTGTTCATTTTAGCCTGACTGAATGAAATAATTGTTTCGCATTTCAAAGTCGGTAGTCGAGTAGTGAGTGGACTCGCATTTCCGGGTGTAGCTCTTTCGCTTTGTGTGAGTACTCTATTTCACTCTACTAATTAGAGATAGTAGATTTATGAGAGGAGGCACGACCGACCTGACGTTCCGAGGAGAAGAAGGAATGGTTGTATGCATGCGCCGGACGCCAATAAAAAAGTAAAAGAAACCATGATACTGAACAGAATCTATGGCATTCCCCAATATCTACCCAAATAAGTAGTCCTCGTGACCACCTTATACATTTCCCAGCAAGCCCAGCACAGGTTGAGAAAGAATAAGAAGAGTGCACAAGAGAAGGAAGACCGACTTAATTAAGTAATATTAGCTTCCAATCCTCTGGATCAAGACTCAAAATAGGTGCTTTGCATCAAACCAACCCGGTGGACTCAACCTTAGCTGTAAATCCATTTTCTTTAGAAGCATAAATTGCAAGTCCTCGCTAGCAAGCCAAATTGGTAGCAATATGAGGTTGACACTTATCTATAAAGCGCTTATAGGCCTGATATTCCCCAGGGGGTCCCCCGGCGGAAACAAATATGCCCTATTATCCGATACCTGATCAGTTGGTGTGGACCAGTAACCCTGAATCAGGGCTTGGGCAGTCGCTCTATATGCGAAAGAACGTTCTTGCTTTCACTACTCACCTTGCCCTTTTGCCCTTTCCGGACCGCTACCTGGGTTTCCAGTCGTTTCGGCTACTGCCAATATTTTTGGAGGAAATAGCCGTTGTCCCTGGATCCTTCTAGTCGGGGGAGAGCCTTTATTACACCTAGAAATAAGGTAACGGGGCACACCATATCCTCGATATTTGAGGGCTTGGAAGTTCGGCAGGCACTGGTATCGTCACTTCAGCTTTAACCAGGTATAAAGCGTCTAACTGATCGATAAAGAAGCATTGCGCTTGTCAAAGGAGTTCAATGCTCACTAGACGCATAAACAGAACTAGATAAGATAGTCTTACTTAATTGAGTATATCAAGATGTGCATCGCTTACTTTAACCCTCATACCTTGCTTTAGCAGCAGCAGGCGGCTTACACTACGTATAGGCCTGATTCCAAGGAGCGCAAAAACCCTGATTCATTCTTCAAAATAGTCTTTTGAACTCAGTTAGAGGGAAGATGTCATGACAAACCTAATAGTATAGTGAAGTTCGATGACTATGCTCATAAAACTCTTCAAGCCAAGCGTCCCTTTGGTAACCCGGTGAACCACGTTAGTGGCTACATCCGGGGTCGAACGACCTGGATTATTCTGAGCACTTCGCACTTCAGAAAATCGTATAAAAATCAAGCAATCAAACTTGTGGTTCTGGCAGGGCAGTGGGCGTGGGACTGTAAATCCTCTTTCGTTCGCTGGGCCTGGGCCCTTTGGACTGTAAATCCAAACGGAGTTAGTGGTTCGATTCCACTCATGAACGAGAGCGAGACTGAACGAAAGAAAATGCAAGTGAAACGAGACGAGAATCCAAGATTGGGAACATGCATTTGAACCTTCCGAAACCGGTATTGTCAAGTGTTTAGTGATCCAAGATTTTGTACTAAAGTGTTGTCCCTTTCGTCTAGTGGTCAAGATCTCGTCTTTTCATGTCGAAGACACGGGTTCGATTCCCGTAAGGGATAGGTACTGATTCCTGCCGGTCTGATTGCTGAGTTCACGCTGTCTATCTGTCTTTGGTCCGTCAGCTTCCTCTCTCGAAGCAAGACGAGATGAGATCACCCCTGATCTAATTGAACTGGTTCAGAGGGTATTCCCAGATGCTAGCAGCCTCACCTCACTGCTGCTGAGGAATTGGAATAAATAAGTAAGGCTAACTAAAAGAGAGAAGAGGGTCTACAGTCATTCTATCTCAACACTGAAGAATAAGACGTCTATCCTTACTCTTGCATTAAATAGAATAATCAGAAAGGGAGGGGAGTATAGATAATATAATATAAGGAAGCGCCCAGGCAAACCCATAATAAGGCTGATGAAAGCGAAGCAGAATTGAAAACACATAAGGTACACTCTTGATCCTTACAGCACATCTTGACTAAAAAGAAAGGAAGGATAAAGTAAAAGAAGGACTCGAAACAAGCAGATATAGAATATAAAGATGAAAGATTGAA
Source organism: Panicum hallii (assembly GCF_002211085.1). Taxonomy (NCBI): domain Eukaryota; kingdom Viridiplantae; phylum Streptophyta; class Magnoliopsida; order Poales; family Poaceae; genus Panicum; species Panicum hallii. Next base: position 2,050,331 of record NC_038043.1, on the reverse strand, counting down.
TGCTTTCTCAGAGATAGATTTTTACTTTGAAATTGCTTGGGCTTGAACAAAGCCATTCTTCGCCTTTCTTCGCTAGTTCGCTTTATAGGGCAATACTGAATTCTATCTTTTGCTTGGGCTTTCAACACTTATTTGATTTGATTCTTCTCTTGATTATTTGCTTTCGCCCTAGGCAATCTCTTTGCTTGCTTGAACTTATCTAGTTTTGTCGGACAACCTCGCTCTCTGCCAACAGTGGCCAATTTAGTAGGATAGAATGTTTAGTAGAGGCTAGTGGAACGTTACATGAATAGTAGCTGGCCTATGCTGTTTCAAAGGGTAGGCAAGCTTCGTCTCGGAACTCACCGTAGTGGAAATCGGTAACGCGGGTATAAAGTGGAGTTTTTCTGACATTCTCGTAGCTAACTGTCATTGTTCTGACAGGTAGTAGGAGTAGGAATTGACAGATAAAGAATCTAGTGGTAGGCAGTAGACAACAGTCAAGAATGAGATTGACTTTCTATTTCATTCAATAGAATGCTAAAGTCATTGGCACAGTTACAAGCACCTCTCATTCATCTGTGATCTTGTAAGGATGGCCCTTTCCTGGTCTTGTCACGGACGGATGGACCTAGATTTCCATCTCATTCCAATGGAATATCTAGTGCTTTCTTGAATGTAATAAAACTTCAAAGCAAGCTTACAACGTGGCTTGATGCAGTGTAGATGTTTTTGGTAGTCAAGTTCAGAGTGGGCCATATGACAGGAAAAACTCTACACTAGAGACAATAACATAGAAGAGATTCTAGTAGAGGGTGTGCTTCTTCTTTATAGAGAGACTGACAATAAGAGTAGATTAGATCGTGTGCTTCTTTATAGACGGTGCGCCGACTACTTCACTGTTACCTACCTATCATTCACTAGACCGAGTATGAGTACGGACTGACATTCACTAGACCAAGTCAGAGTAGGGGGTTCCATTCTTCACTACACCCAATCTGTACCGACTCCCATTAATTACACCTTTTCTAGGTTACGAGTGTGGAAAGGAAAGACTTCTTACTTTATTCCATTCACTACAGGTTAAGTAAGCATGAACGTAGATAAGAGAGGAGTCAATGGAACTCTTGGCTTGTGAACAAGTGACTTCTTTCTTTTCATAGACTACACTACAGACTATCAAGCACTAGAAAACAACAGGCCCAGTTACGTACGAGTCAGGCAATTGTCTACCCTCACGAAGCAATGAGAAAAGGTAGGTGCTGATGTGCTAGTATAGAACATAAGTAAGAAAACATCTATTTCCCTATAATCACCGACGTTGGTATTTGCCTACACCCCATTCTATGAAAAACTCCTACACTCCCAATATTCTATATAATAGGAAGGCCATTCACTTTAAGAGGAAATGGAGCTGCATAGCGTCGCCTTCAGACTGGTATTAGCAAATGCTTTGTTGATCTGAACCGAACAAAGACACATCTTTGGTGCAGTTTTCCTAAAGGCGGCTCACAGGGAAGAGATCCGTTTTGTCAATCAGCAAAACCAGTTTTCGTAGTGATGAAAGAAATTTCCCTCGATCATGTGTTCTCGGCCCTGTGACTGGTAAGTCAGTTCAGGCAAGAGATGATGGCGGGTCGATCACGATTTAGTCTTCTTGATAATTGAGTATACGTCCGCCTAAGGTAAGGTCTGGTTAGAAATCCTTAGGAACAAGAAAGGGCACACAATCAAAGCCAGAGGTCTTCATCAAATTCAGCAAGACTAATCGTTTTCTTCAATCATCGATCCAGAATTCAACATATAAATCAGATTACCTTCCAATCTGGTTGTATCTCTTTCTTAACTCCCTTTTTTGGATACACTCTAGTTTTTCAAATTCTCCATGGCTACCACTGACAATACTGCTATTAGTCACCCCCCAACCTCTACCTCAGTCTCACACAGTGATTAACTCTATTCATTTTCAATACCCCATACACACTAAACAGGATGATTCCAACTTTCTACTTTGGCAATCACTGATTTTTCCTGTGGGGCCATGGCCTTATTGAATACCTCGAAGGCACTATTTCTTCACCATCCCCTACCTTAGTACTCGCCAATGGCACTGCCACCCCAAACCCGGCCTACGAAACCAGGATTCGTCAAGACCAGTTGCTGCTGGCTTGGCTTCTCTCGTCTATCTCCCCATCGATTCTTCCTCAGGTTGTCTCATGCACCACCTCCACCGATCTATGGAGGCTTCTCAAAAGCTCTTACTCCTCTCAATCGAATAACTAAACCAGAAGAACCATCGAGAAAGAAAAGCTTTCGTCATAGTCACATCGATATGAGTGCTTTCTATAGGAAATGCATTCCAAGGACTCCCTTTGCTTTGCACAAAACGCATATTTATCCACCAGTTGCTCCGCATGTTCGATATCTGCGCTAATCTCCCCAAAATCTTACAAAGCGGCACCCAACAGCATTTCACGCGCCGACAGCTCTTCGGCTTGCTTGAGAAGAGTTTCACCTGGAGTACAACATTAGATACCCAAGGTCAGTCAAAAACAATATAGAGGAGGAAGTAAAGAAGCTGAAGCAACTCTGCAAAGGATGGCTCGTGCTGGAAGAACATGTCGATCGAGGCTAGGGTTTTGAAAGAGGAGATGCAAGAGGGGTTCACCATTGTTTACTTTTCATGCCGGCGGAAGCGAGTTACGGCTTTGCTTCTTTCGTGATTCACGTAGATTTGAATTCACTTTCTTTAGGAAAGAGAAGAGCGAAGAAGAAGTCGGAAGCAGTTCATCGCCTGTGGGAGCTTGCTGATAGTAAGGAAGCCATAATCTTTCTATCGGATTGCCTATTTGTCTATCTGTCTGGTGAAGAGAGAATGTAAGATACTCTCAATAGGGCAAGCACCCAATACCTCGTAGAGTCCAAAGCTCCTGCTCAAAGAGTTCAGGAAGACCAACCATCTACACTTGATTAGCTACTGTGCACTTCACCAGAACATGGTCTATGTCCTCCACGACCCCTTCACAAACATAAAAAAAACACTGAGACAATGGGAGCAAATTCCTTGAGACAAGAAGTTCGTTCTCCGCACGGAAGTCTATTCCAATAAATAAGCTTTCCACCAAAAAAACGGAATGCAGGGAATGACCTTAAGCTTCCATACGCAAGAGAAATGAAGACCACCTTCCTCATTAAATGGCTGGCGGACCTCCCTGTATACTTCCTTCATCCTAATCGTCAGAGTGAACAGAAGACCCCCATGTCAAAGTATCAGAACAGATGCTTCTAGGAATTGGTACAGCTGAAATTTCTCGCACCACCTCATCATCAGGGAGAAAAGAAGCTAATAAACTAAGATGCCAATCCCTATTAGGAATGAGATAGTGGGAGAGAGACAAACCTTCCAACAGCTCTGACATGTTTATAGGAATAGGCCTTCTATTCAATGCAGTCCCACCGAGCCCAGGGTCTTATAACAATCGCACCGAATTACCATCTCCAATCTGCCACTGGAAGTTCTCTTTAATAGAATGACTGGCTTTACATATCTCCTTATTAATAGGAAATGAATGGGCAGCAACATAGAACCCATCCCAAGAACTCTCAAACCAGTATTTACCCCAGAGAACACGGCTCCACAACGTATTTGGTAGCGGATCCACTTTTCCTTATCTGTTAACGAGACTATACCTTTCCTCTGCCTATGAGCTAGCTAAAGATCCATCGTTATCCTTTCCAGCAATGGAGGCGGAATCAATGGTCATGTCAGGTTTCAGTTTCAAGAGGAGATGCTACTAAACTAAGGAAAAGTAAATCAAAGACGAAGTGTGAATATCTTTTCTTAAGCTTTGTCATGAGAAGGTGGTGTGCTTTTACCTATTGAAAAGAAGAAAGTGTTCTTGAGTCGAAGAAGCTAAAAAGCAGGTTCAATCTCACTCGGATTGCCACCAAAACCTGTATAAACAGCTTCAACGAGAACAGTGAGCGCCTCCTGCTCAACATAAAGTGGCCTACGAAGACAAGTGTGAGGAAATGCTTACACTGAAGCCTATTACCCTTTCTGGCTTATAGGGATTAGGGAGAAGAGAACTAATTCCAGTGCCTAGGACTCACATTTTCCTAGTATGGATTCGTATTACTTAACTAGTTAGTTATCTTTCTAGTCTATAAAACATGAACTTCTTATTCAAAAGTAATTTCTAAAAATATTTATTAATATTCAAGATGAAAGGAAAGGCACGCCAACAACTACAACTAGCCAGCACCCACATGGAAAGAAACTACATCTTTTGTTCTCAACGAGAGCCTTCCCTTCATAACCTGAAAGTGGGCCGGACAGTTCTTTGAGATCGGTACTTCTCTTCTTAGAAAGTGGTCAATCCTTGCACCAAGAAGCCTTGATGGCGTTTTCATTCGCCCTTTCGATCAATCCAGATCACGCCCAATTCGATCCTTGAAAGACCCATTGCACTACAGCGGCAGCTCGGGCTCGAGCAACGGCGGGAGATAAGTCTTCTCTTCATTCAGCATTCAGTCTATCTTCGGAAAGCTGCAATAATTGATGCACGCAAGACGATGTGAAATGCTTTCTTGATTTACTAATAGGTTAGGTGGTGTCTAGACGCTAGGAAAAAGTGAGGATTATAGCTTCTGCCCCATAGACCATTCGGAAAGGAGTCTGTCCCTTCGGTCTTATATGTTAGTCTAGGTTGGTTCTTCCGAATGCACATAAGACCACTGGTCACCCTCAATCCTTAGCATTGAACTTTACTGATTTGGCTAAGATCTGGGGAACTAGAGCAGTCCAGAGAGAACTACACAAGGCAGGAGAGGCAATAGCGAAGCGAAGCCCTAGTTCAATCGAGGATGGATTCATTGAGTGGGCGAGGAAGATGATTGGTATGGGAAGATTGGTCTTTTACTAATGGAGCATCTCCGCCCTAGCCTTGAAGTTGAACATCCGGGGATATCCAAATATTAAACCTGTGATTAAAAAGAATGGCAAGTCAGCGGTTATGTGTTGACTTCATAAACTTGAATCTTGCCACTCCAAAGGACGAGTATCCAATGCCGATAGCTGACCTACTGGTAGATTCGGCTGCTTGTAACTCTGTATTGAGCCTCTTGGATTGGATGCCCACTCAGGATATAACCAGGTGCCAATCGCCGAAGAAGATATTAACAAGACTGCATTTAGATGCCCTGGTCCTGTTGGTGCCTATGAGTGGAGAGTAATGCGGTCTCAAGAATGCAGGAGCCACATACCGGAGGACTCAGAATAGCATATTCCAGGGTATGGTGGGCCGAGAATTGGAGGTGTACATTGATGATATTGTTATTATGGCTCAATCCGAGGAACAACATCTCCTTCATCTGAGGAAAGCGTTCGAGAGAATGAGGCAGTATAAGTTTCAAATTCATCCTTTGAAATGCGCCTTTGGTGTCTCGGCTGGGAAGGAATTAGGATTTCATTCATTTTGACAAAAGAACTTGCTTAACATACTCCAACTTTCTAAACTCATGCTTTCAATGGAAAGACTCCCTTCCCTCTTGCTTCCTTGCCCCTAACCTTTTCATATAGCCCGCCCCTGCCTGATCGATATCCCCTTACAACTAACTTCTAGTTAAAGCCTTAGGAATAGGAAGAGAAGGTAGGGATTGCTTGGAACCTCTAAGACATGGCACCCCTGCCCTAGCCGCCTTTTCTTATGATGTCTCGAAAGCGGAATCTCACCATTCGAGAAGCTATGGAATCGTCGACCCCCTTACCAAGTAGACTATGAAGTCACTTTCGTTTTTTTGGTTGTGTATGCTATGTGTTTGTGCCCAGTCATCTACGAAGTAAATTCGACAAGAAAGCTATCCGATGTATATTCGTTGGATATGATAATGAGCGAAAAGGGTGGAAGTGTTGTGACCCGAATACCAACCCTTGCTATACATCCCGAGTGTGGTCTTCGATGAAGCATCATCTTGGTGGTCATCCCAAGCTGTAGTATTGCCAGATTCTGGAAACTTAGAAACTTGCTTGCAAGAAAAGAAGAAAATCAAGTATACGTTTGCTTGTTGGCTTGAGCACTCGTTTCAGAAGAACCTTCTTTTGGGATAACTCTTTCAGGCAATATCTCGCTGTAGCAGTAATAGCCCAATGGCTTCTAGTTGTTTTTTTTACCCTTCCGGGCTCTTTTCCCCCGGCGGCTAGTTTCAGCATAAAAGGAAGAAGTCGGGTCCGCGCGGTTCGCCTTTTCGAATGCAGCAGTGTTTTTGGCTTTGGCAATACCAGCTAGCTAGCTACTTACTTGTGTGGGAGTCCTATAAAGAAAAGCCTGAGTTATAGACTGACTAAAGAAATCCACCTAAGCCGTAAGTTTTTGTTACAGCTGGCACACCTGCTTGCAAACTCGAAAATCTGATTCTAGTAGAAAGTGGACTAAGTCTTAAGAGAGATAAGCCGGTCTTTATACACTGGCCCTACTTCGAATTCAGTCAGTGGCCAGATGCATTGTAAGCAATTCCAGTCCCAGCTGCTGAGGTGGCGTAGTCAGCCCTACCTAAGTATTGAACAAAACCAACCATTTGTAAAATATTATCCTATCCTGCATATTAATTAAGACCACTTATTAGATCAAGGTTGGCATACATAGCATAGGAAGGTGGAGCTTTGGTCGTGGACAGTAGGGGAGACAAGTTAAATAATGAGTCAAATAATGAGTAGAGAAGGCAAGCCCAAGAGTGTAAGAGCACAAGATGAAGCATGGCCTTGGCATATGAGATTTGGCCATTTGCACTTGATAAAAGAAGATGGAAAAAGGGATGTCCAAATCAACCTGTTCAGCATGTATTTTAGGAAAAGATAGTCTATATAGTGGTAGGACTTTTCCATCAAAAGCAAGATAAAGAGAATCAAGCACCACTTATCAACCGGTTGGGGAATGTACAAAGAATGCTGAAGAATAAACAGCGTAAAAGGGGAAGAGTTCAAAAACCACCTAACTAAGCCTATCACACCAAATAGAAAAGAGACAAAAAGACCAAAACAAGCTTTTTTTCAAGCTCTACAAGTCCTATATATAGTGAACCACTAGATAGCCGTGTTCCACTAGTCCAGTCTTGCCGAGTTGCCTAAGGACCCAGCCACAGAATTTAATAAATAGTCTCTTATCGGAAGGAGAAATAAGAATAGAGTAAGGAGGCCCGCCTAGTAGAAGTAGAGGAGATGGTTGCGTCGGAGTAAACCGAGTCTCGGTGTATCCTTTGTCTGTTCAAAATCGATATTTTTCACATAAAAAGAGAGATTTACTTTATCTTAAGTCTACTTGAATTCTAGAAAAGTCCTTTCGTCGATAAATTCACCACGGCTTGTCCTTCAACGAAGCACTGTTCACCCGAGGCGGGAAGCATTGTAGGTGAGTAGATACTAGAGTTTTGGGTATACAAGAAGCCGCGAGGGATCGTTATATAGTTTTCATCTGGTAGGTCTTCTTACTTATGATGCCTGGAACTTTAACTAGAACAGGGCATTCCTCAACCGAAACAATTAGAGAACTAGTTATTCCCGCGGGACACGAACTTACATGAAACTAAACTTTGAAAACAAGTTTACTTTCGTTAGAAAATAGAAAAACCAACGGAAAATCAAGTCTCATGTTGCTCCTCAGAAAACTCGTAGAATAGTCTCATTGGCCCTCGTCGATGGGACAAACGCGGAAGTGTATGCGTTACATTTACAGGGAAGCTAGCATTTTGTCTTGTCATGGAAGTTCGTGTTCGTGTTCGAATGTTCGTTGGAAAAACCAACGCCGACGTCAAGATCAGTCTCCTTTCTCTTTTCGGGAGCAGAGCTTAAAAAGATGGACAGTAACGATCGCGTAATATCAATTTATCGGCCTCGTCATCGAAAGCGGCTTCCAATTGCTCGGAAATTCTCAGCTATATGGGGGACTTTGATGGTGAGCAAAAAGAATTGATCAAGAAATTGGTAAACTTTCGCATGATCGATGGTAAAAGAACGAGAGTTCGTGCTATTGTTTATAAAACTTTTCACCGCCTAGCTCGAACTGAACGCGATGTAATCAAACTTATGGTTGACGCCGTAGATAATATAAAGCCAATATGCGAAGTGGTCAAAGTAGGAGTCGCAGGTACTATTTATGATGTTCCTGGGATTGTAGCCAGGGATCGTCAACAAACCTTAGCTATTCGTTGGATCCTTGGAGCAGCTTTCAAACGACGTATAAGCTACAGGATAAGCTTAGAGAAATGTTCATTTGCTGAGATACTGGATGCTTACCGAAAGAGGGGAATTTCACGTAAGAGAAGGAAGAATCTTCATGGACTGGCTTCCACCAATCGGAGTTTCGCGCATTTCAGATGGTGGTAAAGTGATACCACATAAGGAGCTCTTCCTCATTCAGTCATACTCAACAAAAGTCAGAAATGTTTGACCCTGATCCTTTTTTCATCTTCATATAGAAAGAAAATCGGCCTTCCTCATACTCCCCCCTTCATTCATGGAGTTGGAGGAATCCACAAGAGGCCTGCCCGTTCATAATTGCATAAAAGAACCATTCTTTTTATGAAAACTCTTGTTCCAAACAAGCAAGGGATTGAGCAACTAGCGCAAAGCCGTTGCGCTAACGCGCATCCGTTTTCTTGCTCCTTAACGACCGAGGGATGAAATCTTTCGACGACTAGGGAGGCGTCACCCGAGGCCGATTCCTGTGGATCACTATAGAATCTTCTAGAAGCAAGCTAGGCTACCTTCTGGCTAGCTCTGCCATCTTAGAAAAATTCCTTCGCGCTTAGCTTAGTAAGCTAGCTTGGTAAGCTAAGCAAGCCTGGTTCTCCGGGCACTATGGTAGGACGTGGATCGATCATGACGAGAATGGACTTCTCCGTCATGTAATGGTTTAGAAGAGTCACGGTCCAGTTCCCCGCCGGGCTTTTTCCCTTCTCGACTAGACGAAGGAGATATTCATTCCATTCAGGCAGGTGAGGAAGGGCGGCTAAGGCTTGACCCTGTCTTCTCTCTTGGTCGGGTCGGAGGCTAAGTTTCTCATTCAGTGGTGAGGTGTTCATAGAAAGCAAGGCCTCGCCCAACGAGTGGCGGATTTGGTTTGGTTTGGGTGGGGTCTCGTCTCGCTTGGACGCTGGGGAGATCCATAGATCTGGATAGAGTCTTTCTCGCTCAGTAAAGAAGAGTACGCGCGCTACGGCTTACGCAGTGGATCTTCGGGCAACCAACCCGGCACATCCAATTCCGATCAACAACTTGGAGGTATGGCTGAGTGGCTTAAGGCATGGTTTGCTAAATCGACATACAAGAAGATTGTATCATGGGTTCGAATCCATTTCTCCGGCACGGAAGTTGAACGGGCGGGCGAAATTACGTGAGAGAAAGAACCTCAGATTGATGGAGTCCGCCGTCGAACAGAATAGCACTACTTAGTGACTAGGAGCGGAGCGCCCTTTCTTGTTCTTGGTGGCGTCTATAGCGAAGAAGACCTTCCGAACGAGGGCCGTCCAGTCCCTGGCCGGCTCTCGGTTCTTGAGCAAGCTCCTCCACTGCGGGTAGGATGCTTATAGATGAAGAAAGAGACTTTAGGCAAGTGGTTCTGGTAGCTCAGCTGGTTAGAGCAAAGGACTGAAAATCCTTTTTTGCTTGTTTCAGTGGGAAGAGCAAGGGGATTGCCCTTTAAATCCTTCATGGTTCGAATCCAATCTGAGCGTCTTTTTTTTTCGGTATGCCGCTCCACGAGCAAGGAGCGCCGCGAGGAGAGCGAGAGAACGAAGTGGGCTTGGTGATGTCGGAATTTGCACCTATTTGTATCTATTTAGTGATCAGTCCGCTAGTTTCTTTGATTCCACTCGGTGTTCCTTTTCCATTTGCTTCCAATAGTTCGACCTATCCAGAAAATTGTCGGCCTACGAATGTGGTTCCGATCCCTCCGGTGATGCCAGAAGTCGTTTCGATATACGATTTTATCCGGTTCCTATTTTATTTATTATCCCTGATCCGGAAGTCACCTTTTCTTTTCCTTGGGCAGTACCTCCTAACAAGATTGATCTGTTTGGATCTTGGTCCATGATGGCCTTTTTATTGATTTTTGACGATTGGATCTCTCTATGAATGGAAAAGGGGTGCTTCGGATCGGGAGTAACCACTAGTGAAAGGGCTAAGGGGGGAAGACATAGGAAAGAAGGATGCCTACAAAAAATCAATTGATTCGTCATGGTAGAGAAGAAAACGGCGCACGGACCGTACTCGAGCTTCGGATCAATGTCCCAGAAGCAGGAGTATGCCTGCGTGTTTCGACGAGAACACCGAAAAAACCTAATTCAGCTCTACGTAAGATAGCAAAAGTACGGTTGAGCAATCGACATGATATATTTGCTCACATTCCAGGCGAAGGTCATAATTCGCAGGAACTTCTATAGTCTTAGTCAGAGGAGGTAGAGTGAAAGATTCGCCAGGTGTGAAATCCCATCGTATTCGAGGAGTCAAGGATTTGCTGGGAATTCCGGATCGTAGAAAGGGAAGATCTAATATGGTGCAGAAAGACCAAAATCGAAATGAATGGAAGATGCCTCTGGAACTTTTTGGTTATTTTTGGGGGGCAATATGGAAGCAGCTAGCTCCCTTTCCCTTATTACGTTACCAGCCCACCGCTATTCCAAAACCGTACATGAAACCTTAGCTTCATATGGCTCCTCTATGATCAGAAAAAAGGAAAGGATTGTTTCGTTTCGGTATTATCCCCTGGGCGTAGATAGAATTAGGTAAGATAAATTGATTGGAAAGCCCTAAATTAGACCCAAGCAATTCCGTCTGCTAGAATAACAAAAAAGCGCTTCCGAATTGATCTCATCCTTTATATAATAAAATGAGAATTTTTCTTTGTTCGGTAATAACTTAATATTGGAATAAAACACTCGTTATAGCAATTAATAAATGGAAAGAATTGGGCATTAGTTCATGAGGAATTCTGTATGAATAGGGATAAAGAAAGGAAAGAATAAATAAAGATCCTTTTTTGTATTGCATTCCATATCTTTTGTCCTATTCTTCTTTCCCCGGGAAGGGTATACTTAAATCGAAAAAAAGAATAAAGGGTTAATTCGTTCTTGATAGCCATTTCCTTAACAAGTGAATGGGAACATACTCTAGACCGGAATCCGAAGAAAGTACTACTTGATCATTTCCACCAATTTCAAGTCCTTATTACGATTCCTTTTATGAGGAAAAATGTCTAATGATTTAGATTCTCTCATTACTAATCCTGTATGTACTTTAGTGTTCCTAATCCCTCACTAACTTTTGATGGATTGCCTTATGGTTATAAGTTATAGTAATAACTCAAAATATTCTAGTAATGGAATTCCATATCGCGAATCCTTTATTCTTGCCCGCTTCAAGATATGATGACTAATCAAACAATCTCAACCTTGGGGTAAAGAGTTTACACTGCTTATGTTTACTTGAACTTTTTTCTTGTACGTAGGAAATGAGATTTTGTATTTTTACTACAAATTAATAAGCTGTTTTGTTTCACTCATATAGCTATCTAGTTTAACTTACCAACCCGAATACAGAATAAGCAAAGGAAGATAAGCATTCAATGTATTTTAGAGGAAAACGATCCTATTTTAACGAATCACACGTAGAGATATTGCTAGCACACAAAAAGTTAATGGTATTTCATAACTAATAGATTGAGCAGCCGCTCGTAGACCGCCTGAAAAAGAATATTTATTATTTGAACTATATCCCGCCATGAGAAGACCAATAGGAGCAATACTTGAAATGGCAATCCATAAAAAAACACCAATACTAAGATCAGCTAAAACAAAACGATATCCCAAAGGGATAACTAAAAAACTTAATAAAATGGATATGACTGCTATAGAGGGACCAATGCTAAATAAAGGAATATCTCCTCGGGATGGGAGGATATCCTCTTTTAAAAGTAGCTTAGTTCCATCTGCTATAGCTTGAAGCAGTCCCAGGGGGCCAGCATATTCAGGACCAATACGTTGTTGTATCGATGCGGATATTTCTCTTTCTAACCACACAATTACGAGTACTTCTATTGTGATTCCCAGTAGGAGGGATGGGTAGAATCCATATCAGTCCGTAGACTTCTTTTAATAATTCCGATTTCGAAAAAGAATTGATAGTTTCTACCTTTACCCTATCTATTATCATTTCAACGATCAACTTCCCCCATAATGATATCTATACTACCTAATATCGTCATGATATCAGCCAATTTCTTTCTCACACTAGCACACGCCATTGCTTCTGATTTCTTTCAACATTTACTTGGAGAAAAAAAAGAATTGGAACACATCTCTACACACCCAAGCTGATACTAAACTTTAGAATTATATATAGAACATCTTGCTAATCCTGACAGATCTCGAAAAGGGACAAGAGGTTTGTTTTGCTTAAAAAGGGTTTTAGTGAGACTCACTAATCTCCATATTAATGGAGAGGTTGGCCCATATTTTAAGAGCTACAAAGGATTGAGACAGGGTGATCCTCTCTCACCTCTTCTTTTTCATTTTGTGGTGGATGCTTTAGCTAACATACTGGAAACAGCTAAATCAAATGGGGTGATTCATGGGCTTGTGCCACACCTAGTGCATGGAGGTGGAGTAAGTCATCTGCAGTATGCAGATGACACTGTGTTGTTTGTTGAAAAGAGGGATGAGGATATTCTTCACCTGAAGTTCCCTTCTGTATTGCTTTGAGAGTATGTCAGGTATGAAGATCAACTATCACAAAAGTGAGGTGGTGGTGTATGGTCCTAGTGAGGAGGAGCAGCAAAGAGTTGCAGATATGTTGAAGTGCCAGTTGGAAAAGTTGAAGTTCTAAGATAATCTTAAAAAAGTAAAGACCAGGGCGTAACTTCATTCTGTGCTATGAGTAAAAGCAGAGCTGGATAAGGTAGGGGCACTCAATGGCAATGTGATTATTTTCTCCCTCAGCAAGAAAACTTTTCACTTGAAAATTGAGAAGTGCAGTGTAGTAATTTATTATCAACTGGTAGTTATCGTTCAAACTAGATAAAGAAAAATGTAGTATTAAACCAACTCCAATCCTTTTACCAATTAACATCCTAGAAGATTTCACAAAACCATTATCGCTTAGTTTTCTACTTTTCGGAAATATATTGGCGGATGAATTAGTCGTTGTTGTTCTTGTTTCTTTAGTCCCCTTAGTAGTCCCTATACCGGTCATGTTTCTTGGATTATTTACAAGCGGTATTCAAGCTCTTATTTTTGCAACGTTAGCCGCAGCCTATATAGGTGAATCCATGGAAGGTCATCATTGAATTGACTAGTTTTCGAAATAGTCTTTTTTTTTTAGCTTAGCCCAATTCATGCATGATTCCGGATAATCCTCTTAGTTGGAAAACTAAATAGTTCGAAATGCGTATGAATATACAACCTAGAGTTGTAGGGGAGAGAATAGACTATATTACGGAATTGGTAAAGTATATATGCATTCAGGGGGGCAGAGTCAGGTTAGATCTATATCCTTAATGTCTATAAGTCCAGTCAAGAGCATCTAGGCGGGGATGCAAGCAAGTACGAGCCCGGTACCCCTATCCCGCCCGTAGCATAGCGCCAAGAAAGAGGAAGATTGGCTGATTTTGATTCAATAATCGGAGATAAGATAAGAAAAAAAAAGGTAACGAGCTAAGCAAGCAAGCGCAACGAGCAATAAAATTCCCATCCCACGAACAAGCAAGGGATTGAGTACCGATTTCGTGATGCACCTATCCAACGAATTTTTGAGTCAAATGATTGTTTTAAGGTGGGTTCTCGGCTATCACCTTCGGAGCAGTTCAAATCGAAGTTTTTAATAAAGTGGGCTCTGAAATCTCAATATGCCTTGCCTCACCCGAGAGTCACCGTAGGAAGGGGCTCTTTCCTTCAACAAATGGAACTGGTGCAAAAGGAAGTCGATCTTGTCTTACGGAAGACTCCCTGGATCGGTTGTCGCTATCGCTCCCTCCCTTCCTCATTGAGTCACTGGCTGGTCTTGATTGCCCAAGACCCCTGCAAGAATAACTAGTAAAAGCGGTCTGTCCTCCAATTCATCGATTCACAGCCCTCTACGCCAAAGGTTCCTGGAAGCTTTTCATCCTTATTGAGAAATGTACTGGGGCTTGCCTGGTCGGAAGCGTTGAGTTGCAAATCTAGGAATTCTCCTAATCACCTGGTCCAAGAGCTCTTCCTGAAGAAGTAACTGAGCTATACAAAAAAAAAATAATTCGAAAAGGTATGCAAGAAAGCCTCCAAATGCAAAATCTGCCTTCCCACTGACATCTGGCTTATCCCTTTGATCCAAGACTGTGATCTATTGATTCAACCCTTGACCCCAGGGGTCTCCTCTCCCCAACTACACTAGGCTCAAGGTGGAATAACGAAAGGAGGGTGCGTGCGATAGCTATGACAGAAGGGGCTTCTTGTTCTCACTTCTATTTGTCTCAGATTTATCTCCTAAAGAAAGCCCTTGTTCCCTCAATGAAGTTCAATTGCTTTGACGAGTGAGTCTGATACCAAGAATTGACAAGCGGATTATACGTATGTAAACAGCCTTCCCGCCTGGTTTGAATGAGGAGAGGAAGGATCCGACCTCTAGCTCTTTACTTTTACTGCCTGTGCTGTGCAGCTAAGGAAAGACAACTACACTTCCAAGTCCTAAGAGAATACTAGTATACGATCTGTTATATAAATAGGTAAATGTTCCTTTCCATTATGAATCGCGATTGTATGGCCAACCATTGCGGGTAGAATGCTAGATGCCCGGGACCACGTTACTATTATTTCTTTCTCCTCCTTCATATTAACCTTTTCGATTTTTGCCAATAAATGACGAGCTACAAAAGGATTCGTTTTTTTTCGTGTCACAGCTGATTACTCCTTTTTTTCATTTTAAAGAGTGGCATCCTATGTCCACTATCTCGATCGAGGTATGGAGGTCAGAATAAATAGAATAATGATGAATGGAAAAAAGAGAAAATCCTTTAGCTGGATAAGGGGCGGATGTAGCCAAGTGGATCAAGGCAGTGGATTGTGAATCCACCATGCGCGGGTTCAATTCCCGTCGTTCGCCCATCGCATTATTGCAAATTCCAAAAATGCAATTTTCCATACTCCTAGTTACGTATTTACTTACGGCGACGAAGAATAAAACTATCACTATATTTTTTCCTTTTCCTAGTTCTTCTTCCAAGCGCAGGATAACCCCAAGGGGTTGTGGGTTTTTTTCTACCAATGGGGGCTTTCCCTTCCTATATTTAAAAATCGATGTAAAGACAATAAGAAAGTGGTTGAGACAGAAGATTCTTGGTAGTTTATTGGCTCTAAGTACAATGGGTACGTAAGTTATGTGTTTTGTTTCATGCTCCTTGGTGATTTTTCATCAATATGATTTATTGCCCATCGAGAACTAACTCTTAGTAGGTACTCAACGTTGAAATCACACCATCCGAAAGCAGAAAATCCATCCCATTAACGGAATATATGTGACACAGCTACCTTGTTCAAGGAGATACCATTCCCGAGGACAGCAAACCATAAGCAAGGAAGGGAAAATGGTGGGTTGTGGCTCCTAAAGTTTGGGTATGACTCCATTACAGGTACTGGCTGCAAACAGGTTCTTGGGTTAATTATGATAGGCCTAGTTGTTGACGACATAGAAGGTTTTTCACACCAGTATCTACAGTACTTGATGCTAGGATGACTGGAGTCATGGAGCTTGTCAGGTTTCCAGATCCAGGTGCCTATCTTATTTAGATACTTCAGCTTATGCGGCACATCTCTTGCAGCCTATGCCGGCCTCAGATCTAACTAAATGAGCCAATGTTTCTAAATCAAAATGCAAGGTTGAAGGAAGGGGAAAGTAGAGCATAATATGCAAGCGCCGCTTATGGGAATATCTTAGCCAGTTGAAAGAAGTGCCAGAAAGTATCTTCTAGTGACTTCCTTTGATCTTCACTAAAAAACAAGCTTCTTAAGTATTTCTTTCAAAGAAGCAAGCAATATGACATTTTCTGTGTCTTCCATTGGCAGCACTATGGAAGAATGAAGTATTTGCATCTCCCTCAAGTAACCACAGTTCTCCAGCTCTCTTCTGCCAAATAAGCTCCTCAAATTGGTATATGCCCTCCAATTGCTCTTCTAGGTTGTATCTAGTAGCCCACTCTTCTTCTGTTAACCCCCCATCTTCAGCTTGAGCATCTAACAGTTTTATATCATGCAGTAGTTCTTGCCTAATAGTCTAGAAACATTGGCTAAGACTTTATGTCCGCACTTAGGTTCAAAAGGCTCAATAGCACATGACGAAGTTCAAGTGTCTTCTCTTCAGGAGAATAGAGCCCAATTGTTGGATTATATGGAGCTGGATATCAGTCTTTTAGGTGATGTGATGCTTCGGGCTAAATCAATTTATTGGACTAGATACAATGTGGATATCGGGGTATGTTTGACATTGTCATCGCTAGCTAAAAAAATATATCGAATGAAGTATTACGAAAAAAATGGTTGGCCTATCTATATTCCAAGTAGTAACCAGGATGCATTCATTCGGCGTGGTTACTATGGAGGCCATGCTGATACGTACAAGCCATATGGTGATAATCTGTATTATTATGACGTCAACTCTTTATTTTATATCCCTTTGTTATGAAAACATTTCCTATGCCGGGTGGAAAACCTGTCTGGCACGGTAATTTGGAAGGCCTGGAATTGGATAATATGTTTGGTTTTATTGAGGCTTATGTTGTTTGTCCTACTACTATTACTCGACCATTCTTGCCGTAAAAAAATGTAAATAATACATTACTTTTCCCAACGGGAAAATTTGTTGGTGTATATTTTAGCGAAGAGCTGAAGTATGCCCGCGATTTGGGTTATCAGAAAAAACTAATAAACTAGAAATGATGGATAAATGATCAAGATCAAACTTTCACATTTTCCATTCTGAAATGTTCCCTGTACTAGAATAATATAATAAATAGTAGTTGAATAATAATATAATAAATAGTAGTTGAATCAACTTACTGACTAAAAAATTAGTAGACTTCCTCTTCGGAATAGAAATTGGCTATTTCTACATAGGGAAAGTCGTGTGCAATGAAAAATAAATGCAAGCACGATTTGGGGAGGGGTTTTTTCTCTATTGTAACAAGGAATAATTATCTACTCCATTCGACTAGTTCCGGGTTCGAGTCCCGGGCAACCCATATGGAAAATAGAAAAGAGCAATCTGAGTTTTGAATTTTTACTCACTTCATTTACAAAATTTTCTTGTTGGGGCTGGCTTGGTTGACATGGGTATATAGTATATATTCTACTGTTAAATAACAAGCCTTCTATTATCTATTTTCTTTCTAGTTAATACGTGTGCTTGGGAGTCCTTGCAATTAGAATAAACCAAGATCTTACTATGACTGCAATTTTAGAGAGACGCGAAAGTACAAGCCTGTGGGGTCGCTTCTGCAACTGGATAACTAGCACCGAAAACCGTCTTTACATCGGATGGTTCGGTGTTTTGATGATCCCTACCTTATTGACCGCAACTTCTGTATTTATTATCGCTTTCATCGCTGCCCCTCCAGTAGATATTGATGGTATTCGTGAGCCTGTTTCTGGTTCTTTACTTTATGGAAACAATATTATCTCTGGTGCCATTATTCCTACTTCTGCGGCGATCGGATTGCACTTTTACCCAATTTGGGAAGCTGCATCTGTTGATGAGTGGTTATACAATGGCGGCCCTTATGAGCTAATTGTTCTACACTTCTTACTTGGTGTAGCTTGTTATATGGGTCGTGAGTGGGAACTTAGTTTCCGTCTGGGTATGCGTCCTTGGATTGCTGTTGCATATTCAGCTCCTGTTGCAGCTGCTACTGCTGTTTTCTTGATTGACCCTATTCTATTGGTCAAGGAAGTTTTTCTGATGCTACAGCCTTTAGAAATAATGCACAGCACACCGATTCTTGCAACAATAAATAGAACTAGCACAATCAAATGCAGGCGAGCAATGCTGCACAGACAGAATAAACTGGGGAACAAGAAATTCACCTTGATTTCCTGCCTCACTGCATTGACAAGGAGCTGATTGAACTCCCATGGGAGGTAACGCATCTGGACGCCCGACACATTGCGCAGGTAATAGTGGATGAAGTCGTTGCTCCCGATCGACACAAAGAACACCGACCTCCTGAACAGGTCGGCTGTCGCTGCCTCCCCAAGAGCCTGTGCCAGCAGCTCATATGTGTCCTCAACCTGCTGCACCTGCTGGGTGAGCGACACATGCATCCCCTACAGCGCAACCAAAATCGCAAGAACACCACCGAATTAAGCATCATGATGAAGTGAGTAAACCAAAAATAAACAATAGCATGCCGTAGTATATACAACAATTTCCTTCAAAGTACAAACAGATGTATCAACCAAAGTAAAGTACAAACAGATGTATCAACAACATTAAGACATTCCTGCCAAATTCGAAGCTTAGCTTAAGATGGAGCTATTGGAGGAGGTGGGAGGACAGACCAGCTCAGAGCCACTGCTGGAGAGAATGCCGGTTGCCGCAGACGCATAGTTGGACGCCTTGGATCATTCCATCAACGTTGCTGAGGCCAACACTGCCGATGCCCATGCGCATGCTCTGCTCAAGGTACGGAGGCACGAAGGGGGGCCCCAGCTTCTCCGCAGCAATACAACAAATGGGCTAAGAAATCAAGAGATGGGGAAAGAATTGTTGGGAACAGCGCTAAGAAAAAGATGTTGTTAAACCAGGAAAAACACAAGAACAATAGATCCAGGAAACCAACAAGTGAGCCAAGAATTGACACAAACTAGCCTAGAGAGATCGAAAAGAAAGATTAGGAACTAGCCAATCCATGGGTATACCAAGAAGTTACAAAAGTAGTCCCTGTAAACCAACCCCCTAAAGCGAAATAAGCACAAGGAAAGAGCAATAGGCCGGACCATCCTATAAAAACGAAACGGTCCCTTCGTAACCAGTCGTCCATAATATCAAATAGATCATTTTCTATCTTCCAACAATCTTCTCTTTATTATTCCACGGGTGGAACATAAGTGACACGAGCCAGTACGCGAGCGTAGGAATGGAGCGAGCAAGATTCCTTTGGACTTACTTTGGTTTTGCATATATTATCATATAGAAAGAAACGTAGCGGATTCCGTATCTAGTTTGTGTCTTATTATTCAACATGGATCGCAGCGCAGGAATCAAATCAACGAGAAATACTATACAATACTATACTAGAAACTAGAACTAGACTAGACTAGAAATTTCTAGTAGCGAAGGAAAAGCGTGAAACAATGTCATGTCGCGACTCGACATGTTAGAAGGAGCTAAATCAATAGGTGCCGGAGCTGCTACAATTGCTTTAGCGGGAGCTGCTGTCGGTATTGGAATTATTCGGACCATTTTTCCTAGTGTCATTCCATTGTTCATTGCGAATCTCAAAAAGAGAATTTTGAATGTCTCCTCCTTTTTTGATTTTCTGCAATTGAAATATCCATATTGGATCTTCTTTTTTAAAATTTCCATTTTCGTTTTTCTAGTCTTTTTGCGTATAATCCTCCCCCTAGGACTACTTTTCTCCCATCTGGCTTGCTCCTCCGCTTTTTTTCTTATAACACTGCCGCCAGAGATTCAAAACCCACAGGCTCTAGCTCATTTAGAAGGGCTAAACTTCTATCTGAGCCTTACGAGCAGGATCCGAGTGGGTTGCGTTCATTCAGCAGGAGCTGAATCACAACACCCCTCTGGAGGACATACCTGGGCGGCTAAGGCTCTTCCTAATGGAAGAAAGGACATCAAGCCTCAAACTTGATCTAATTCAGGAATTTCTTTCACAGTACGCGAGGAACGAAGCCGTACTTCCCGTCGAGCCCTACCTTTTGGAGCAGGCGCTTCGTTCCTATTTAGATTTTATTCGTGGAACAGATAATTTCTCCATTCTCCAGGCAGCTTATCAGGATCTGCGGGAGAATGAGGGAGGATCTGTTTTTTTTTCTGAAGTTGTTTCGCACAACCGTGATTTCCTGGAAGCCCAAAGCGCCAAAAGGACGTGGATAGAGGCGGAACGGAGATGGTTGTATAAAAAAATAACAATTGCTACAGCAAGGCTCGAAAGAGCTGAATTCCTACATACACAACTAATCTTCCAATGGGAAGATCAACTGAGGGGGAGGAATATTAATATTAATGATATGCCGCTTGGATCTGCAAATGACCAGGCGTGATCAGTCTCTTAGACGGTTTAAAAACCACTTTTTCATACTTTCAAAGCAACAAGCACCTTTATGTGACCTAACAGGACTTTTGAATTAACTCAGTGATTTTGCAGACGGAGGAGAGGAAATGAAAGCAGAAGAAGTTATCGAAACTCGGAACCACATGTTCAATCTTTTTTTAGCGGTTTCCCCAGAGATCTTTCTCATTAACGCAACCTTCATTTTGCTCATTCATGGAGTTGTATTTAGTACCTCTAAGAAAGATGATTATCCACCGTTAGTTAGTAATGTGGGTTGGCTTGGATTACTTAGTGTTGCGCGCCTAGGAGGGCAGCGCGCTTGGGATGCGGAGGAGCTATTATCGCCCAGCTCCCTAACCTAATGCGGCCGGACCGCAGGGAACCTTAGCATGGGGGGACGTCCTAATCCTTTTGCCGCCCAAGGCTGGCTAATCGTACGCAGCAGGAGCAAGGGAACTCCCCTGGTTCAGGAAGGCACATGAGTCCGAACGCTATTATGAATGTGCGACCGACACTACACTACGTAGGTACCTGTGCATGCAGGTGAGGCGTCGGTCGGTCCTAAAAACGGCGGCAGCTAGCGAGGAGTTAACGACCGGACGTGCTGCAACCTAGGGATCACCAGGCAGCTCTTTCGCTCTATAGGGATATCGGGGGGGGGGCATAGCACAATTCTTCTTGGAGGAGGGTTGGTTTGCCCAGGTGACTGATCCTGCCATAATATACTCCCGCCAATTCTATTGCACCGGCAACCGAAGTCGAACATACATACGACGATCTTCATGCGTGAAGGGACGGGAGGAAAGAAAGGGCGGTAGATGATAATGCGAAAGGGCGCCGCGTCTGGGCGGGCGGGCTGAATGGATGAGCGAAAGATGCCATGGAGTGGGGAATATCCCCAGTCTAAAGTTATACAACTAAATGCACTTCAAGGTGCTGCCGAGGAACTGGGGGACCTTCTCGAGCACAGGATAGGCAATTGAGAGATAGAGTTAGCCTATTCGTTATGGGGAATCAATGCTCCGGACCGAATAGTTACCTCCTTTTCTTTCTCTGGCGCATATTAGCTTAGCAGCGCTCAAAAGGCCCAGGTTGGTTTGTTTGGCTTCCTCTCTTAGGCCACTTTCCTTACCTTACTCCCGCAACACTCCCACTCCAAGCTACGCCTGCTGAGCAAGATGCATTGCGATTTCCTCTTCTGTGGACGCACCTTCGCCTCACCATGACCCGGGACGGGAAGAGAAAGACTTTGATTTTTCCGGCGGGCTTGATAGTAAAGCCAAAGAAAGACGCCCCAAGACAAGGTACAACTGTTGGGAAGGGGACATGATCAATAGAACCCGGCTGGATCCGGGCTGGGATAGTGGCGCCCATTCCTAACCAGTTCAGAAAAGGTTCGCTCATGCTGGAGGTACTAACCACTTAGTGATCGGTCCGCTAGTTCACGCAAATCCGAAGAAGTTATCACGGACGAGCCACATGCAGGGAAACTTGCACGTGTGGTTCTGGCCGGGCTTTCCTTCGGTATCTAATAACCTTGCTTCTGCTCGCCGCTGGCGCACCTCTCCTAACTATTGCCCATTTATTCTGGAATAATTTTTTTTAGGAGGGACAATTTTACATATTTCTGCCAAATCCTTCTATTATTAAGTACGGCTGGTACCATTTCGATGTGTTTCGATTCTTTCGAAAAAGAGAGGTTTGATGCTTTTGAATTCATTGTATTAATTCCACTTCCTACTCGCAGTATGCTCTTAATGATCCCGGCTCATGATTTAATTGCCATGTATTTAGCTATTGAGCTTCAAAGTTTATGTTTTTATGTGATCGCAGCATCAAAAAGAAAGTCTGAATTTTCCACGGAAGCCGGCTCAAAATATTTGATCTTAGGTGCATTTCCCTCTGGAATATTATTGTTCGGGTGCGACCGGACTACTACCGATCAATTTTTGGAAACTTCTTTATAGACTTGTAGAGACCCTCTATGTAGTTGTAATTCTTGGGCAATCGATCTACTTTCCCCATAGCCCTAAGGCAGTGTCTCGATCTCCTACGTGCGAAAGATAAGATACGGGAGACGGGGTCCTATGGTATGGGTCTTCGACCCTTGGTCTAATTCCACGACGGAGAGTCGGCGTGGCGTAAAGTGAAGATTGGGGGGAATAGAGCGAAATCCCCGTCTGGGGTATTCCGAAGGTGTAACCTAGGCAACGAAAAAGGGGCCCGATACTTAAACTAAAGGAGCGACCTGTTGGTTCACCAAACCCCGACCCAGTGTCACACGTTCTCCAGGTCCGAAGGGATCCAGTGCCCAACTACCGACTCCTCCCGGAATTGCGTTATCGGAGCCGAGCCAGGAATAGCCGTTAGTGGACACCTACCACTTTTCACCGGTTAGAGAGGCCCTCTTTAATACATTAAGAAAATATGTTCACAGGGGCCAGAAAGACTCGGTCATAGGAACTTAAACCACCTACGCGCTGGTAAACGAAAACCACCTCGACCGGATCTACCGAACGAAGAAGGCCGCCCCGTCGAAAGAATTAACACGCCAAAAGGGCCACCAGCTTTCCCCAAAAAAAGGGGAGATCCGCTGCTTACTGCTCACGGAAACATCCGACCTTATCGTCAAGTCGTCCGCCTATCTTTCTGATCTCATTCGTTTTCCGATCGCATAAAAAGATAAAAAAATAAATAATGTGAGAATGTAGTTACAGATGTGAAAAAAGTCAATATCTCTCTGTCTTTTCTCTGGATCATTCATTTACAAAGTTCTTTAAAAGAAGAAAACCGATCGACCATTCTCCGCGGAAGATAGGTAAACATTTGACGAGCGAAAAAAAACACGTGAGAAAGACCGAAAAACCCATTCTCCCTAAATGGTTTACCTATACTGAATGGAAGGTTTATGACATGGGAAGATTTTCCAGAATATGAGCAAGGGTAAAGGATTCATCACTTGCTGGGCTTTCAGGGAGTAATAGGAGGGGTTGGGAATTGATCGTTGAAATCATCACACCAGAGCATATGAACTTGAGGTGGGGGCTCAATCTCGTCAGTCTCCCGGATTCCAGTCATGTCTCTACCATCGGTTTCTCCCTTTTCTCCGGCTGGCGTAATAAGGAGGGAGTCAGAGACTACCAACTCGACAATGTTGGCTCGATCATGTTTATATTGGCAGGAGGAAGTACAGCATGAGTGGGTAGGGGATTAGTAGTGACATTAGGACGGTTTGCCCTTGGCGGCTCAATTTTCCCTGAATCAATAAGGTCTTGGATGTCATGTTTAAGCCTTAAACACTTTTGGCCTTTTGTCTGATGGTACTTGCAGTAGGCATTGGCTTTGTACCTAGGAGGAAGAGGATCTGGTGGCGGAGATGGGGGAAAAGGCGTCAGTACACCATGCTTCTTAAGCTTATTTTCCAAGGCGCGGCTGAGAGTTATGCCGAACGGAGTGAAAGTCCTGAGTGTCTTTGGTTTTCCGTCAGACAAGATATTCACTTCACTGTTCTTGCTTGTTCCCCCCAGGGCTATCTTCTTTCCTTTTGGATCTGCCTCTTTGACCTGTGATCCATGAGTCCCATTGTAGATAGCATCTTCAATACGAGTGGCTGCTTCAATCAAAGAGTCATAAGTGGTCATCGCTTGGAAATCGAAATAGTCATGGTATTGCCTACTCATGTTATTCATCATTATCCGAACTTGTTCCTTTTCTGGGGAGAGATCAATCACTTGGGCTGCTTTGGCCTTCCAACGGGCCAGGAAATTGGTCACAATCATAAAAGACCTGAACCGGAGGTGCTTGAGGTGCAGTAGAAGGAACAGACTTTGATTGATGAGAGATTTTGGATAAGAGTTCATAAAAGGCGCTAGCCTGTTTCATGGTCAGGAAGGGAAAGGAAAGAGCTGGGTTTCTAACAAAAAAGGAAACGTTTCCTTTTTTTTTGTTAGAAAACGAGCTTCTGGCAAAGCATCGGGAGGGAGTGTCATTGACCCATTCCTACTGCTTCTTTGATTCATCAATTCCCATCTATGAATTATGGATCCAATTCGGTATCTTGCGTAGGAATTCATGTTGTCAACGAGGATCTTAGCCCCTTCTTGTTGTTTTCCCAGCCAACTGTCAAATGCAAATCCAAAAAAAGGAATGCCTTTGAGAGAAGAATGTAGGAACGAAGCTTCCCGGAGTCCTTTTCCTCCGTGAACAAACCAGATTTCGTCAAAGACGATGAGACTTCGGTTTCCGGCGAGGCCCAGTCGGAGCCAAAGGAAGATTCAGCGAGAACAACAAAAGCACTAACAGAATTGGGTTTGGTAATCGACCGGGTTGAAACGCTCCATATTCCTGGAAATACGACGGACGACATCATTGATCATATGGTGGATATATGGGATATAGACAAAAAAGCTGATTCAACAAGTAAAATAAACTCTTTAGTGGGTTCGTTAGAGCGCTTTGAAGAACTAAAAAATCGGCTTGTTGCCGACGCTTCGGCATGTACAGAAGAGGAAGTCCAAGAACTTCTTCAACGATTTCAGAATACGGACCAGGCCGCCAGTGACTTTCTTATTGCTAGGTATGGTATTGGCACAAGGTCGAGTCAACTGCACAGCATAAATCTCTCTTTGATGACGAACGAAGTCAAAACACGAATGGAGGTGGACCTTGAAAACCACCAAGAAGTGTTTTCCGAACCTTTTCTAAATTGTTGTCAAAAAGCGTCTGACTGAATGAAGTAGGCTCCGCGATCTTCAACCAAAATAAAGTGACCAAAAGACACAATTGCATCGGTCCAATGAGACATGGAAGCACCAGTAGATATTGAAAGAAATACTATTGATCGGTATTATTGTTGTAGTTCTTTCTTCCTATCGTCGATGAAAGTACAACCACCCATTTTCCACACTTTTTCATATCTTAAGTCAGCGAATTACCCGCGGTGAGGAAGAGAGATTAGAACTCCAGGATTGACAGAAGTGTTTCTTCTCCTTGCTAATTGCCTACTCAACATTGGTGTGTTTCACATTCCACTCTATCTAGCCAAATATCATAGCTAGTCCAATGCTTTTCCTCGTCGTAGTGAAGTGAGGGAAGGAATTATGCCCTAGCCCCAAACAAAAGTACTTGTTTTGACCGACCTATTACGAGCCTAAAGTAGTACACACAAGAGTGAAGTCAGGGCGAAATCCCTACTTACTTGACTGGTTTCCGGGTCTCAGAAACATAGAAAGGATTTAACGAATAGGATAGTCTAATGTCCAGTGAGGACATCTCCTTGCTTGCTTTTTTCATTGACTGATTCTAGTGGCTGGCCCAGTGAGAGAATTACCAGTGTCTGTCATTAGACTTGATCTTTCCACGGCGAACTCTTTTGTTGTAGAAAATCGGCTGGCTGGATTGACCTTTGGGATTGAGTCACTCGTACATTGAATCAGAGTATTTCGTATAACTCTTACTTAACAGACTTAGTGGACTGATTGATTGTTTCTTAGTTAGGATTTTCAATTCCTCCTAGCTTGCGAAATTCCCCTCTGCACTTGCTGCTTTAATAAGAAGTAGTAGATGGGAGTAAGGGCTCGGCTGGTGAGTAGTAGGAGTAAGGGCCCGGCTAGTGAGAACTAGCTTATACTATCTTTCCGGTGTAAGAGCGTCTCGCTTATACTTTCGGAGATCTCTCTCGTAATTCGTAGAGAGCCCCGCCTAATCTAGAAAAGGGTTTTTCTCTGAGCCATAAGTCAAAATAATAAGTCAAAATTCCGCAAGAGCTTGACAAGCAATCCTTCCTACACAACTCATCGGCGGTGT
Organism: Panicum hallii; assembly: GCF_002211085.1. Classification (NCBI taxonomy): domain Eukaryota; kingdom Viridiplantae; phylum Streptophyta; class Magnoliopsida; order Poales; family Poaceae; genus Panicum; species Panicum hallii. Next base: position 2,024,238 of record NC_038043.1, on the reverse strand, counting down.
GACCAGCTTTACTTTTATCTTCGATTCAACCTTGGTATTCTCCTTTCTTAAACTTACTAAGACTATTGCTTTTTCAATGATTCACAAAATCATCCCTAGTATAACAAGCTGTACCTGACCTACTATAGTATTAGACTCAATAAGAAGCTTTCAAAACACCACTACTATATCTAATATGCCCCGCCAGACCAAGAGTGAGGAGGTTGACTGAACCTCTGAGCGAGCTATTAGTACCTTCTTCCTGAAGAGTAGTAGCCTTCATTCATAGCCTGACCAACTCGTTCGTACGCTAGTCAGCTATTCATTTCTAGTCAGGTTGCTATTCCCTTCTATAGAAGGCTTTTGACCACTATCATACATGACTTTGATTTTTCCCTTATTTATATAACTCATATAATACTGCTGCCCTTTCACTTGCTTCTGCCTTTTCACTAGAATTAAGATAGTGTCCTCCCTGAATTGAGAAAGAAGAGAGAATACCTATGTGCTGCTATGCCTATGGTCCAGAATTGCTATCCGTACGACCTTGGTCTTTGATTGTATAAACAAATACATACTAAGCAAGTAAGCCTGCCTAAAAGCATTTCTTTTTGACACCTCTTCTCTCGATTTGAAGAGATTACACATCACTGCGAACGAACTTATTCACTCCATAGCACATGTTTTCTACTAACAACTTGAGGCTTTGACGTCTCTGCCACAGTGAACTAGGTGGGGAAATAGAGGTATATACACCGCTGATCTGTAATAAGGGAAAGGGAGAGAAGAGCTAGGGCCGAGCAGCTACCAGGGCGCATTCATGCTATTTCCAAGCCAGTGGCCATTTGCCATGGGATTAAACAAAAAGAGGCAACAATAGTTTTTTTTATGATCAAGAAGGGCATTAGTGACTATTTTTTCGGTACCTGCCGGTGATGACTTGAGAATAAATAAAGAAGCGATTGAAACAACTGGCGAGTGAATGTTTGGATCATATGCTGCCTTGCCTGATCTTACTAGAGTGAGTTTCCTTCGCTAACGAGATGATGCTTATTCTCAGTCTGGACTATTCCCAGATTTACAACCAACCAACAACTAGTCTTATCTTAGTCCATGGAGAGGAAAAAGCAAACGAAGCACGTTGAGTTGACCTCTTGGCATCACTTTTTTCACCTTCCAATTGGACTACACGTTTTACCATCAGTCGCTTTTCCAAGGATATGGACCGAGAAGATTTAGTTTCTATTTTATAAAAACAAGAAAAGAGCAAATCCGCTATCATTTCAACTCCCCAATCGTTGAACTCGTTGGATCAGTCGAGGAAGAAGAGTGAGGTGTGAGCGCGGGGGTGGTCCGGGGGTCTGTGCCCATTGCCCCTACCTTTCCCGTGTATGTCAGGGGCTTTCTCTCGGACTTCTGGCTTCAGACTCAGCTTCAAACCGGAAGATATATAGAAAGTTTTTCGTGAGGTCGGTTTACTTACAAGGAAAAATACCGGACAAAGGTGAATATGAGAGTATGTTGGTCCTAAGAGAAGTCCCAGCCGTACGCACTAGAATAACCTTTGAACTCTTTACCTCCTCAGCCGCATCAAGTGCTGATTTTTCGCTGAACACCTTCTTTGAATGCGAATCCGAGTAAGGCATCAGATCGAGGAAGGAAATATAGAATGTTTTCATAGAAGCTTTCTTTTTCATAGGTCAACTCTGAGATGAGGTATGCTGAAACACAGGTTTTTTGAATTCTGCCTACGCCAAAAGAAAAGAATCTAAAAATATCCGTTCGAAGGTGACTGAAGTCCCATGTTTTGAAAGATCAAAAGTTTCCGCTAGTAATTTTCCTCACCAGTCGAAAACCAGAGAGAGAATTCCAGATATCGATTAACAGCTTGCCAACCTATCCCTAGACCGACGGATTGATTGACTGACCTGTTTACCAGGCAGGTATACCAATACTAATTGCAACAGGAGATACCTATAGTGTTTAACAGACAGCTGACAGCTCGCGATGGAGAGACTTTCCAGTTGACAGAAGAGCGATTGCAAGAGATAGGGCACAGCTAGACGGATGGCACACAGATTTACTTATAGCTTAGTTTCCTATCGACCTCGGCTGTGTAAGGAAATACTTTTTATGGGTGGCGGTTTTGATTTCTTTTTGTTATTATCTACTTAAAACAACCCATCCATCCTCTCTTTCGTATACGAGCAGTGAGTAGCTGTCTCGCTCGCTCCGCCATCAACAGGAAATCCATTCCGCAGAAGTAAAGTCAACTGATTCTTTCATTCCAGTTGTTAGCCCGCCCGTAATACAGCTCAGCTTGAGAGACTTACGCAATGCAATCGATGTCTGCCGGTATGGTTTGAGTTTAAGGTATACCTCATCCCCGATTTGATTACTTTCTGCGGCTTATGCCTCTTACCCTGCTCTTTAAGTTCAGTTCCGGTTAGCCCTACTACTTATGGATTGGATTAGTCGCCAATAAGAGGAATCTATTTACTAGGAAAAAGTAGCGCTGAGAGTTCGGTGGAAGGGGAAACCATTCCCGTATGGAGCCAGCCTCCCTTAAAGGAATGTCTATATGGGGTCACCACTCTTTTCAGTAGAAGACTGAGTGGGAAGCAGCGGAAGACGAAGCCAATCGATAAGGAAAGGTGTAGTGAAAGTCCTACAGGCTCGTTCAGATGGCTAAATTCGTATTGAAGTAAGAAGGGAGAGATGCCAATAATAATACCAAAAGCATGGGGGCCGGCTACGAAGATTTTTCTCCCGACTCCAGAGGCTAGGTAATAATAGAAAGATGAAGAGAAGTGGGCGGGCATGAGGTATCACAGGAATCTTCATGTTAAAATGTGAATGAAAGCTTTAATCACATCCGGATTTTCTAATCCTTACTTTCGGAGAGTGGATCTATCTAATTAGAATGCCCCATCCGTCCTACTCGTAATACAATAGCAATAGTAAAGACAGGACGGATACTTTTGAAAAGAGAAGTTGTGCTAATTGTAATCCTAACAGATCAAAGCAGCAGTCACAAAAAGCCTTTGCTGATTCTTTCTATGCGTATTTGCGGGCAATTTTCCTTGAAGCCTCAATTGCTATTGGTAATCGGTTCTATCCCTGTCTTTCTTGCTTCTTGCTTGCAGCTCACTCTGCCCTTGCAAGTATGTTCGAAAGCACTAGCTGAGCTACACAAAAAGAATGAACATATTCTATATTCCCTTCCCGGAATGGAGTCAAGAAAGAACATACATCAGAGTCGTCCTTCTCCCGTTGGTCTCGCCTCTTTCTTGTTCGGTCATCCTGTGTGCTTGGCAAGTGGAACGAAGAGAAGGCTTCCTCTAAAGAAGCCGTATCGAAGTGGAACGATCAAGAGATAGGAGTCCGCGAGGGCCTCTGCTTTCCTCGAGGGAATACGACGAGCACTCATCTCCAGCATTCAGGTGGTCCTATCATCTCTATTTCCTCCCGACATTTCCTTCTCTAGTCAGGGAAGCCTTAATCAGTCAGTAAGAAGTATATCTATAGGGAGATAAGAGAACTGGATGTGCGAAACTTGTGTCAAGAGAGGTGTAGAAAGGAGAAAAAGCATAGTGAAAACTAGCCTCATCACAATAAAAAAGCCCATGATCGAATGTCTTCTTTGAGGTGGCACAAAGACGAAAGTAATTAGTTCACAAGGCCGATGATAGAATAAGGTTATTTTTCGGTTGCCAATCCTACTTTTTTTAGTATGTTGGTAAGGTCCGGTCATCCGCTTCAGTGCTTGCTCTTCTGCGTAACTAGGGGAAGAAAGTCCAGTACAGCGTACTTTCATAAAGGCAAGGTTTTCGTAAGAAGAAAATTTGTTGCTTCAACCTCTGCCTTCTACGTTGCCGACCAACGGAACGTTTCGCTACCTGTCTAATCTCTAAGGCATCAAGATATCCATTCCAAATGTCTATATACGTGATTTATGAGTCGGAGTTCCGATCGGTTGTTGCACATCAGTAGAGGGAAGAGGTAGTTCTTGGTCAATATGAGCACCTTTTTGTTGCCGTACGGGAAGGTGACGGGACATCATTTGTGTGTGTTTCAGCCCCCAAGGTAGACGGTTGAGCATATGCATCACCAACTTTCTAAGAATCCTGCATAGTTTAAGTGTTGAAAGGGGTAACAGCACGCCAGCGAACCAATCTGAATGCACTGTGCTGCAGGAGGCAGCCGTTGAAGTATACATTGAGATAACGGGAATTATTAGATTATAGTATTAATAGAATGCATTACTGTATTGAAAGATATCTTATAAATTGTGGCGCAGCCAACTGCAACGCTTCGAGCTCCTGGTGACGTTATGTCGTGCCCAAGTTACGGAGAAAGAGTCGAGATGCAACCCGGTACGATGTCAAGGAGTGGTGCGAAAGAGAATCAAAAAGTTCAACTGGTCTTTTGCAAATGGTTTGATTTCTCTTGTCCTAGCATCGCGCGGGTATCTTACTTGTAAGAAGGAGTAGACTAATCCACTCACAGGTGGTTAAGCTCTTTCTTAGCGTTTGTTCGCTATACAAACTATACAAGCTCTTATTGGTGTGGCCGAACCCAATAGACTTAATTAGTCCTTCTACCTGTCCGAAGCGCCTCTATCATTTGGCCGAGAAAGGCGTCGGCATAATAAGATAGGATAGAAGATAGAAGGGCCTCCAGCTATGTGCCATTGTAAAAATGGTTTTCTATCACCTTGACCTAAAGAAAAAAAGTTTTCTTCTATGGCTCCTAACCCTTCTTAACTCGCTACTTTTTTTCCGCTCGTTCCCTATCTATGGTCGAGCACTTCGTTCATGAGTTGCTATCGCTTTTGCTGTAATAACTAGAACTTCTGCTATCTTCTCAAGCAAGTTCAAATTGCTTTCCTTAGGACGAGCTTTTAAGGCAAAGTAGAAAGAGCTTATTTATTCGTCGATAAAAAGCCTTTACTTTAAACTAAAAAGGAATAGAACCGAAAGCTCTTTTCAAATATAAAGAGGCATGTCAACAAGCACCTGACAGACGCTCATCTACTTCCATTTCCTATTTTTTAGAACATCAATATCCTTCCCGTCGTATTCTTTCCTTCGCTTTTGGGTCGCAGCCTAAGCCAATGGCTAGCTAGTGAAGTGAATCCTTCATTCGCCGACTGAGACTACTTGAAAAGAAAGAGCCCTCGACCAACCGATCTCACGACGATGAGTCACCCACATACTTAACAAAAAATGCAAATAGAAGAGCAAGTAAATCAAGCTCAATTACAACTCACTCTGATCAAATAGCACTCAGGTATAGGATTTCCAGCGGAAAGGTAGCCTTGCTCGCTTCTTTACCCTTGTACGCACAAATCTAGCTCATAGCAGCACTTTCGAGTTCGGTTACTTAAGTACAGAGATTGGAACAACTTAGCGCGGGAAGTCCCATATCTTGTCTTAGCCTCGCCTCACCTATTTCCTCATAACGAGATCAGAATGAAATAGAATGGAATCTAAAGTCTTAGCTAGATCAGGGCTACCACGTTCCCTCAGACGAAAAATAAAAGAATACTAGACCTGTTGGACTCGCAAAGTAGGATCAGGCTTAGTCTACTAGAAACAGAGGAGAGCGAAAACTAAGTCAAAGGGGGAAGAGCAGGAGCATTTTAAGGCCGGTTGACAACATCCGATGTCTCCCACGAGGGTGCCTGAAACTCCAGTTTTTCTAGGCAGAGGTATAGCCTTTATTTAACACATTTGAGTTTGTAGGAAGATTCCCCGCTCAGAAATAAAGTCTGATGCCCTCGCCGCACGGATAACTCTAAGCTATATCAGATGGCTCTTTTCTTAATCCTAAGCTCAGAATTCTTCTATTCGTGTGGCGTGGCTAATACTGCTCAGTCATCGTCTTGTACGGTTGCCTACCGTTGTCGAGTGTCGACCAGTACGTCCTGTTGCTTGCTTGTTTTGGCTGTTGGATGCATGACAAGCAAGCGTGTGCTTGTACCATCCTCGATACTATATACTATGGATTATTGCTTCTCGCAGAAGAAGATGAAGAAGGGAGTATCTTGAAGGAGGAGAGAATGAGAGAGAGACCAACCGCACTTCTCATTGATCGATGAATAGTTACACATATATTTGCAGAGTTCTAACTAACGGTGAGATTATCGTTATCCGCCGCCCCGCCATTGCCTTTGGAGCCGGAGCTGGATCCGCGCTTCTTGTAGCACGGTTTGTTGCGGGAGTTGCCGGAGCCGGAGTTGTCGATGTTGGTGGTTCCGGAGTTGGAACCGGGGCTGGTGTGGTACGCCTGCCCGGACTCCGCTGAGGCTTCATGCTTGTCGTAGAGTTCTTCTAGCAGGAGGTAGGAGCGGGCACTTATGAAGGTGTTGGGTGGACTCACGGGCTTAAGATGGCGATACCTCGAATGGAGACCCCGAATGAGATTGAGCACCTGGCTGGGTTGGGAGACGGGCTGGCCGAGGTCGCAGAGGCTGTCTGCGAGGGTCCTGAGCGGTGATGCTCATGTCACCTTGACGGAGGCTGCGGAACTCGGCGTCCAGGTACACGGCTCGCTGCATCTCGTTGTCGCGGAAGAGCCCTTCAATGTCCGCCCAGATGGTGAAGGCGGAGGCGCGCGGCTTGTAGATGATGTCGAAGACACGCTTGTGCAGCGTCGTGTACAGCCAGTTGACGATGCAGTGCTCGGTCTGCAGCCACTCGGCGTCGCGCTCGTCGAGGGGCGGCAGGGACGAGACGTGTGTCACCAAGCCGAACTTGCCGAGGAAGCACCGCCATTGGCTGCAGTTGGACTCTTCGATGTCAAGCAACACAGGGATATGGGAACGGATGTTGACTTGCTGAACCACGGACGGAGGAGCGGGAGGAAGGACGATCTCGCCGGTGGTGGAGTCAGAGGAGGCAGTGGAATGAGAGGGTGAGGCCATGGCAGCGGAAAGAGGAGGACGCGAACGGGTTAATAAAGACAGATCGTTCGGTCACTGATACCACGAAGGAGGAGAAAATGAGAGAAAGAGAGAAATCAACGGTAATTCTCATTGATCGACGAGTGGTTATATATATATATATATTTACAGAGCTCTAACTAATAGCGAGATTACAGGCGGAGCGTGGCGTGCGACGCGGACGGAGTGAGACGCGCGCCGTGCGGCGTAACTGCCGCATGGATGTTGGCGAGCACAGCGCTGAGCCGTTGTAGCCGAGCCGCGTCTCGCTAACATATCTGAACATGGATAGGTTTTCTCGCAAAAAAAGAAGAGTTGAAAGAAATGCGGCAACAAATTAAAAATGGCGCAAATGAAGCTCTTTTCCATCCGTTTATTAATTTATTTGAAAGAAAGAAGAAGGAATGATGAAGAGTTGCAGTTAGCCGGCGCTGATCACAGCCACAGCCGCAGCTCTCGCTAGCTAACCAAGGTCTGTTGCTTCAAGTGGAGACATAGTATGATGGGAAGAACTGTGAACTGGAACATGTATGTACATGGCCCGTGCTCGTCGGGGCTCCACACTGATAGTGATAGCTGCTGCTGACTATACATGCCGCGCCGCTGACTCTTCCAAGCATGTTAGCTTTACAAGAAGACAGCATGGTTGGTGATTTTTCCAAGGGAACCTTTGGGTTGGGTTCCTGGGGATCCGGCGGGACGGCGAGCACGTCCACTTCCAGGACGGACGGTGTCACGTGGGCACGCACGACGCAGCGCAGATGGGTGCGCGTGCGTGACAGCAGCTGCAGCTCTATCGCAACATGGGGACCAGACAGACGCAGCGATCGCCGGCAGTGCCTGGCCTGCCGCTGATGCGCCTCTGTTGGATTATTATTCCTGATGATAGATGTACCGTCTCATGAACCAACCATACGTCGTCTTAGCTTAGACAGTGACCGTGTATTGTTCCATGGTCTCTACCGCCATCGTTACGTTCCTGCGTGTGCTACAATTAAGAACAACCCTAATCCATTGTTGACCACTCACGTATGCGAATTAATTATATTGTTCGGCTCCAAACACATTGGTGTTTCTTGGCTGCTAGCTAGCTAGGTATAGTGCAGTTTGCATATATAAAGGTAGTGGCCCGGCAGGGCATCTCTTCTCCGATCGAGCAAATCAAGCAACAGGTGAGATCGAGATAGATTAAGCAGCTTGTGATGGGCACCTTTGTGCATTTAGGTTTTGTGGTTGAAGTTAGTCAGGCAAAAGATCTATACATTTTCCATGTACTACTTCTCTGAAAGATTTGCCTGTCGCATCCGCGCAAGTAAGGCTCTTAATGATGATGAAATGCTTCTGATGATTCAGGGTAACTGTCTGGATAACTGCTAGCTGTTTGAAGCTCTTATATATACTAGCCTATCAACCTGTGCTCCCGTACGAGCTAATTAGAATTAATATAAAAATAAGACTCATCCCATGTTCTCTTTCATCTATTAAATATTCTAACGTATAATACTCTAAAGATACATACTCATATCTAGTTGTAATATGTTTAGTTAGTAATAATATTTTTTATTTTATATTACATCTCCATATGTATTTGATATGTATTTAATCAGACCATTTGTTTAAACTATATGAACAACATAAAAATTGGTATCATTATATCTTCACCCGTACATGGCACTCATCATGAGTAGAATTTTTATATAAATAATAATATAAATAATATATTAATAATGATAGACATTGTAATTTAGAATTTTATGTTGGTGCACTTTAAGATTTATTATCATTATATAACTTAGATTCAGATTTAGAAGTTACTTTAACTTTTAATAATGATATAATTAGATAATTTATATACAAACTTAGAAGGTTATTTGATATTATTTTTATAATGGCATGTGCATGAAGATTAGGTGTTACTTTAGATTATTTTTTTATAATGGTAGAGATGGGTAGTTTATTAAAAAAATAACAGATTTTATGGCTATTATTATTAGAGTTGTCGGATTGATTGCCGGATGTTTCTTTTTTATAAGAATTTCTATGATTTCTCTATTTTTTTAGAGTGTCCACATAGTATTCTAGGTGGCTTCACGTGGAGGCTTCAAAAGAAGCCTCCAATTAGTAATAGTAAGATGTGCACCTTATGGGAGCAACTTTATTTATATAGTAATTAAAGAAAAAAAGTGTATTTTCATCCCTCAAGTATTGCAAAAGTGTGACATTCATCCTTCATATTTCATTTAGTGCAAATCAACCCGTTAACTAACTCAACCGGTGCATTTATCATCCCCACCTTAGTTTAATAATGGTTTTGTATCATATAATATTGGTTTAAGTCATGTAATTATCTTACTAATCATTGCTTAGCCACATCTAATGTTGAGTGAATTGCTATAATAGTTCCATGCGAATTGGTTCCATTAATTTCTCCGATAAAATTTTTATGGGTACACAGTTTAGAGGATTTGCTGAATTTTATTTTGTGGACTGTATATCTTCAACTCAACATATTATATTGCTAAGCAGGGATCGGTCACATGATTGTGTTGCATAAATCGCTCTTGGATGGAACTAAATTATTATTAAACTAAGGTGGAGATGATAAATATACCGGTTTAGTTAGTTAAAGGATTGATTTCCAAAGGTGGAAGGTTCGGTGTTGTCGAGAATCGCTCGCTCGAGAGCTTCCGGGGAGTGACCGCTAATTAGCAAGCCTCTATTGCAAGTCTTTTTAGATGTACGCACTATGCTATAAGAAAAATCTAAAATAAACTCCCTGGCTTGCTAACACGATAGAGAATGGAATGCACATACGTGTTTAACTGATTTTCATTTGTAGAGTTATCATTATGCTTAAAATAAGTGGTAATATTCATGGTGGAGTTTATGCGCGAAACATGATTTTTTTAAATTAGTTTATGCTAGGAATCGAGCCTCTTTCATATAAATTTACAGTTTACACTAGCAATTGCAGGGTAGAGATTTTAAAATGCAAACTACACTTGCTTTACATTTTTCGGAATATAGGTATCTGTATGTAATAACGTCTGGAATTATTTTCCTCATTAATTTGAACACATCTAGATCTTCTCTATTCAAGCTATTGTGAAGGTTTCTCGTTCTCAAAATCTTGAAAGGGTTTATATACATTGCCTTTTTTTGAAAAAATAGGAGGGGAACCCCTTTATGATATGATTTTGTAGATTATATATGAAAACTGTATAAGCTAATTGCAAACAGAAAAGAAAACAAGACAGAAAGAAGGAAAACAAAAAAAGGGGAACATCTAGCTAAGTGTGCAAAGCCAGTCCCCAAGAAGAAGTTTATACAATGTTTCACACCGTGCATATTTGAATTAAAGTACCTATTTTTCTATCTTTGAATTGCCTTTCTCAACCATAATATCAAACATCCACTTGTGTTGTTTCTTTTCACGTGTTATGGTTGATTTGATGTTACTGAAGGGATGTTATGGGAAAACAAATCTATACTGCTACAAAATTATTATTGCCATTTATGACACCTTGTGTGTCAAGAACTTCGACCAACCATGAATAGAGTTTCTTTCATAGTTGGCAACACTAGCTATATATTCAATAATTATTAGTCATTATATTGATCTATTTCAGCAAAGTTATCTTTAACAATTGGACAAAACCCTTTGTGGAAAACAAATGGAGTCTGCGTCATGGTTACATTCTAGAACTTTGCGAGATATCTAAGTGCTATCCTTGAGGAGGAATATACTGATCTGGAAGTGACCTCTCTCAAATCCAGTACACCGTATTTAGTGACATCATCATGGATGGTTCCACACAAGAGCGATTAGGGATCAAGTGTTCTGTCCTCCCCACAACTTCCTACTAATAGAGCTGCCTAGTGGTGGTACCAAATAGCTAGGTTTGTGTAACACACGGATGACAGGATTTTGTGCAAGATTCGAATGACTGGTCTTCTCGATCTTTTGAGTAGTAATGGAAAAATCAGTTATGTTTTGCATTGTTTACATAAGTTGCTCTTTGGACATCTCTACGATGATCATTATACGTGTGAAACTAATTGTAGCTAGTCTTGTTGTGTGGGGGCCATTTTGCGATTCCTACTCCAAACCAACAGTGGCCGTTCTTCATAGCCCTGCTGAGTATACCTCGACGCCGCATGGTGGTGTATTTTCGAGTAATTACTAATTAGTCAACGACGATGATAACACATTTTTTTCAAAGAAAAAACAAACCAATTCCAATTGTGGATATTTTTGTTTCATTTTATTAACCTTTTCATTTATGTGACACGGAATGGTATCTCTCGACGGGGCAACCCTTTCCTCTGTGGTCGCTGGTCAATTATTGCATATTTTGCTGTTACATGTACTGCGTTAATTAATATCCTAGATGATGAATAGTAGATATGGGATCATTTGGCGCATATTATTGGTTGGTTTCTGCTGATCTGCAGGGACCAGGCCTCCCTTTTATAATGGACTGCTTGAGGACAAATCATGGGTGCCACTGCTAAGTGGTTCGATCTCGATCGGGAAGTTGGCCTTAGGGATCTTTAGAGGGAGGGGATTTATCGGATATGTGATATTTTTAAGCTACCGTTGAAGATGAAACTATCAATTCCATTTTCAAAGTTAATTTGAATCATGCAAAGATATATCGTTGGTCAAAACTGAAATAATATGTTGATTATTACACCATACTGAAAGGAGTATGGCCACACGCACAATATATGGCCTCCGATGCGCCTCCAGCCAGGTGACGAGTTCATTCGAGTACTGAAAGAAAAAAGAGTTAGGGTCCACGCTTGATCATTCAGCATTTCAGCGCCGGCCAGTGCGCTGCCGTCGTCTTCCTCGTTGCTGTTGGCACAACCAGAGCATCTGGGTCCCTGATAGATTAGCTCCTTGTGCACGTACGGATCGACTGACGCTTTGCATCGGCTAGCGATGGCGAGCGCGCGGCTGCTTCGTCGTCGTTCTGTTGGCCTTGGCCTGCTTCTGCCTGGTTGATTGGTGGCTCGCTCGACGAGAAACTACAGGCAACTCCTTTCGTGACGTGGCCACTAGCAAAAGCTAGCTAGTACGGACACGCATGAACACTTGAGTGGTGACCTGAAAGAGAGCATCAAGTTACAACCAGCCGCATCCAACCCTAGAGGTTTGTTATGTCCCCAGCGGCAACGGGTGAATAAATAAAGGCCATCGATATAGTACATACACTGTCTAATCCAATTAGCTAGGGCAGAACTGTGATATTTTACAATTACTGATTTGAGACTTCTTTTGAAGCCTCCACATGAAACCACCTATAATCCTAAATGAACACTCTAAAAATAAAAATAGAGAAATCCTAAAATTCTTATAAAAAACAGAAACATCCGGCAATCAATCCGACAACTCTAGCCATTGGATCTGTTATTTTTTTCTAATAAATAATCCACCTCTGCTATTATAAAAATAGACTAAAATAACCTTCTAAACATGTATCTAAATCACCCATCTCTACCATTATAAAAATAATCTAAAATAACACCCTAATCTTTATGCAAATTATCCACAAATACTATTATAAAAATAATATCAAATAATCCCCTAAGTTATCTAATTATCTAATTAATTCATTATTAAAAGTTAAAGTAACATCTAAATATGAATATAAGTTATATAATTATAACAAAATTTTAAAGTGCACTAATATAAAATTCTAAATTATTCCCTCCGTCCTAAATTATTAGTCATTTTAGCTTTTCTAGATTCCTAGACTTGCTATGCACCTAGACATATACTAATTGGAGGCTCTTTTTGAAGACTCCACGTGAAGCCACATAGCATCCTATGTGAACACTCTTAAAAAAATAGAGAAATTTTAGAAATTCTCAAAATAAAACAGAAACATTCGGCAATCAATCCGACAACTCAAATCATAATAGCCATTGGATCTGTATTTTTTCTAATAAATTATCCACCTTTACCATTAGGAAAATAGGTTAAAGTAACCCCCTAAACATGTATCTAGATTACCCACCTCTGCTATTATAAAAAATAATCTAAAATAACCCCTAATCTTCATGCAAATTACCCACATATGTCACTATAAAAATAATATCAAATAACCCCCTAAGTTTCTATATAAATTATCTAATTATGTCATTACTAAAAGTTAAAATAACTCTTAAATCTGAATCTAAGTTATATAATTATGATAAAATCTTAAAGTGCACCAATATAAAATTCTAAATTACTATGTCTATCATTATTAATATATTATTTATGTTATTTTTTATATAAAATACGGCCCATGGTGCGTGTCATGTATGAGGAAGATATAAGAATACCAATTTTATGTTGTTCACGTAGCTTAAATAGATGGTTCAATTAAATATATATCAAATACATATGGAGGTGTGATATAAAGTAAAAAATATATTACTAACTAAATATATTATAACTAGATAATGATGAGTATATATATCTTTAGAGTATTATACGTTACAATATTTAATAGATGAAAGAGAGCATGGGACATATAATTATAACTATTAATTAGCTATAAGTTTTATTTTTCTATTAATTCTAGTTAGTCCGTGCGGGAGCACGGGTTGATAGGCTAGCGTCTAATCTAACTAGGAAACCACTGCGCGCACCAAGAGCTTTCTCCATTTAGTGTTTTTCCCTAAGAAATTGGAGTGTCCACTGAAACTTATTAAGATGTTATTTATAATGGTATTCTTTTTTCATATATATACTAAAATAAATAGGGGTAAAGGCTAGAATATATAGCCCCTGCATCATAGGACGCTAGGGATCAGAGTTCTCTCTGTAATACGTCTGGCCAATGCCTACATTCTGAAATTCTAGCAAGAGCGGCACCATGAGGATTTGTACCGTGGTTGCCTACTTTGGTTGATCCAATGACCACCTGGGTTCTCCTCCCCTCGCTTAATTATGTACTAAGATAAACATTCGTGATAATGCTATATCCTCAAGGATCAAGCTACTATTTAGTCGGGTATTATGATTATAAACTTCACATCCTCAATAAGTTACATTATCGAATAATAAAGTTGCATCACATAGCAGCAAATTCGCAATCCTTATATGCACACACACGAAGTAGTTATGTCCATCGTTTATTGATGTGCTAAAAACTAACACATTACTCCCTCCATTTGAAATTGTAAACCCACTTCCATTTGAACAAGAGGTCTAGACTAACAATTACTCTTATACCACATAATTTTTACAACACAAAGTTGATGTTATTTGATTCATATTTGAAAATATTTTATTATGATTAATTATTTGTGCATCACCTAAATGAAATATTTATTGAGTAATAACTATCAGCCAAACGCCTCCTAAAATAAACACCGAGGGAGTACCAAGCATTTTTGGTGAAAAATTACTTGCAGATGCTCAAACTCACATATCATACTTACCACGAAAGCATTGCACCAAATTAATCATGCATAAAGTGACATCCTAGCTACTAACAACATCTAACACATTCTAGTAGAAACAAGTAACACCACCAATTATTATTAATCATTTGCACGCTCGTAGGATATAATCATGTCTTATATTGCAAAGCACTAATCATATATAGATCACATCTATATATCCCTATCGTCCTGATAGAAAAACCCTTATTTGTTACAGTTGGAGATGCGTTAATAAGTACACTCAAATGAAACTAAAGGACACTACTAGAAAGATTTATAGCAACGTCCTTTTTTTTCTAGGGGTGGATCAAAAGGTAACCCGCTCCTACAATAAAATGGAGTGCGGTTACTGTACCATCCGACCCGCCCCTAAAAAGTATTTTTAAGAGCCGGTGATGGCATCACCCGCCCTACAAATGGTATTTTTAGAGGTGGTGATGGCATGATCCGTCTCTACAAATAGTTCCACGCAAAAAGAATCATAATTTTTTCATATGATCTCGGATGAAGTTGAACTTTATATCAAAATTGTAGAGGTTGACGAGATCTATATAGTTGATAACTTTTTATTTAAGTTCATGTAATAGTTCAAAAAATTATTATAAGTTCTTATATGGCTATGACTGTATAGTATCTCATGCAACTCAAGTCATAGAGATTTCCACAATCTTAATCTTTATATACAGTGAAATATACTTAGTATATTTTTTATATCTATAGTTCACAATAACTATAGTGTAGAAATTTCATATTTTTTAATTTATATTGCTATATGTAAATATTTAAATTAATTTTCGGAATAAAATAGAAAAATGGATTTACAGGGGCGGGTGACGGCGTCACCCGCCCCTAAAAATGGATTTCTAGGGGCGGGTGATGGCATGATCCGCCCCTAGAAATCAATTTCAGAGTTAATATAAGAGAATAGCGTACCCCATAGAGTTACAAGTGATTATGCAGTGTGGTGGAGAGGAGGTTATGCACGATGCTGGAGGTAAGCGGTTCGAACCCCGGATTACGCAAGTGTGCATATTTCGTCAAAAAAATTATACCTCAGCAGTGGAGGGGTGGTGGTTAGTTGGCGGGGATATTTTTTTCTGCTATTTTTTTATTTTTCCGAATTTTTTTCATATTCTGGACATTGATTTGTAGGGACGCCCTAACCTACCCCAACAAATCAATTTCTAGGGACAGGTGACGCCGTGACCTGCCACTAGAAATCGATTTTTAGGGGCGGACGCGTTACCCACCCCTACAAATAGCTATTTTTAGCTGCAAGAAATAGGGATGGGTACCGCACTCGTCCTTAAAAATATAATTTTACCCGTCCCTAAAAATTCTTTTTAGTAGTGGGAGTGAATAATGAGAATAATATCAAGGTACTGGGCCAAATCGATCCAAATGCAAGCTCACCTAATTTAGGATCGCAACCAGTCATTAATGGTCAGGAACATCAGTAGATCAGGAATCATCACCAATTCACCATATGCAAATATAGTGTCTCCGTCTGCATTGATCGTCTCGCGCTGATATATGGGCCCGCTCGCTTTTTGCCGTACGAGAGTAACAATCATTGAAGGCCACAGTGCATCTTTCGGCCTGCTCCCCTTGTCGCCATGGCATTTCCGTGGTTTCCGTCGATGCCCCGCACGAGATATATTCATCAGTAAATCAATATATTGATTCGAATTGACAATGAGACCTAACTTAAGAGAAACTAAGTACGCCCTCAGTTCCATCTCCGCTTATGTGAAACTTATCTAATAAGAGTATCTCCAGCAGATTAGCTGTTACTCTTCCTAATATAAAAAAACTAATGTTTTATTGACCGTAGATACTCCAGCAGATTACCAATCTAATTTCCATTACCAAAATTCTTTTTTAGTAATCATCAAAACATACACCTCCCTCTCACCTAAATGAAGGGAATTCATCCGCATTAGATTTTTGCTTGCGTGGCGAATAGGATAAATAAAGATAAAAGCTAGCTACTAGTTATTAGTAGTTAGCCTATGATGCATTGCAGTACACATGAAACATTTAACTACCATATTACATATGGATCCATATATCTTGGATCGGAGCTAGACCATTGGGCTATACTCATCACTCGATCGGACTTTAGCCTGTGATATATGCATACAGTGCAAGGATTAAGTGATCAATAATGGTGGCTGGAGCCTACATCACCTGAATGTGTCTGCTATGATGAGGAGTCCGTACGGTCGAATACGACAAAGAACTGAACTTGGTGAGCTACGCTCTCCCAAGCAGTATTACATCATACCCAACTAATTAAAAGCATACAGCATACCCACTTAATAAATCAGTGACGACGATTTTAGCTTAAGCAAATTGGTCCTTGTATATTCAGGCCATCTAATAAATTAGGCAGTATGCTCCTCTAAAAACTTTTAAGGTCGTCCGCGGGACTCCCGCTGCTGTCTTCCTCTCTTCTTTTACGCATGGGTTGGTTGCTGGCAACCCTGCATAACCATTTGCATAACCTTAATTAGCTGCCAGTAAACCTGTTGATCATGCATGATGTAACCATGGATGCTACAGATCCAGCCAGCAGTAGCTTTAAGTCCAACTGCTGATGATGCCTTGGCGTTTTCAGGCCGACGGCGACAGAATCGACCACCGGCGAGCGCTGAACCACACCGAGGTTGGCGGCAGCTACTGTTCCCGTCACGCCGCCAAAAATAGCACAGCGATTAATAGAGTAAAATGAATCGAGTACGACGACAACGACGACAATGAAAGCCCTGTGGAGGGATGGGTCCATCATCATCGCTGGGAGGGGCGGAGGAACAATGAGCAGCGACGACAGGCAAAGCAACACTTGCGGTGTCGGTTTCTAGAAATGCAGACAGGGCCACGTCATGCCACAATATCAACTGTCTAAACCAAACTCTGTGACGTAAAAATTCCTTTAGTTTTGTGATAATCCAACCAAATACTACACACAGTTCCTCAAAAGATTACATGTTAATCTGTTATATATACAATGTTTTTTTCAATGGAAAGAACTATCTACTAAGATGTGTAATCCTTTTAATCCAATATTATACACATATATCTTTAAAATACTAAATGTTAAGTTACTTGTTAACGTACACCACCCAAGATTTACTTAAGAGAGTATGTGTCGAGAGCTCACTAGCTAGCTAGAAACCTCCAACGATATACTGTAGTTGAGATTGCCTAGCCTGCTTCTATAAACTCTCCTGCCTGCTCCACTTGTGTTGGTGCCACCCAGATCCGAATTCCCATCCAAACATCTCGAATCCTCCTCAACTTCCATTAGCAGAATGCTTGTAGCTCCTGGGCACTGCAGGTAACCAGTTTTTTTTTTTGGGAGTACGTAGCCGCTCCTGTAGATACAATGGAGTCCTCTCGTGGTGCTCCACCTTGCTCCGACGCAGGCGGCGGCGGCCTCGTCGACGGCAGCGGCGGCGCGCGTCTGTTCCCGTGCCTGTTCTGCAGTAAGACGTTCCTCAAGTCGCAGGCGCTGGGCGGGCACCAGAACGCGCACAAGAAGGAGCGCGTCGCCGGCAGCGGCAGCTGGAACCCCTGCGGCACCTCCTCCTACGCCGCCACGCTCGAGCTCGACGCGCTCGCGGCCGCCGGCATCAGCGCGCTTCCGGCCACGTCGACGCTCATGGAGGGCGCCCCGCACTGCGCCGGGGCTGGGGAGGCGTCTTTCAGGGCCGCCGCCGCCGCGGCGTCGCTGAGCTTGGAGCTTAAGAGGTGGACCGGTGGCCACGCGGCGCCAGCGGCCCTGCACGGCAGCGCCGGCCCGGTCGATGAGACGCTCAACTGGACAAGGGGCACGCAGGCGTCCGCCGCGGCCCCCAAGGCGGCGACGGACGCCTCCGCCGCCGGTGTGGAGCCCGACCTCGAGCTGAGGCTGTAGCTAGCTCGGGGACGACGAGCGCGCGTACGTGCTGGATCCATGACCGTACCCTGTAAATTGCTTCGCTTGCTTGCTTGGAATTGGAATATGGTGTGTTCATTTTACCTTACCATTCATATGGACAGATATGGTGATACAACTGCATACTGCTATTGATATGCTGACGATGTTTGCGTCCGTCTCCCATTTTTGCCCTATCTAGGGAGCTTCAAGGATGCCTACTGTGTTGCTACTTCTTTCTTATTAAAAAAAAAGAAACATGACCTTGTTGTTATTATTGTTACTGCTTACTACTAAGATGCAGCGTGTTGATCTGATCATCACTTGCTTGAAGCTGATGATGCCCTTGCCAGCTCCACAGAAAGCTGCTGCCTGCTGACTTGTCCAAGCAAGCAAGCCTGCACAAGAGCTCTGCTGACGTTTCCTTGGGGACAAGCTAGCACAAGCACGTCCACTTACTTCCACGTGGGCACGCACAACACAGCAGGATCGATGGGTCCAAAATGACAATCTAGCTGCTAGGATTACTCTGGTTCGAGCTACAAATAATATCTAGCTGCTAACTCGTACGGACAAAGAACAGCGATAGCTCTCCTCACTCCACCCATTGCTATGGTAGGTATGATGTTCGTCCTGCTGCCGCCCAACCCGACAAGAAACCTTTGCTTGTTCGTGCTGGACCTGGTGATAGTGGGGTGCCATTTTAATTATTCTCCCTCCAGCGTGCTTCATTTCTTGAATACTTTTTAGATACATGTTAGTTTAAGAAAAAAATCCGGTTTGCACCTTCAAACTATCACAGACGTCCGATTTTCAACCTTTAACTATAAAATCGGATAACAGAGGCCGTCCAACTGTTGAAACCAGACAAATTTAGCTCTTTGGGGGTTTCAAAGGTGGTTTTTTTATTTTTTTAAACTAAAAATATTCAAATTTAAACTAAAAAATTATAAGTAATTCATTTCAAATAAAAAAAAGGGCATAGCCGATCCCTCACGGTAGTTTTGGAAAGAAATGTAAGCTGAATTCAAATGCGGCAAATGAATTCAAATAAATGAAAAACATTAAGAGCAAGAGTAATTCTTGGTCACAGCCTTGACCTAACGAAACAACACAACGTACGTTGTACGTATTGGATCCGGTGTATCTCCTGTGTGCTATACTAGCACTGAACAGGCGTGTCGGCATACATACATACCACTCTCGGCGATTGGCCAAGGGCCCTTGTCTCTGGGTCACTAGTACTGCTGGTCAATTATTGGATGCTAGCTTAGCTTCCCTGTGCAACAAACTGTACATCGTGGACGAATCAATCACATGCCCATCGGATGTGCTCCCGGCCGCATCATGTCAGTGCACTGGGCCTGCTGGGCGTATATTATTGGTTGTTTTCTGCTGATCTATCTGCAGGACCCGGCCTTTCTCCTTTAGTCCTTTTCAGTGGGCACAGTTAGTTGCTTGGCGCTACTTCAATTCGAGGACAAATCATGCATAAGGCTAAATGCATCAACTTTCATTCGCTGATGAATTGAATTATCGGTGAAATTTATCTACTAGTAGAGCAATTTTCGGTGAAGTTTTGCCTTAAGAAATCAAAAAACATGCTGTAGTAGTTTCAAACAGAGGGGAGTATCTTTTTTCTAATTTTCCTTCAAAAGGATCTTTTTCCTAATTACTATAGACAGACAAAATAGCTAGGCAATATTACTACAGCATAAATTTCCTCGCATAGGACAGGGCGAGAGGCTGCTGGACCGGGCGCGGTGGCAGCCGCGCACAGTGCTCTCGAATGGCCCTCCAGCTAGTTGACGAGCTGGGAGAGTGCTGATCGAAAGCTGAAAAATTGACTGAAGAGAGGCTCAGAACACACTTGATCATATTTGCAGCTCTGGCCAGCAGTGCGCTTGGCGTCATCCTCGTAGATGTTGGCGAACGGGCGGGGGTGGATTCCTTGCGCACGTACGGACCGATGATGCGTGCATGGGCAGCGATGGCGAGCAGCAGCTTCGTTCTGTTAAGGGCGTTTATATAGATGTATGCCTTCTGCCTCTTCCTAGATGGTAATTAATCTGCACCGGAAGACGATGTATTCTTGCTTTTGAAAGATTGATGCTTGGTGAGCTTTTGCTTGCTCCAAATGCAACTAGCAGATAGCTCCTGAGAGTTACATTGAGGTGCCATATATATAAGTAAATATGATGATATGACATTATATTTTATAAAGAAAGAGGGGAGATGTTTCCTCTAGATAAAGCTGTGTATATACTCCGTGTTAGTGGCAAAAGGTTCATTTCATCTGATAAACCCACTCCGGCCCCTAATAATCACACACTACCACAAAAAAGATTTCGTGAGAGTAATCCTCATGAAAATGTTTACTTTCATGAACGCGAGAAAAAACTCACACGAAAACATATTTTTGTGAAGGTATTATATGAATCATCATGAAAATGTTTATTTTCATGAGGTGATCGCAACACTCTCTTGGAAATTATGTATATAATTTCATGGAGGTGTTGCATAACTCTCTTTTTTTAAAAAAACAAAGGTAGGAGCACTGCCATATCATTTAAGAGAGAGGAGAATGTCGGGTCTTACATAAGGTTATGAAAATAATTTTCATGTGAGGCGTGCCATTTTCATGAGAGGGATCAACAACTGTCACAAAATAGTCGGTACATGCTAGCTTTGCACTTTGTAGGCTTTTTTTTTTTAACTTCCTTGCAGCTCTCACCCTGTTACTTCCCCTCTGCTCATCTTCCCTGGCATGTCTGTGAACTATAATTTTTATGCAACAATATGCCTTTTTGAGAATTTAAATGTACTTCTACCTATTTGTTGGAATTAATTTTGGAGAGAATTTTCATGCGAGCTGGATGTCATGGATCATTGGCAGCTTTGGCTATTTTTGTGAGGGAGGCAACTATATATGCAGAGAGGCCTCTCCGTTTAGCGTTAGCTGGAGAGTTCCCAAACTTTCTATTTTTATCCAACTGCGTCAGATTCAAATGGAAACAACTCAATCTCCCCTCCCGCACGATGCCCGCGCCTGCAAGCGTCAAAAAAGAATATGACTTCCTCCCGCCATTCCCTACAATGCATGATCAATCTTAACTTAAAAAAAAATCAATAGTTCCATAACCGTATATTCAAATTAAAATTTGATTATACGATCATGTTTATTTTAACAAGAGCTTCAAAACAAGATTCCACTTGAATATGTTTTGCTCAAAGTGGTGAAGTTACTTTTTCAAAAATAAATCTTACTTTCTCTATTGTATAAGCTAGTCATAAGTTACTTCACATCATGTATACTATTAGCAAAAGTTACTTTCTGTCACGAACGAGAAAGTTACTTTTTCGAAAGTTCATATACTAATGTTACATTTTCTTAACTTTCACAAAGTATAAAAAGTTAAATCTTACTTCCTCTACCGTACAAACTAGTCACAAGTTACTTCATATCATGTGTACTATTAGCAAGTTATTTTCTGTTACGAACTAGAAAGTTACTTTTTCTAAATTTCTTAACTTTCACGAAGCATAAATATTGCGTTTCCTAACATTAATATACTACTAAGTTACTTTTTTGTAATTTTCACGGAGTACCAAGTTACTTTCTAAAAAAAACACTAGATTGTAAAATTATTTTTAAGGTAAAAATGATGACTTTCCTTTTTTTTGGAAATCTGGTGGGATTAGACTTTCCATTTTAAGAAAGTTTGAGGGTTCTCCTTTTAAGACTAAATGGAAGATTTTCCCTTTTGGGGAGTGCTTTCGGCTCTCACGGAATTTCTAGATTTTGGTAGTGCCATGTGTCACGCATTAAATAATATTTCACCACATTCCAGAGCATGCAGTGGGCCTTGACGATTTCACCAGAAAATTTATTTGGACCAAAACTCTTACAGATAACGCCATGGACAGATGCTGTATTGAAATGGAAGTACTCTAGATATAAAGAATTGTTTGTGTAGAATCCATTATGTTAATTCGATCTTCCTGGTCGCCCATGACGTACGGTCATTCCCAGAAGATCAAGGATTGAAGGTACACGGCCAAATCGATCAAGATGCAAGATCACCTAATTGATGGCAACTAGTCATCGATGGATGGCTCCAATCATGAACGTCCATTGACCGGGAATCACAATGTGCATCCGTACGTGTCACCGGTTGCTGGCTGTTGGCCTTACAACCAGCCAGTGAGGTCCACATATGCATCTTTAATTTCAGCCTGCTCCCCTTGTCGTCGTAAGCTTTTTCCATGGCTTCCATCGAGGCCTGTTCGAGGTGCTCTGCGCAAACAGAAGACTGATGCCATAGTGCAATCAATTTAAAAGCATGTAAACACCAAACCCTCCGGATCCCAGATTAATACTAAGATTTGAATCAATGAGAGGCGTTCATCGCGGTAAAATCAATAACCGAGATATAAGAGGTAGCTAGAAAAAGGTACAAAAATCTATGGGGCCGGTGAAAAATAGGTAGGCCCTTACGGTCGTTAAATAAATTTTTTAATTTCTACTATTAGATCGATGGCCACAAAAATCCTATGCAACAGATACCTTCCAACCATAGTAACAAGTCCCAAAAAAATAAACATAGCTGATCATTCTCTTTTTTTTTCTAAAAAAGAAAACAGGTTTCAGCCTAGGATATATATGTGGGTTTTCATTTACGAAGAAACAGACACCCAATTTTTAGTTGGAAAAGGCTCGAACCATTGAAACTTGCTGGTAGAGATGCACAATCACACTTTCTATATATATACCTACCATTGAGCTATGTAGTAGCTTTGTTCCTTGGCGTTTTAAATTAATAGTGGAAAATGGGGCAAATGTTAGCTGACGTTTGATGACACCATTCGGAAGGAGAGTTTAATCCTTGAAGACATCTTGACAAGTCATCTTAATCATTAATCTTAAATCTTAATTATCTTGCCTTATTTTAACTTTATCTTTGCATTTATAACATATGAAGATAACTTGCTGAGTATATTGCTACTGAAGACGTGTGGAAAAAATATGTGATCAAAGTTGGTTATGACCACCCAATTCCTAGAACTACAAGATTATTGTCGTCACATTAAATCCTTTTTAAGAACAAGAATAAACACTAAATTTCCATTTCAAATAAGCCAAATTATGACGTAAAGCTAATTGTCCCTTGTTACACGCCCATAGACAGGGAACTAAATGGGTTGGGCTTCCATTGCTTAATTTATGATGTAAGTAAAATTGTGATGTAAAGTTAGTTTGAGTATCAGATGTTCTTAATTACTCAACCTGCCGGAATCTATCAAGGTAGTAAAGTAGTATAATATATTTTATATACTACTGAAATCCAGCACAAAAAGGTAGTGAAGGAGTATATAGCAATAATGACTTTTCTGTCATTACATATTTTCTCAATTCCAAATTTTTGGCTGTTACGGAGACACAATGGCCTCATGTGTCAGTCCGTTGGCAAATAAGCGACTGCAATTAATGGCAAATAATTGAGGATTTCTCCCAAAAACTTTTGCAGTGATGTATTTGGTCTAATGAAATAAAACATTTATAGAGAAAGAATAATAGTGCTGTTCCTCGCCTATAAATGTACTTGATCGCCGACTTGGTATCCGACTATCCGCTCCTATCAAAAGGACAGCGTGCCATCACTCACCTCACCTCCCATCTCGGCCCCAGCGATGCGTCTCTCCCATTCGTCCTAGCTCCTCCCATTTCTGGACAGAGAATCGCCGCCGCCATCTCCATTGTTAGCAAAACGAAGCACGATTGGTCGGAGCCGGTATGGACTGACAATTTATTAACTTGTTTTCTCCTGCTGCTAGTTGGCTGGGTGCTTTCTGGAACAGTTAGCACGGCAGCTCTGCAGTGCCATGGAGCAGCAGGAGCGCCTACACCTATCCCTGACCCTGGCGCCGGCGGCCGGACGCCGTGAGGAGGCGGACGAAGTGGCGGCGCCGACGGCGTACGTCGGCGGGAAGCAGGTGCGTCTGTTCGCTTGCCTCTTCTGCGACAAGAAGTTCCTCAAGTCGCAGGCGCTCGGGGGCCACCAGAACGCGCACAAGAAGGACCGCGCCGCCGCCTGCTGGAACCCCCACGTCTACGGCCACGACGCCGCCGCTTTGACACCGGATTCGGTTGGCTTGTTGTCTATCCCGATCGCCCTGCATGGTGTCACAGACGTGAAGGTCGAGGTGCCGGACGGCAGCACGCGGCTCTTCGCCGACCACGTGCTGCTCCCGGTGGGGGCGGGGGCAGCCAACCCCTCCGCCGGCGCCGCCGGCCGCGGTGGCACCGTGGAAATTCTCAACTGGAAGAGGCCGACCTCCCGCATCTCTGCCCCACCGGAGATTGCCAACGCCGGCACCGCGCCCTCCAGCTCCGGCGAGGAGCTTGACCTCGAGCTGCGACTCTAGATCATCCAAGCACGACTGCTTCCTCGGGGTCGGGGAGCTAGAGAGATCTTTTGACACGCACGCATCTTGCCGGTTGTTGTAATGTTCATGTGATCGAATGAATGGAAATTTGTTCCAAACAAAATTAAAGTATGTGTTAGATCCCCTCTGTGCATTAGTTTAATTGCCGATGACAGTTACCGTTGTACCCGCTTCAGTGGAAGCTCATATCCTATGCGCATATTTCCTGTTCTAGAGAACAGAAAACATTTTTATCATTGTTTGACATAGGAAAAACTTGGTCAAATAATTTATCATTGTCTATTTGACATACGACAAACTCAAAAGTTCTTATACTTGCAAACAGATGGAGTATATATTTTTTAAGACCAACCTTTTTTCTCTCAAAAGAGTGTACGGCCGGCATAAGGTAAAATTTTTCTAAGAATAAACTAACTACTCTACGTTTTTTTTTGTACAGAACATTTCAGAAGCCTTACGCTCCACAAGACTAACAGTATGAAAAGGAGATATGAATAACGTCGTACTGTACGAGGTTGGCTTGGATGCACATAGCATGCAGAAGGGTCAGTGATCAGTGTAGCTGATCGATGGCCAGGCCTGTGAGGATGAAATGCTTTCCGTACGGTTGAACACGACAAGAGAAATACAGGTCCTCTCTGCTCTGGAGATTTGCTTGGATTGGGGAGGTCTAGCACCAGACGTGGCTCCGATACGGCCTTTCCGGCCGGCTCGATATCCATGATTCATAGCCCTAGGCCGGCCTGGTGGTGTTGATGAGTTAACTGAAAGGTGTGCCCAATCCTGTTTTCTAGCTTGAAATGATTTCATGCTTAAAATCATTGATCGCATCCCCTCCTGTTACATAAAAAATAAATCATTGATCGTACGATCAGGGCCTGCCTCGCCATTTGACGGTGTAATAAAAAGTAATAACATGACTATTAACATGCATAGCACTTAGAGATGCAAGTTATATATATTTTGGGTTTGGATCGACCCAGAAATTGATAAAATAAATTAGAATGGCATTCTGCGTAAATAATTTGGGAGGAAAAATGAACTAGAGTGGCATGCCATCGTAATTAATTAGCTGACCCAGAAAACACTACGGGCTACCCACTTGCATCCTTAATAGCACTCGCAGATGTACATATTGATTCAGAATCACAAAACATTTTGATATATCAATATTTGAATTGTCGAAATGCGTAAATCCCCTATGAATAATCCAGCGGTAATCGAAATAAACTATGTCAATTCAGTTATTCATATCATAATGCCATAGTCTGCATGCATCGATAGGATACGTCATCATGTTGCTTCTTCCTCCTCGATCTTATCCACATCTGCGCGCGGCTTCTACAAAGGTGTGAGACCATTAAGGAACATTTGGCTCCAACTTGGCACACCACATTTGCACCCTCGGCCCGTCGAAATTCGTACCATTTTTTAGCTGGTTTTGAAGTTACTTCACTAGCTAGTATCAACATTTAAAATAATTCAATAAATAAATATTAAGGCAATAAATGTCAAATTTTAGTTGTAAGATCATCATGTTCTAATTCAATAAACATACTAAAATTCCAAATGACAAATCCATCCGTATGTATGAACCGACACTTAGAGGGGGTACTTACAGTGGCGGAGCGTAACTTGAAATGAGGGGCGGGGGGTCAAATTATCTATCAGGCCATTATACAATGCAGTTTACAGAGTAAGAATGAGAATAAGATGGTGTTTTAAAAAAATGGAGGGTCATGACTATAGATGTACGGTTAAATCTTTAGTAATTTTGCCAAGTCAAGGGGGGCTGGAGCTCAGTATAGCCTATACTAGGCTCCGCCAGTGGGTACTTATAAAGTGATCTATAAGGACTCCATGTTGTAAAATTGTGATCGCATATGCATTTTTGCAGGCCACTTGGGAGTGAAGCTGTTAGTATAAGCAATTAAAATTCCAATATTTTCATCTTCTACACCATATTTTGGAGTGCAGACATGGAACTGGTACACTACTCTATATAAGTACCTATCAAGTTTGGAGAATTTAGAAGCTCACTAGCTAATTAAAACGGAGGAAAACAAGCTGGATTTTTGTGAACAAATTGCTTGAATACAGTTGTAAATACACAAACTGGTGGATGATTATTGAACTATATATTGTCTCATTATTGTAGAGGCTCATCAGCTCTCAAGGTTAATAATTAGGTTAGTGTTAATTAGGTTATTGAGCATTTAACTCCATCTTGGCACACCATATATGCACCCTCGGACCGTCTAAATTTGAACTATTTTTTAGCTGGTTTTGAAGTTACTTCACTAGTTAGTAACAACATCTAAAATAATTCAATAAACATATATTAAAACAATAAATGTCAAGATTTAGTTGTAGTATAAAGCAAAACATGGTCCGCATGCAAATTAGCCCGTCATGTTAATTTGGTTACGTGAGCCATTAATTAATTCTATTATTAGCCGGTCCTTTGGTCCAGTCCCAGAAACGCAACACGTGCCCACCCTAAACCCACGCTGTACGCTGTTAATGCCATGTACTCCATCCACCCCGGCCGGCTGATGCGGACGGGTGGGCCGGCCTGCCTGCCTCTGGGCTCCGCAGGAACCTCAGCACCAGTTACGACTGGACGCGCCCTCCACTTCCATGAACTATTCAAGAATTTTCCAATTGAAATGAGACCACATGTCACTTGATCTTGTGGTACAGCAGCTTGCTGGATCCTGTCCTCCTCTTCACATCCCCGTTTATCTATCTGTTGGCCATCGCACAAGACAACAACCACTAAGTTTTAATCGTGCCATAAGCTAGCTAGCTAGCACACTGGTGGTGACCTAGGTCTATATCTTCTCCATGAAAAAACAAAAAAAGCGTCACTTAGTTGCCTGCAGTCAAATCTACTGAAACCATCATGGCCTTTAGAATATTGATCAGGGAACATTATTAAAAATTGATCAGGCTAGATTTATATTAATTTGTCCCGAAATAAAGTTGCATATATATCATGATTCTTGTGCTAGTATTGATTAAATTTAATGTACTACAGTACAAAATAGTGGTCGGAAAAGTATTAAAGATGCGTACAGAAAACTGGCATAGGGTACGAACTGATTTTGAAATATAATAAAGTGCAACATCTTCACTCCTTTATTTTTATTTCTGGAGATTGTGAGCCCTCAACAAGATATATGCGGGTCTTTATATAATGTTAAAATGATCACCAGGTGAAAGCCACCAGAATCATCTTCCGTACACTGCCGAAACATGCAAATATAATTAAAGTTTGTAGGCCCGCGCGTCACCGTGGCTACAGACGTGCGTGCAGTAGCATCACATGCTTCTGCGCCTCGCTGCGTCGTCTTCCCCACGGACCGGCCACGCACGTCCTGCTCAATCCTGTCGTCATCTTTTGATGAGCATCCTGCCACATTGCTTTGGCACCAATTATATCTTAGCTGCTGCTGCTGCTGCTCCTCCCTCTTTCTCTCTCTCTAGCTCTCTGCTGCAGTCAATGCATGGCGCCTAGCCAGCAGTATACTTAAAACCAGAAGTGAGTTGGGTTATTTTCAGAGTTCCAGTCCATGGTTAGTCATCACCGGTTTAGGTTCTGTTTGGATCCCGCAAGGCTAAACTTTAGCCATATCCTATCGGATGTTTAGTTGCTAATTAGGAATATTAAATGTAGATTAATAAAAAAATTAATTGCATAATCCCTAGACTAATTCGCGATATGAATCTATTAAGCCTAATTAATCCATGATTAGTCCATGTGATGCTATATTTGCTAATCAGAAATTATTAGGCTTAGTAGATTCATCTCGTGAATTAGCCCTAGGCTTCTGCAATTAGTTTTACAATTAGCTATTGTTTAGTCCTCCTAATTGGTATCGAAACATACAATGTGCCAGGGTTAAACTTTAGCCATTAAGATCCAAACACCCCCTCAGTGTTTCTCAACCTAGCTAGCTTAACTAGCAGCGGATTGTAGGCCACAAATAGTACGGATATTTTTTAACAGACCATCAAGGTTTTGGATAGCTATTCGGTTATCCGGATAGTTTCTTAAATATCGGATATAGATTTGAATATTTTACTTGAACATTGGATACGAATAAAAGTTGCTGAGGTCCATCGAATATGGATCGGATATCTGACACTTTATTTGGATACTAGCTGACCACTATGCAATTTTAGCCGATGAATCAATTGATGTATCACATAAATAACAATTGGTTATTTGCTTGTGTTATGTTGACAAACTTGAAAGGGTGCATGGGAGATTCCTTAGCTTGCTGTAGTTCATGTAGCTGGTACCACTTCTTTGGAGCTTAAGGCAGCAATCCAGTCTTTACTTATCAGCCATCACTCAGACTGTTACTCAAATTCGTGGGAAAGGTTATGATAGGGCTAGTAACATGAAAGGAAAAATTAGAGGGCTGAAAACATTGATCATGAATGAGTCTCCTTTTGCTTAATACATAAATTGTTTTGCTTATGAGAAAAAATTCTTTTTTCCTCTCTCACCTCATTAACTTTCTTACTACCTCAGCTTTTTTCTTACATGGCAACATACTTAATGCTATAGAAACCAGCTGAGGTGGAGGGTTGGGACTACTCTAAGATCATTCTCAACAAGAGATTTCATATTTATGTTTTCAAGAATATCACATAACCAAAAGGTCAATTAGTTAGTAGCTGAAATAGTTTCATACAATGCATTATTTTATATTTTTTATTATTTTCTAAACTACATGCAAAACATAAGCTGTCTTAGTACAGCATATATAGTATTTCATCCTATGAGACTCGTTACACCTCTCTATTTGTTAACTCTTTGGTACATTATTAAAAACGCTCACATGGTACTCTACTTAATGAGAATATGTAAAACTCCCCTTTAAGTATGGTCTAGCTCACGATGCAAAGCCATCTCACCTTAATCAAAGCAGATCTTTCCATAGGATCGGAGAGCCTAGCGAGCACCTCTATTTTTCTTGTCGCATTCAATCGTACGGGTAGCCTTGTCTACTGAACCACAGTCACATGTAGCCCAGCCACTAATCACTGCATTTAACCCTTTGTGGCTATGCTACGTTCGTGCATGCCAGCCTTGTATAGTACGATGTTATTCATCTGTCGTTTTCATACTGTTAGCCTCTTGCCCGAGGGCTTTACTTTGTCTACCACCGAAGCATGGAGTAGTTATTTCTATATACTACTCAATTATCCGTAGACTCTGTTGAAAAAAGATATCGGCCTTACAAAAATACATAAAAATATAGCATTCATGCAAAATCTACGCCTGATCAAATCTATTTTTGGCAAACTATCCAAAAAAACTAAATACTACTTCCATCCTCCTCCCTCCGTCCCAAATTATAGGTTATTTTTAACTTTTTTATATATAGATTTTGCTATACGCGTAGATGTATTCTGTGTCTAAATACATAATGTACGGTGTATCTAGAAAAGCTAAAGGGTCCTATAACATAAAATGGATGGAGTAGAATATAGCAATTTTTAGGTTGGTCCTACGCCAAACATACAGAATGCACCTTTCATGCACACAAACCAACGCTGTAATGATTTCTTTTCTCGGCAACAGGAAATATGAGCAACATAGAATATGAGCTTCCACTGAAGCAGGAAAAGCTACAAACACTCATCAGTACTTAAAGTGATGCACAGCGGCGGAATATTATAACATATATACTAATCTGACATGTTGAGATATGCACCATCACCGGTCAACAACACCTGATGTTGAGATACGTAGCAAATAAGAATAATGATGAACCATGCATACCAAGCTTAATTGGGATGACAAGACTGGAGAGAAGATGAATTGAAGCAAGGTACAGACATAATAATACGGGCAGCCAAGAAGATGCGTGCGTGTCAAATTAAAGGATCTCTCCCCGGGACGGAGGAAGCGCGTCGTGGATGATCTAGAGCCGCAGCTCGAGGTCGAGCTCCTCGCCGGAGCTGGAGGGCGCGGCGGTGCTGGCGTTGGTGTTATTCTCCGGTGGGGAAAAGATGCGGGAGGTCCTCCTCCAGTTGAGCATTTCCACCGTGCCATCGCGGCCGCCGGCCACGGCGGAGGGGTCGGCTGCCCCCGCACCCGGGAGCAGCACGTGGTCGGCGAAGAGCCGGGTGCCGCCGTCCGGCATCTCGACCTTGACGCCGGCGGGGGGCTCCACGGCGGGGCCGCCGTGCGAGGCGATCGTCACGGACAAGGCAGCGGCGGCGGCGGATCTCGCTGCGCCACCTCTGTTGACCGCGTCCGGCGGCACCGCCACGGCGGATGCGTCGTCGTCGCCGTAGACGTGGGGGTTCCAGGCGGCGGTGGCGCGGTCCTTCTTGTGCGCGTTCTGGTGGCCCCCGAGCGCCTGCGACTTGAGGAACTTCTTGTTGCAGTAGAGGCAAGGGAACAGCCGCACCTGCTTCCCGGCGACGTACGCCGTCGGCGCCGCCACCTCATCCACCTCCTCACGGCGTCCGGCCGCTGCCGGCGCGAGGGCCAGGGACAGCTGCAACCCCGACGCTTGCAGCGGCGGCGATGGTGGCTCCTGCTCCATGCTAATGCAAAGCTGCTGTGCTAACTGTTCCAGGAAGGCAGGAAGTACGTAGGAGTAAAAAATTAAGCTGTGACCAGTCCGACAGTCCCTACCCCTGACCAATCGGGCTTGGTTTCGCTCAATTTGGACATGGCGGCGATGGATTCTGTTTCCAGCTATGGGAGGAGAAGCTACGACGAATGGGAGAGACGCAGTGAGTGATGGATTGGGCACGCTGTCCTTTCGGTAGGAGCTCCGATGCAAGTGGCCTTAAGCCATAAGGGTGATCGAGTACTACATATATAGGGCGAGGAACATCACTATTAATATTCTCTCATTTTAACTATTTAATTTGTTTCAATAAACCTGTATTGGAACAATTTCTTATTTGTCATTAAAGAAATTTTCAACTCCTTATTTTCCATCTGATCGAGCACATGGGGCTACTACTTGTATCACTAACATTGGAAAAAATGGAGTGGACAAAATCTGTTGTCAGGAAAATAATTATTCTTATAGTTTTTGGTGTTGACTATTTTTTATTTAATAATGTAAAAATACATTCTAGTACTTTAATACCTTAACCGCATGCCCGTGGGTAGAGTAATTAAGAACCTCACCAGTAGTGCTCTACAAAGATAAAGCAATGGATGGCTCGCCTATTTAGTTCCCCTTCTAAGGGAGAAGGGGGAGCACACTTATATATATACATAACCGGCCTCAAAGATTGTCTCAACCGAGAATTGTTTTTAGGAGGTGAAGGAGAAAGAGTGAGGAGGGAGAACGAGGTAGTTGATCTGAAAATCACACCATCTTATAAGCTAAAATTTAGTACTACGAGAACACCTTCCAAATATTGTACGAGTTTTTGTTGACATGCAACTCATAACATTCGGATTTTTATAGAAAAAGTAAGGGATTGTGCGATTATCATGAGGCTGAGAAATTTAGATTTCATATAATTCTTATCCTTAAAAAGGGTTTAATTTAATGCTAAATGGTAATTTTGAAGTTCTAGGAATTGGGTGATCATAACAAACCTTGATTACATAAATTTGCCAATATATCTTCAGTAACAATAATAAAAAATGTAAGCTATCTTCATTTGTTTCGAGAGATAATTAAGATTAAGGGAAAAATCCACTTTACACCCTTGAAGTATCATAAATGTTAGATTTTCAACCTTCAACTATAAAACCAGATAACAAGGGATATTCAATTGTCGAAACCTAACAAATTTGGTCCTTTGGTGGTTTCAAAGTTGATTTTGTATTTTTCAAAAAAAATAAAAAATTCTAGTCAGATCTAGAAAATTAAAACTATTTTTTAAAATTAGAAAAATATGAAAATTGTTACCAAAAATTTTCTAAAAGTGTAACCCATCTGTTGTTACTCTATCTGTACAAAAAAATAGGCATAGCTATAAGCAAACAAATACTAGAAACATGAAAAAAAAGTTGGATATGAATATATAACTGACAATTAGAGTGATAATAGATAGTCTACATTTTGTAGAAGAATACCAGCACCAGTTTCGTATTTTCTTAACTTAAAATGAATTATTTATAAATTTTTTAGTTTGAACTTGAATATTTTAAATTTTTAAAAAAGAAAAATCACTTTTGAAACCATAGAAAGACCTAAATTTATCTGGTTTCAACAGTTGAATGGCCTCAGTTATCCGATTTTGTAGTTAGAGGTTAAAAATCACTACTACGAAAATAATTTGCAGGGACACCCTATTTTTTTCCTGAGGCGGGTCAAAAGATAACCCGCTCCTACAAATAGAGCGCAATTACTTTAGCATCCGACCCGTCCCTAGAAAAGCATTTTAGGGGCGGCTGACACCACCACCCGCCCTTGGAAATGGTGGCATTTCTAAGGGCGGGTGATGGCGTCACCTGTCCCTAAAAATGTATTTTTAGGGGTGGGTGATGGCATGACCCGCCCCTAAAAATGGTTCCATATAAAAAAATTTATAATTTTTTCATATGTTTCCAGATGAAGTCAAACTTTATATTAAAATTATAGAGAATAACGAGATCTTAAAACTTTTAGTTGATAACTTTTTATTTAAAGCCATTTAGTGGTCCAAACAATTATTATGAACCTACATATGGCTACGATCATATAGTATCTCATATAACTTAAGTCATACTTTGAGGTTTCAACAATCTTATCCTTTATATACACTGAAATATATTTTATATTTTTTTTATTTATAGTTCACAGTAACTATAGTGTAGAAGTTTCACTTTTTTATTTGTTTTGCTATATGAAAAGGTTTAAATTAATTTTTAAAATAAAATTAAAAATATTTTAAGGGCGGGTAATGGCGTCACCGCCCCAAAAATGAATTTCTAGGCCCTTAGAAACGGATTTCTAGGGGCGAGTGATGGCGTCACCCGGCCCTACAAATCAATTTCAAGGTTAATATAAAAGAATAGCATACTCCGGATGATGCAAGTGTGCATATTTCATCATAAAAATTGTAACTCAATAGTACAGTGGCTTGTGATGGCTAGTTGGCTGCAATATTTTTTTCTTTTATTTTTTGCTGTTTTCAATTTTTTATTTTTTTTTATTTTCTGAAAATTGATTTCTAGGGGTGGGTCATGCCATGACCCGCCTCTACAAATTATTTTTATGGGCAGACGCGTTACCCGCCCCTAAAAATTGCATTTTTAGCTGCGAAATATTTTTACCCGCCCGTAAAAATTCTTTTTATAGTAGTGAATCAGACTTTTGTGATAGTTCGATAGTGTAAACTTCATTATTTCCTAAGATTAATGATTAGAGCGGCTTGTCATGATCTGTTCACGGATCAACCTCCCCCTCCCAACGGTGTCATCAAACATCAGCTAATGTTTGCCGGTGTTTTACCGGCTGCCCACCGAGGGGTATGCACAAGGTGGTAAGTTTTGGGTGAGGAGACACCGAGATCAGGAACTTGAAGGTGCAAGGAACATAAAGCTTAGATAGATTCGGGCCGCTAGGTGCGTAATACCCTACGTCCTGTATGGTGGTTTGTATTGCTTTTGGAGTAGAATGATCTGAAGATCTTGTTCTGAAAGGGGTCTCTATCCTCCCTTATATATCCGAGAGGGCAGGATTACAAGGATACTAACCAACACCAGATAAGGAATCGTACCAGAACATATCTCGAGTAGATTCCCTCTGTATCGATTAGCTCTATCTCCTATTTAAATGGGATAAATAAAAGATAAACGAGATAAATAAGAGATAAGACAGATTTAGTCTCTTAAACCTCTTTAAACTACGTTACGTACACAGTCCCGTGGCCCCGGGTATGAAAATGTTCGCCCTATTTTCCCACTATGAATGGAAACCGCTAAGGAACAGATCTACTACCTGCTAGCTCAATTGGTTGGAATAGCAGATGCGGTTGTGCATTCTACCACTAAGGTTCAGTGGTTTAGGATTTATGGCCTTTTTCAACTAAAGTTGGTGTGTCTGTTTCTTCTTAAATTAAAACCCACCTATATCCTAGCTTGAAAAACTTTTTGTAAAAAGTAATGAACAGTTACATTTATTTTGCATGGTAGTAATCAATCTGGAATCTGGATTTAGATTATTTTCCTGGAACGGAGGGACGGTGTGTTAAGGGTCTGCTTGGATCCACTGGACTAAAGTTTAGTCCCGTTGTCACATTGGATGTTTGAACACCAATTAGAAGTATTAAGTAAAGGCTAATTACAAAACCAATTGCATAAATGGAGGCTAATTCACGAGACGAATCTATTAATCCTAATTAATCCATCATTAACATATGTTTACTGTAGCACAACATTATCAAATTATGGACTAATTAGGCTTAATGGATTCGTCTCGTGAATTAGCCTCCATTTATGCAATTGATTGTATAATTAGCCTATATTTAGGACTCCTAATTGGTATCTAAACATCCGATACGACGGGGACTAAAATTTAATCCCCTCGTCCAAACAGGCCGTAACAAATATAGGACTCCTAATTGCTATCTAAACATCCGATGCGACGGGGACTAAAATTTAATCCCCTCGTCCAAACAGGCCGTAACATGCTTTTAAATTGATTGCAACATGGCATCCGATGCGCAGAGCACCTCGAACGACAGGGCCTTGATGGAAGCCATGGAAAAGCTACAATGACAAGGGGAGCAGGCTGAAAGATGCATATATGGACCTCACTGGCTGATTGTACGGCAAACAGTAAGTGGCCCATTCAATCGGTGCCATGTATAGATTTGCAGATTGTGATTCCTGATCTGGTCGTTCATGATCGGAGCTATCCATGAGTCACTTGCTGCGATCAATTAGGTGAGCTTGCATCTCGATCGATTTGGCCGTGTACCTTAGAATCCTCCATTTTTCTAGTGAACCAATGCAACAAAACAAGCAATTCTCTTTACTTACTGCTACGAAACTTCAGTCCTATATACGACCTAGTTGAAGCAGGCACTGCATCAACTTAAGAGCTGGATACATTCTACGTCATAACCATAATTGTAAGATATATATGTAGGAGTAGCTACAATGAATAGATATATATAGAGAGAGGTTCAAAGCCACAAGTAGTCACATCCCCACCCGTTGGCCAACAGCTAGAAGGAAGACGACAAGCGCACTGGCCAGAGCTAGCTAGCTACACACATGATGAAGCAAAGTGTTGTGGGCCTCTCTTCCTTCGATTTATTCTCGTTTTCTTTCAGAGCTAGCGAAGAGCTGTTCGAGACCACAGTGCGTGTGGCAGCTGGGCAGTGGCCACCGGCCGAGATCACTCGATCGACCTGCAGTGTGTGAGAGAATGCTGCAGTAAATATAATGCATGTTGATGTCGATCTGTCTACAGTATGTACTTAGACACACACATATATATACACACACACACTCTAGCTCCTCTGTTTGACAAAGATACAGAAGCAACAGAGACTATAGCTAACAGTATATTGGCAGCTCCAGCAGTTATGAGGAAAAGCTAGCATTCAGCGAAGAAAGCTGATGCATCCACATGATTTTGTCCTCAAGTAGCTAGCGCTAACTGGGAATGAAAGAGGGAGCGAATGAACAAAGGCCCTCAGGGGCCCAGCAGATCAGCAGAAGGCGACCAATAATATACGCATACTGATCGATATGATTTACTAGTGCTGTATGTATGGAGCGAGCACATCGGCATGTGATTCGCCCAGAACACACACACACACACAGTTACTTTGACAAGCAGGGAAACATCCAATAATTGACCAGTGACCCACACAGAAAAGGGCTTCTGGCCAATCGAGCTAGAGGGTCGGGGTATGTATGTATGTATGTATGTATGTATGTATGTATGTATGTATGTATGTATGCCGACACGCAGGACATACATACGGGATCCAATACGTACGCACGGTGTGTCGTAAAAGTGCAACACACTCACTCCCAGAATAACTAACCTCCTCCTTAATTCTATGCAGTGCAAATAATATAATGACATGGATCTTCCTATACATAATGAGCTCATTTAATTTTATCTTGTTGGAAATGCCCTATACGAAACTTGCATTGTGTCCTCTGCAGTGTGAGATGCCACGCAGTACGTAGCACCTGCAACCGGAAGCCCGCTCCGCTTGCTGGTGAAAGCAGTTCGTCCTCATGATACGCTGGCAGCATCTTGATCGCGACCTCTGGTGTTTGATTTGCCCGGAAATAAAAGAGATGCCTCCGGCCCTCTACTTTTTAGATGTGGAAGCTGCACTAGCAGCCAACAAAACACCAATAATATACACACAAAACTATATATATAATCACTGTGAGGCGCCATATATAGCAGACAACATCAGCTGAACTCCTTGGAGCCTGCCGGCTCTGCAACCGCCACCTTTACACGAAAAGGATCGTCCTAAGATGATGAGGCACTAATCTTTTAAATTGATCATTTAGGGAGCAAAATATAATCACTGTGACTGATATGATCTAATAAAAGCAAATACGAAAACAGACGACTGATGCCATAGTGCAATCAATTTAAAAGCATGTAAACACCAAACCCTCCGGATCCCAGATTAATACTAAGATTTGAATCAATGAGAGGCGTTCATCGCGGTAAAATCAATAACCGAGATATAAGAGGTCAACATAGGAACAACCAAGAACACGAAGAACACAAATTGACACAATATTTAGACCCAAAATTCACTCTCATAAAGGAAACAAATCAATTGGTGGCATCTCTATATCTCCTACCCTCCCTCCCTCGTCTCTCTTTCCCTTCTCTCTACCACCAGTCCCCACCCAACACCCCCACGCCGCCCCAGTCCCCCACTATCTCTCACCGGGTCCAAATAAGCAAGATTTCTTGTCAATAATGTAGCAAAATAGCAATTGGTGCTGTGACCTCTTCTCCGTCCGTACGAACTGCCAGGTTGTGGTGCATGGTGACAGCATGTGAGTGTTGTCCGCAAAAGAGCGTAGTTGTAGTATGCGCGCTTTAGGTCGAGCTGCTTGTGGCCCAAACAATGATTTGGTGAGGTCTTGATCGATCAACCACCGTCTCATTAATTTGCCACACCCAATATTCGCCATAGATATACACCTGCTCGTTGCTAGAAAACAGATAATGATAACATATAATCTTGAGCTCCCAGAGAGATCCAATGCTCGACAACATAATAAATCAGCAGCTACAGCCTTAGCTCGAGGTCGGGCTCCACGCCGGCGGCGGGGGTGTCCGTCGTCGCCTTGCGGGCCGCGGCGGACGTTTGCGTGCCCCTTGTCCAGTTGAGCGTCTCATCGATCAGGCCGGCGCTGCCGTGCAGGGCCGCTGGCGGCGCGTGGCCGCCGCCAGTCCACCTCTCCAGCTCCCAGCGCAGCGCCGCGGCAGTGGCGGCCCTGTAAGACGACGCCTCCCCAGCCCCGGCGCCAATAATTGCGACCGCCCCGCCGCAGTGCGGGGCGCCTGCCACGAACATTGACGACGTGGCAGCAGGCAGCACGCTGCCGGCCGCGAGCTCGAGCGCGGCGGCGTAGGAGGTGCCGCAGGTGTTCCAGCCGCTGCCGGCGACGCGCTCCTTCTTGTGCGCGTTCTGGTGCCCGCCCAGCGCCTGCGACTTGAGGAACGTCTTGCAGCAGAAGAGGCACGGGAACAGCCGCGCGCCGCCGCCGCTTGTGTCGTCAGAACAAGGTGGAGCACCGCGAGAGGACTCCATCCTGCTAATGGAAACCGTGGATTCGCTATATTTGGATGGGAATCAGACCTGGCTAGCACGTACTACTCCAAGTGGAGCAGAGGAGGGGAAGGGCGCTGTGCCTGTGACCCCGGATGGATGAGCCACTCCACTATTTTGTATAGAAAGTTAATAGTCATCGCAGCTCACAACAACTTGGCACTTCCATTGTTGGAGGTTGCATTGCTAGCCAGTGAACTTTAAGACTCGCCGGAAACCGACGCCGCAGGTGTGCAGCTGTTGCCTGTCGCTTTAACCATGGGCATCCATCGTCGTTGTCGTCGTCGTCCTCGATTCATCGCCATTTAACTTTAGTTTATTCACCCGGTCGATTCGATTCCTGTGCTATTATTTCTGGTGCCACTAGGGCTGTGGTTCCGCGCTCGCCGGTGGTCCGTTCTGTCGCCGTCCGCATGAAAGCGCCATGGCAGCATCAACAGGGTTCCGATCGGAGCCACCGCTGGCCAGCAGTCTAAATAAATCTAGCCAGTCTAGCTTTGATTGCATGATGTATGATCAACAACAGGTGTACAGGCAGCAAAGATTTCAGTCACCGGTCATGGTTAAGTAAATGAACGGAGGAAGCCAGCAGCGGAGCCTCACAAACATGCATCTATAAACGTACACATACACACCCTACCCATATGAACAACCAAAGGAGACCATAGTCAGAGACTCGAACATGCATATAGGTGGACTGGTTTCACAAGTGACCAGCTGAATCATCCTTTGTTAGCACTGCTTTTGTCACTTTGGTCAACTAGCAACTACTACCTCTTCCCCGGCCACCTTCACTGTCGATTTTGGGCGATTCGCTCCTTACGCCACTGGAATAACAATATATAAAAAAATCAATAGCGATGGATGAAAAAGATCAACAGTGATGAGTATTCCACATGTCCCCAATATTTTCTTTTTCTTTCGACTCTTCCCTACTTTTTTTATCCTACCACACACAATTTAACAACATTTCGAATCCATAATTCAAAATCCGAAACAAAATATAGGTCACTAAATAATCAAAATTAAACATGAAGAATTAGACTGCCCTCACTCCTCTAGTTAGTGCTTTTTAGTAAGCTAACGACAGACATGATGGAGCACCCCCAAGATCAAACTTAATTCTTGTCAGACATATTCTAATCAGCCTAATTCTATGAATGCAAACGGCCCCTTAGGGCTGCTTGGATCTTCTCATTTTAGAAAAATTAAAATCTACTTAATAAACTAGGCTATTTGGGTTAGAATTTGATATCCCATCACTTTCCAACCACTTTTCAAAGTTTAGATATAACCCTATCCTAAATTCATAGGATGGAAGATGAAAATTGATTCTATACACCACCAAGCTATGTTTCTATTCCGTAACTTATAGCGCACTTTTTGACTCACTCCTCTATAGTAGAAATATAGCACATAACTATCTCCCTCATATGGCCAGCAATAGTATACAAATATATTCTGTATATAATCATACTAGCTTAATAGATTTGTGTCTAAATTATGATTATTAAAATAAAATTTAATTCCAAGGTTTCAAATGGGCCATAGCGAAATCAATTGGAATAGCAGCACCTGGAAATACTTTTTGGATGTGCGTGCTAGCACAGAGGAATTTATACTAGAGGATCATGCACCAAGAGAAAGAAAAAGGATAAAGCAGAAGCATTTCAGCTCGTAGGCCGAGAAGGATAGGTGTTAGTTAGATACTACCTACTCCCTCAATTTTAAATTATAAATTATTTTGATAAATTTAAATAACTAAATTTTGCTATGTATCTAGACACAATGTATATATAGATGTATAGCAAAATCTATATATCTAGATTTGCCAAAAACGACCGATTGGCATCCCTGGTCATCATTACGCTGTGGACCCATTGGCACGCCGGCTGCACCACTCCCGTCAAATTGATGGGAAGGGCCATACGCGGTCACCTTCCGCAACCGGGCGTAGGGTGAGGTGGGCGCACCAAGCTAGAGGGCCCCACCACATACATCTCGACAAGGGATGGGACACCCAGCTCCAGACACCAGTGAGAGAGGTCAATCCTGTTAACAAGAAAGAAGTCTGCTCCCGGCGCTCCGTGACAAAAGTACCATGACGCCATACCTTGCCACGGGTATAGCGGACAAGACCATGGCCACGTCAGGTGGCGTCGCGGAATGGGTGAACATGACTCGGCTTCGGGATATGA
The DNA here is from genome assembly GCF_002211085.1 of Panicum hallii. Lineage (NCBI taxonomy): Eukaryota > Viridiplantae > Streptophyta > Magnoliopsida > Poales > Poaceae > Panicum > Panicum hallii. The sequence continues at coordinate 1,983,551 of NC_038043.1, read as the reverse complement.
GGACGCACATCGAACCGGGGGGGGGGGGGGGGGTCTAAACAGACACGTGTAGGGCTCCCGAGTCCCGACCTCCTCACCGGGGAGCCGACCCTGGGGATGAGACACCCCTTCTCTTGCATTGTAGCCCAGCCCACCAGACTATATGAGGCGGAGCTGGACCTTCTTTCTCTCTCTGAACACTTTTACACTCACATACGCACACCGCTTACAAGCGCCCCGTTGTAAGCACCAACACTCGAACTCAAGAAACACGAAGCACACCACCCATACTTGACGTAGGGTGGTTGCTCGAACCGGTCTAAATTCTTGTCTCTAAGTGTTAGCCATCAAACTACGGAGAAGCGAGGTGTAAAATTACTGGCCGGTGATCGAAATACTGAGTACTGATTGTATACATTCAATGAAGAAGATACTGTGGTGATGCACCCATGAGTCCCATGACTTGTCCTCAAGTGGTGCTGTCTACTGAGGAGGGGGGGGGGGGGGAGGGGGGGGCGGAGAGCAAACAAAGGGCGATCAGCATAACCAATAATATGTGCAGACTGATTTGACGTGCATTGTTCATCATATCGACATATGATTCGTCCAAGACGTAGGTTTCATGGAAAACATACAAATAATAATTGTCTGGTGATCCGATCCATAGAGGTGTGTATGCCGACACGCCTAATAAGTACAAAGTCCAACGGAGATATATCGTATCTAAATACGGCATGCCGCTTAAACATGTAATATCAGACAAAAGGAAATGAGGATATAAATCACTAAAGAAAATAGACACCGCCCAAAATAATATTCACAACACCGGAAACATTTGTTTGAAAAAAAAGTTATGAGACCTAGCAGGAAAGAAATGCGACTTGACCGGTGCATTTTTACTACATACCCATGTTATCATTATTGTTGATTAATTACTCCAAAATACTTCCTCGGTCCTAATAAATACAAGAATTTTTTAGGATTTTAGGACAAATTAGATATGGAAGTGAAAGTCCTTACTCCTCACTAAAGCAGCCAGGTCCTGATCATTGTCCAACTCTTGATTTGATTGGCGCTCTTAATGGCCGTTGTTGGTTTGGAACACTTAATCACAGACATCTCTGTGTGTGGAACAATAGATGATGATGTCACTGAATATGGTGGGTGGGATTTTAGAGGCCGCTTCCAGGATCTATTTTGTGCGTAAATTCTCTCATAAACACTCTTCTAACTAATCTAGCCTTTAGAGTTTAGACCTCATCATAAACTTCTAGACAACCTCCTTTTGAAACTAGGCTCTTACGCTAGCGTAAATTGATACAGTAATCTTATTTGTTTCGTGCATACATTCTCCTGTAGTTAAATAAATATTCTCGCTTATTTGAAACATACTCCCTTCGCGTTCCAAAAAAGAATAGAATTCAAGCTTCTTGCCAAATCAAACAATCTCAGTTTTAACTATATATATAAAAGATAATATTGTTTATGGTATAAAATAATTATAGTTAGATTTATCGAAATATATTTTCATAATATATCTATTTGGAGTCATAAACATTAATAATATTTTCTATAAAATAAGTTAAACTAAAGGATGTTTGATCTAGTTCAAATTTAGAATTTCATTCGTTCTGGATGGAGGTAGCAATAAATACAACTCTACATATGAAAATCAGTTAAACATGTATGTGCACACTATATTTTCCCGGACATGCGTCCGGTATGTATTAAAAAGAAGAAGAGAACTGACCGGGTTTTATCTACACACTATTCTCTGTCGTATTGCAAACCAGGGAATTTATTTTAAACTTCTTAAAATATAGTACAGCTAAAAAACCTGCAACAGCCGATAAAAAAGACCTGAAAACAGAGGCTAGCTTCGGCTAGGTACATAGCATGTGTGGCGACAAGTATACCTGAACTGAACAGCCAATGCAAGCTGCAAATCATAGGGTGGCAGTGGCACCGTGGTGCCTGGCTGCCCTGCTCCTCGGTGACATAGATGCAGACCTCTAGAGTATAAGCTCGAGGTCGAGATCCTCGCCGGCGCAAGCTGCCGTGGCGGCCGCCGCACTGCCCGGGCTGGCAGGCGCAACGGATGCCCTGAGCCAGTTGAGCATGTCGATCGTGCCATCGCAGCCAGCGGGGGTGCCCTCAGCCCCCGCGCTCATCTCCCGCCGGATGCTCACCGGGGCAAAAAGCATGGCGCGCCGTCGCTGCATTTGCGCCCGAAAGGTTGGGTCTTCATCGTGGTCGTGGCCACCGCGGTGGGACAGCGTGGGAATGGACATGGTGGCAACGCCGCCGGCACTCCCGACGAACCAAAAGCGCTCCGCGGCGGCGGCGGCGTCGTTGCCGTAGACGTCGGGGTTCCAGCTGGTGCTTCGCTCCTCCTTATGCGCGTTCTGGTGGCCGCCGAGCGCCTGCGACTTGAGGAACGTCTTGTCGCAGAAAAGGCAGGGGTACAGGCGAACGTTCGTACCGCCCACGTCCCCGGCGTTGTTGCTGCCGCCGGTCGCCGTTGCCAACGACAGCGACAGGTCCGCCGCCGCCGGCGGCGGCGGCCGTGGTGGAGCTCTAGGTGATGATGAGCACTCCATGCACAAGGCCTTATTGGGATGTAACTGAACAATGCTCTAACTTGCCTGACACAATCAGAGGAATATATGCGCCCTGATCAGCAGGTTCTTTATAATCTTGCGAAAAATTCCAGCCACAATACCATCAAATCTGACGTGGATAGTGGGAGAACCACACCATGCGATATTTTGACTGGTTTATTTGGAATAATATTTGGGTGGGATTCAATCGATCCAGAGCGGCATGGCACACTAGACGACGGATGAATCGTCCAACTGTTCAGGTGGTGGCCGGGCATGTTTCCACACACAATAAAGCGATATGGGGACGTGCATATGAGACAAAATCATCTGTTTGATCTTAGTCATAGGGACTCTTCAAGGACAAATTAAAGTCTCTAATTATTAGAATTGCTTCCGATACATTGATATCAATTAGAAGATGTGCAAAGTAGATGCGCGCTAGCTTATTATTTCCAAACTTAGGAGCAAGGAACCAAAATTTTCCATTCTCTACACTAACATGGGCTTTTTTTAAAAAAAAAACAAACAGAGTTCAAATGCAAACGCTCTCAGACACGGTATCACCACCGCATGCACTCACACAGTCACACCTATGAAATGCCTATATATGAAAGATTGGACTGGCAAATTTTAAGATTGATGAACTCATACAGGTTGATCTCTACATTGATTTTCCTTATCGTCACTCTAATAAAATGCTCGTATTAGATAATGCTTTGTTATCCATGGCGGGAAATGTGCTCATCTCTGATGGAGTTCTGGCACTTGTAAACTATGCTGATCCATGGGAGATGCCCGGTTTGTGTATTAGCTGCACATTATTTCGTATGAGAAACAATCGGTCGTATGATGGCACAAATAAATGGAGTGAGACCACTTTTTACCATCAACTATAGGTCGAATGCCTCTCTCTGGAGGGGTTTGAAGCCGGAACTTTGTCCATTATCTAGAAAAACTATCGGCGAAATGCCCCTCTCTGGAGAGGTTTGAACCTGGAACTTTCTCCATTATCTAAGAAAACTATCGGCAGAATGCCATATATATTCAGTTTTGAAGTTTGAGGGCCATATCATCCATATTCCTGCGACAGTTGGAAGGTCAAAAAACAACTTGTTGCTAAATACAATTGATCTCATAAGTAGTGAACCAAACGGGGGTACCCTCAATCATCACAAGCATTTCATCACTGATGAGAACCTAGTGCATGTACCACCAAGCAAATCTTCGTCACTGAGAACCTGTAGTGCATGTACCAACAAGCAAATCTTTCTTAAAAGTCGTACACTGAAAGAAAAATATAGATCTTTTGCCTGTCTTCAACCACAAAACTAAATGCCTGAAGGGTGTCCCCATCACAGGCGGCATCTCGACCCTCTGGTGCTTGATTTGCTCGGAAAAGAGATGCCATGCCGGGCCACTACCTTTACACATGCAAACTGCACTAACTAGCTAGCAGCCAAGAAGCACCAGTATGTGTGTGCAACTGTGTACAGGCTAGGACAGGAATCGAGCGTCGAAGCCGGACAACATAATTCACACATTTTTGGTTAATTAGGACCGCACCATGCATATATAGCAGACAACACCACCTGAACCCCCATGGGCTCTGCCGGCTCGCAATGCGATCGCGACAACCACCATCTTGTTTTCTCCGACGAACGATGGAAGACAATCTCGCGGCCTGATTCTGTGTAAACCACGGTGCCTTATAGGAGACTCGTATGGTACAACAATAGCTCGTAAACAGCGGCGAAGCCAGAGCATTTGCCTCGTGGGTGCATACGCTTAGGGAAAATATCCTTTTTTTATTTATACTCCATGGCGTCATCGGACATACATCAGTTCGTTTGACCCTACATACAGTTACCACAAGCAAATTAAACGAAAAGCGTTGCAATAAATCTGCATGTGCTGTAGCTTCACTGTAGCAAGAATTCTCTTTTCTTTCTCTTCCCTCCCACATCTGCCGGAGAGGAGCTGCAAACAAATTGTGTGGCTCCTCTGATAGCACCACAGTACTACTGCTGTTATAGGAGGCCAAACGGCCTCGTAGCGTACGTCGGTCGTCAGGAATGGAATAATCCAACAGAGTAGGCAGGTTACGTCTGGTCCCCTTGCTAAGCAGCAGCACTGCTGCTGTCACGCGCTGTGCGTGGCCACGTGACGCCACCGTCCTGGAAGTGGACGTGCATGCTTGTCCGATCCCCAATCCAATCTAGGCACCATGCATGGAAGAAAAGTCGTCACCAATGAAACAGCTAACCAGCTAGTTCTTCTTGTAAGCCTACTAGCTGGATCTTCTAGTAGCTGCTTGTTGGAAGAGTCAGCGCGGCTTGGATCCGGAACTAATTCTAATCCTGTACGGACTAATCAGGATTAGATATGGACTGATTTTAAACTAATTACTCATATAATAGCTAATTGATCGTTACACTCCATTAGCCTTGATTAGTTTTGAATTAGTCCATATTTAGCCCATTATCACAAATGACAAATCGGACTAATTTTTAGTCCTCTCTTGATTTAGACCATCCAAACAGAATCTATGCTTGATGTGCGGAGCGTGGCCCTGATGACGAGTCAGGTTCCGCTTCAGCTTCAGCTCCAAGTTACTGGCATCCACTGGGAGTTGGAGCAACAGGGGATTGCTAGCAACTCTTCTTCAATGTTCTTCTTTTAAACGGATGGCAAGAGCTAGCTTTATTTGCCGCATTTTGTTATGGGAAAATCAAACGAGGATGTTTATTTTCTTCTTCTTTGCGACAACAACAAACCACACTTTCTTCTTCTGCGGGAAGCAATCCATAGGATACAGTATCGAGGATGGTACATGCATGATTGCCATCCAACACCCAACACAAGCAAGCAAAACTACACTCGACGACGGTAGGCAACCGTACAAGACGATGACTGAGCAGCAGGCACGCCACACGAAGAACGCTAGCTAGCTCACGGTCGTGAAGAAGCTGGCCAGAGCCTCAGCTCGAGGTCGGGCTCCTCCCGCCGCCGCCGCCGCCGCCGCCGCCAGAGGGGCCGTCGTGGTCTCCTTCGGCGCCGCGGTGCCGTCTCGCTGCGTGCCCCTGCTCCAGTTCAGCACGTGGCCCATCAACCCGTCCCTGCTGCCGTCGTGCTCGGTGCCTCCGTGCAGGGGCGGCACGTGGTGGCCGGTCGTCCACCACTCCAGCTCCAAGCGCCGCAGCGCCACGGCAGCGGCGGCGTCCCTGTGCGCCTCCCCAGCCCTTGCGCCGCCCGCGGCAGCCCCGCCGCAGATCTGGCCATGGGCGCCCGCCACGAACACCGACGACGTGGCAGGCAGCGCGCTGCCGGCGGCCGCGAGCGCGTCCAGCTCCACCGCGGCGGCGTAGGAGGCGCCGAAGGCGTTCCAGCCGCTGCCGGCGACGCGCTTCTTCTTGTGCGCGTTCTGGTGTCCGCCTAGCGCCTGCGACTTGAGGAACGTCTTGCTGCAGAACAGGCACGGGAACAGCCGCGCGCCGCTGCTGCCGTCGTCCTCCACGCCGCCGCCGCCGCCGCCGCGGCGTGCATCCGGAGAAGGTGGAGCACGTCTGGAGGACTCCATGCAGACATGTATCTGCAGGCGGTCCTATCGACGATTCGATCTACAGCTGCTACTCCATAAAAGGATTGATTGTTTGCCAGTAGATAGAACTAATAAGGATAGGAGATAGGTCCTATTTGGTTCCAAGGCTAAACTTTAACTCTATCATATTAATATAAGAATCTTATCATGTAGGAGAATTAAATAAAATTTATCTAAAAACTTTTTTCGGTACTAATTCGTGAGACGAATTTAATAAATCTAATTAATCTATAATTTGCAACGGTGATGCTACATCAATCATTCGCTAATCATAGATTGATATATCTTATTAGATTTATCTCGCGAATTAGCCTAAGAGTTCTGCAACTAGTTTTATAATTATACTTTATTTAATGCTCCTAAATGATAAGATTATTTTTGATATGACAGGGCTAAAGTTTAGTGCTTAGGAACCAAACACCCCCCTTAAACTCATTAAATTCGTATCATGAATTAGCATCCATCTGTAGAAAAAATTTTGTAAAAAAATTATTTAATACTCCTAAAATAGTAAAATTCTTTTCGATGTCACATGCTAAACTTTAGCCGTTCGAAATCAAGCAGGACCTTACTAGCATTCCGCTAATGCAAGTTATGGGATTACTATGTTTGGTTCCCCTGGGTTTATTTTAAGCCCCGTCACATCGGATGTTTATACTAATTAGAAGTATTAAATATAGACTAATGATAAAATAAATTCCATAACCCCTAGGCTTATTCGCGAGACGAATCTATTAAACCTAATTAGTCCGTGATGTGTAGTAAATTTGTGCTAATTATGGATTAATTAGATTTAATGGATTCGTCTCGTGAATAAGTCTTAGACTTATGCAGTTAATTTTATAATTAGTTTATATTTAATCTTTATAATTGGTATTAAAATATTTAATGTAATAAAGTTTAAAATAAGCCAACCAAACACCCCCAAGTGGAGGAGGAGAGCTGCGCTGTGAGCGGATGGATGAGCCACTCTACTATTTATAGAAAGGGAAGGACGGCGGCACCATAACTCACAAGTCGCGTGAAGAAGACATGTAAAGCTCCATTGTTGGAGATTGCTACAACATCTTAGCGCGATTTTGAAAAGTTGTTGAACTAGGTTCAAAAGGCTGTTGCAATCTTTTTTAAAAAAATTGTTGCGAGATTTGTGAAAATGCCATGCACTTTTAAATAAAGACTGTTGGTGTGCTGCAACAACATTGATGATGTACTATTGTATCGTTCTGACTTGATCATCGATTTGTACTTGGTATGCCTTCGCTACTTTTTTTACAGTTTATTTATTATCAACTCTTTAAAAAGCATCGCATCGTTTTTCACGTATCCGAGTCAACGACATATATAAGTATTCTCTTCCTTTGCATCCATTCACCCTAACAAGGAAAAGCGAACCGATACACGTTCTGGCGCGTCGACACGCGTCCCCCGGCAGCACGCGGTGCTTCTTGTGAGTAGTGACCAACCATGCATGTGGTCCGACGGAGACGGGGGGAAACGAGAGACGGGACGCCGGCCTTGCTCGCAATGAGCTAGTATCCGCCACAAGCAAGGCTCCTGTGCGAGCTTTCGTAGCAGGAAAAGAGGTGGTGGTCGCGATTTGCGATCCCTCGCCGACGGTGGGCCGCGGCCGCGGTGCGGTGGCGGCAACGGTGGCTGGCAAGCTGCCGCCTACCCTACCTCGGTGGCTCGGTCCAGTCCGGTCGCCGTCGGGCTAAAAACGCCAGGCGGTGAAAGGATCCTGGTCCAAGAGAAGGTTCAATTGCGACTTTTTCAAATTCTATCAGGTCCTTAATTTATAACTAGTATTTACCCAATCTATAAATTAACTAGTATTTGCCCAATCTATAAATTTGAAACTATCATTTAGATTACACTAGTATTAAAATCTTAGATAGGTAAACACACTAACATGCTCATATTGTCTGGATAAAATCACACTAGCAAAGTCAAGAGAGCACACTAGCAAGTAAAGATCCTACTCAACAAACAAGCGAGCAAAGATAGCAACAAGTAAAACCAAATGTAAATGCTTGAATGTAAAGAGAGGGACATAAGACAACTTATTTCTTTCCTGTAGTATTGAGTTGACGCCCCCTAATTCACGTTGGAGCACCCACTAAGGGTTGAGCTCCCTTGCATCACCGCCAAGAAGTAAGTGTTCACTAAGAATGCTCCTTCTCCATATCCGGAGCGGCGAGCTTCAAACCGCGTACAATCTTTTCGTCTTGGAGCTCCCGCAAACTCGAACAGATCACCAAGAGCCTCCGGGTCACTAAGACTGTCTAAGTGCCGTCAAACACCAAGAGTAACCTGTCCCTAAGCCTTCACTTGACCTAAGTTGGTCCTAAGCTCAAGCACACTTGCTACTCAAGAACGGATGTTTCTTTGTGTTTGAATCAACTCTCAAGCTCAAACTCTTCTTCTTATGGCTTCAAGTTCTTCTCTTCTGCTCTGGAGTGGCCTCAAGTCAAAGGCAGCTTAAGTGACCGGGAAAGTGAATATATAGTCTAGAGATCAAGCTATAGCCTTTGGAAGCAACTTTTCCAAAAAGCATAAAGCGTTGGTTAAATCGGTCGTATGCGTCAATTCAACCGATTACACTGAACTGTGAATAGTAGCCGTTAGACTTCTGATAGGCTCTCGTGCTAATGTTATTGCACCGATGATTGAACTGACGGCGTCGGTTTAACCGGTCATGAAGAACTTTCCAGACCAAGGCTTCTGCCATTCTTAAAACGGTACTGAGTAAAACCAGCACGAATGCACCGATGCATCTCCGTCGGCTTAACCGGTGCTGAAGCAAATTTTGACCCAGAACCTTCTGGCGCTGTATCGATTGTCATTGCACTTTCCATTGCACCGACGGTGCGTCGATTTAATTGGTCACGTGGAGGTTTCATCATTTAATCTCCATCTGCACTGTCCAATGCACCAACTTGATATATATTTTTGCTTAGATTTAACCGGTCCTTAGAATCTTTCTGCCACTTGTGCAGTAGGCTTGGAATTGAGTTTTTCTTCGAATTTCTTCTTCTTCCAAGTGTTGTTTTTTTAAAATTGTCTAGGACTGAGCTTCAGCAAGTGTACATGATTTTAAAGCCAACTTTCACTGGATCAACCTACTAACTCAAGAACCCCTTTGTTCTTAGTACAGTCAAAAACTAAAAACTATAAAATCTGAATTAAATCAAGTATCCTTTATCTTTTCATGATATTTGATACTAGAAAAGTTCTTAATTTTCATGTCTGAATCTTTAACACGCATTTCAATAGATCTCCTTTCATATTTCATATGTGATATATTCAAGATATGATATCTATTTTAAAATACACATTAGTCATGTACGGTTATTATTAATTACCAAAATTTAATTTATCATATGCATCTATCCGCCTATACGCCTTTCAGCCGGTCACGGCGGCATCTGGTCCGTAGGCTAGGACATCAGCCAGCCCCAAAATTTCGTATTCTTTCTGGGCCCTCCAACGTTGTCACAGGCCGCAGAAACTCGGCCCAGTGGCCTGTAGGAATGGATGTCTCTTCCTGGTCGTTGTTCAGCCCAGCTCATTGCCTTACCTCTGCCCATCATCGTCTGTTGTCATGTGTCGTGTCGTCCCTTGTTTATTGGGCCGGCCTAACTTTTATCGTCCTTATCTTTCGGCAGTCCGTTGTTGAGTTACAGTTCATTTCGTTTTCTAAACGGGAAACAAAAAATGAGTTTGCTTTTTTTTCTCTTTTTTTTTTCTTTTTCTTTGAAACGGCAAGTCTTAAGCCGTTAATCGTGAACTGCCCAAGTCACGTACGTGGACTAGACAAGAAAAGAAAAGAAAGGAGTAAAGCTGTGACAGGCAAACACAACAAATTTCTACCGCTCTTTTATATTTCTCTCAAACTGAGCCAGCTTTTAAATAAAAACAGAAGCACTGCCACATCATATAACAATTTTTTAAAGAGCTGATGGAGTCGACCGGAGAAAGCGCTATCGATTTAGATCGTATTTGATACAGCCTTCAGCTTCTCCTAGAAGTTAAAACTTTTAAAACAGCTTCTTTAATGAAGTTAAAACTGTTTTCAAAATCGTTTGAAGAAGCATGAGTCTATGAGAGAAGTTATGATTTCTACCTTCTTCTCTCCAAATATAAGATGGAAATAGCTTCACGAGATACTACATTCATGAAGCTGCTAAAAATACCCACCCCTTTAGCGTAGCTTTACGGATCTCCTTAAGAAGCTGCGGTGGCAAATGGGCTCTTAGTTCTGCCAGGAGATCCCTGTAACGTGGGCCCCACCACCACCGTTAGTTTTTTCAGCGCAATCTTATCGGACTTTTTTTTAAAAAGGGGATAAAAAAATAAAATTCGGAAAAGGGGAGCCGGATGGGAGAAATTAGGAAAATGGGTACCTCCCGCTCATTGAACGGGCGGAAAGGAGCCTCCCGCCCATCCATCGGGCGGGAGGTTCCAAAAAAATTTCCAGCGGCCTCTTCGCGAATAAGAAAAGTTTTTTATTCGCGAAGAGGTCCCTGAAGCAGGCCTCCCGCCCGGCCAGTGGGCGGGAGGCCTCCCGCCCGACCAGTGGGCGGGATGCTTCCAGGTCCCGTTATATTTTCTTAGAATTTATGTTTCACAAACTATTTGAAATTCAGACTTTTTTCAAATACAAGATTTATTCGCAATACTCTTATATGCATATAAAATTTTAATTCAATTTTACGAAGAAGATTACGGTATCTAAAACTCGTACGAAGATAGTTAAACAATAACATTTTGCAACGTAGAATCTAAATATTACGATAGTACAATACATGAAGCCATAAACAATAAAATAATATGATAACAAACATTACAAACATTACAAATATTACAAATACATGAATCCAAATATTCTGTCTTGAGTCAATGCGGCAAATATTGCAAATACGCATCCAGGTCTCATACAATCTCAACGCGGTAAATATTATATATAAGCAAACAACGTTCAAATAAAATTACAACTAAATGATGCCTGATGACGTACTAGCACTCGATCGGCGACGTCTCCCACTCCTTGATGCCACCGGAGGTCTTCCATCTGTAGCATCACCTGTAGGCCTAGCTTCAGCAGAATTGGGGCCAGCATCATTAGTTGGACAACGTTTATACGTGTGTCCAATCTGATTACATGCACTGCAGCGTTGTATCCTCGGACGGAGCTCTGACTCATCCATATCATTACGAATACGCCGTGACTGACGACGCCCTCTCTTAACCCGTGATGATCTTGGGTCTGGAATATATATAACAGGATTCGCTGTCTCAGTGAACGATCCAACCAAACGGAACCCATAGATCTCATACTGCCAGGTGCTGGCAATTGTCTCCTTTCTGAAGTAATGTGAAACATATATATCGACAGGATGTCGAATATCCGCACAAGCAGCCATTACATGAGAACAAGGTAAGTGCAGCAACTTAGGCCTCATGCATGAGCAACAACAAGTTCCATCAAACTTGAGAATGCACTCCTTTACAGGAGTTTAACGTCTCATGCCATGTCGTGCCCTGTCTTTAGGAGATACCTCAAACTTGAGCTCATATGTTCCACATTGCCGTACGTGGTGTAGCCGGACGCTTTCTGCCTTCTTAGTCATATATTGTGTTACCATGAATCCAAAATTTCTGTCAGGATCTCGCATGAATACCTGATTTTTAGTGAACCGCTCCCTAAAGTAATCGGTACACCCCCGGACGATGAATTCCACAATTGCAACCAGTGGAAGCCCACGAACACCTTCTCCTTTGTCTAGAGTTTTCAGGTCATAATAGCTTTCAGAATTTCTCTGACATAGGACGGCCAGCAATCGAGGAACATTATCATATGCAGCCTCGAACGTACCAAACCTCATCTCCAACACCTTTTGTTTTGCACTCCACGCCTTGCTGTACGAGATGGTATACTTGTACTTTTCCTGAATGTACCTGATAATAGACTTTGGTTCATATGACAAGTTGTCTACTATCGTCCCGTACATCTCATTTGCGATGTATTGCGACGTTAGGTTGCGATGGGTCTTCTGCACCCCAGGCAAATGACAAGTGTGCTGAGTGACAATGGAGCATTCCCAATAATATTTCCATTTACCCTTATAGGCATGCACCCGCCATGGACAGCCCTCCTTCACACATACCACATCGTACTTACGAGATTTGCACTCGACTGTTTTAAACTCTCGCATAAGAGATAGAGACCAGCACTTAACAGATTCCTTCACCTCTTTAATTGAGTGGTACCTCGCACCCTGGATAATTTCATTCTCCCTACAATCCGAAGGCCAGCTAGATCCGTCATCTACGACAAGATGACCGAAGTCGCTGCTTACCCAATCTTCAGGCACATCATCGTCATCATCAGACGAATCGGCATTCATTGCTTCGTCCAATTCACGTTCTTCGTCTTGCAGCTGTTCAACAATGAAGGTTATGTTCTCCCCCTCATCAGCCACGCATTGAGGTGCTGCGGTCCCACCTGCCTCAATGTTTGCCCCCTCAACTTCTTCATCAATATTTTCATCCCCCGGAGCAGCTTCAGTGTTTATCAAAGGGTTCTGGTGCACACTGACAAGGAGTACCGGTGGCCATTGCCAATGACTTGCATTTTGCAGATAATTTAACCAGTCCTCGTTGCTTGCAAGTGGCATCAGCTCCCAGATCAAAGCGTGAGTGGTACGATTAATGACGCATTGAACACTCACAGTGTGTGTCTCCTGATTAATCCTTAATCCCCTCATTAACCAGTTGCATAGGGAATCAAATGTCCTCTCGTGCGGTCTGGTAATTTCTCTAACCGCACAATTGAATTCACTTAAATCTACACCATTTGGCCCATAAATCACATTTCCTTCTCCGTAATATATACTGAAAATACCCTTCTCGGAAGACATATCTGAAAATACCGCACAGTTGAATAAACTAGTTACACTACATATTAATACACAACGACGACTCTAAGTTTCAGCGATTCTCAGATTATATTTTACAAATTCTAAACTATTCAGAATATCAATTATACTAAAAACAAATGAAAATGCTAAAAACTATTCAAAACATAACTACTCTAAGAAATATTTCCTAGATTATAGTTATTTTCAAGTAATTATACGGCTAGAATAAGAATATACTTCCAAATTGACGTGTGAACAGGGATTCGCCGCTTCCTCTTCTCTCTTCCTCTCCTCTCTTTCTTTTTTTCTGATTTTTGCTGAATAAAATAAAATTTTTGGGGCTGGTTCGGGCTTATATAGCCGGGGGGAGGGCATCCCGCCCGACCAAAGGGCGGGATGCCCCTCAGGACAACATCCCGCCCTTTGGATGGGCGGGATGCCCCCGCCTACCCCGGCAGGGACCTCTTCGCAAATAAAAAATTCGCGAAGAGGCCCTCGGGGAACCTCCCGCCCACTGGATGGGCGGGAGGTCCTCGGCCCCACGCCTCCCGCCCAATCAGCGGGCGGGAGGTAACTATTTTTTAAAATTTTCCCCACCGGCATCTCTTTTTCTAATTTTATTTTTTTATCCTTTTCTAAAAATATCCTCGCGTTCGGCCTCGCCTTCCTCAGCCCGACGGACTGCTCCAGCGACCAGCCCAGGCCCCGCCTCGCCGGCGTTGGATTGTTGGGTCGTCTCTTGTTTATTGGGCCGGCCCAATATTTATTGCCCCATCTTATCTTTCTGCAGTCCGTTGTTGAGTTATTTTTTCTCAAACTGAAGTAGCTTTTAGTTAATTAAAAACGGAAGCACTGCTAGAAGAATTTCTTTCGTTCCCCTCCGTTGTTAGTATTTGTTAAGAGAGACTAGATTTCTCCTCTCGTCAAGGCACGGCGGCAAGTTCGGTGGCGCAAGATGCTGACTCGGTTCATTCCCGCCTGGTCGTCGTCAAGCCCGTCGCGATCACCGAGCTGGTCCCGCGCTAATCCGTGAGTAGTTAGATTCACTCACCAACCCCGCTCCCACTCACGCACCTACCTAAACCCCCAACCCAATTAAGAAAAGTTAATAATCCTCCTTTTTCTTTTTCTTTTTCTAATACGTCGAGAAAAAGACCAAAATACTATCACGTCACTTTACTTGTTTACTGTTAGGTCGGCCTCAATAAACAGTATTATAGCACACTTACCTTGTTGATTGGAAACTAGGTAATTATACCAGATGAGTTTCATGGTTACGAAACTTCTCTAGTATCATGTGAAACTCTCTCCTTTCTCTTCCCGTCGTGTCAATAAAATTGGTGATATAGTGTAGAGTTTAATGCTATAAAATTCTTTATAAAATTTTCTATAGCGCAGAATTTACGACGAGATGCTGGCTTCCTCGCACGACCAAAATGGGGCAGAAAAGGAGGAGATACCAGTGAGTCGGGCGTGCAGCGGGTGGTGGGGCCCGCCCACCGAACAAGACCGAGACGTTTTTTTCTTGATGAAAAAAGGAAAAAATGAAAAGAAATCGCAGGCTGCCGCCCGGGACTGAGGGAGCCATGCGTTCGAGCTGTGCTAGTGGTGGTATTAATTGGCTGCTTTGACCTCACCCTTCTTGTTCTTCTTCCCCACCTCCCTCTCTGCTGGTTTGGTGTCGCTGCCGGGCTGGTAGTGGTGGTGGTGGTTGTTGGAACAGGAGCGTCAGCTGCCAGCCGAGCCGATGACGGGGAGGTGAAGATCTTTTCCCCTCCCTTCGCCGCTTCGGCTTCAGCCAGGAGAAGGCGCCGGCCCCAAGGAAGCTGCCGTCTCCTTTTGCCGCCGGAGCCGGAGGAAGAGGGGTCTCCAGGTCAGTTCGTTGTCCCTCCTCGTCTCGTGAGATTGGCAGGGGATTAGGGTCTGGATACTGCAAATCGCCCCCATTCTTCTGTTCTGCACCGATTGATTTCTAGCGACGTCTACCAGGCGGGCTGCTATCGGTCCTTCCTCCGGCGATTGTTTTTTTTTATCTCTTCTCGTGGTCGAGGAATTGAGGCCTCCTCCCCCCCCCCCGGGGAAGCAGCAGCTCGCTTGACTCGCTCCCCTGCGTCGACGAGGCTCGCCGCTGAAGCAGCAGGCGGAGCATGCGCCGCGTCCGGGTGTCCTCCCACCAGGCCCCAGTCCACAAGCTCGGCGACGCGCAGATGGCGCTCACGCCCAAGTTCCGCCTCGCCACCACCGCCCCCGCGCACCCGGAGGCCCCCCAGCAGCCGGCCTGGGAGACGCCGCTCATCCCGGGCCTCCCCGACGACGCCGCGCTCGGCTGCCTCCTCCGCCTCCCCGTCGAGGCGCACGCGGCCTGCCGCCTCGTGTGCCGCCGCTGGCGCCACCTCCTCGCCGACAAGGCGCGCTTCTTCGCGCAACGGAGGGCGCTGGGCCTCCGCACCCCCTGGCTCTTCACCCTCGCCTTCCACCGCTGCACGGGGAAGATCCAGTGGAAGGTGCTCGACCTCGGCCACCTCACCTGGCACGCCATCCCCGCCATGCCGTGCCGGGACCGGGCGTGCCCGCGTGGGTTCGGCTGCGTCGCCATTCCCAGCGACGGCACGCTCCTCGTCTGCGGCGGCCTCGTCTCCGACATGGACTGCCCCTTGCACCTGGTTCTCAAGTATGACATCTACAAGAACAGGTGGACGGTCATGACAAGGATGATCGCTGCTCGCTCCTTCTTTGCCGGTGGCGTGATCGATGGTCGGGTTTATGTCGCCGGGGGTTATAGCACCAACCAGTTTGAGCTGAATTCCGCGGAGGTTCTTGATCCTGATAAGGGTGTTTGGCAACCGATTGCTAGTATGGGCATGAACATGGCCTCGTCGGACTCTGCTGTCATCAGTGGTAGGCTGTATGTCACTGAAGGATGCGCCTGGCCGTTCTTCTCGTCGCCGAGAGGGCAGGTTTATGATCCGAAGATCGACCGGTGGGAGGCGATGCCGGTTGGAATGCGCGAAGGTTGGACGGGACAGAGTGTGGTCATCGATGGGCATCTGTTTGTCATTTCAGAGTACGAGAGGATGAAGGTTAAGATCTATGATCCGCAGACAGATTCATGGGACTCGGTCAGTGGCCCTCCGATGCCCGAGCGGATTATGAAGCCCTTCTCCGTCAGTTGTCTGGACAGCAAGATTGTTGTCGTTGGCCGAGGTCTCCATGTAGCAATTGGGCATGTTGAGAAGCAACCTGCTGGCGGCGGCAATTCTGATAGCAGGAGTTCAAACTACTCCATTTGTTGGCAAGATGTGGATGTTCCTAAGGAATTCAGTGATCTGACACCTTCAAGCAGCCAGATTCTGCATGCTTAATTTATCTTCGAGCCGTGGTGATCTGCAAAAATATCCCAGCTGATCAACCTTCTCCGGTACAATGACTGATCAACTGTTTAAACTGCCCGTACAACTGTTGTGTTCTGTATAGTAGGCTCTTTTCCAGTCAGATCTCCACGGTCTGGAACTGTTGTACCTGTAAAGAAATAAATCGAGTTTCTCCAGAACAGAGAGACAAACTGAGACCCTGTTGTAAGTATATGCTTGTCAGTTCTTGAACAGGAAGTTCTATTTCGTTCTTTGGTCTTCACATTTATTAGAATTGTTGCTGAATGCACTCTCCCAAATGCTGCTTGCCTTGTCAACAAACTGATAGCATAACTGTGCTTGTAACCAGGCTGCTTCTGCACCAGATGGAAAACGTAAGCTGATTTGTGATCAGTTCAGAGCTAAAAAGTAGTTGATTCCTTCATTTTACACGTCTCGGTCGTTCTGCCATCGTTGGGCACTGATGCTGTTATATCGTAACACTACAGCTTGGGTACATTGCTAGCATTCTGCCCTCCTGAACTTTGCAAGTATGATGCTTTAGTTCTGTCTGTACCTTGCATTGCTTCATCACACAACATGGCAACGATTTATGGAAAGTTTGCAATTGCAGGTTTTTATTTTGGTATCTATTTGGATGCCTTTTAACCAGATAAAGGTCAATTGTGCTACTTCTCAAAGGATCAAAAGGGGAGCTGAGTGAGATTCGACTACCATGCTTTTGCTATTTCTTTTCCATCTGAAACAGGGTGCTTATCCTGTTATCCACATGACTGGCATGACCACAGATGCAGCTGGAGACGTGGAGTGTAGCCATCCAAGAACCAGAAACAGTAGCAATGGCCTCTTGTAGTCTTGTGGTCTTTGGCGAGCATAAAGTCAGACATGACATGATATCTTGACGGATTAGCTACCACCTACCAAAAGAGAAAACTATTACCACTTCCACTGCAATGATTTACCAATCGGTAATTTGGTTCATGCTGTTAAGGAATTTTGAGAAAAATAATGGTAACCTTGAAGATTGTTCTTTCTGTGTACAGAAAATGAAGGATTTTCTGAACGCAAAAAAAATAGAGAATTAAATTAGAAGGTACCAGTCTCCAAAGTGAATCTCTGTCAAAGCAAGGCCAGTTCAGCAACCGGAGTAGCAGCCATGGAGGCACTCTACCTGCTCGCCTCCTTGGCAGCTACCCTCGTCACCTCCGCCTTCCAATCCCTCCTCCTCCTCCTCCGCCTCCTATTCCAGCGCCGCCATGACTCCGGCAGTGGGTCCACCGCTGGCGCCACTCGGCTGTACGAGGGCCGCGTCCGGCACTCGCGCCGGCGCCCGGCGGCACACGCCTTCGAGTACCCCGTGCGCTACGCGCTCGTCGACCTCGACCGCATGCCGCTCCCGGACCACCTCTCCGCCGACGACGCGCGCCGCATCGCCTCCACCTCCGGGCCCGTGTGAGTTCCCTCCTCCCTACTGCTGTTACTGAGCGAAAATTTCGCTCATTTTCTAGTAAAAATCGCGCCTTTAGTGCTCTAAAATCGAAGGAGAGCAATTATTGAGCTGTAAAAATCTCCAATTTGTTATAATATTGCGAAAGGCAGAGCGGTTTCATGTAAAAAAACTTTCCTTGTGAAATGTTTTGTCGCTGATTCGCATTGTTCTATCCTTGGTGAAGGCATCTCCTGACAATACCCAAGAGCGTGGGGTACGAGCAGAACCCGCTAAGCATTTACTACTGCTACAATTCTGCGGGACAGGGACAAGATGGGGAGCTCAGGATGTGCATTGCTGAGGTGAGATCAGTGTCTATGATTCATCTTGATTGGGTTATGGTAAATTATTTGCACTGTCATAATCTCTCGATATTTGTGTCAGGTCACAAACACTCCCTGGGGCGAGAGGGTGATGTTTACCTTCCAACCCGACTCTGATCTTGTCGCGAAGCCCTTGCATGTCAGCCCCTTTATGGTATGACCTCACTTAAGAAGCATTAAGCTAGCAAAAACAATGTACCTTGTGTACTCAGATATCAGACAATGTGGTGTCTGGAACCCTTTTATGGCAAAAATGATATAATTGACCTATTGAAGTCAGAAACTTTACTTGGCTCAATTCACTTGCTTGAGGGAGCTCATTGCAAATTCTTTTTTGTGGTTGTATAATCAATGTTTCCGATTCTGACACTCACTGGTTCGTATTGCCTAGTTAGTTTATGATAACTATGTGTACTATGTTGACCTCTGTTGCATGTTCTTAGTGGGTGTTTTTTTCTTGGGATGAGTTGTAGGATATGCTCGGCAACTGGAGTATTCGTGCTGATGCCCCTGGGGATAGCCTATATGTTGTCATATTAGTTCAGCATCCAACACTTGGGAACTATTTCACTGCAGCTTTGCATGCCAAATTAGTTGGACACACAAGTAATTCCTTGAGGCTGGCAACTTTCTTCTGGCTGATGCCGCACAAAGTTGCTGCGTGGATATACTGGGAGGTAAGAATCCTATGTATTCTGTACCCTTTCTGTGGTTATGTTTATGGTTGTATTTTCGCATTGAACAATAAACACTACTAGATAACTCTCATGAAAAGGCTATAATAGATGTAAAAAGATGAGACAAACTTGGTGGGTATTCTTTTCCATTCTTCTTTCCTGTATGTTGGTCTATGAATAATCTGTCATGGTGGTTTAATCAACAATCAAGCAAATAATAGTGATTATTCGTTGAGTTTATGTTTGGTCAACAGTAAACCTTGAGTTGCAGATATTGCGAAAGTTTCTAGGATTTATTCTTTGGGCTCCATTGTATCCATGTTCAAATCACTGTTGAGTCAAATCAATACCGGTGGGTTTATACAAACATTTAAGATAGACAATGGCAACTGGGGCAATTTTGAATTATGAAGTAGAGTAACAGTGGTTCATCACACACACACACACACACAAAGGAAAAAAGGATGGCACAGCATATTACAGCTCGAAGATACAATATCCTCAATTCCTCGTACCAGTTATGTAACATCCCACGAACAAACTGAAGGAAATTGAACTTAGGAGGACTGAATACCATGTCCTGATAGCACTCCAACGTAATTTATTAGTTTATTACTCCCTTGCGTGGTGTTTTTCAGTCCATTTCTGGTGATAGTATTCATATCCCAGGCAGATGCATTGCAACCTTGCAGAGCTTATAAATCTGAAATGCTACCATATATTGTAGTTGAAAGTAGCCTAACGTAAATGTGCCCTGAAGTAGATAACAAAACCTTCACTTTTAGTTGCAGAAGCCTGTAATATTCACTTCAGAGCTCTTCAGCAGATACGGTGTAACAGAGCCTTGAGGACCTCAGCAAACACCTTCCAAGAAAATTCCTGCTAGTACATACTTGAAAACCATGATCCAAATATTCAGTTTTGTTGCATATGCATCTAGGCGCTCCCTCCAAGCTTTGTTTGCTCAAAAGTGTTCTTGTAAATGCATTTTGTAGCTTCTAATGAGCAAACAAACCATGTTTTCATCAGCAAGTTGAAGCTCTACATCGCTGCATGTGCTTTAGTCCCTCCTCTAGCAGATCCCATTATTGAGAAAGACATGGCCACAATGTACTTATGCTTTTAAGTAAGGCTCCAATGACAATTCCAACTATCATGAATCCTGATATAAGCTCATCTGCGTATGATCCATTGGACTCCTCAATTTGTGCAAGCTATTTGCATCGAAGGCAGGTTTCTCTTTCGCTTCGACAAAGGTTCATAGTTTCAGAGACGATGCCATGATACTGCTAGTTGTTTTTAGAAGACTTCTCTTCTGGGTATTATACTATGAAAATTTTCAAATAGATGAGGTTTTATGTCTGTAACAGTAGCAAAGTTGAAGTGAACACATGGCATTTCGTTTGCTGATATACCTTCACCAACTGACAAGTGATAACTGATGACTGTGGCAACTGCATCCTGTGCTGGCTGACATGTCATCACAGCACCTTGGTTGTACTTGGAATTCATTCATTCATGAAGTTTAATACTTGACACATGAGCTGCTGCTACATTCATCTCTTTTTTTAGTGCTGTTTTCTGGTTAATCTTACTGGTGCTCTGCTGCAATTATTCAGGCCCTCAGGCTTTGGCTGAAAAATGTCAAATTCCTGGACCATCCCAGGTGTTTAAACCAGAGTTACAGGGATGAAGCACTGAAGCGTGATCTTGAGCTCCGTTCCTCTTGTAGCTTCCTTCGGAAACAGAAGGCAAACAACCAAAGAAGCAGCTGCACTGACGAGATGCGTGAAATCTCGAACCATCTAGATAGCAAGGGCGACGAGAACATCACGAAGAGGTGGTGCGTTTGGAGGGATGCTCAGTGGCCGTGGTCATGACAGCACAAAGAGGTTCCATTTTGTGTTCATTGCAATACCGTCCGATGCTCCCCCCCGTATAATCAATCGTCGTCATTTGATTTTTTTTCCATAAGAATCGTCATTTGATTTGACATTGCCCCTTTCATGTTCACTATTACCAAAGAGAAGATTACTTGTGACATGTTTTTCCTGAAAAGAAACATTTTCATCAGTGTATGCATCTCGTTTTTGACTAATTATTTCAGCCTTGTTCCTTGCATCCCTATGGCATTTGCAAGCAGTACATGTTTACTCTATAGTTTCAAAAGGTACATGTGCCTGATTGCTTCCAGCTTTGTAAAGTGCCGGATTCTTAGCAGCCGGCCAGGCAAGACACTCATGGCTGCTATCTTGAACTATTAGTCAAACTTCTGTACCTGGAGAAGCTCTGCATCTCCTTTCTCTGTGTCTATATTTTCTTTTTTGAAGATTGCATCACCCCATTCCTTTTCCTTTGTGTAACTATATTTCAATTATATTAGTACGTTTCGTTCACATGTGCTGCCTAGCATCCGACATGTGCTCATCCGTGGGGATACGATGCTCTGTTCATCCTCAGAGGTTTCGTTCTGAATCTTCTGAACGTGACAGTGGTGAGACTTTGCGTCAGTGATTTCGCAGCTCAAAGCTGCTCCGTTTGCCCACTGATTTTTTTTTCCAGAAGGATTCACACGGATTTACTTGCGCGTTCGGATTTAATCTCAGGAAAGCCACGGAATTAGCACGCTAATGAACCTGCGTGCTTGCGTGCGTCGTGCTCCGACATGGGCCCCACAAGTTGGCGAGTAGTGTAACTAACTGATGGAAGTATGCAACTAGCACGTGCTCCCATGTCTGTGCCTCGTTTTGCACGTGCTGGGCTGGGGGGAAGCGTGGGAACGGCGACATGAGTGGTGGCGTGCAGCCAAGGCCCAACCATGGGATGACTTCGATTTCCTTTCCGTCAAAGTCACGTCATGTCTATGCAGAGCTAGCTCCCTTTCCTTTCCAGAAATTAGATCCAAGAAATCATTGTTTAACACTCTTACAGTTTGCAGAATTAGAAGGACCTTAATGCGCTATTAACAGAGGAATATCCCCAGACAATGCAATATCCATAATTCAATATATATATATATATAGGTTGGTTTAAATTGTTATGATGCACACGACTCTTCCGGCCTTTTCGAAAAAAAATGATGTGCCTTGTAAAGTTGTTGGGGTCTCGTGGAAAAATGTCACGAAGCGCCTTGTCAGAGCATTAAAAAAATGCATATTTTCATACGCATGTGTAGATATTAGAGCATGGATAAGAAACTAGGAACCCTTTGTTTTTCTTGCTGCCTTTAAAAAAGCCATTTTTTTCAATTATAAGGATGGCCCCTGCACATATACACACACCACCAGATGCACACCATGCTGCCATATCCATGGGCATGCCTCCTACACACTTTTACAAATAAATCGATAGATTGTTTTTTTATTCCATGCATATCCATGAGATATGGCATGTTTGCTTTAGTTTCTTTCCGTGAAATTGCATGGAAAGTGTGTAGTACTAGTTCTCCCCTAAAAATTAGAACTTTTCCTCAGGAGTCTGAAAATTAGATTAAAATAAGCTATTTCTCAAAACGGGTTTGCAGGTACTTTTGTGTAAAATATTGTTAATCTCTCCTATAGCGAGGCGTATGTGGTGACTTCGTTAATCTCGAGGATCTGCCAGTTCAGTCCGTGGGAGATGCTTATAAAGGTAGGGTTACGTGCGTGTATTCATAGGGGTAAGTGTGCGAGGTGTATTCACAGGGATAAGTGTGCGTGCGTGTATGCGAGCGTCTGCGTCTGTACGTACTGTGTTTCGCAAAAAACAAATAACACCCCAGCACTGCGTAGCTACAAGAGAGACCGGAGACATGCTTCGAAAATGATTTTCTTTCATTCAAGTAATGTATTACGATTATCTTTCTGAGCTGTTTCTTGACCAAACTGCTGGCCAACGTGCCAATTCAAAAGATACATGTGTGCTTACCTTCATTTCTCCCTCTGGATTCGCCATGCATGGACGACTACCCTTCGCTTTAAGGAAATTATGTAATAATTCCGTAAAGAAAACGATTGCAGCTTTCTGACACGTACTAAATAGTAACGTAGTACACAGAGCAAATAAAAATCTTGAGATCTGCAGTATTCGATTCGTACGAACGTACGTCCAAAATTTTGTCAGGACTTTACTCTCTAAAATTTTTTGTATTATATTATTCCATGATAATTCCCCACGTCGAAATACTGAGGACATTAAGCTATCTGCATCCTCCATTTCGTAGTATATACACATGCACGATCGATGCAAGATTTCAAGTTCCTTTTCCAACCATGCACTTTCAACGTCTAAGATGCAGGGTACAGGAAAATATGTCCACTTTGACCGATGCCATTTCTCGACTCAATCTCGCGCGCGTGTTCTTCACGCTCTGGATTTGAGTAATATACCTTGTTTCAAAAAAAAAAAGATCAAGGTCGGCACAGAGCCAAAAGTTTTTCTTAAACAGCCAAAAGTTCGTTATTCTAGTTGAGGTATTTTTCGAGGGAGATATTTATTAAGTGGCCTATTATTTTATTTTCCTTCAGAATTTTAGTTATGGATTTTCTTGGTTATTACCTACCACCTCCGTCCGTCCCAGAATATAGCTATTTTTCCTCGGATCAGTCTTTTTAAACTTTAACGAAACCAATTGTCATAATTGTTTTTAAAGATACTATTGGTCGAAGATGAAAATATGCTGACTTTGATCAAGTCTAAAAGTTACTATATTTTGATACAGAGATAGTATTTATTATCACCATCGGGGAACTCAGGCCAGGCTACAAAACCCTCCATCGCCACTTGAGAAGAAATCACGCATGCATGAAGAGAAACATCAACCTAAGGTCGTTTGCTAGCAGCTCCGAAAAAATATCTTGGAATCGTATTGCTGTCAGGATTTCCGAGCCGCCCATCGCCGTCTCGATCTTGAGAGCTTACTAGCTAGCTAGCTCGTCACTTTCAAGACTACGATAAATTGCAAATTTAAATGTCAGAAGCCTTGCTGGTCCTAGACGTTTATTTTGAGAACAATCAAGAGAGCCGACGCAAGATTTTTCTCAAAAACTACTCGTCGTCGTTGCATGATGCTGGAGAGATCGAGGACACCTTCACTTTCTGCAAAGATGAGGTAACAACAATCTCGCTTTCGACGTGATCTTCTTGGTGGACTCTCAACATCTTTCTTCCGTAATTCGGAGCGAGGCGGCCCGGCGTCTTCGACCAACCGGGTTCGTTCCAAGGCATCAGATTCCACGACGCTGACACGTCGGCCGGACCAGTTGAAACTGGGGGGAAACAAATTAGCTAGAGATCAAATATAATAGAGAGCGCTCTGAATTAAAATGGGACCTCTCGCTCACCGTCTAAACGTGATTGGCGGTGGAAACTAAAGAAAATTAATTAGTACCCTTTTTTTAGAAAAAAATAAGCACGTGCCTATTACACAGTAGTACAAACCAGCCAGCCAGCCAGCCACTTGCTTTTTACTAAAAAAAGGGCCAGCCAGCCACTCAGCCCCTGACACGTGGGAAGCAGCTTTGTGCTAAACCCAGCATAAGAAAGGCAGGCAGCAGCACGCCACGCTCTAGTCTCTACTGAAAAAGGTGGCAAAAACACATGCTTATTATACATGCCGACAATGGAGAAAAAAGAGAGAGGGGGATCGAAGAGAGATGAGCACGTTTTAGTCTGATCATTAGGAGGAAGCAAGGGTCAAGTCTTTGATTTGATTAGTGCGTGTGGTTTAGACCAATGGATGGAGGGTGCAAGCGAAACCAGCAGTTGGAAGCACGTTGAAACGGGCAAAGCTAGCAGGGCGAGGAGGGAAAAGACCAAAAGGCGCCGCACCGCACCGCTAGTCGGCCAGCCAGATCGAGCAGCCTCCGCCTCCACCGCTTCTCTCTCCTTTCTCCACCACCACGCCCTCCCCTCACACGACTCGCGCCGCGCGCGCGCATTCTCCACGTGCGCGGCGAGACCAGCCTGCCCACGCCGCCGCGCGCACACATTTTTGCTGGAGGCCAGGTCGACGGGGAGGGGAGTACATATACGCGGGCCAGGCCGCCACGGCCAGAGGAGGAAGAAGAAGACGAGTTGAGGATCGGAGAAGCGGCGGCGGCTCGAGTCGAGAGCGAGCGAGGGTTTGCTAGCAGGTAGTAATGGAGGGGAGGAGGGGTGATGTCGCCGCCGGAGTGGTGCCGGCGGCGGCGCAGGGGCGCCGGTGGCGTCGTGCTAGCGGCGGGGGAGGAGACAGCGGTGAGGAGAGCGACGGGAGCAGCGGCGGCGTCGAGCTCAGCCTGCGGCTGAGCACGGGGGACAGTAGCGGCACTCCGCGGGCGGCGGCCGTGGTGGCGGAGGAGGAGGAACGTCAGGCGGCGGCGGCGAGGAGGAGGAGGAACATGACCATCTTCTACGGCGGCCGGGTGTGCGCCGTCGACGTCACCGAGGTCCAGGTAATTCCAATTCTCCATGATGACATGATTTGTTCCTGCGTGTGTTTCAATCATCAGTTCATCCTACTTGATACACGCATGGCATGACTTGTTCCTACCGGAGTAGTAGCTACCTATACCTTCCAAATGCACCTTACCTTAGGAGATGTAATTAAAGGCCAAGATATGTTTTTTATTCATCTAAAAAAACTTCAACATGCTTGGAGGTTGAAACAGCACAAGTTGGTATCCATCCACCACTTGAAATTAGAGAGCCTCGCTCTACCTCTTCTCCCGTGTTGTTCATCCCTTCGCCACCGCGCACCTCGCCGGCGACGCGCGTGAGCTCCGTTAAAATGTAGGAGGCGTGCAAATTCAAAACCATGTGTTACTTCGTGAAAAATAAAAGACGGTACACTTTGATGTGGAATTGAGCTAGGCAACCAGCTGGAATAATCAAATTAGCACACTTGGTCATATAGTACATGATGTACAGTGTTGACAGGAAATTATTAGAGTTTATTACATCCTTTTCTTTCGATGAACTAGTGTTTGAAGGACACGTGTGAGTTCTATTGAAACGAAATAGTATAGGTTAAATTTGACTCCGAGGTCTCAAGTCATGGCTAGGCCCAAATCTTCCATACGGTTGGAACTTATCGCGAACAATTCCGCACGTGCTGCGCCAGATCGAGGGGACAGAGAAGAAGCATCGTCAGCTGGTAGATGCGCAGTTGACCTACACTACACGCACGTCAATTCAGCACGCTGTGCTATCTGTGCGATGAACAACTCCTGTAAATGCCTCGCCGTCTTATACTTGGCCTCCCAAAATTTGTCTTCGTCTTCATCGTCGGCGTCGGCGTCTCCGTCTCCGCACACGCAACCAACGCCGCCGCCGACGAACTCGCACAGAACCAACACGGGGAAAAAAGAAGTGTCTTTTTGACTCTGACGATCGAGTCAGCTACGCGTGTAATCACATCAGTTTCTGCAGCAGCGCGCACGCACGTCTCGATCAACTCCGGTAGTCCGGTTTATTACATGCATAAAGTGATCTCTGATGCGCAGTTAAACACGTGCTGTTACCAGTTACCGCTGCTAATTACTGATACGTTAAAAAAAAATTTGGCGCAGGCGAGGGCGATCATCTCCATGGCGAACGAGGAGATGATGATCATGGCGGCAGCAGACTCCAATCGGCAGCAGTGCCACCAACGCGACCGCCAGCTGCAGGACAGCGGCAGCAGCAGCTGCAGTAGCGCCGCCGTGGCGCGATGCGCGCGCGACGCTCACGTTAGACCGGCGGCGGTGGCGGCGTCGCTGGCCGCGGGTTCTTCCCGGCAGGGCTTCGCCGCCGTAGCCGCCGCGTCGGTGATCGACCAGGCGGCCTCGGGGCTGTCCATGAAGCGCTCGCTGCAGCGGTTCCTGCAGAAGCGCAAGGCGAGGACGGCCGGCGCCGTCGCGCCGCCGTACGCCGGCGGCTGGCATGCTCAGGCGATGAGACACTGACCAACCGGGCTTGCCGTAGTCTTCTGCTAGCTAGCTAGATAAATGGCTCTCTTTTTTATTTTATTTTTCTTTTGACATGAGAGGCGGCATGCATCAATCACAGATTCACAGTACATAGTATATACTAGTTGGTTTTTTTCGACGGGATTGAAATTTGATTTGGTGTTGTTTGTGTTGTTTCGTTTTTGAAATCTGAAGGCAAATTGTTATTTTGTTCTTCACATTTACAAACCTAGAGGCACTCACATGAATACATGATGATATGGAAGAAATATTTTGTGATCAAATACAGTGATCGTCCATGTAATCTGTAAGATTTTACGGTACAGTGATCGATCATATATGCGGTCCAAAATTATTGTGTATCATCGAGCGAGCATGCATGCATGATCCCGGTCGCGGCCGGCGCCGGCGGCGAGGACGAACGGCGGCGGTCCCCGCGAGGGCGGCGCAGTATGCAGGTGTGTGCTATTTACAAGCGCGACGGCATGACGAGGAGCCTGTCGGACTCGGTGATGATGTGGTTGCGGGTGATGTCGGCGAGGCAGGTGCAGCCGCTGAGCGCCATGGTGAGCTCGAACTCGTCCCGCAGCATCTTCAGCACGTTGGACACCCCGGCCTCGCCCGCCGCCGCCAGCGCGAACACCACCGGCCTCCCGACCTGCAGCGACGGCGTCCGCCGATCAGCCGAGCAACTCCGAGCATGGACTACATCTACATGTGGATCGGATCGGGGTACGGTACTTACGAAGACGCCGGCGGCGCCCAGGGCGAGCGCCTTGAAGACGTCGGTGCCGCGGCGGACGCCGCCGTCGAGGAACACGGGGAGCTGCCCGCGAGCCGCCTTCACGACCTCCTCCAGGGCGCTGATGGTCGCCGGGACGTAGTCCAGCTGGCGCGCGCCGTGGTTGGACACGATGATCCCCGCCGCGCCGTTCTCCACCGCCAGCCTCGCTGCAACACCAATCCACGACGCAAACTCAGTTAGTTTCGGTCAATTTCTGTCTGAAATGTGCAGAGATGAGAGAAAGCATACTGTCTTCTGCAGTGATCACTCCCTTGACGAGGATCGGCAGCGTGGTGATGGTCTGCAGCCACTTGACGTCCTTCCAGCTCAGGGTGCGGTCGATTTGGCCGGCCACATAGGAAGCCAGCCCTGAATCAGCAGCCTGGTCCATCTTACCGAGGTCCAGGCCCTCGAAGTTCTTGAGCGTCAGATTGGGTGGCAGAACAAATCTGCAGTAACAGCAGCCACAATCAGCCTACTGGTCTGAAAAGAACTCTGACAAATGAGCGTATCTTTCTGATGTTTCAGCACATCAGCCCTGTCACCCCTGTGCAGCCGCTTCAAGGTGAATACTTATGCAGATCCAGCTCACCTGTTCTTGATGTCAGCTTCCCTGCGGCCAAGGCGAGGAGTGTCGACAGTGAGTGCGATGGCCTTGAACCCAGCCCTTTCAGCTCTCCTAACAAGCTGCTCCACCACCTTCCTGTCCTTGTAGACCTACAAAGATTCATGGCCATTGATAAGTTTAGTGGTTACTCTGGTTAAGGAAGATCCTTATGCTAGTATCAGTGTACTCACATATAGCTGGAAGAAGCGGATCCCTGGTCCAGTTGAGGCAACCTCCTCGACGCTTGAAGTAGCCCAGGATGACAGTGTCTGAAAAAGAACAGGCCATGATGGCACGTTTCTTCAGTATCATGAGATGCATGACTTTGTTTGTTCAGTTTATAGTGAAAAAAGTTCTATTGTAAGCCACGGGAACATCTCACGGACCATTATAGTGTTTGCTGCAGATGCGGCACGTGCAGTCGCGTACTCGCCTGAAAGCATTATGTCAAATTTAGCTCAAAATGCAGGATGAGAGGCAATCATGTACAGGTTGATCGGAAAGTGAAGTTTTTTCTGGTACTAAACGTGTTAAGCTGTTATGTGGAGCATTCAGCTGAATCAACCAAAACAAAATGAAGTAGTACGGCCAGTCAATCATTTACATGTTGTTTAGAAAGTAAAGCTTATCAATTACTAAGAACGTTTTGCTGTTTGTGTCGACTTCGGAGCATATACTTGAATCAACCAAAACAAATTGAAGTATTACTGTGACATACCGTCTGGGTGAGCCATCTTCTGCATGGCAGTAGGAGCGATCATGATGGGCATCGAGATCTTGAATCCCAGCACAGTTGTGGTCATGTCAATCTTGGACACATCGATCAGTATGCGTGGGCGGAACCTGAAAGAAAAAAAAACAGAGTTTATAACAGATTCGTAATGGTGCAGCTCTGCAGCGAAATATTTGAATGCAGGAAGCATGAAAGACAGTACAGTTCCCATGGGAATTTGGAACAATCCATGTCTGAAACAGCACATGAGGACTTGTTAAACAACCAAGTCCAAAAATCAATAGGAGGGCTAAAATTCTGTGCACAAGTGTTAGCACCCTTGGACATTTGGAATGACATGACTAGACCTTTCAGTGTATGAATAACATGAAAAACCTAAACAACAGATAGCATGAGAACTGACTGAAAAACAAAGGCCATCTTGAGGCCGTTATTTTATTCCTTGGCTACTAAGTTGTAGCTTTAGTATGAACATACTAGATGCAGTTGATGAGTGAAACAGTGAGCGGAAAACCCCCTGAAACACAATCTGGTGTGTTTTTTTTTTACAAAGATAACAATATGAGGACTGGACGAGCATGTTCACTAAACTAACCTGCACAATTTCAACCCCAAAATAGATAGGTTAGATTTTACAGAAATTAAAGGAGTAGTAGAGCATGATCCATGAACATAACTTGTGCCCTTTCCTCTTCATGTTTTTCCTAGCTAGAACCGGCCTAGACGTACTGAAGGTGAAGCACAGGATCGCAATTCGCAAGCTGAAACTGGGGCGCAAAGTCAGCGAAGGAGACGGAGGCTCTTACAGGATCCTGGAGAAGGCCTCCCTGTTCTCCTGCAGCGTCCACTCGTCCTCGGCGCCCGACGCGTAGTAGTCGTACGCCATCTTGGGGAGCTTCTGCTTGGCGATGGCCTGGTACTCCATGACATTGGTGATCTCCCCCATCTCCGCAGAGACCTGGCGAGCCCCAACCCTTCTTCCTCTGCGCGACACGGAACCGAGCCGGAACTGAGCCAAGAATTCACGCAGACGTATCAAGAATTCAGACAAGCGATTCATCAATGGAGGACGGTGATGGAGTAGCTCTCTTACCTTGCAGCAGGCTGCGGCGAGACTGGTCACCAGTGGGAGCAAGAAATGGAGGATGTGGTGAGGAAGAGAGTAATATAAGAGATGAGGTACTCATTGTTGGAGCTTCTGCTTGTACTGACATAGCAATCAGAATAATTTCCGTGTAATTGTAGAGAGGGAGAGAGGTTTATGGATGAGCCACTGGAGGTTGGAAGATAGGGTGGCTCTCCTACGCTTCCTCATCCGCTTCAGCACCGCCGCTGCAGCGCTGGCCTTCCGTGCCCAGGAAAGCAGAGGCCTTATTCTGAAACTAAATTGTTCGGCAGGTTTATCTCTAACTTAATTTTTTGGCAGGTTTACCTCTTCTCGTTGTCACAAAAATTGCTCCCGGTTTTCAGGTTTTCTTTCTGTCTTCAGAATGCTTTTGTGTCTAATTGAAGATGGGACAACAGCAGGAGTTTGCTCCAGGGTTTATCAGAAGCGTACCTGCTTCCTACGTTGCAGTCTGTCAGCTTTTAGGTGCACTATAGGCAAGCCACGGCCAAGATGAGGCGGCAGATGCATCTCCTGCTGGGCTTAGTCACATGACAGTTCATATAATATAAAAATATATACAAGAATTCTTCGTGTGAGCCTGACCGTTGCAAGTCGCAACAACCTTCTTGTCTGAGGTTGGTTTTGTGCCGGGCAATGCAAATGATTTAGCAGAGAGTAGCCTGGAGGCAAGGCATTAAGCAAATATCGACCAAAATTCACGGAGAAGAATTGGATTTTTTTCATGCTACTGTCACAGTTCAGTGACCAAGCGTACTCACAAAAGGTACCAACACAACAGAAGGGTTTCTCGCCACGCCCATATTCAAAGCCAAATTAGATAAGATGGTAAACCGTACACATACATTGCTGTACTCTTTTCACGGAAACTATACCCAGAGAGAGATACAACCAACGCCCGCATACATACCACAACAGCAGCTACATATCAGCGCACTGGCAAACCAATCTTCATCAGGCTTACAGTTGCGACAAAACCCTGCCGGTGTGATGGGCCACAGCAAGGCAAATTTGTGAAGGGTAGACGAGACACAGAAATTTCTTCACAACTTTCCCTAGTTCCCCCCTAACAGATATCTGAACTGGAACTCCTCTTTCTGATCCAAAAGACAGGCAAGTCCTGTGCTTTGCTCCTTAAACTGGATGTGTTTCTATATGATAAATCTTACTGGCACACAGGCATCTTAATTTCCCCAGACATTGTCCCAGTTGTTTCCTGCTTTCGATGGTGCCTCCATAAACTGCTGGCTAGGTTCCTTGAATGCCGGGGCCTCTGGTCCCTGAAGGCTGCCCTTCTTTGGCTTTCTTTTGACTCCTAGCAGACGCAGCACAAAACGTGCAAGCTCGCCATAGAGCATACCAGACCGATCAAAGAGCTGACACCATGATGATTGTGGCAATTTCAGTATAATGATAAGCAACTTATTTGAAACAATTGTGACGAGAGAAATTGCAAGACAGCAGACCTGCAACATGGCTGTCATGAAAAAATAGGATGCTTGAGTGTTCTGTTCAACAAGGAACGAGATTCGCCCAAAGAAATTGACGACACCATGCATCTGCAGTCATTGAAACCAGTTAAAGTGTTGCGTGTAACAGATTAAGTGTGATTTAAAGCACGAAAAAAGTGGTGATCCTTCAACAAACTCTCTGTAAGAAAGATATGTAACCTAATTACAGTTGCATATTGCAGAGATGGAAAAAAATCAATCCTTAAAAATACTACTGAATATGGCCAAATATAACAACTTCATAATGATAAAGCACACAGATTGCAACAATGAACTAAATGGGTGAACAGAAATGACAAATGGTCGTGTAAATAACTTATATGCAACTTCATAATGGAGTGTTTTGGATTCACAAGGGGAACTGGAAATAATTAGTGGGTGTGAATGTGACTCATTGGACATTTTGAAACCCTGGAATCACTGCAAATGTTTATAAACAACACCTCAGATAACTTTACATTTTTAAAGGCTGTAAGACTTTAACATGCACTGGATCAATTTTAAGAATTCAGAATAACGATTAATGGCATGTATCAGGAAAAAGTATATTACCACTCGTAGGAAGGACACCCAGAAACCTGGCGGAGATGCAGGAGGGCCCATTGAATTTGGATCCTGATTACCATAAGGACCCATGCCCATACCACCCATACCACCCATG
Source organism: Panicum hallii (assembly GCF_002211085.1). Classification (NCBI taxonomy): domain Eukaryota; kingdom Viridiplantae; phylum Streptophyta; class Magnoliopsida; order Poales; family Poaceae; genus Panicum; species Panicum hallii. The sequence goes on along the minus strand of NC_038043.1, from coordinate 1,951,262 downwards.
CCACCCATTCCCCCCATGCCGTAACCACCATAGCCTCCCATCCCGCCGTACATGCCTCCACCATACATCCCACCACCGTACATGCCTCCACCATAACCTCCTCCGTAACTCGAGTACATGCTATTTCCATAGAGCCCACCACTACCGTAAGTGTTGCCCAATCCACCATATGAACTATACATGTTGGATCCACCATATCCTGCACCACAAAAAGGAAATGTGAGGGTCTCAGAACCAAAATTGTGTTTCTAAGAGGACTACCAGACAACTGACTTTCAAAACGTGGATTACCTCCATAGGTGTTTCCGTATCCTGTTTGCTGCCAAGGCCGTTGTGGCATCGGCCTCGACACGGTGCTATTTACATTGTTGGCAGAGACATTCCTCTCCGCTGCAGTGACGTTTTCTCCAGGTTTAGCAGTGCCAGAGGCTTCAACGACGTCGCTGGTGCTGCCGCCAGATGGAGGCTTGAAGGGCGCTGGACCGGACGTGCCCTCACCACCAGAACGCTCCCACGGCTTTGGTGGCGAACCTGTAGAGTGCTTATTACATGTTAACATCAGAATTCATCTCAACCTTTAAGAAAATCCAAGGGTTATGTCAGGCAGAATTCGGATGAATAACTTAAGAGCATTGCGGCGGCGCTAAGGAAACAGCATCCGTTGATTTAGCCGCAAAGTAAAGCGAGGGCAGCGGCTCAAATGTTCCCAGCCGCTTGCACGATACAGCTAACTTAAGGGCATCACAGTGGTGCTCACTAGTAACAGAGTGGAGAGCAAGATTGCAGTCAGTTAATTTTAGCAGAAAAGTTAAAGCATGTACAGCGGCTACTGCCATGCATGGTACAAGAGCACAAGGCTCCCAAAGGAGATGATGAGCATGCTCAGTTGGGAGCCTCATTCAATTGTCGTAAAGCACAGCATCAACACCACCATCGTTGTCAGTATTACTTTGTGGAACAAACAGCGGTTTGGTTGACTGCTGAACTAGAAACACAAAGGCCCAAGCCCCAGATCATGAGCCGTGGAAGACCACAAGCTCGGAGCCGCCCAAAATTTCCCACGAGCAGAACCTATTCCGCAGGGACCCAAGCCACGCGACCGCCTGGAGGCTAAATCCAACGCGGCTACCCAGCAGCTCTCAGGATCCACATGTGCTTGGCAGTGGCACACAACCTCAGCACCAAATCTACTCGCCCAGCAGGACCCAGCCTCATCAGCCAGGAAAAAACCCACGATTCCCCCAAATCCCTCCTATCCAATTGGGAAGGCAAGTCGGGGGGGGGGGGGGGGGGTGGAATCCAGCGTTCCCCGGCAGCTCGGGGGGCAGAAATCCGGCCACGAATCGAGCAACCGGCGGTAAGATTCGGTCGGGCGCTCGAGGAGCGGCCGATTCCGCGCCGAATCGAGCAGTCGAATCGAGGAATCGGGCGCGAATCGGGGGATCTAGGGTTGGGGCCCGGGGGGGGAGCGAGGAACCCACCTGACATGGCGTGCGCGCGAGTTCCTCTCCGCCGCTATCCCGTGCCGCCCTCCGCCAGCGCCGGGTCCGGGGCTTTGTGGTCTGGTCCACGCGCTCGCTCGAGTCGAGTCAAACGCGGATAAAAAACCGGCCGGGGCGGAGGGGCACCGCGTCCGTCCGTGCACGCCTCGCCTAGGGGTATGGGCCGCCACTAACCTGAGGCCCGTGAAGACGGCCGCCGGTTCGGCCCACATGTTAAGAGGTGTGGAGATCTAAGGCGGACGAAGCCCAGGCAGGCAACATTCTGGCCCACACAGGTCAGCTCGGCCCACGCTGTTATTCCCCTTGGCCAAGAAAAAAAAAAGATGAGTTATTAAAGAATCGAAGCCAGATCGTGGAATGAAACAGGCAAAACCAACTGACAACACGACACCGGCAGGGTTTAGGGTAAACGTCCTCCTCAAGATCCTGCCTGTTGCCCGGTCGCCGCCATGGAGCGCCGGATGAGTCGCCGCCGGGCTCTCCGTCTGCCACCCTTACGGAACCGGGCACCAGTGAGTCGCCGCCGGCGGGCTCTCGGCCTGCCACCTCCCAGGTACGTACTGTGCGCGCGCCGCCTTCTCTGGATCCATCCACCATGCTGGGCGTGCGATTCATCCACCAACTCGATCAACGGTCTCTGGCCAAACTATTTTAGTTCTTGACTTCTCTACCTCATATCGGCTATCACAAAACTAAATACTCATCTTGTAGGATTTAATTAGGTCGGTTAAACCAATTCTACATGTAGGATGATCCACAGGATGAGACTGATGTCACTAAGAATCAGTGTCAAAAGGGTTTCCTATTTTGCAATTCTTCCTTTTTTTTTACGTAAACAGCACGATTTTAACAGATTGTTACTCAATTTGTCTTCCTGTCAACGCCCAGAAGTTTATATTTAAAGGATTGCATGTGTGACAGCATCTAGAGAGCGAGCCATTGCATTTTCTTCCCGGGAGCTTTTCCTCCGGACACTAACGAAGACAAGATTTTGATCCAGAGCCCAGAGTTTTTTTTAGTGGATCTTCTATCTTCTAACATTTGTCCTTATGATTTTATTTTTCCCATTTGGAATGTAACCTTAATCACTGTTATCTTATTTATAACTATGTTTACATCAATATATATATATATATATGCTAATAAAATTCTAATTATATTGAAGACACAACGACTAATATAAGTTGCTGTGTAGCCGATTTTGCTTAGTTTTTTACATTAGCGGTTAAACTCCTAAAAACTGAATGGGGGAAGAAATATTGATTGAACTAGAGTTGGTGGAAGTTCAGTGCTGAAGACACGATTACTTATTTCTTGCAATTTTACTACTCATGCTGTGATCACTAAGATTTTACTCATGCTGTCGTGCATTGCCACCATCTGAGCTGCATGTGTATATGTAATTATTTCTAGCAGGGTGGACGTGGTGATGGAGCTAAATCCGATCATGTTAGGAAGATGGATTAGGGTGAGGTTGAAGATTTGTCGGTGATTTTAAGAGATGTGGGAACGGAGATAGATGACGAGCTCGCTAGAAAAATAGATTACAAGATAGCTAGAATCGAGGTTGCGAGGTAACTACACCGTACCGAAGGCGCTATATATTTGTTACCCTTACCATTATGAGTTAACTCGAATGAAATGATCCTAACATTTATGCATAAATTCTCCCTCTCTCTTTTTTCCTAGAGACGCTGCCATCAATAAGCCAAGAGGAAGCATGACCTGGCGGTACTTGATTAAGCCTGCTGCTACTGGTTTTGGTCGAGCACTGTTCCATACTGCAACTGCTTTTATTGGTTCTTACCTCACATTGCTATTTATTTTTGCACGCTGATTGAGGTGCCCACAGGCAAAAAAAAATAGGTGTGGGCACTCTGTTTTAATAAAGAGTGCACTCTGTTATGGCATGTGGTAAGACAAAGTAGCTCGTCTTGGTGACAACTTGTCGGTGTTGAGCTCTTCTATATAGCTATTGATTTAGTTATGCTGTTTTGAGATCGAGCCCCTCTTTTTGTGGCCTGTGTTATGCGCTTGCTCCTCCTCGAGTAGTTACAAATATTTGCCAAGCAACTACGCTGTTTCCAGGATATAGTTTGGACAACTATTTTCAACTAGATGGAATTTTGTAATATCCAATAAAGTTATTATGAAAAGTGCATATAATTAAGATAGAACTGGACATACATGTAAATTTTCAAAGCTGCAGCTATATAGTTAAAAGAGGCAAGGCATGTATAAGATGTTGTAAAAAAATTTTCAAGGCTGTATGTAAGTTGATGACCAACATACAAAAGTCTAAGCTCTATAGCCTACGACCCTGGCTACCAGGGCTGCCCTTACACATCGGCAAGGCAAGAAAAGATAAGCAGGTGCTGCTCATTGATAAAATCAGTGCACGCTTACCTGGTTGGAATTCTCACGCGGGCTGAGTGGTTCTCTCCATTATTCCGGTCTACCATATGACGTCCTTCAGTTGGCTTAAACAGGACCTCTAGGAGCAGATCAGGTGGGTTCTTGTATTATTAGTGAGATAAACAACGAGGTTTAGGCCCAAGTTACACCAACAGAGAGAAGCAGAGGGAGAGAGAGAATGAATAACCATCGGGCCTGGTGAAGGAGCTCGTCATGGCGACGGTGTCGGTGTTGGGGATGCGGGAGCGATGTTGGTAGTTGAGAACGCGGCGTCGAGACCGCAGAGGTGGGCGGTGTGGTCATGGATGACGGTGACGGCGCGGCACGGAAGGTGGCGAGTTTCCTGCCGCTTCAGCGCTCCCAGCAGATCGGTTAGGGTTTTATCGGTGGGGTTTTGGGGCACGGTGAACCTTGGTGTGCGTGCCCTCACGGCCCCACCTTCTCTGTATAGCTATGCGCGAGCCACCAACCACATCTCGGTTGAGCGCCCCCAATCAGGGTGTGATCAAAGACTCCGACTCGCTCGTTGGACCGAGTCGAACGAGATCAATCCTAACACCTTCTCTCCCCTCCCTACTATCCAAATAGACTTATTATAAACATGCCCAATCGGTTTGAATTGAACAGGATTAGAGAAGATTGTGAGGGATTGAATTCCTATCAAAATGCCCCTAGCTCAGTCCCCTCCAATAATCCCTCTTTTAGGGAAGAAATTAACCGAATACTGGAGTAAGTTGTAAGGTGGAAGTGGAATCTTCAAGATGATAGGAGAAAGTAGTGGCGGAGTCCGGAATTGGCACTTGGTATCCCCAAGCCAATAGAAACCGTTAAGTTAAAAAAACATGAGAGATCAAAATAGTATAAATTTAAAAATGCAGTTTGTTTAAATTAAATATATTCCATGGTATTGAGAGAAATTACAAAATATTTAAAGAAATTTATAATAATTTTATTTTTAATTTGGATTCGTTTGGTGCCTTGGAAGCAGTGGTGCCTGCAGTGCGCGCGCCGAGCCGTCAGCTCCCTTGTTACCTTGCGGGCCTGGGCTCTACGACTTGCGCGGTGCCATGCGCGTCGAACAGGCCACCATTACTGGATCTTGTAGACTGGGGTGTCGAAGAAAGTGACAGAGCTGAGATGAATCAGTGTGAGGGCTGCGGTGTGTGGAAAATTGATAGGGGAGGCGATAGGGCAAGAGGCACGTGGAATCACGAAGGCCAAGGACTGAGTGGGCAGGACAGGCTGCCGTGTGCATGTTCGGCTATTTGCTTATTGATTTGTTTGCTGCCCTGTGCATACCCATGCATCGACATGGCTCCGCTCATGCCACAAGGGAACCAGCACTGTCCATCCGAGAGGATCGATGTGCCTGGCCCGGGAGGTATAATATCAAGTGACTTGGCATCGAGTATGGATATTTCATATCCCTCTTCTCTTTACGTAGTATTTCTTTCCGGAGCAAATCCACTTTTCTAGGAAGATGGAGTATTTTTAGGCAATGTACCCAGGTTTTTTTGAAAAACCATATAGTTCTTTATGGATCCTCTTATACATTATGTTCGATATCAAGGAAAGGCAATTCTTACATCAAAAGGAACTCTTCCTTTGAAGAAGAAATGAAAATCCTACCTGTCAATTTCTCGCAATATTTTTTCTTTTTTTGGACTCAACCACAAAGGATTCGCCTAAACCAATTATTTCTTAGGGTACCTTTCAAATGTACCAATTAATACAATGATTCTTCTGAGTAAGCGTGATTAGACAAGTTGGCACGTAAATGACCTCAGGTATTATATAATGCTGGTGTATTTGGTGCGGGCACCTGTTGTTGCTAGGGCCGACGACGCTCCGATCCTCCCCGGCAGCTGCGTGTGGGTTCCTTCCATGGTTGCTGCGCGCGCTATCTCGCCAGGACTAGTATATTGGGTGGGATCCGCATCCCCGTGACTCGACGGCTCTCGCGCGCCTCAGGTACGCCGGGCCCTTCCGCTCTCGATCGAGATCGATCCATGGACGCCGACGCCGCCGATGCGTGCAGCAGCATGCAGTTGGATTCGCCGGCGCACTGGCCGATCGATCGCCACTTCCCTAGCCAGTTCTTGACTCCGCCGCGCCAATTGAGAAATTTGATGAGATCGATCTTCTTGTGTGTACTCTATGATATAAATAGAACCAACTAAAGTAAATTAAGGGGTTGTTTGGATCAGAGGTCAAGATCATATCGGATGTTTGGATGCCAATTAGAGGGACTAAATATGAGCTAACTATAAAACTAATTGCATAAATGGAGACTAATTCACAAGATGAATCTATTAAGCCTGATTAATCCACCATTAGTGTATGTTTAATGTAGCACAACATTATCAAATTATGGACTAATCCGGCTTAATGGATTCATTTCGCGAATTAGTCTCCATTTATGCAATTGATTTTGTAATTAGTTTATATTTAATATTTTTAATTGATGTCCAAACATCCTGTGATGGGACTAAAAGAATTAGTCCGGAGGATCCAAATGACCCTAGCCTAACCTATACTCGTTTGAGCGAACAGCAACATTGTTTAGGCCTCTCGCTGCTACTCATACATTGGAGTTTAATTTGAAGCCTAGTGTTTAATTTGCTGGTCCGGCTGTGGCATGTATTATATGATGATGTAACTGAAAACTTGCACAAAACACGTACTTAGGTGTTAGACAACCGTAAGAAAGTGACATGCAGGTGTACTCTGTACATGATAAAACCCCCGAACTTGCAGTGCTTGCTAGCTAGCTACTGCGTTTTCTTCCATGATCGAGCTTTTACTCTTGCATTGCCATCTCAGCTGTGTTCCCTTAATACGACTGTTACTCCCAGCAGGATAGACAAGGCATATTGAAGCCCAGGTAGTCGAAGGTACTAGGAGGATGGAGAAGGAGGTTGATGAATTGCTGGCGAAATTAAAGACGACGAGACAGCCGGAATCATACAGGACGAGATAGCTAGAATCAAAGCCGAAGCAGCAAGGTAATATAACTTAAGTCTTGAATTGTTTAGTCAAGCAACCTGTGTTTATCAGAATGATCCTGAAAATATTTATTTGTTCATTCGCCATGCCTTTAAACCTGACAGAGAGGCCACCTGCAGGGAGGCAAGAAGAACCAAGGGGAGGATCAGCTGGCGGGTCATTATAAGGGTCGTCAGCATGAGGCGGGCAGCAGGGAAATGCTGATGCTGCGTGCGTGTTGATGCGCGGATCGAGGGTTAGCAGCTTGAGGTGCTGCTGGTTAGTTGCAGTCTAGGCCAGCAGATGATGGTGGGGATCAAGCCAAGGAATCATAAGCCGGTCGAGCACGTCGATCACTTTCAGTCCACCGTACCTGGGAACCATCGAAGAACCGTGCTTGATTTCTCCGAACTTTTTTTTATCATCTTCATCATTGGACACTACACCGATAATAATCCAACACGCACGTACGCTAGTCGTAGTCCAGCAGGAGACATGCAAACTGATCCGTCCATGACGCAAGCCGCGACGATGCAATCATATTCTTGTCCATCTTTTTGACCTCCCAGACACATGAGAAAAGAAATCCATCCAACTTCCTTTGATGAGAGTTGGATCGAGGTGCGTAGGTTGTAAAAGAAACCAGAAATCAGAATAGGCTGCCGTCACTGCTGACCAAAAACCCTCGGCACGATCGCCTCTATAAATCTGCCACCCGGCCTCTGCTGAAACTAACTGATCCACCAAATCAAACCCACAACAAGAGAAACAGCCGATCGAGCACCTTGCAATGGCCGCGGATCTTCGTCCAGAGGTGGTGCTGCTGGACTTCTGGGTGAGCCCCTTCGGGCAGCGCTGCCGGATCGCGCTGGCCGAGAAGGGCGTGCCCTACGAGTACCGCGAGGAGGACCTCCTCAACAAGGGCGACCTGCTCCTCCGCTCCAACCCCGTCCACAAGAAGATCCCCGTCCTGCTCCACGCCGGCAGGCCCGTCTGCGAGTCCCTCGCCATCGTCCAGTACGTCGACGAGGCCTGGCCGGACGCCGCGCCGCCGCTCCTGCCCCGCGACGACGACCCCTACGCCCGCGCGCAGGCGCGCTTCTGGGCCGATTACATCGACAAGAAGGTATACTCTGTTCCGTTCTCTCCGTCTGTATAATATACGCGTCTCTTCTCCTTCATTCTCTCGCTGTTCTTGTCCTTAATTCTGTTGTCGATGCTTCATGGTTCCTGATATAGTATGTAATCTCTTTGTTGGTTATCCTTAGATCTACGACTGCCAAACTCGGCTGTGGAAGCTCAAGGGTGACGCCCAGGAGCAGGCCAAGAAGGACCTGATCGAGGTCCTCGAGACCCTGGAGGCCGAGCTCGCCGGCAAGCCCTACTTCGGCGGCGACAACTTTGGCTTCGTGGACGTCGCCCTGGTGCCCTTCACCTCCTGGTTCCCCACCTACGAGAAGCTGGGCGGGTTCAGCGTCGAGAAATGCTGCCCCAAGATCGTGGCCTGGGCCAAGCTCTGCAGGGAGCGCGAGAGCGTCGCCATGGCACTGACCGACCCCGACAAGGTGTACGAGTTCGTCCAGTTCCTCCAGAGCAAGTTCGGGGTCAAGCAGTAGAGGGCGATGGGCTAGGCAGGACCCGTGCTTTGAGTTGCTTGATCTCGTTGTTGCAGGCTTGCAGCTTTCAGTTGGTGTATCAGATTGTTGTGTCGTGTCATCGATGTCTTACCGAAGTTTGGTCTGATAAACTCCGGTTTGAATTTTACAAGAAAACACGCAAACAATGGACAATGGCACAAACACCTGACGACTTTGGTCATGTAAAAACTAACTCAAAACGTTGTTCAGTCATTTCAAGGTAACTTGCATATATAGATGCATAAAGCTCTAGGAAAAAATGGAGTGGAAGTGATACAGAACAAAAAAAAGGCTACATATACCTGATACCTACCAACTTCTCAAAATGTATGGCTCAAAACTCAGACGTACAATCAAGGTTCAAAATTTCTATCTTTTGTCATTAATGGAAGAAAAAAATTCCAAAACTTTTGAAATGGACAGTTACAAGAAAATTAAAGTACCAAAAACTTCTTAGATTTTGGTACAAATTTCATGAGACCTGATGTTTTTCGCTGGTGTATGGTAAAAATTCAAATCGAGATTGCTTACATTGTAAATGCAGGAATGGACAAGATATATAAGAATATAAGATGAGAGGGTGGTCAAAAACTTTCGTAAAAATAAAATTTTCAGACTTTTTCAGTCCTGATCATAAACTTAAAAACAATTTTTCATTGGAAAATAGCCAGAAAAAATTACTCAAAATGTGGCTGAAATTTCACCAAAGTCCGTATTCCCGCTGGTGACAGGAAAATTTTTTTACAAAACGAATGGATCCAGGATAAATGGGCCAGATAGGAAAAGAAGATGCAGCCCAGTCCTGAACTAAAAACAGGATCCGTATTCTCGCACTACTGAACGGAACTAGCCCGGTAAAAACACAGTCGGTTCAGCAAACACTGGTACTGCACTGCTGCAGCAGCAGATCTCACGGACACGGAGCCACGGAGGATGCACATGGCACTTGGAAGGATGATTGACCCTGCCTGGTCACCAACCGACATCTTCAAGACTTCAACAGCAACACATCATGGATAATCCTAAAGAGAAACGCATGCTGCCGAGACTACATTGATTTTAAAGCGGGAAATCCTTCTTTCTGAGAAAAAAAAACAATTCAGGTTCGGTGCTGATTCCCACCCCATGTGTCAAGACGTGGGGACAGAAGCGACGGCACCACTGCCTCTCGTCAGTGGACAGCTGCTACATCCTGTTCTCGTAGAGAGCAGCAAAGCATCATCCACTCATCGTCACTTTATCGCTTCTTCTTCTAGTGCAGGCAAAAATCCTGTTCCTAAGAACGAGTTTCTGCAGCCATCCTGAATCCATCAATGGCGACCCCAACTGTCGTCTTGCTGCCGGTCTGGGGCGCCGGCCACCTCACGCCCATGCTAGAAGCCGGCAAGAGGCTGCTCGCTAGCGGCGCCGGCGGCGGCCGCGCGCTGTCGGTCACCGTGCTCGTCATGCGGCCGCCGACGGAGCAGCAGGCGTCCGAGATCGAGGGCCACATCCGCCGGGCGGAGGAGGAGGCGGCGGCCGCCGGCCTCGACGTCCGCTTCCGCCGCCTCCCCGCCGTGGAGCCCCCGACGGACCACGAGGGCCCCGTGGAGTTCATCTCCCGGGCCGTGGAGCTCCACGTCCCGCACGTCCGGGCGGCCGTCTCCGGCTTGCCGTCGGTGGCCGCGCTGGTGCTCGACCTCTTCTGCACCCCGCTCATCGACGTGGCCCGCGAGCTCGCCGTGCCGGCGTACGTCTACTTCACTTGCAACGCCGCCACGCTCTCCTTCTTCCTGCGCCTGCCGGCGCTGCTCGAGGAGGTGGCGGGCGAGTTCGAGGAGATGGAGGGCGCGGCGGACATACCCGGGCTGCCCCCCGTGCCGCCGCTCTGGCTGCCGATGCCGGTCATGGAGAGGGCGAGGCCGGAGTGCGCGTGGTACGCGTACCACGGCAGGCGGTTCGCGGACGCCGACGGCATCATCGTCAACACGGCCACCGAGCTCGATCGGGGCGCCCTGTCCGCCATCGCGGGCGGCCGCTGCACGCGCGGGGGGCCTGCGCCCGCGCTCTACCCCATTGGCCCGGTGATCTCGTTCCCGCCGCCCGCCGAGCCGCCGCACGACTGCGTGCGGTGGCTGGAGGCGCAGCCGCCGGCGTCCGTGGTGTTCCTCTGCTTCGGGAGCGGCGGGTTCTTCACGGCGGCGCAGGCGCACGAGGTCGCCCGCGGCCTGGAGCGCAGCGGGCACCGGTTCCTCTGGGTGCTGCGCGGCCCGCCGGCGCCCGGATCGCGGCAGCCCACGGACGCCAACCTCGCGGAGCTCCTCCCGGATGGCTTCCTAGAGCGGACCAGGGGCAGAGGCCTCGTGTGGCCGACGGCGGCGCCGCAGAAGGAGATCCTCGCGCGCGCCGCCGTGGGCGGCTTCGTGACGCACTGCGGGTGGAACTCGATCCTAGAGAGCCTCTGGTGCGGGGTGCCGATGGCGCCGTGGCCGCTGTACGCGGAGCAGCACCTGAACGCGTTCGCGCTGGTGGCCGCAGCGGGCGCCGCCGTGGCGATGGGGGTGGACAGGAGGAGGGGCAACTTCGTGGAGGCGGCGGAGCTGGAGCGCGCGGTGCGGGCGCTGATGGGCGGCGGCGAGGAGGGGAGGAGGGCGAGGGAGCGGGCCGCGGAGATGAAGGCGGCGTGCCGGAACGCCGTCGAGGACGGCGGCTCGTCGGCCGCCGCGCTGAAGAGGCTCTCGAACGATATACTATGTCGGCAACTGCCATCGTCTTCCCTTGGCACGTCGTAGTTCCATGATTCATCCAGAACATTTATTTCTTCACTTCGGAACATGATTCCGTCACACAATGTTAGGGTGTGTTCGTTTCACCCCTCTAAAACCCGAAACATCTAAACTTTAGAGGTCCGGCACCGAACAGCTCTCTAATTCAGCCTCTAATAAGACCGCGATTCCTCTAAAGATTTTAGAGGGAGGGAGCACTCTAAAAATTTTAGAGGGGTCTAATGCCAAACGAACACACCCTTATACTAGATTTACACCCAAAATCGTATGCAAGAAGAAGAACAAGAAGCTCTTGTCCGGTCACTCTATGCCGTACCACTTCTTGTGCAGCTCGTACATCTCGTCTTCGTCGGGGAGGAAAAGTAGAGAGGGAATTCAGGTTCGGGATCAAGGCTAAATCAACTAATTCTTAGCATGTATTCTTCAAACCCACATGACATTTGTAATGATTGCATTGCTCAATGCATGTTAACATTTCATAGTTTTTTTTCATGGAGAAATGTCAGCCTTCTGTTTGTATTTGCTCTTGTTTGATTAGCTGATATTTTGTTGGATGCCTGCATAGAGGAGATTAAGGTCAGAAAGCCTATTTGAGAAGCTTGATGGCCTCTTGAGCAATTTCAAAACCTTAGTGTTTACATTCCATTAGCCAACGTTTCCACCTCATGAGTTACCTCTACATCCCCAAGCCTCTTGTAGAGGTAAAGCTTATTTGGTAGAGGTTTGGAGGCGGTGTACATGACAAGCGGTAGGGGCTACAGATAACGGAGGGAGAGGAAAGCACCAAAAATGGCTTCTAACTGAGGGGAAGGGAAGGAGCGCCAAGGTGGCTAGCGACGGAGGGAGAGGGCAACACAGGTAGTGGCACCTCCAACATGAGACAATAACAAAAGCATTGGGAAGAGAAGAGTGGTTGGTGGAGTTGGGTGGGGTGGAAGGAGTGGAGCTTTGAAGGGGTGCAATTTTCGACTTATTTTACAAGGGCTTCAAATTTGTTTCTCAAATTTTTCCTAGGAAAACTACATTGCACCGAACAAACTAATTAGTAAACAATTTATAGATTGCTGAAAGTAGCAAAATTTAATGTTGAAGTATTTATGTTTTTTCCCTACTTTTGCAGCGCAATTTTGATTTTGCTTTACGATTCATAAGTCAAACGTGAACCTGGCACATGTATTTTAGTACCATTGTGCACGTATTGTAGCACAAAGCCGGTGAAAGCAGATCATCAAAATAAACTAGATGCGGTAGAAACCGGTGAAGTCATTTTTCTGACTTTATTAGTTTTGTGCTACAGTAAGCTATAGGAGAGAAGCCAAAGCCTCTATAGGTTGTACCAAACAAAACCTTAATCGGAATTTCCCGGATGCTCAAAGGATCCGTTTATGGCGGCGTTAAAGTTTAATGGATTCTTTCAGTCGCATTTCTTCAGGCAATGTGAGGGGTTAAGTACTGGCCGGAGATGCACTGGTATTAAATTTTTGTTAACAATGAGAAGTATTATGAGGAAAAGAAAATATTCATCTCTAATTCGCGAGCGTGCACCAGGAGGCTTGCGAGCGATCGACCTCCGACAACACAAAAATTTCCTTTTTTTGAAAGTTTTATTTTCCGTAATTTTCCATTTTTAAAAAGTTACAAAGTTGTGTATATAATTTTTGTGTATAACTTTTATGTCCAATTTTTTAAAATATCTTTTCAATGAAATTTTTGTTAGAGAAGTTTTGAACAAACTTTTAGGCATAACTTATCCGCATAATTTTTCTAACCTAACTTTTATAAAATAATTTGTACAAGTAATCAACGCCATAGTAAATCTATTCACGCAACTTATTCTGCACAACTTTCACAACTTTGCGCATAACTTCTTCTAGGAAAACTTTTCAAACACATGAATTTATTAGCCATATAGCTAATGATTGTAGCTACCCACGTGTTAAATAAGAAGGTATGAGGAAATGAAAGGAAAGAAAAAGAAATGGAAGAACTAATAATTTACCCATGCTAATGATTGTAGCTACCACGTGTTAAGAAATAAAAATAAAATAGGAAATGAAGGAAAGAAAAGGAAAACGAACGTAACTTATGTGGAAGGTGGGAGACGTACTAAGGTGGACCCCTGGAGTGGTGCGTATCAGGCACACCGCGAGCCAGCGGTAGCTCTGGCGAGCGGTCGTGGAATTGGATTTGCGCGCGTTCACTTAGACTACTTACATGCTGGATCTATCTGCGCATATTTATGAACTGTAAACTAGGATAAACAAAGGCCAATAAGCACTAGCACGTGCAGATACATACGACGCCTAGGGATGGAAGATGCCGTGACCCTGGTAGTAGTCGCAAGCCTCAAGCCCACAGTCCTCTTTTTTTGAAAAAAAAAGGCAGGAGTTCTGCCGAGCAACGTCCAACAACAAAAGAAAGGAGCCTAATAAGCTCAAAACTGGTCCAATGCAGAAACTAAGCGCCCGGCAAAAAATGTGTCAAACAACTGGTTGCATGTGGATGCATCTCAATGCCTCCAGTCACGCCTGTGCCTCTTCGCTGAAAAAGCAACTCGATTTCTAATCTGGTTTTGTTCTATTGGATCTTTTTCTGTTGATACCTTTAATTTTTCTCTAAGTTATTGGGTTGTGGTTCTTCAGACCATCACGTGGTGGCTAAGTTCCCTTGTGGCAATGGGTAACGGAAGGCATGAATAAGAAGGGTTGATGTAGCTCCATTTTAATTAATAAGAAAATACTTTCTTGGAAATTTTGAAGATAATAAGGTTATCGTATGTATCGCCTAGTTCCTTATATGTTTTAAGTAAAAAACTTCAATTTAATGAAGGTATGCATCATGAAAATTATGTGATCCTGTTCTTTTAATTTATGAATTCTAGAGGAAAACAACACAACTCTTTATTACGGAAATATTTTGTGTCTCAAACATGGCATAATATCCTTTTTATAAACGGGCTTGCTACCGCCCGGACGTCCGATAAATTTTTTTTTATCGGACGCTCTGTTGCAACATCAAAAGTACATGTTTACAATAAAAAAAATCAATATTTGCAACATCAAAAGACACGTACCGAGACGCATCAAAATATTTGGATGCAAAAGAGTAAAATTCCCGTTGCAACATCATAGCTCTGTTTCATGCAACATCAAAACAAGACTAATGCAACATCAAAAATCATGCATGTGCAATATGAAAAAAGCTGCCTCCACGAAATCAAACCAACAAGAAGAACATCCCTATAGCAACATAAATCTCAACCTCAACATTTTGAATCAACCATTGCAAGACAGGGGGGGAGCAGGGAACAGATGCAGTGCTCGTTCGTGAGAGAGGGAGGGAGAAATTGGAAGGGCTGCAGCTGCAAGCAACTTGATTGTTCGGTGGAGAAGAATCAGAGATGGAAGCAGGCGCTGCAGAGGAGGCGGATCGCTGACGCTGTACTGCTGGGGTAGGACGCCGAGCGCTGGATTACAGGGGGCGGGGCCAGACGCTGGGAGCAGCGCGGCGTGGGGTAGGCCGGATGTAGGGAAGCTGCGCAGTGTGGGGAGAAGAGGCGCGTTTGGTGGACGCTGGAGCGTTGCCGTCCCGAGTTGGCGCCAGGAGAGGAGGCTGCGTGGAGGCTCGCCGCCGCCTCGAAGCTTGCCGCTGCCAGCGCGGGGCTCGCCACCAGCCTCGTGCGCCACCGCCCCGGAGCTCTGGTGGCCGCCTCGCGCGCCGCCGCCGCCGCCACGCCTGCGGGCACCCTCGTCCACCGCACCACCCTTGCTCCTGCAGACAGCGGTGGAGGAGGAGTGGCGCCACCCCCCCCCCTCCTCTTAGCCCTTTGAATAAGGCTCGTGAGCGGGTGAGGGCGTCCAACGCATCGGACACCCTGTAGCATTACCATTCTATAAAATATAAACATTATTGTAGAACTCTTTTGATAAATTATTATATGTACAATCAACACAGAATAATAAAGTGTACGTGCAGGAATCACGTAATGCCTTACACTTAACTAGCATGTTTGCCCGTGCGTTGTAACGGAAAATAAAAGTAAAATGCTCGTTGTATCATGTATGTATGTGCTTCCTGCTTCTCTTCATAGCAGGTGCGCCTGCGGCCAATTTCTTCTTCTTCGTGTCCGGCTCCTCTTCTTCCCACCAAATTCAGCAAGGGCAGGGGCATCTCCTTCCTCACGCCAATGCCTTAGCTGCTTCTTCCTCCTCAAGTGAATCGAGCGCATCAACACCACTGCACCACAGCTCTCAAATCCGAACAAACCCAGCTCCAGTTTCCCCTCATGCCAAATCCTAATCCCTTTGCAGCTCTGCTCCATCTGTTCCCACCGCTCCTATCTCCACTAAACAATCAGCAGTAGCTGATTTCTTCAAAATTCAGCAGTAGCTGGCATCGCCATCCCCTCCCTCACGTCCCGTTTCTCTTGCTCATGTCAAGCACCAGAACCACCATCCAATCCACTACCAGCCTATCTTCCTCTCTTGATTCGGTCCAAGTAATGCGGAAAAAGTCTGCTCCTCCTCACAGATCGGCAAGCAGCAGCTGTACATAGCACCACCTCCCGCCACGATCAGCTCCATCTGCACATCTCGCTCCGATTCTCTCTCCAATCACTTGTCGCCAGGTTCCATGCTCGCCTTCCTTCACTGAAGCACATGCAGATGCTCGAGCGCGGCACGGACAAGAGTTGCAGTCGACGAGAGAAGTGGGACCAAATTAAGGTGGAAACATCACGTGCTTTAAAAATATAGGTAACAATTTAATCCGCGATGGTTGCGAACTCCGAAGCCTGAATTGTATATGGCTTTACTAATTAATTATATATGGTTTCGGACTTTCAGTGCACCGGATTCACTTGTCAACAATACGTGACGCATCAAAAGTCAATATACCGCAGAAACTGTCCGCTCTTTAAAAATAAAATAGGTAAAGAAGAAGATTTAGAACAAATTAATTATATTATATGTAGCAAGAGGTTAGTACATACGTACTCCTACATTTTGGAATACAACCTGCTCCAAGCTCCATGCAACAAGTTGTGGTTGCATGTATGAAAAACTTTCAACTAAACGAGGTGGGTCGATGGCAGAAAGGCACACGAAACTGGATCTAATAAATCAACTAATATAAACCACGCTGCTGTGAGAACCGCCCAATTTAACACCATTTTAGACGAATCGCCGGTCGTTATAATTAAGAGGAGAGCTAACACGCGCTCGCGCTTCGGCGTGCCACGTGTTAACCCACATCTAAATCACGACGACCAACACGACATTCACCCAAAATGAGGCTAAATCCGGTAGTTCCGGTATGTGCTCCACCATATGCCCAAGATCATGCATATACACATACCGTTCACAATCTAGTATTTCGCCATTGTACCACAAAGAGCAATTTTAAACAGCAAGCTCAAATTGAAGTTAAGGTTCAACACAAGTTACAAGCCTTGGGCTCACAATCCAAATTAAAAGGGACCTAATTCATGAAGTTTAGTGTGACATGATAATTCCCCAAAAGACGAGTACGCAGCGGAAAAATAAAATGCGCAACGAGACGGAGTCTTGCTCAAGGACGCCGTCGACACCACAAGGACCTACTCCTCGCCCGCACCGGGATCGGCGGGGTAGAAGTGGCCAAAAACAATTTCCGGCTCACCTGCAACTTAGTTAAGAAATATAGCAACATGAGTACAAAGTACTCGCAAGACTTACGCGAATAAATAAACAAGGAGTATGCAAATGAGGGCTCACAAGAAAGCTTTAGGGTTAAGTTGTTATCATGAGCATGAACTTCCTAACCAAAACCTATTCTAGCAATCCTAGCATTTTTATTATCTTGCCCAACCCACCTCAAATTTTAGTTAATTAGATAACTCAATTCCTAAGCATCAACAAGAGGGAACGTAACATGTAACCAACCACTTGACCCCAACTTCTACGAAGATTTCGTAGGATAAAGAGCTTGCTCATAACCGAGAGCGCGGCAATTCGAATTAATTTATTAACCTTGCAAGGGTGTACAACTTTACCCACACGACACAAGGACCATGCGACTCACCCAACCGATCACGTGGGGTGAGGGGGGTACTCGCGTCAACATTTCCCGACGAGTTCTAACCGTTGAACATCACGCCTAACTTGCGCGGAGAGTTACCTAGGTCCACCGGGGACACCCCTAAGGCTCTCTACAAAGCCCCACGGCCACGCATCTAGGACCGTGCATCAACGATTAAAACTAGAGGGTATTTGGTTTATCCACCCCATGAATGGATATGTGGTAGTACGATAAGTGCTCAATTTCCAAGGTCATCCATGGACAGTCCTTAATCGGTTTAAGCGGACTAAGCCTCCGAGACTCCTTTCTCTAGGCCCTACCTTCCGCTCAAACCCCAAAAACCCACTTCCAACTAGACCGATCCAACCAACAACCCGACACCGGATAATACGTTCAAGATAACAAAGGTGGTGAAACAAGTGATCCTATTCCAACTTTCCCTACAAGATATATACCAACTCTAAGCACAACTAAGCATTTAGTTAATTAAGTTGCAACTAGCTACGTGTGCCAAGGACATGGATATACAAATCAAGGGAGGACATTGCATGAAAATAGGACCAACGATGCAATAGATAAGTATTTATCATAAGCATAGATACCCAAGGGAAATAACTAAATTTAAGCAAGTTAAATAGGTCAAGGAAATCATGCTTAGCTGCTTGCCTTGGTTCTCTTCTTGCTCAACCACACACTCGGCTCCCGGCTCGGTGTCAACGAACTCGGTGGGCTCAACAGGTGCGTCCTCCGGCGTCTCGGTCACTAAAATGCATGAATGAAATGTATGCATTAGGATGATGCCAATGATGTGAAAATAAGATGATATGCAATGATATAATAATAAAAGAGAAATGTCACATCAACGCGAAAGTAATACCATCATGGCACTACAAGCTCGATTACTAATTTAAATACTAAGCCCGAAGGCAAACTTGCTCATGCAACAAATTAACAAGAACAAATCATGATTTAATTTCTGCACCCAGAGGATCTCAAAATAAACTCATGAGAGTTGAGTTTGCATCAAAAACTTATTTGTAGAATTACTTATGATATTTACAAATTTCAGCCACTAAACTCAAGATAAATCTTACAAACCATGCAAAACATTTTCAAAAATCCTAATAAAATTAACAGAGGTACAAGACATGATAACAAGGATAACAGAAGTGGTTTTACCATTTTATCAATTTTCTATCAAAAGATATTCATTTTATAAGATTGCAGGCAGCAAAACTAAAAACACATTGAAAACCTATCAAACAGTACTGGAACATATACACCACTTGCACTATGAGAAAGAGCATTTGACAGGGAATATAACAAACTTTAGTTTGGCATTTTTAGAGCACCACAAAATAAGATCAACAATTAACTTGGTTTAAAAAGAATAAACTATAACTTAAAATACAGTACTCTAACATGCATAAAATTATTTTATCTAAGTAGATCTATTACAGAGGATTCAAACAAAACAAATTTCACAATTTTTGGAGATCTACAGAAATTTCTACGCAATTTACAAGATCAACATGAAATGATAAAAGGGAGAATCGAGGCGGCAGCGCAAGATCCACCCGGGCCGGCACCCAACAGGCACCGACAGGTGGGCCCGGGGGAGGAGCGGGGCCGAGTCAAGGCCAGCCACGGTCTTGACCCGCCGCGGACGCGGCCAGGGCGCGCCGTGGCGCGGCCCGCACGCGAACGCGCGCGCGCGACGTCGCGGCGGCCGGCACGGGGCCGCAGCCCACGGGCGCGAACGCGCCCAGGCGGAGCGCGCACGGGCAGCGCAGCGCGGAGGGGGCGCTCACCCGCAGCGCGGACGAGCGAGGCGGGGCGGCGGAGAGCAGGACGGCGGAGAGCGGCGGCGGCGGACGGGGGCGCGCGTCGGGAAGCGACGGCGGTGAAGGAAGGGGGCGGTTGAGGGCCGGGGTCGGGTGAGTAGGTGGAGGGGAGGGTGCGGGCGCGGCCAATCGGGCGGAGGTGGAGCGACGGCGGGGGATTGGGGCGGCGGCGGACGGCTCGGAGCGGAGGGAGAGGAAGGGGTGGGGGCGTGCGGTTTGAATGGGGAAGGAGGAAGAGGAAACGGCGAGCGCGGGGGAGGAGAAAAGGCGCGGCGCGCGGGACGCGAGGGGGCGGCGGCGGCCACGCTGGACAAGCCAGCGGTCGCCGGCGTGCCGCGCCGCGCGGGCGCCCAACGGGCGGGCGCAGAGGCGCGGGCGGCGCGGAGGGGGAGGCTGACGCGCGGGCCCGGGCGCGCGGGAGAGAGAGAGGGCTGACAGGTGGGGCCGGGAAGAGGGGAAAAAGGGAAGGGCAACGGTTCAACTTGCAAATTTAAAAACGTGTATTTCCCGGGCTCCAAAAATCACCAAATTTTTACTGAAGCTAGATTAAATCATCAAGAACACAATGCAAGAACAAGATCATAAAAATCTAATATGGATTGCTCAAAACAAATCAAACAACATTGCAGTTTTCAAACTTTCCAAGAATTTTATGGCTCAGCAGAGACACCCAAAAATTGAATAAAAATATCTAAAAATCATCTCTTGAAATCTAGTATTTGAATAAAATATTTGGGGGCACAGTCACATAGCAAAATTTAAACTTACTTCACAACTTGCACATGATTCACACAAGATAATGGATGAGCATTATGTAATTAAGTGCATATGATGTTCCATAATGCTTGGATGATGCGCATGATGATGTTGCTTAATTTTTAATCTCGTGCTTTTAAATTTTGGGTCGTGACAGCTGCCACGGCCACAACATTTTACATCGATTGTTGCTGGTATTTATAGGTATTGGATCCCCGCTACTGCCAGCAGTGGCATGCCAACGACGGCGGCAGTAGCTGCTGCCTTCCTGATCTTCGTCAAGTTCTCGACAGCTCTTTGGTAGGCGGCCAAACCTAGGTTTGCAACTCTGAGGAGCTCCTCCCGCTCTACGTACGTACGTCTGTATGTATGCAGCGCGCAGCGAAGAAACGGCGATCGAGCGCTTCGGCTCTCCTTGGAACTCGATCCCCCTGGCGCGTGCTTTTATTTCCTCGCCTCGTGGAAAATTTTGACCGAGTCGGGCTTGTAATCAACCGAGCACTCCGATTCCGGCTCCGGCACACCCGTCCAAGGAGGAAATTAAAGAACAGCCGCGCTGAGGCTGATGGAAAACGAAGAGAACCTGAAAAAAATAAAATGAATCCTGGCCGTGTCCATTCAGTATGCGAGTCGGATCAGCTCTTCATCCACGACTTCGTCACGTAGATCCAAATAAATTATCGTATAAGTAACTATCATACGTATATACAGACTTTATTCATACTACAGATATATTTACCTAGTCTTATCTTATAAAGCTAAAAGTGCCAAAGCTCACACACAACATTATTGTGGGTTCACTCAATATCGTAAAACTCCCTGTGTATCTCGTACATGTCGTGGCCCGAGGGGAGCACGCCGCGCACGCTCTCCCTCTCGGCGCACCTCCCCACCCACCGCGCCAGCGCGGGGCACTCCGCCGCCACGTCCACCCCGCCGTGCCGCTCGTACCCGTGGAACATGGCCGAGAACGGCACCAGCGCGACGTCCAGGAACCCGAGCTCCTCGCCGCCGAAGAATGCCCGGTCCCCGAGCACCGCCTCCAGCCGCCGAAGGTGCCTCAGGAGCTCCGCCGCCGCCGCGGCCTTCGCCGCCTCGCCGCGGCTCGTGAAGAACCTCGTCTGCGCGCCGTACACCTCCCGGTCCACGAAGTCCGCCCAGAACCGCGCGCGCGCCCGCTCGAGCGGGTCGGCGGGGAGCAGGCGGCGGCGGGTTTGGTCGCTCCAGACCTCGTCGACGTACTCGACGATGTTGAGGGAGCCGCAGACCGGGCGCCCGCCGTGGATGAGGATGGGGATGGAGCGGTGGACCGGGTTCATGCGGCGCACGAGGTCGCTCCGCTCCCGGACGCGGAGGTCCTCCTCGACGAAGGCGAAGGGGACCCCCTTCTCCCGCAGCGCGATCCGCGCTCGCATCCCGAACTCGTTGCACCAGAAGTCCACGCACGTCACCGCCGCCCCCTCGTGCTCGTGGCTCCTCGCCGCCGCCATGGCAGCCAGCAGGTGATCGAGCGATTACTGGATACTAGCTAGCGTTGGTAGGTCGGGTGGTGGGTGATGAGATGGCGCGGTTACTCGAAAGCAAGGATAGGTTACATATATTGTACAGTAGGCGCGTAGAAGTTTGGCTGCGATGCGATCACTGCTTGCGTAGGGCTGCTCCATGCATCTCTTTGAAAAGTTGGTGGTGGAATGGCAACCGATCACGCGGTAGATCTTCATGTACTTTTAGTTGTTCTTGCTGTCAAAGATGATCTGAATTTGGACAGGTGGTGATGATTGATTCGTGGGTGGTGTAGTAGCAGTAAGAACGCGATGTTGCTGTCAGAGTTGCAAAGTCATCGGCAACGACGACTGCTTCATCCAAACTGACTAGTAAGCTTCTTATAAAAAAAAAAGAAAAATAAAACTGACTAGTAAGCCACGGGCCTTGGAAAGGGATGCTCTGTTGGAAAACAGAGGAAAGGTAAGAGGAGAGTGAGATGGCATGATGAGGCCTGGAGACTTGTTGTTGAGTGCCAAGTGGTGTAGAACAGAGCATGCATCAAGTCGTGTTGGTGCGCCATGCCTATGCATTGGGACCCTCCACCGAGCGACTCGCCGTCGATGCACAGCACAGTACGCTCTCGGAGTCTCGATCGCGTCACTTGTGATTAGTGGTGCGCAGCGCCCCTGCAGTGTTGCCTTCAGTTTTATCCTCCTCTCACTCAGGAGCAACAAGGAGCTTGGTGAGCAGTGCCAACCTGAAACAGCAAAGAATCGATCAAGAAGCACAAACCTTGGTATGGACAGCAAGTTCAATCATTTTTCAATTTGAAGGACTCTGTACTCCTCTTGAGACTTGGAGGATACAGGTTCAAACATTTTTCAATTTGAAGGCGTTTTACAAACTTACAGCAAAACATGCAAACTTCCGAATCCGCTTGTCAGGGTCTGAGCATCTGTCAAACACAGGCTGAATCACCTTATTTGCTGCCTCGCCAAAACAATACCAAAGCTAGATATTTTGTCTGCGACAATTGCATACTGTTTCAGTCAGCAAAGAAATAAATGGTGTTTCCTTACAAGTGAACTATAGAAGTAGGAGCTGTGGCAACACATGTTGCCACGGGCACTGCAAGCTCTTGCTCTTATATCAGGGTCTTCATTTGATTAAAAAAATATTACAGATCCAACAAGGTCAGCTTTATAGATGGGTTCATAAGAGTCCTGGAAACAATCACAGTGTGTAAAACTAGCAATCTAAATATCCAACAAAGGTTTGACATCACAACGTAACATCCTTCCAGGTCATACAAGACAACAAGTGCCAATAAATAGGCCAAGAAACAGTAAACCTTAGACATCCAAGCAAGATCAGAAATTGCCATTAAGTCAAGCAAAGTGTCCTTTGCCGTATGACCCTCAAGTAATGCTGCTACTCTACTTAGTTTTGGAAGACGTTTAAGAAGCTGCAAAGCTAGAGGCCGATAGCGCACCATTTTGTCCGCAATGGCAAGGGTCTTGATGTTCCAAAGTCAACAAATCAAGACTGCAAAGTATATGCCCAGGAACATCAACCTGGAAAAAGAAAGAAAACTTATGGGAACGTTCACTGGTAAACAAGAAAAGGGTAGAGTCAATGAATCAGACCACATGCATAACTAGAATGTATTAAAGCATTTTATGCTCGATATTTTGAGCATTTCCTTATTCTCGGTACCAATACCAGGTGATGCAACGTTGAAACTGAAGCCACTATTGATGGACACAGATGTTAAGGGTACATCTGGGGAACTCTACTCTGCGAGAAATGGGAACGCCAAAAATATCGGTAGAGTTTATCAGTTCCTGAACTCCTCTTTCCACCTCCAAGACCTGTCAAATTAAGCTGCCACCGCCTTGAAGTATGTATCAGATAACAATTCGGCCAATAAGTTTAACTGTTCCCTCTTGTACAAAAGTTCACGGAGAACTCCACCAGGATTCCAGGAAGGCAATGAGATAAAAGCAGAAAGGGTCCATACAACTCCTAACGGTGACAATCCACTGCGGTATATTGGACTATCTTTCACTTCAGAGGTCCGAGTTTTCATCAGTAAGCAATCAAATTAGAAGCCATGGAATGCCAACTGAACAGACTTGCTCAATGGCCAATGGCCCACCCCATTCCAATCCTGTCTCCAACAGCCCAATACTTCCATCACGGAGCCCATACAGATTCAGCAGACCACCATTATATCTACAGAGTGCCTCACTTCCATCAGATAACCAAAGTTTCAGTATTCCTTATAAAAAAAAGAAGTTTCAGTATTGAAAGTCTAGATAGAATTAGTGCAAGCAATGCAGTGTTACATATTGTGAAAGAAATACAACATTATGTTCAACTGTTTGTAAATCTCCCCATCAATTGACACTACATCTTTCCTTCTAGCTCTCCCAATCAGGCATCCGGCACATCAGTGCAGGAGATGCATGGCGTAGATGGCGAAAAAACCCATGGTGAGAAGGATCCCGCACAACGTATCCACCGCGGATCGCTTAGCCTTGCTCATGTCGTCCCTGCATAATTACATATTTAAGTAGCAATATGGGCCAATTGTTTGCAATTTGCAAAGCTAAGAATGCTATCACAATGAGTAAACGCAAGCCATGTTCATTTGTTCTGAAAGGGTAAATAGACCTGTCACTATGAGATAACTTTTACTGTTTGTTTCTGAATATGCCTTTGATTTTAGCTAATCTGAACTCTGAAACTGCAATATGGGACGAAAGCTCAGTGTGATGCCCTTATAGTAGATATCAGCAAATGAGGGCTGTCAACTGCCATCCTGTTTCTCTAGAGATAGAATATTCAAGTCACCTTATAGGAACAAGAGCACCTTTATCATAGTACAAATAGGCCCTTTTCAGTGATGTCCCAAACTTTTTTGGTCTGATTTAGCTATCCTCAATTCCTCAGTTCGTTATTTTGCCTGTCATGTTATTATTACTATTTTTTAGGACTGCATTAAAGCATTGATGGTGTTTCTGCGCTTTTCCAATCTGAAGATGATTACATTGACATGATATTATCCACCTTGAGGGTTACCAAGTATGCATACTCTTCTGTGCTATGCTTAGAGCATCTTCATGCCAATTTTTGCTTTAAACTGCAGTATAATCAATATATTATAGCACAAGATATATAATCATGGGCTATAATACTACTATAATGGTAACACCGTGCTGTCCCCCACACGGTCTGAAGTATCACATATTATGTGGCATACCGGCATATCAAGAAATGTATGAATACTATTGTAGCTTACAGGTCTCATTATGCCTTAATTTTGCAGTGATACAGATTCTGAGTGATAGTATTACATGAAAACTGTTATGTTGTTACAGACAGATGGTTTTAGAATGCTTGTGATAATGTTCAAGTGTTTTGTGAGTATAAACTGCACAGGAATATTAAGGGTGGGCTTATTTATGTTTCTGACTAAAATTTGGATTTTTGGTTTTCCAGGACCACATTGCTGTTTACTATTGCGTTCGAGAAGGAAAACTATTGCAGATATTATTGTATCACCTTTCACGAGGCCTTGTTGCTTAATTTGGTGCAGTCCATATCAGTGTTTTTCTTCAAGCTGAGCTTAGCTTCAAAGAATAATTTCATCTCTGTGGCAGACGAGAAACAGGAGGCAGCTAGGTAGTTTGGCAAGGCAATTTGTTGCCTAACACGAGCACTGCAGTACCTCGGTATTTTCTTTTTACCTCCCTTCTCCTTTGGCTGTTTTCTTTTCTGATTATTGTTACCGATCTGTTAACAATTGTATTTTGGTTGCATTGCAGAATATAATCCGACTCTTCTTGCATGACATTTCCAGACGTTTAGCAAAGACTGAAGGATTTATGATAAGAGTTTGAGTCATTAGCTTCTTACCTTTTTATTAATATAGCTGTTCAAATTGCTCCAGTGGGGATGGTGGCATTGCGTAGGTGAGGTTTGGGAAGCCTGCTTCAACAAGGCTCTTTGAATGATTCTACAGGAACGGTGGATCCTCACCAAGCAGGTAAATTCTATTTCTGATTGTTGTCTATTGAGCTCTATAGTATACAATAAGAATGAATTCAATTCAAAAGGTCGATTACTTTTTATTATATCATTCTTATGAGTTTCAGATATGTCTTAATAAAATGATAAAGAGATGGATGAGAACAGAGATATTGATAATCATTGGCAAACCTCGGTTCAAGGCATCATGGTTTTAGAACTACAATATTTTCTCTACCACTAATAAAACGATAGTGTCCTCGTCGCCCGCTCGTGGCTCTGCCTCCCCGTCGCCCCCTACCGCGTAAAAAAAAAAGAACGCACGGCACGGCTCCCCCTCGCGCTCGCCGCCTCCTCGCGACGCTCTCGCCTCCAGCGGCCGAGGCCCAACCTGCAGGCGGTGCCGTTCCAATCCCGGCCATGCGCCCTGGAGGGCTGGCACCACGACCGCTGGGCGCTCTGCTCGCCGCCGCATGCGCGCCAGGTGTTGGGGCGCATGCGTGGCCCAGCGGTCTGGGCACGCCCGGGGCGTCGCCAGCCGACGGCAGCTCCCTGCTGACCGCTGACCGCTGACCGCTGCACCAGCAGCCGCAGAGCCGCCCACGACTCCTCGACAGCATCGCTCCCGCAGAGGACGTCGCCGGCGCCGGCCTCCCCGGCAGACCACAAGCGCCGGCCCCTCGCTCTCCGGCCTCGATAGCCTTCCTCCGCGTGAGGTCGCTAGCCTGCCTCCGTGCTCGACGAGGCAGCCGAAACCCCAAGGCGCTCGGGCGCCTCCGGCCTCCACCGCGCCCCGCAGCGGGAAGCAAATGTAATGCAAGTACTGCCCATAGATTCTTCTTAATTCAGTGTGAACCACCAGCCTGCAATTGTTCTTGGGCCCCTTTTTAATTCAATGTGAGCAAATTAGTAGTATGAATATTTCTTCATTATTATGTTATGTCTTCTGCTCAAATAGTTTTGTTTTTTTTTCCGAAGCATGGCACAAGAGCATAAAAAGCCTAGATTCTGAGTTCTGGCATGCCTGTGCTGGTGTTCATGTTTGGTTGCCTGCGGTCTAAACTCGAGTGATGTATTTTCCTCAAGGCCATGGTTAGCAGGTTACTCTATTTCCTAAGACTTCAGATAGCTAAAAAAATTAGACATAAATGATGCTGAATTTATCTGGTACCTTGATTCTCTACGCTGCTAGAAAGCCCGTAAGAGCGAGGTTAACACCCGACGTGGGCCTGTCGATGTGTTGCCTTTTTTTAACACACAAAACAAAACTGAGTGACTGATGATGAAGTCTACTATCTGCATGGTGACTAGGGGCCATATTGCTATTGTCAATCAGGTGCGGACATTAACAGAGAGCTATAACTCAGTTTATGTGGTGAGTTGCTCCGAACGATTTATTAGACGAATTATTGTGTGATTAGACTATCACCGATCACTTGAAGAGATCAATGGATGCTGTGTGACACTAGTCTGATGACGACGAGGCATGTCAACGTGAAACCAACCTACTAAACGGGCCGGGGTGCTCATTAGTGATTGGATCGATGTCAACATGAACGGGCACCGATGGACCTGTGGCTCTGCCCAGTCGCCGTTTTAGGCGCAAAGCCTGAAATCTGGGTCTCAAGTGTCGTCTTCAGCCCGAAATCTTTGTGCATCGCTTTCGCTGCACAAAAAAAGTTTCAGCCCCAACAGTTATAGGTGGGTGATCGATCTATCACGTACAGTTTTGTGATCCTCAACCACTACGCTACTTTCAGTCGCTGCTGCATATCATGCATGGCGTGTAGGGTTTCTGCGTGCCTGCGTTAGTTCTGACCTAGAAAATCGTATAGATCCTAAGACGTGTCCATGGTTCGTTAACAGGTCAAATGTACAGCCCGGTTACAATCTGCCTTAGTTCTAACGGCAGGCGAAACAGTCATCAAACAAAGACTGAAATAATGCAAAGCCCGGCCCGGTGATTCATATTCATGTCAGGTGCGCGCGATCGATCGACATGACGCTCGAGGCAGTGGTGGAGCTCATAATTCTTGGCAACTGAGAAGGATGGATCATCGCAGGTGACTACTACTGGATGACTATAGTGCTGGAGCACTTGCTTGGGGCGCCTGAGTGGACGCCCCCAATGAGAGGGTCAGTGGATACAATCAACAGGCAAAGGATGAGGTCTCCCTTAGCTTGCTGCATGCTGCTTCGTCCTTTCTCCTTTGCTTGCCGGCCCTCTTGCATTGCATTGCTCGTTCGTTGGTGCGTCAGTAACAGCAGTAGTGCCACAGCATCGATCTTGCGGAGCTAGCAGCTGTACATGTCTACGATGCATGACACCGCATGCCAAGGCACGCAAAAGCCCAGTTGCACTAGCTCACCACCACTGTTCGTCCGTTTCCATCTATCATGCATTGAGTTAGGCAGCATGGACTCCACATACCCAAACCCAGACCTAATTTGTTTCTTCATCTATAGATGCCGCGTGTGTACGTACATCAGATACGATCAAACTTTTCGTCTGCATTCGAGAGGAACAACACACAGTATCTACCTTTGTTTAGGTTTCATGCATATGTATCTTCAGGCACGGCAGATCGATCGAGATAGGATATGCTCTAGCTCCACTTTGTTGCTGGGCGCCTAACTTTCTGCTGTGCCAGAACATCCAAAGGATCCCGGCCAAACACAAGGACTACTGCCTCCCAGGATTCTTTGTTTACCAAAAAGAAACTGTTTCATGTCAACAGATCATGGATTGACCACACTAAACAAATCAATTAATCCAAGATACTCCAGCTGATCAAGCTCGCACCTGGACAAACGGCCTGCCTGCCTGCCTGCCTTCAGGCACTGACTCTCACGGATAATCAGCAGTCAACTGTTGAATCGTCTGCCGCGCGCATGATCCAAAAACTCTTGGCCTACCATGCATGCATCGGTGACATGTGCTCATATGTCATCGCTACTTTTCTTATGTTTGCATGCTCCCAGCAGATCAGAGCAAGTCAAGAGTCATGACCAATGTTTTATGATTGTATCTTACCGCAGTACTAGCTAGTTCGTACAAGAACATGTTAAACCACTACTACTAGTTAGTTTTTTTTTTCTCTCCCTCCTTTTTTCCCCAAAAAAACATCTTATACAACTATTCTGCTACTTTTGTAATAATTAACCTGAAGAATATAATTAAATTATGCACATAAAGTTGGACAAGGCCAAGTGGGGTGTACAGGAACCATCCATGTGATGGATGAGGTGACCAATCTTGGGAGGATATCTTGACCTTCTGCATGTGAATTTAGACGGTGGTTGTGTCCATTTGCCACCTATTAAAAAAATACATGCCCTCTGCCTGCTGCAACTAAAATAGCGACAAAAAAGGGTACAATTTCCAAACTGTGCTGAAGATTTCAATATTGGAGGAGAGCTAGAGTACGATCATCACAAGGATCTTAACTTACAATAATCTCTCCTGTTTAATTATTGGATGCGATCGATCAGCTGATCGAGTTGTTCGTTCACGGCCGCCGTTGCATAGGCTACATGCACACACGCATGTGAGTTGGACTCTCGGTGGGTGGATGGATGGATGGACGGATGTGATGCGATGTAAACTTTGGCAGCTATGGCTCAACCCGACACGACATGAAACCTAGCTAGCTAGAGAGGGATTGAAATGACATGCTACAGCCTATGTAAGTTGCACTTTAAATTATGGCATGGCCACAAGTTATACAAGGCTGATGACGTATTACTACTGTAGTGACCCATCTCTGTGGCCAACTTCTGTTGTCTGGTAGGGTTTTCAGTAGCAGAAATTAAAGAACAATCAATAAGCGTAAATATACCGGAAATAATTTGACTTAAAGATATTGTTTGGGATTGACTTAATATAAATACAATAGTAGTATACTTGCTCTTCCATCATCTCCAACCCATCTGTGTGTTCATAGATTGCTAAGTCTATTCATGTACCAACGGGGCTCGCCACCAACGCTGACGTCCAAGGTCCATTATACGAGCCAATGATCCCATTTGTTTTAATTTTTGGCTGATTTTAAATGCTCGATTTAAAAAAAAAATCTAAAAGTCAGATGACTCTCAGAATCGAGAATCCAGCTGATTATGGATTCTCGATTCTGAATTTTGGAAGTTATCTGATTTTTAAATTTCTCAAAACCATGCCTTCAAAATCAGCTATAAGCTTAATAAACAAATAGGACCAACACCTCATTACACTTCGTTGCAGCTCAGATTTAATGGCCAGTTGTGAAGAATTTAAATAACCTCGTTTCCAGGATTCAAAATTTGGAAATGTTCTAGTGTAGGTCATGCATCACAATTACTGACGGTAAGAACTCGGTCGCCAGTTACTCCTAATTAAGATTTAGCTCCACGAACATAGCCGAGGCATCAAGTATGTATGACCCGCGATACGGTGCAAGGGTCCGAAACGGCACCGGAAAGCGCTGCCGCGAAGCCGCTTTTTTCCTACCTCTTTTTTTTTTGAAACAAACTTTTTCCTACGTCGATCACGGAAAAAGAGTTGGCTTTCGGCGACGAGTCGTAACCCACACGTACACACACTCTCTATCTCTCTCTCTCTCAACGCGTCGGCGCGTACGGCCAGAGCCCTCCACCTGTCTCTGCCGGTGGGCCCGTCCACCCCTCCCGCCCGCCACCCGCTCGACGAAATGCCAGCCAGAGCCAGCGGTCAATGCCGTCGCCAGCGCCGTTGACGCCCCCCGGCGCCTGTGCGCCACAGTACTCGCCCCCCTTAAAGCTCCCCCCTTCCCCGATCCCTTCGCCCCGCCGCCCCCCACAGTCCCACTCACTCACCCGCGGCCACCCGACCACCACCACCACCGCCCTGTTGCGCCACCAGTGCCACCCACCTCGCCCCCGCCCCGCGCGCTGGCCCGGCGATTCGGTGGTATCTTCCTAGTGGCGAGTGGGCGTGGGGGGACGGATTCCGCTGCTCTGTCTGTCCATGGCGCGCTGCTCCTGCCCCTTCCTGTCCTAGTGCGCGCCTCGCTGTGCGGCTGCTCGGGGCTCCGGGGAAGTAGTGTCTCGCCGCGGCGGCTTCGCACGGTGGCGGCGGCAATGGCGCGGCTCTTGCTCCCGGCGGCGGTCCTCTTCTTGGCCGTCCTTGGATCGGCGGAGGCGGGGGCCGAGGAGGCGGCGGCGCTGCTGGAGTTCAAGCGCGCGCTGCTCGACGTGGACGGGCGGCTCTCCGGCTGGGGCGGCGCGGGCGCGGACCCGTGCGGGTGGGCCGGCATTGCCTGCTCCGCCGCCGGCGAGGTCACCGGGGTCAAGCTCCACGGCCTCAACCTCCACGGCGGGCTCTCCGCCGCCGTCTGCGCGCTCCCGCGCCTCGCCGTCCTCAACGTCTCCAGGAACGCGCTCGCGGGCGCCGTCCCGCCCGGCCTCGCCGCCTGCGCCGCGCTCGAGGTCCTCGACCTCAGCACCAACGGGCTCCACGGCGCCGTCCCGCCGGAGCTCTGCGCGCTGCGGGCCCTCCGCCGCCTCTTCCTCAGCGAGAACCTGCTCGCCGGCGAGATCCCCGCCGCCATCGGCAACCTCACCGCGCTCGAGGAGCTCGAAATCTACAGCAACAACCTCACCGGGAAGATCCCCACATCCATCCGCGCGCTGCGGCGGCTCCGCGTCATCCGCGCCGGGCTCAACGACATCTCCGGCCCCATCCCCGTCGAGCTCACCGAGTGCGCCAGCCTCGAGGTGCTCGGGCTCGCGCAGAACAACCTCGCCGGGGAGCTGCCCAGGGAGCTCTCCCGCCTCAAGAACCTCACCACATTGATCCTCTGGCAGAACGCCCTCTCCGGCGAGGTCCCGCCGGAGCTCGGGAGCTGCACCAACCTCCAGATGCTCGCCCTCAACGATAACGCCTTCACCGGTGGCGTGCCCAGGGAGCTCGCCGCGCTGCCGTCGCTCTTAAAGCTGTACATTTACCGGAACCAGCTCGACGGCACCATCCCGCCGGAGCTGGGAAACCTGCAGAGTGTACTGGAGATTGACCTCTCGGAGAACAAGCTCACTGGCATCATCCCCGGCGAGCTTGGCCGGATACCCACGCTCCGGCTGCTCTACCTCTTCGAGAACCGTCTGCAAGGTAGCATCCCGCCGGAGCTCGGCCAGTTGAGCAGCATAAGAAAGATTGACTTGTCCATCAACAACCTCACCGGCAAAATTCCGATGGCGTTTCAGAACCTGAGCAGCTTGGAGTACTTGGAACTCTTCGATAACCAACTCCATGGCACCATCCCTCCATTATTGGGGGCCAACAGTAACCTCTCAGTGCTCGACTTGTCCGACAACCAGCTGACTGGTAGGATCCCTCCTCACCTCTGCAAGTACCAGAAGCTCATGTTCTTGAGCCTCGGATCGAACCGCCTCATCGGCAACATCCCTCCAGGATTGAAGGCTTGCAGAACTCTGACACAGCTCCGGTTGGGGGGCAACATGCTGACAGGGAGCCTCCCGGTCGAGCTGTGGCAACTACAGAACCTGACCTCGCTTGAAATGAACCAGAACCGGTTCTCTGGGCCAATACCGCCTGAGATTGGCAAGTTCAGGAGCATAGAGAGGCTCATTTTGTCCAACAATTACTTTGTTGGACAGATCCCTGCTGCCATTGGCAACCTGACGGAGCTTGTCGCCTTCAACATTTCATCAAACCAGCTCAGCGGACCAATTCCCCGAGAGCTAGCGCAGTGTAAAAAGCTTCAAAGGCTTGATCTCAGTAGAAACTCCCTCACTGGAGTGATTCCTCAAGAGATTGGTGGGCTGGTGAACCTGGAGCTACTCAAGCTGTCTGACAACAGTCTGAATGGAACCATTCCGAGAAGTTTTGGAGGCCTTTCGCGGCTCATAGAACTGGAGATGGGAGGCAACCGTCTGTCTGGTCAGGTCCCAGTTGAGCTTGGTGAGCTCACTGCCCTTCAGATCGCCCTAAATGTCAGTCACAACATGTTGTCAGGTGAGATCCCCACACAGCTAGGGAACTTGCACATGCTGCAGTACCTTTTCTTGGACAACAATGAGCTTGAAGGTCAAGTTCCTTCCTCATTCAGTGACCTTTCAAGCCTGTTGGAGTGCAACCTGTCTTACAACAATCTTGTTGGGCCGCTTCCCAGCACCCCGCTGTTCGAGCACTTGGACAGCAGCAACTTCCTTGGGAACAATGGCCTTTGTGGCATCAAAGGGAAAGCATGTCCAGATTCATCAGTGTCATCCTATTCAAGCAAGGAACAAGAAGCGCAAAAGAAGCGCTTTCTCAGGGAGAAGATTATCAGCATTGCCTCCATTGTCATTGCTTTGGTTTCGTTGGTGCTAATTGCAGTTGTTTGCTGGGCCTTAAGAGCCAAGATACCGGAGCTTGTATCAAGTGATGAG
Source organism: Panicum hallii (assembly GCF_002211085.1). NCBI lineage: Eukaryota > Viridiplantae > Streptophyta > Magnoliopsida > Poales > Poaceae > Panicum > Panicum hallii. The sequence continues at coordinate 1,918,380 of NC_038043.1, read as the reverse complement.
CGCAAGACTGGGTTCTCCGGCCCTCACTACTGCATGAAGGAACGGGTGACCTATCAAGAGCTTATGAAAGCAACCGAGGACTTTTCAGAGAGTGCTGTGATTGGAAGGGGTGCCTGTGGCACAGTCTACAAGGCCGTCATGTCTGATGGCCGGAAACTTGCTGTGAAGAAGCTGAAGTCTCAAGGAGAAGGTTCCAACATCGACAGAAGCTTCCGAGCTGAGATAACCACACTTGGAAATGTCAGGCACCGCAACATTGTCAAGCTGTATGGCTTCTGCTCTCATCAGGACTCAAATCTTATCCTGTATGAGTACATGGCAAATGGTAGCCTTGGGGAGTTGCTTCATGGAAGCAAGGATGCCTATCTTCTGGACTGGGACACCCGATACCGGATCGCTCTTGGGGCTGCTGAAGGCCTGCGGTATCTTCACAGCGATTGCAAGCCACAGGTGATTCACCGTGATATCAAATCTAATAACATTCTGCTTGATGAGATGATGGAGGCTCATGTGGGGGACTTTGGCCTGGCCAAGCTTATTGACATTTCCAACTCCAGAACAATGTCTGCTGTTGCTGGTTCATATGGGTACATTGCACCAGGTTAGATCTGTTACTGAATCACTGCATGTTAGGAATTGTAGATTTCATATACTTTGTAGCATGCACATATGGCAGTTTACTAAAATATTCTTTCTAGCAATAAATTATCAAGCTCAGTTTATTAAGCAATGTGTATGGCTTCTAATGAATTGCCTTTTATCGTTTGCAGAGTATGCCTTCACCATGAAGGTCACCGAGAAGTGTGATGTTTACAGTTTCGGGGTAGTTTTGTTGGAACTACTAACCGGACAATCTCCAATTCAGCCTCTTGAGAAAGGAGGAGATCTTGTGAATTTGGTGAGGCGGATGATGAACAAAATGACACCAAATACGGTGTTTGACAGCAGATTGGACCTGAGCTCAAGGAGAGTTGTGGAAGAAATGTCTCTGGTGCTAAAAATTGCAATGTTCTGCACCAACGAGTCACCATTTGATAGGCCCAGCATGAGAGAAGTCATATCCATGCTAATCGACGCAAGAGCGTCCTCATATGATTCATTTTCCTCGCCAGCATCCGAGGCACCTATAGAAGATGACTCCTCCCCAAAAGTTTAGAGGTGTGATCAAGTGACATTTTTGCTGCTGTTAAAGAGTTCTGATTTCCGAACAAGCTTCTGTCATTTCCTTGCCCATGCTTAGTTTCATATTTGGAATTAGACTATCTTATAACTACTACATAGTTAAAAAAAAACCATGGTGCTGTCAATTTGTCTCTACTGGATAATTCAACCTGATTTCGTGTAGACCAGTTGCTAATTTGAGATAGGATGATAGGATAGCTAGTTAAAACTACAAAATATTATGAACTATCGCCCATTTTTAAGCCAGTAAATCAGAAAAAAGGATAATGTTATTTTGATTCCCTACTACCTTATAAAATCCATGCTCTCGAGTTAATTTCTTTTTCTTGTTTTTGGCAGGAGTATCATCGATCTATGTTACCAGGCATGCATCAAGTGGCTATCCACAAATTAACTGAATTCATAGCTGAAGACCATCTAGTCTGAACTATTGAGCTCCAAGAAGTTGCTGGGTATAACAGGGACTTCTAATGGAAAAGAGATCTGTCTTTCTGACCAAGACTAACCACCAGTTGAAGGCTAGAAGCATTTGATAGTGCCTCAGCTAGTGCTCTTTCAATAGAGGCAGACACCTTGAGTGTTCCTTTTCTGAAACGCTCGACTAGGCAGATAGGTTCATTTCAGCAGAACATACAGATTCAATTATCACTAGCTTGACATTGTACATACTACATAGACCATAGTGTGGCTACAATAAATAATTACAGATTATTTATTCCTAACAGGGACTTATTCCTAACTGTAACATGATAAAAGTGAATTGAATTACCATGTATGGACAAGCCTGCAGCTACAGCCTTCTCAGTGCGAAAAGGTGGATGCCTTGACCATCCTTTTCAGCTCCTGTTGGGTTTGACTTGGGGCCTGTTTAGTTCCACCAAAACGCAAAAACGCAAAATGCAAACTTTTACTGTAGCAAAGGAATCTTGCTAATTTGAAGTACTAAATGAAGTCTATTTGCAAAACTTTTTGCATGGATGGGTTGTAAATCGCGAGACGAATCTAATGAGCCTACTTAATCCATGTTTTGCAACAGTGATGCTACAGTAACCATCCGCTAATTATTGCTTAGTTATGGATTAATTAGCATCATTAGATTCGTCTCGTGATTTACAACCCATCCATGCAAAAAGTTTTGCAAGTAGACTTCATTCAGTACTTCAAATTAGCAAGATTCCTTTGCTACAGTAAAAGTTTGCATTTTGCGTTTTTGCGTTTTGGTGGAACTAAACAGGCCCTTGGTGTCCTGCAACCTGCAACATTGTCATCAAAGGCACACAGAATTAGGCACTCCTGCAGATCCAGTGACCCGTGCTGCCACGGCTTTGATGGCAGGTTGGAATGCATCACCTGCTTTATCTGACTGCGAGCAACAGCAAATCACACCAAACAAAATAGTGTTCACTGAAAATTCCATGACTTCCATAACTTTGAGGCTGACATGTCTACATACTTCACCCATCAAATTCTGACGAGAAAGAGCTAATTATTCAGAATTTGCATCTATGTTTCACATGCTGCTCAAACTGAATTGCAAGGAAGACTGCACTCTGTAGTGCTGGCCTGCTGGTACATCACAATATTCAGAATTCTGTCAGTTCAGCACGTGGCCACCTGCAGCGTGTAATCAGCATCTATCGACCACACACACCCATAAATCAGGGTGCAATACGAAATAATCACTGCAAGAAAATAAAATTAAATTTACATCTCAGAATCTCATTAGAGCAGCGTATTCAGCACACAACAAGGGAACAGACTTCACCACAGATGCTTCATCTGATGGATCTGATCATCAGTCCTCTCACTTCTCGCACAACACACAACCGAGAACCATAAAAATGGGGGAGATAACTGATCCTGGAACTCGAGAGAGCCGATCAAGGGCCGGATCCATCCATTGGCATTTGGCAATGTCTAGAATGGAAAGGATTACAATGGCTTTCTGACAGGGCACTCCAGCAAGTCATGCTCCGAAAAATCTCACCTCCACGAAATGAATACAACAGCAGGTGGATAATGAAATGCAGATGGTTGTCAGAGTAACATCGATGAGGTTCTTCAGTGGTGAACAGGGTAGACGTCTGAAGGATGATCTGCTTCCACGAATGCGGCGAATCATCCCCAGCACACTTATGGCCGCTTCACGCAATGATTGGTGCTTGCAGGGATAGGTTGCAATTATTTGATGTCTTCACATCCTGTAAAGTGTGAACAATGATTGTTTCGGTCAGACAAACGAGGAAATCATGTATACTGTGCATTGCTTCGATTCATATGATGAACTTGCCAAGACAAAACAAATATAATTATTACCATCATCAACAAACAATATATTATGTTGTGTTCTTCCTCATCTGCCACTCAAATAGTTTGCAAGGCTGACAAACAGAATAGGTTGAGCTATTGTACTTCATTTATACGACTTTCCTTTTCAACTGAAAACTGGTACTATGGTCAGATCTTCAGACCTAATTTTAGCATAACACCTTTTGCTCATTCCAGTTTATTTTGGAAAAGAGCATTAAAGCCCTAACTGAAGATTAATCACAATAGCAGATCAAATAGCCCAATACATTGGTCAATTGACCAGTCCTCCCAATATGATTCTATTAGCATGTCAACCTCAAGCTTCATTTCTAAACAGAGACAATATTGAGCATAAGAACCCTTTTTCTTACTGTTAATCACAATAGCAGGTATAATAGCGTTTGGAGAGAAATTCTTTCTCCAAAAAGATACCATTGTGAGCAACAAAACATTTTGTTTTTTCTGCTTGATTATAAAAATAATGATATTGGTGACTTCACCAACATCAGGTTACATAGTCAAACTCAAGGTTCATTTCACTAGTCAGGATCAATTGAGCATAATGAGGGGCATAATTCTCAATGGCTTTATTCGTATCATTATGTAAACAAATTGCAGGATTCCAGAGGAGTATAGGAAACCATGAGACCTTAGACACAGATACCAGCAAGTATATCACTATATCACATGTCATACTACACAAGTTTACGAAGACGGTTAGTCTTAAATTAAAAGAAACATTGAAAGGCGAAATGCTAGACACTGCAATGTGTTTAATATAATAAGCATCGTAGGGGTTTCCTTACTGTTTTCGCTCAAAAAAATCCAGACTCTGCAATGTGTAATGACCAACTTTATTGGCAAGATTTGAATCTGATCACCATGAGAATCTTGGAAGAAGACAAATGCAGAGTCATTCATGCTTAACAACTAGGAGCTTGTTCCATTTAGATTAGGCTAATCCTAGTTTTCTTACTGTGCACAAAGCCAGCAAGCCCCCAAAACTAGGTTTGTTATTTTGTCAACAGAACCCATAAAGGCTATTCAATTTAGAAGCACTGTAAGCCATCCAATATATTTAGTTTCTGTTGAAGAAGGAATGCAGGATACCAAGTCACAGTTAAGAGGGAGAAGGGAGCAAAAACTGTTTAGTAGGTTAGCTAATAGAACTAATTCAATGATAAGCCAAAACTCACGGTAAACAAGGCTATATATAGGATAATTTTAATTATTTAAAGTGCTTAGCTTTGGGTCATAAAGTCTCCACTTTGAGAGCTTTCCAGAAATAAGATGGACAACTACATTTAACGATACCTAAGGGTTAGCATACTTTAGAATCTATACAGTTTCATTAAAGAAAAGCATAAGATATAAAGATTCTGCTATATCAAGGATTAATTCAATCTACTCGTGAAAGAATAGCTAATAGCAATGCCCTTTATTTAAAATCTCTTTTAAACACCTTAACAGGTGGAGTAAATGGTCAGCACATAACAAAAAACGATAACTATCAAAAGTAGATCCATAAATTAAAAATTATAGTCTTGATAATGGCATCCTCTATTGTACCAGAAATATAAGATCTGATGATCTTATATGACTATTGACTATATTTTACCAATGCAAACCCTATAGATAATAGGACATGAGAACTGTATTACTAATTATTCAGATTTTATAATTCCTTCCCTAAAGAGAACTTAGTATCATCTTAATGCAATTATAATACTAACTACCATTAACTGTTAGAGTCTTAGGTACAACTGCATCAACAGCACTTTCCCCTTGCTGGTATATGATATGTTCTTTTCATCTCAGACAGAAGGAGCTAACTAGTTTAGCAAAACCAAAGGCATTTTGAAACATTCATTTTACAACTAATATTATGTTCTTTATGCAGATGCTAACTAAGAAAAATAATAAATATGAGCGCCTGTGTAACCAAAGCTAGAAGTCACAGTTAGTGTGAAAAAAATGGCATGACATCTTGTGAAAGATTTCCCAATATGCAATATAATAATGATTGTTTATTCATAATTTGTGGAGTTTTATAACTAAATACGAGCACTTGTAGTTTCTGAAAAGTACTTGATGGTAATCAAGTCTTGACGACAAGATCAAGGTGAACAGTTCATCCTTCAAGGGATACAGATGTCTTGTTTTATTAGAACAATGTAACAAAAAGCTGCATGCTTAGGCTTAAAATGCCATCCTCTGACTTAATATCTAATCAACACCTAGCCTGCTTACTTGATGATTAGGTGTTAGGCCGCATGGAACCACCCCACAGACTACCTAGTACCTAGCACTTTCCGAACACTTAGAACTCAGGTTTATGAACTACGTTGATTCGTTGATCCATGAATCTCAATTGACATTTTCTTGAGCAAATACATCATAGTTAGATATCCTGAGACAAGACTAAGGTTGTAAGGCAACAATATCTTATTATTCAGGACATCAACAAACGTATAAGGATAGTCTGCCTATAATGTATGTCTTATTTGTGTAGTTACATACTACTCTTGATTTCTTTTTCTAATTTTTAAGAACTTGACGTCCTTACTTCCACCAGTTGTTTCAACAGTCAATCAGAAATTCAGATTCTCCTGCCAATTCGAGAAACCAGAAATTCGGACCATAAATTGGGCATGCCTTATGCCCCACTATCAGTGACTTAGCCAACAACTTCTAAACCTAGACTATTAGATGAAGCTCCAATAACCATGTACCAAAAAGGATCAAATGAGAAACAAAACACTTCACTCAGGGTAGCAATTGCTGTATTCTTTACCAAGTCTATGTGCTTTTGACTCTGTAAATTTAGCATGGTCGGTCACATTATGTCTTTCAAGTTTCATCTGGAAAAAGATTCGAGCTCTGTTCTTAGTTGAAGCATCAGTGACTTTTTTTTTTGTTCTGAAGTACAGCCCAAACACCAAACACATTATCAGATTTTGCACAAAATCATCTAGTCTACCTGAAGAATAGCTGCTTGGGAAGGACCAGGTCAAATGTGCCCACATCTATCTGAACCTTGCAGAAGTCCTTATGAAAATGTTTTTAGCATATATTACAATGCTAGGTGGGTGTTTATATTTGTTTCAAAGAGACTTCAGGATATAATTACGCAATTGCAGGGGTAGCAATTGAAGGAATAACTTAGGATTTTCGGAATGCACAGCTTGTAGAGAAATACAGACAAAACACCAAGCTCAGTATCAGGATTATATTTTGGAAAGTTACAGATTTTCAATCATAAAGTTTGTTTTGGTTAAGCATACATGTGTATTCAGCTCTTGTTATAATCTATAGTATGTGCTGACAAAGAAGAAAACATGGGAAGGAAACACTCAACATGCCGGTAACTATATTTGAACCAAGCAAAAAGTCCATTTGGAAATGTGTTTAGACAATACGACAATGCTAGGTGGGTATTTTTGTTTATACGGTGCCTCCAGTTCATGCATTTGATCCTAGTACAGCAGATCCTTTTCATGCAATACTACTGCAACGTAGCCTGGGCTTACTACAAATTAAGGCATTAAAAATCCAGTGCCGGGCAAGCAGAAACCATGTGATTGGCCTGTCTCCTACGAAATAGCTGATGGGTGGAACAGAACACCAAACCAGATCCCTCTCCAGTGAGTAGTGAATCGACACCTGTTCTAATTTGTAAAGTTGAGCGGAATGCTCCCTCTAAAGCCTTGACACTCGTCGATTGCCAAGAACCACCCGAGGGTTTTATGGGATTTGGGGACACAAGGCCACCTCGAGAGCCACCAAAAGGGAGAGGTAATCATATCAAATTGGCAAATGGCAAGCATCGTAGCCTTAAATTAAGGCCCCCCAAACACAAGCATCCAAAAAGCAACGAAGCTCGAGAGTTCATGAGCTTACCATCCGGAAAGCACTGCGCTGCATTGGGCAGCTGTCGTTCAGTTCTTGCCCTTCTCCTTCATGTCCGCGTGCTGGAACCCGTTCCAGAGCTGGAACGCGGCGAACTGGCTCTCCGCCGTGGTGGGCGTGGTCACCGCGGCGGCGGGGCTGAATAGGAAGGGTATGTTGGGAGCGTCCAGTGGAGTAGACAGCCTCTGGAGCTGCTGGTTGTGGTGGTGGTGGTGGTGATGGTGGCCGGAGATGTGCGGCTGCGAATTGGACTGAAGGGTCCCCCTACTGTTGACACCCACAAGACCCGAGGACATGGAGAAGTTGAGGTTGTAGTCTCCGGCGGGACCCGAGGCCGGCGCCGCGTGGACGGGCATGAAGTGGTCCTGCAAGAACGAGAACTGCGTCATCTCCGCGTGCGGCTCGCCGCCGCCGCCACCACCAGAGGCGATGGTTACGGCGCCGCTCGCCAAGCCGAAGTGCTGCGCCGGGGCCATGGCGATGGACGCAATGTTGCCGAGGTGGGGAGCCGGGGAGGCGAAGGAGTGCGCCATCGCGTGCCCGGCCGCCTTCCGGGGCTGCGCGAATCCGATGTAGTCGGCGGTCGCGGGGACAGCCATTGCCTGCCAGGGGGCCGACGACTGATGCTGCTGCTGCTGCTGCTGCTGCTGCTGCTTGTGCTCGGCGGGAGCGGAGCCGGCGGCCGCCGTGGCCGCGGCCATCCCGGTGAGCAGCTCGGTGAAGGACGCGGCCTGCGCCGAGGCGGTGGGCGCGGCGCGCCTCCCCGTGGCGGCGTCGTCGGCGGGGTCCTTGTCCTTGTCCCTGGCGGCGGCGCTCCGCTCCCTGGCGCGCTCCCTGGCCTTGACCCGGCTCTCGGAGCGGGAGAGCGAGAGGACGGAGCCCTTGCTGGTCTCGGACGTGCTGCTGCAGCCCGATCTCGTGAGCTGCTGGTGGTGGTGGTGCTGGTGTTGGTCCTGGTCGTCGTCGTCGTCGTCGTGCGGCGCATCCGCCAGGGCCGGCAGGTCCTTGCCCGCAGCGGAGGCCGGGTGCGCGGGGAAGCCCGTGGCGGCGTCGAGCGAGGGCAGCTTGTCGATGGCGGCGGCGGCGGCCTTGATGAGCCACTCGATGGCCTTGCTGGGCTGGTCGTACCCGAGTCGGTCCTGCAGGTCGTAGAACTGGATGGCGGTGGCGACGGAGAGGCGGACGCGGCGGTCCCGGATGCCCTTGGCCGTGTACACCTTGCTGTGGCGGTCCTTGCCGCCGGAGGCCCGCGAGACGCGGTAGATCCGCGAGGCCGGGTGCTGCTGCGCCCACGGCGCCGGCAGCGCGGCGGCGGGCGCCGCCCGGCTGCGCTTGGGGCCCGGCTCCGGGCCTGCGCCGTCCGCAGCCTTCACCCGGCCCCGCTTGCTCCGCCCGTCCCCGGCCACCACGGCCTCCATCCCGGCGCTGCAGCCCCCGCGGCGGCGGCCCCTACTACCATGCCCCGGCCGCCGCGCCCCGCATTGGCCCTGCTAGCTGCTAAGCGAGCGGCGCAATTCCCGCCGCCGAGCTCGGTAGCTCCCCGCGCGCGGTGGCGGGCAGGAGGGAAGGAAGCGGCAGCCCGCTGGCAATGAGGCGAAGAGCGGGCTGGGCAAGAGCAAGCGATCGGCGCGCGGCTGGTAGCTGCGCCTCGTCGTCAGATCTGGCGCGGCTGCGGTGGCGATCGGCGGCCGCGTGTGGCTCGGATGCGCCGCGCGGCGGGGGGCGAGCGGGGACTCGGGAGGCGAGGTTTTTGGGGGCGCGGGAGGGAGGGAGGGAGAGCTGGGTGACGCTCACGCTGCTGGTGATGGTGGCGAGTGGCGAGTGGAGAGAGGGAGGGAGGTGGGCGATGACTGATGAACTGACGGGCGGGGCGAGATTTTATGAGGAAAAGGGGAGGTGCGCGGCACGAGGCGAGGCGGGCGCCTCCCCTGGCCTATCGACTCGGCAACGGCCAAGCCGCTGCCGCTGCCGCCGCCCGGGTCTCCCCCACCCCCACTGCTGGTCGGCTGCTCTCTACCGTGCCAGGGGGATTCGCCGTCGCCGCCGCGATCTGACCGCTGATGCGGGCCGTTGGTCGCTGTCAGCCGCCGGGGAAAGGGATCGTGCCGTGGCGACGCCGATGCGATGTCGGCAGCAAAACATCCGTCGCGGCCCCGGTCGACCGGCGGAGCGTCCAGAGCAGCGTCGGTCACGAAAATTGCCCGACCTTTCCGTTCAAAATAATAATAAAAAAAAAACTGAGAAGCAGATTCCAAGCCCGGCGCTGCGGCACACGTACTGCTCCTGGGTACACTGCTGGGGTTTCAGATGCGCGTACAGTGAGTGAGTGCCACGGAGGCGCAGGTACGGGGGACGGCGAACCGCGCATCTCGGCTTCCCTGTCGAGCGAGGAAGGGAAAGCCTCGTGCCCGGCAGCATACGCATTGGAGCTACTGTTTTATTAATTGCATTGTGCCGAACAAATACCTCCCACCACTTCATACAGCATATACAGTCCATTCATACACTGCAAATAATTGTGCCATACTACCAGTTGTATAAATTTGGTTGGATCACAGAGCTACTACTATTTCGTGCAAAATCCATAGCCTAATACAATATGCATGAAGTCCTTCTCTCTCTCTCTCTCTCACGCAAAATCTCCAGGGGCGGAGGCCGGCCTGGAGGCGCGGGTGGGAGGCAATAGGGAGATGGGTGGGAGTCGGACGGGGGTAGAATAGAAAAGTTTTCATAACCAGTGGCAGTTGGGTAATTTTTTACCTCAAAAACCACTAAAAGCAGGGGCAGATGTGCTTTTGCATTTGTACTGCAGTGAAAGCTACTTTTGGGCAAAATCATCTAGAGCTTTTGAGCCCTTTGGTTGGCTTTTAGTCTTTGCAAAAGCAAAAGCAGGTTGGAAAGCCCAACCAAACACACCCTCAGTCAGTTAATCCCCTTATTAGCGGTTGCTAATAACAGGACGCGTCCGTACAGAGTTGGCCCTTTTGGTAAGGACAATCCCTTCCGAACAGGAGCGTCGGTGCCTCTTGAGCACCTATATATATATATACATATATGTAATCACTGTTCAGTTATGATTAACAAGAGAATCGTTACATTCCATTTCACTGATTTCAAATACGTTATCAGCACTTTCGCTCGTACATCGCCGTTTTGGATCTCGCCGAGGAAGAAGAACAGGGGGAGGCCCCTTGGCCTCCACCACCCGAAGGTGAGCAATGGCGCCCAGAAACTCACCGTCGCTGTCCGTGAACATGCTTGTCAGAGCCTTCTGCGACGTTCTTCACTAAGTCCGCCGTCGCCATGTTCTTGGACTTCATCGCTGAGGACACCCTGCACGCTGAAACCACCGCGGCATCCATGTCCACAACGTGGGAGCGCATCTCCTACGCCGCGGCAATGGGCACCTTGATGCCAGCAACCTCCATGCCGAATCTCTGCCGTCCGCGGCCCTCGTCATGGTGGTCGCCACCTTCTCACCATGCGTGTCGGCGGCCGTCGTCCACATCTTCACCGCCACATTGAGGACCCATCGCCATCTGCACCGCGCCAGGCCATGAACCTAGCGCCGCCAGTACCACGCTATGCCGTGAATCCGGCGCCGCTAGTACCACGCTATGCCGTGAACCCGACGCCGCCTGTACCACGCCAGGCCGAGGCCCCCGTGCCACCTCCACTGCACCATGCCGAGGCCCTAGTGCCGCCTCCGCTGCACCACGTCGCGGCCCTTGCGCCACCTCCACCTCGCCAAGCTGCCGCCACAGCAACACCACCGCACTAGATGCCATCGCACTGCACGTTCCCCTCGCTGACGCCTACTTCATCGTCGTCCGCAACGCCGGAGCCACGCCACCCCAGCCGCGAGTACATCCCAGGGCTGTGACCCACGGCTAACAGGTCCCCGACCCCAGCTCTCCCGGGCTTCGGCGATGGTGGCTTCACCCGAGACGGCGGCGGCGGCTTCACCATGGCGGCCCAACATGGAGTGGCACCCTTCTTCAACGCCAGAACTAGCGACGGCGGATCTGCTCCCGCCCCTGAACCCGCGCTCCTTGCTGCTCGCCAGAATGCCACCACCGTGGCGAATTGGAGGCCAGGCTTCATCCGCACATGGGTGAATGTTCCCCATGGCGAGGCGGCCCGGCGCCTCCCGAACGGCATCCACCACCAGGAGTAGGAGTCCTCCTCCACCACGGGGGAGTACTTGGCGGCCTAAGCCGGCACCACCACGGGGGAGTACTCGGCGGGGGAGTCCCAATAGAACCAAGCAATAACGAGACAAAGAATGAGTAAGGCGACCTCAAGGAGAGCACAGAGAATATGATCGTAGAATTCACATCAGGTGATGTGTTTGGAGACATGGAATAAATTCAAGATTTTATAGACTTAATAATATTTAATGTCCTTAGGGATGTTGTAATAATTAAAGTTGTTGTCATACTTTTATATTGAATAAATGTAATAATGTATCATTATATCAAGCACACTTGATATTCAATAAAATAAGTATGTATTCTATATATCTGAAAAGAATTTCTGATTTAAATTCTTCATTCTATATATAGTTTGAATGGGAGTCAATTCAATGGAGGAAGAAATATGCCTAGTGGATTGTTGCATCATGAATATATACTTAGAAAACAAAATATTTCCATACTCTTACCAAAAGAGAAGAAAATATTTTAACAATCGCTGGGCACGATGCCATGCTAGTAGGTGCTTGTCGTGCTACTTCACACTTCCTATGGGTACACGTATTACAATCGAGGATTATTATATCCTGATTCAACTCATACCCTACTAAGTTATAGAGATATCCGGAAAAACGTGTTTCATGTTGAAACACACGAAGAGAATAAAGAAGACTATCTTTTTTTACTAAAAAGCACCGGATATGGCAAACAAATTGTTAAAAAAATTCCTTCTTTTACATATGGATTGTACTATACATAAATCAAACCCGTAAAGCATGTTGCATATAAGGTAATTTTCCAAAATGTTAACATATTTCAAACATGGCATGATCGCCTTGGTCATCCTGGTGTAGGGATGATGCGGAAAATTATTAATTATTCAATTGGTTATAATTTATAAAAGGCTAAATTCCCTCAATCCTCAGATTTTGTGCGTACTACATGTGCAGAAGGGAAGTTAATTTTAAGACCATTATATCTTAAAGTTAAAAATGAACCACTTAACTTCCTTAAATGCATTCAATGTGATATATGTGGTCCCATTCAACCATTATCTGGACCATTCAGGTATTTCATGGTTCTCATCGACGCATCTACGCGATGGTCCCATATGTGTCTTTTATCGACATGAAACCATGCATTTGCTAAGAAAATTGCTCAAATTATCAAGTTACAAGCAAATTATTCTGAACATCGGATTCAATCCATTCGCATGGATAACGCTGTTGAATATACCTCAAGAGCCTTTAATGATTGTTGCATGGCATTAGATATTCAGGTCCAGCACTCAATTTTATATGTCCATACTCAAAATGGTTTAGCAGAATCACTTATAAAGAGGATAAAGCTTATTGCAGACCAATGTTGATGAATTGCAAGTTACCAACCACGTGTTGGGGTCATGCAGCTTTACACGCTGCTGATCTGATTCAATTGCGTCCAACTACTTATCATAATAATTCCCCCTTATATTTAATGCGTGGAAATCCACCAAGTATTTCCCATCTGCGTAAGTTCGGTTGCGCTACGTACGTACCAATATCACCACCGCAGCGTACATCCATGGACCCTCACATGAGAATGGGGATCTATATGGGATATCAATCTCCATCGATCATAAAATATCTCGAACCCCTGACAGGGGATTTATTCATGGCTCGGTACGCTTATTGTATTTTTGATGAGGACCATTTCCTGGCACCAGAGGGAGAAACAAAGTACCAAAATATGTGCCAGGAAATCGATTGGAATGTGCAAGGCATTTCGGCCTCTGATCCACATACTCAAGAAACTGAATTTCAAGTTCAGAAGATTATAAATTTGCAACATATTGCAAATAATCGGCCTGATGCACTTACTAATTATAAAGGTGTCACTAAATCTTTAGTTCCTATTCGCAATGTACCAGAAAGAGTGGAAATACCTCAGGAAACCACTCAACCTCCAAAATAGAAAAGGAGGGGGAGGAGTATGCCTACAGTGCAGAAAAAAGCTTCTTGCAAGCAACCGTGGAAAAAGAAGAATAAATCTTCAGATACAGTAAATAGGTCAACCTCTTGTTGACGGACATCTATTGGACAGTTCAAGTCCGGTGGATGGGCAACATCCGCAACCTAGCTCAGCGGTGCATCTAAATACTAAGGCTAGGACATCGGAGTACCTAGATTCTATCGTAAGGGGAAATGACGAGGAATCATCATGGGTACAAGCGATTTCAATAAATTATATTAATTCCGGAGAAACATTTGATAGAAAGACTACTATTGTCGACACATATTTTTCCGAACAAATTGGAAACAATCTCCTCAATGATCCGGATCCAAATACCATGGTAAAGTGTAGAAAATGCTCGGACTGAACAAAGTGGAAAGAAGCAATTCAATCAGAAATAGCCTCGCTTACTAAGAGGGAAGTATTCACATCTGTGATGTCTACACCTCCAAGTATCTTCCTATGGGATACAAATGGATTTTCATCCGAAAGCGGAATGTGAACAACGAAGTGGTGAGATATAAAGCAAGACTAAGTAGCACAAAGGTTCACGCAGAGGCCCGGCATTGATTTTAATAAAACTTATTCTCCAGTGATGAGTGGAATCACATTCCGATATTTAATTTCATTGGCAGTACAAAAGCATCTATTTATGCAGTTGATGGATGTAGTGACAGCATATTTGTATGGGTCACTGGATTCTCTCTCTCTCTCTCTCTCACACACACACACACATATATATATATATATGAAGGTTCCGGAAGGAATTCCCATACCGAATCCAAATGCAAATCGCAACATGTATTGTGTAGAATTGAAGAAGTCACTTTATGGCTTAAAACAATCGGGTCGAATGTGGTACAATCGGCTCCGTGAATTCCTTCTCAAGAAGGGGTACACTAGTAGTGATGATTCACCATGTGTGTTCGTTACGGGATTTTGCATTATTTCTGTGTATGTTGATGATCTTAATATCATTGGTCACATACAAGATATAATTGAAGCACGGAATCATCTAACAGTGGAATTCGAGATGAAAGATTTGGGTCAAACCAAATATTGTTTAGATTTACAACTTGAACATCTTCCTATAGAAATTTTTGTGCATCAAGCCGCTTATATCTAAAAGATATTGGAGAAATTCCATATGAATAAATCATATCCACCAAAGGCTCTTATGGTTGTATGACCACTTGATATGAAGAAGAATCAATTTAGACCACGGGATGATGGAGAGGAATCATTTGAACCTGAGGTTCCCTATCTTAGTACCATTGGAGCGTTAATGTATCTTGCAAATAGCACCCGGCTGGATATCGCTTTTGCAGTGAATTTACTAGCTAGACATAGCGCTGCTCCTACCAAACGTCATTGGACGGGAGTTAAGAATATCTTTCGATATCTTAATGGTACAAAAGATCTTGGACTTTTCTTTCAAAGAAATTCATATTCAAATATGATTGGATACACTGATACTGGTTATTTATATGATCCCCATAATACCAGATCCCAGATAAGCTATGTATTTTTGCATGGTGGAACAGCCATATCATGAAAATCTTCCAAACAAAAATTAGTGGCTACATCCACCAATCATTCTGAAATATTTGCTTTATATGAAGCTTCACGTGAATGTGTATGGCTACGCAGAATGATTAACCACATATAACAATTTTGTGGTATTAGTTCCATCGAATCACCGACTATTATCTATAAAGATAATACTGCTTGTGTTGCACATATGAATACAGGTTATATAAAGAGCAATATAATTAAGCATATTGCACCAAAATTATACTACCCCATCAATTAAATTAAAGTGGAGAAATTGACATTTCGCAAATTAAATCATGTGATAATCTCACTGATTTGTTAACAAAATCCTTACCAACATCAATTTTTTTAAAATTGGTACGTGGCATTGGTATGCGACAACTACTAGATTTATAAGATTTAGGGGGAGAATCTACTTAAAGTAGATCTGATCAAGTCTCGAATTGTACTCTTTTCCTATATGAGTTTTTAATTCAATTTCTCATAAAGGTTTTTAATGAGACAATATCAATGCAAGCATATATATCTATCTCTAATTTTTCGCACAGGATTTTTTGAGGAGATATCAAAGATATATTAAATTTTCTCGTATGAGTTTTAGGATAAGGATATTACAATCCCGTGTGTCAACAATAAGATAGTAATTCATATATATGCTATATTACTTTCTTCTCATTTTTCTGTCAAGTTTAAAGAGTTTTTCATGGCATATCAATAGACAATATGGTTTCTCCTCAATTTTTTCCTACATAATTTTTGGAGGAGTTTTTCCCATTATTTTAGATATTCTCAAGAACAAAGAACAAGGACTACATGAAGCATACCTGAAGCAAATTGATCAAGGGGGAGTGTTAGAAATAATTAGTGTGTGATCAATTAGTTTAATCACATGATTAACACATGGCTTAGTCAGTTAATCCCATCATTAGCAGTTGCTAATGACAGGACGCGTCCGTACAAAGTTGGCCCTTTCGGAAGGGGTTTGTCCCTTCCGAACAGGCGCGTCGGTGCCTCTTAAGTACCTTTATATATAATCATTGTTTAGTTATGATTAACAAGAGAATTTTTACATTCTATTTCACCGATTTCAAATAAATAACTAGTTCCTCGTCAATTGTGACGATGCAAATCGGTCATTAATTGTGTAAGGTAGCTTATGGAGTAGGACAAGACATGAATAACACAATGCAAGAAGGCGAGGGGCAAACGTATATGGATGCCAAGGTTTGGGCTATACTAGTGCTAGAAAGAAAGGGGAAAATAAAGTGGAATAGTGGTGCAAAGAAATTAGCTAGGGGAGTTGTGTATGATGGTTGATAATTGCTTGATAACAAGGATTGGAGTAAGTAACTCACTGGACGTGGCAAGCAATGGATGGGAAGCGCGAGGTGGTTAATGTTCCCTATTTGCCCATAAATAGAAAAGTAATAAAGGTAGATAGAACCGGTTGCAGATGGTCTAATATTCATCCTGTTTCGAAATTATCATACGTATACATATATATCCTGTATGTAAATATATTGTTATAGGTGGGATCAAATTTATCACAATATTTATGCCTAACATCTACTGTTTTCCCCCACCTACATTCAAATTCCACCCCCGATGGGTCCAAGGACCCAGGTCCCCAACGGTCACTTCTCGTTGACCGGCCAAGGCCGCACCTGGAATTAGCGTCCGTCTGCAGAGGTGACAACTTCATCTAGACCGTCTCGGCCCACAACTCTAACTGACAACACGGTTGGGATGATCAAGGCCTATGTCCCCGACTGTATGAACGATCGGAGGCCGGATCCGTACCAAGGCTCCAATCGAGAACTCCGACTCGGCTTCGCCTTGCACGTGCCCACCTCCCGACCGGCAGGCTGGTCGGGAGGCCAGGCCCGGCGTACCAACAGGTCCTAGGAGTAGGTGCGGAGGATAAGAACGAGTCTCGAGGTCAACTTGTCGTACACGGCCAACCACTCTCTCCACGGAGTCACAGTCCCCTTGCTGTAGCAGCAGGCCGCCACTATTCTACCTTCCTGTCCTCGTGAAGGGATGGGGCGCAACATCATCATGACACGGTGGACACGCCTCCATCACGACGGAGTGACAAGGCATGGCGCCAGGGACAGGGCGTGACTCTCATGCCGTACCTATCGGCACAGGCTTGCCTCCCGACCGATGGAGTACGACGCACAGGGACGAGATGGGATAACCACTTCATGATGCAGGATTTGGACGGTGGACGATGGAGGATCCCGACTGACAGAGTTGACGATCCCGACCGAGGGGGCTTGGAACTCTTTCTCCACCAACTTTTTTCTACCCTAGTTCCTCTGTGAAAGCTGGCCCCCTGGGCTGTAAAGGGAGGGTCAACCGCCTAGGCAAAGGACATCTTCGACTAGCATACAACACACCACATCTTCCATTCGAAAGCTTGTAACTCCCCAACTCTCAGGAGCACCTGGTCTCAAGTAATACATCTGACTGACCCCAACTAGACATAGAGTGCGATTGTCTGAACCAATATAAATCTTGAGTCATTGCATGCTAGGCTATATCCGATTACGATGCACTATATATATTTCAAGTAGAATTAGCTGCCGGCCAATTCCGGAACCAACACCTAAAATTCCAAACACGCACCGGGCACTACATTACGCTAGAAATGAGCCACCGAAAACGGCATACCTAATTCATACCGGATCGAAAGCTTGGATCTATCTAGCAGACTAGCACACACTGCCGCAGGCCGTGGGCATGCCTGCCCAACTTGTTCGACCAAGCCGATCGGCCGGTCCCCCGTTTTTACTGCCGGTTGGTACGTAGGGTTCTCGCTCGCCCGCATCCTCCACCTCCAGGGAGCGCTGCCATTTATGGTTATGGGCACCTTTCGCGGTTCGGTAACGGGCGGCAATGCTAGCCTAGCTCCAAATGCACAATGCCGTATTCCCTCCCCTCTTCTCTGAAAGAAGCACCAAAGAACATGGCGCCCAACGCGCCAGGAGGAAGAACCGGTCGGCCCTATAAATGGCTGGCAGCACTCCGGCAGAGCGCGGCCGGCCGGCCGGCGGCGGGCGCCTGCTCGGACTGGATGCTCTGGCCACGGCGTCAATGGCCGTGGTGGCCTTAGCGTCTGTCTGCTTGCTTGCTTGCCCCCATCAATGGCCACCGCCGGGTCAGCTCAGAGCAGGGATCCATCGGCCACCCACAGCTCGCAGCTCCCTCCGGCTGGATCTTTTGAGAACTGGAGTCTGGGACGGCCACTCGGTCGCTCTCGCGCGCAACTTCCCCGTCGGTCACCTGTCCACGCCATGCATGTGCCTCACTGTTCTGCAGTGTTCTTGGGCCTCTGGGGTATGTGGATGATGCTCTACTTCTGATCTCTCGACACCATGGCTAGCTCCCTTCCCTTGCACACTCCCCCGTAAGCCTACGGAATAACAAAATCGCGGATCGTATGATGAACGATCGATGGATAAAGCTACTCTGCTTTTTCTCTTCCCCTGTTCCTTTTTTTTTCAAAAACAAAAGATAAAGATAAAGCTAGAGCGTAGGAAGAAAACTTTTGATCAATGCAAAGATAAAGCCGGAGTGAATGAAGAGGCGGTAGGTAGGATGATGTTCATGCATGCAGCTAGGCATAGGTACTAACTGGATTAACTTAGGTTTTCTTTAAAAAAACTGTAGCTTACAAACTTTTCAAGCTCTGATTGGTCAAAACAAAAACTTTTGAAGCTCAAAACCATTTGAGTACACTACTGCTAAACTCTTAACAATACAACTACAGCTTTTTTTGTTGTTGGGAAAAAAACAGGTTGAACATTTTCAGCGCCGCGAATTATTGGCATGGCCTACTCCCCTGAATCTCTCTGTTCGCCCCTAAGAAAAAAAAGGGCAGTGTTCATGCGTGCATGCTCGCTTCCTTCGGGCATCATTTGGCACTGCCTTTTGCTCTCTCTCTTTTTTTCGCTCAGATTAGTAAAAGAAGGGTGCGCTTTTCCCTGAAACAAGTTGCAACCTTTTCCGCTCTGTACTGTCATGATATAGTAATGCACGAAAACCTGATGGCAGTACATTCCTACCATTTTCTTGTGCTCCTTCCTTCCTTCCTTCTTTCAATGAGCCTGTATTGGCATATTACAGCAACCTTTTTCATAAGTATATAGCAAAAGCAAATCAAAAGGAAATATTTTCAAGCAAACTGTTTTACAATGTTTGATAAAATTTTGAGAAACTCACAAATAACAGACACGAGACATGTACTGAACTCATGCAATTACTCCCTCCGTTCCATGAAGAGTGCAATTTTAGTTTTTTTCATACAGATTAGTGGTGTCGTGAAAAAACTCTCGTGCACTCATTTGTTTGGCATATACAGTTAGTTTTGACGTGCAAATGAAATCTGACCACCTAATTAGGCAGGTAGTTGAGATCCAATCTCTAGAATTGTATTTTTTGTGAAATTTTTCAAACGCAGAATTGCACTCTCTATGGTACATAAGGGAGTACGCAGTTACTGTTAGTAACCGAAAGTGAGCCTGCGGTACAGTGATAATGCAGAGAGAAGCATGCTCGAAGGAAACACAAAGTACAAGGCCGTGAGCACCGCTTTTTTCTGGTTTTTTTCTCCCTCGCCACGTCGCTTTATTTGACACAGATAAGATTGCTGTTCAGTTCAGAGCTTGGGTCATCAGCTCATGTCGTGTTCTTGTGCATGCTCTCATCTCCTGATTGAGTTAGAAGAAGGAAAAAAAGGTGCCATGCTATTCTGTTTTGGATGTCCTTTTGTGGTTGTCATTGCACATGGCTTGCCTTTTCCCCCACTCACATTTCTCTCCGGGTCGGCATCAAGTCATTGCTTCCAACAGGCCCCAATTATTGTCCTAACAAAGGTTGAGCTTGTGGGAGAAAATTTAACCTCGGCCTTTTTCCATAGCCATGTTACAAGCTTCTTGCCACCCTCGTGCTACACTTTGCTCATTTCATGTGTGTACCACACCTACCTTAGCTTGTTATCTACAATCTTGAGTACACATGGTGGATTGCAAAAGCTATCATTGTAATAATGTGCTTGATGACTACTCATGTTTGTGACAAGTCACTTTCTTGACCATATACAACATTCTTTGGAATCAAATCGGTCCGTATTAATTGTTTTGCATTGTATTTGGTTGCTCATCACATAGCTAGACAGTTGCCACCTTGCCATCGTTTTGCTGCCATTTGATTCCTGCTTGCCAACAAATGGATGGTTCAGGAGAGAGGATAAAGTGAGAAATAGTAGCAGCCCATCATGTGGTCATTTTAAATTGCTTGCCTTTTTTTTTCTTTTTCTTATACCAAATCTCTCAGATATGAGCATATGTATTTGGGAAGTCAATTGGTGATTTAAAAAATGTGGCACAGATAGGTCAATGGACAATTTATGATGGCATATCTGTACACTCTTAGTATTCCCACCAATCTTTTGTAAGCTCCATGGCAATGGGACCATGGAAGAAATAGTTTATACATTTTTTTTGGTAGGGTACTAATATGAAATAGTATTAGGATCTGTCTATTTGGGACAAGGAAGAGAATCATCTTGGAAGTGTTCAAGGTTTGTTATGCTGGAAGAAGTATCTGCTGGTTTCTGGGGACCATGGTGATTTTAAGTATTATTGGTCCTGAAAGAATTTGAGAGGGATAGAGAAGTAATAATTTAATCCAAAGAGAATTGGACATGGGAGTGGGGAATAATCTAGTACAGTCGCCTTTTCCTTCTTTCAACTATTCTGTTTCAGATAGTACAGTTCGCCACATAGTCTATTTCATTGGATATCGAATCTAAGAATGTGTAACTGTAAACAATTAGTGCTAATATATAACTCTTTAATTGTTACATGAGATTCTACGCGTGCGGCCCTTACATTTTCTAGGACATTTTTTAGAACTTATATTTGATTCACTGATTCAGTTATTTTTCGTACAAAGATTATTCAACATTTATATCGTTGGATTGCAAAAATACTGTCACAACCTCTCTATACATATACCATGACATTGTGAAATTACATGATATATATATATATATATATATATAAAGTTTTTCTTTGAAAAAAAAGGCATAGCTACGTTTAGAAATGCTAGGCACACTGCTTGCAGCCGCGTATCTATACTGTAAACTGACTTCAAATACAACCTTCCTACATGGCGGCCCAGCCTCGATCCACCTAATAACTATACCCTTCTCTTTTTTTTCCGGAACATTTCATCATGTAACTGAGCAATGGTGCCCTACCCTACAAACGATATCATCAGTGTACCATTTTTGACAGGTCAGACGGCACATGTTTTTCTCATCCGGCAAGCAAAGATGCTGTTGTGGAGCTCGACTTGTCCTGTGGAGCAACAGAGAAGTGAGGCTGTGAGCCTAGCTGCTTGAATGCATCTGTCCCCTCCTTCCATCATGCATGGCAGATGGCCTCTCTCCCCTCTCTGTAGTTGTACACACAACAGGGTGGCTGCTGGGTCCAGACAGTTAATGGAGCTTGAGCCCCTTTGGCCATGGTGGCTTGTGTGCGCTCCCAAGGGCCTGCCACTCACTAGTAGTGCTGCACTGCCCTGCAGCAAGTGAGGTGAGAGTGAGACAGCCTGCCCCTATTTGACATCACTGAACAGGAAAAGATGTTGTGTGCCAGTATTGTAATGTCACTTGCATATGTAAGAATTTGGTCAGAGGAGGCCGGAGGGGGGTAAAACCGTAAAAAAAGAGTTAATCGGTTTACTCGTACATACGGCTAAAGTTTTGGGATACAGTGAATCTGCTGAAAAGTGTAGTATCCCTTTTCTGGTGCGCGCACGGCGGTAACTTCTTAGGAACAAAATATTATCATCTGCAGTTCCAAAGAAATAGTAGCAAGCATACTCCATTTTTTCCTCAAATAAAACATACGCTCCATTTTGTCATAAATTGTTGCCATTGTGGACATATATCTAGACATTTTAAACTTTAACTATAATATTTTCATTAAATATATAGGTTTGAAACGTGAAAAATTATGTGTGAGTTTACATCATAATTTCTTCGTTTTTATCAGTGTGTTGTATTTCAAATTGTTGGGGCCAAAATTTGGAATTCATAGACTATATATTGACATTGAGAATCATTGATATTTTCGTGGCTGGATGAGGATGCTCTATTGAATGGAACTCTTTGAGTTGTAATTCAATTGCCCCGTCTCAACTCGACCAACCGTTGAGAATGGAACAAATAGAACTGGATCCCTGGATAGTATTATGTTTGAACTCCTGCTCATGCCTTTGCGTCGCCCTCAGCAGTAATTCAACAGTAGCTAAAATGTAGCTAGCCAACCGTGGAGGCACTTAATTAGTGTCGGTTTAGTGGACCGTGTTTGGATCTGAACCTACACAACAGCTGCCATAGAAAACAAACCTTCAGGTTTGCAGCATCTTAACGGTCTTAGTTATAACTCGACACTTGTGAGAGCTATCATCAAACCCTAGCTGCCTGTGTAAGATATTGTTTCAGGTGAGGTTAGGTTCTCTTTTCCTTTGTTTATGATCGCACATCAATATGCATGCAAGGTAGGAGTGCCACTTTTCTTGTAAAGAGGGCCATGTTACAAATCTCCAAGCACTTTATCAAATGCAAAAGATAATAAGGGATTGTAAATTAAACCCTAATTGGTCATAGGTTCCAATCTGGAAACATCTAAAAATTGCTGGTTTACAAAATATACCTGAGTAGGCAAAAGAAGAAGAAGAAGAAGAAGAAGAAGAAAACCCAAGCCCCAATGCTGGGTGCAACGTCCACCGGTATGGTGTTGACTGTGACTGAAATTGTTGTTTGTAGGGATTGTGAAGTTATTAACAATGTCTTCCATGTCTCCTACACATTTTTGCAATTCAATACATATGCTAAGTCAGGGGTACCGATTCCCATGGGCCATGGTCTATGCAGCTACGCTCTAAATGTTCACTACACATATGACATAATATCTGCCTAGGCGACAAAGAGCTTAGTATTTGATTTAAGAAAGCCTTAGAGCATGCAACTAAATTAAGCCTACACACGACAAGCATGATAGTAAGTCATATCACGATAGATCTTCTCACATAGTTTAACCAAAATGCTTCAAAAGATGAGGCAGGCATGCATGATATATAGTGCCAAATCAAGCAAAAGATGCCACACCTAGATAGCTTTATGTGTGTTACCCTCATCAGTGCATGGATGGGGGGAGAGAGAGAGAGAGAGAGAGAGAGAGAGAGAGAGAGAGAGAGAGAGAGAGAGAGAGAGAGAGAGAGAGAGAGAGAGAGAGAGAGAGAGAGAGAGAGAGAGAGAGAGAGAGAGTCCTCCCCCTCCAAAGGATGGATGGATCATGGATGAAACCTTTCATGAGAGAGTGAGGGAAATAAAATTGCCAAGTGGCATTCATCCGTACAAGATTGGCATGGTAAAGATCGCCATCCCTCATGAAAAGAACGCTATCCAAAAGCTGGAGATGCGTATTCTCGTACACTCCCAGTTACCCATGACCACAAGGTGGTGTGCCGTGGTTGCATAGCATCGGGGCCAGCGCCACCAGGGCATAAACTAATCACCCCTAACAGCACCTAGTTAACGACTAGCCCTAACCCCTAACCCTCCATGGCGTTGTTTAATTATTTTCCCGCTGCGCCATGGCTTGCCCCCTGATGCAAATCCACGGCGCAGCGCTGTCGCCGGAGCACCGGCCGACGGCTGAGATCCCCGCCACGCCGACGCGTGGCCTGGGGTGCGGTGGCTCTGCCGGAGGAGGAGAGGCCGGAGGAGGGGAGAGGAGTAAACAATGGCTCGTTGATGTGAAAGTGGGCGTGAAAGCCTGCGCCTAATTTTAGATCCTAGAGGGGAGCTGGCCCGTGCATGCACCCATGAGTGGCATCATGAGTAAAATTGTTGTTTAATCCCTGAGCAGATCCGGGCGCCAGGCTAAACACTCGATTAATCTAAGCACCGTATGTAATTGTGTAGCTGAGCTATCTATTGTGCCAAGTGGGACGTGTACAGTCCCCTGGTGGCCTCGCGCCACTTGTCCAGTTCCGGTTGGCGGGGCTGGGACACGTTTCGGGGAACTAGTGGCTGCCTGCTATGAACAAGAGTTTAAAATTGGCGAGAAACTATCTTATTGGTATGCTGCTGTTTGTTAACTCGTCAAGGTTTTGAGCTGGGACCAATTATGAGTCTTACTTAAGGAACGGCCACTTGATTAGGAGCGGATTCAAGTTTTGACTCTAATTCAATATGGATCAGATGACATAGTTATTAGGGACTGGTAATTATCAAAATCTGGTATTCATCACTTCTTACCCTTTTTTATGCTACGATTTTTCATTGCAACTAGCCGCTCTGATTTTCAAATGTTTAGTTTGGATTTTGAAAATTTTAAGTTTGAGTAGGCTTGTAGTGGAACGTTCCATAGTAATCGTAAATATTTCATTATGAAAAAATTAACACCGGTCAAAGCTAAGTTTTTGCCTATCGACAAAAACACCCCCTTTTTCCTAGAGGATATGTTCGAAATATATTAAAGAGGAAAATTCAAAAGCTATAGCAACTACTTTTGAGGCATGTTGCAGGAAACTGCAACGCCCCGTATTACAATGTAATTGGGTGGATCCAAGTTTTGACTAGGATTTCGCACATTCTTGTGGACTAACTACCAAATCTGAGACTTGGTTCTTATCTTTTGCTATGCTTATGATATGTACTACTCCAAATTTTGAATGCTGAGTTTTAGCATCGAAAATGTTTTGGGTACGTTCGTATTGGAATTTTTAATAGTGTTATGGTTTTCCTATGTTCCATAACTATTTTGGTATCGAAACCAGTGGTCAATGTGCATGGATGATGACACCCCTTTCTCACTAGAGGAGATGTTCTAAAGACATTCATTTCTCCCTGCAAGCTTGCTACCAGCTGACGAAAAAGTTTCAAAACAACATAACTGTACTTCTCAAACAGAAATATATTACTGCACTTGGTATTGATAACACCAGCAGTGTTAGTACTCCTATTGGCCGATAAGCAAAAGGAGGGCAAAGAGTTAGTGCTGCTGCTAGTAATGCCTAATCATGAGGCCGTTTTCATGCCCCTCGTGCTGAATGTGAGGACGAAAAACACACACGTACTAAACTCTTGTCACCCAACACTGCCGCGCCGCGTAAACTACCAAACGGGTGGTTTGCTTAGAACACAAGGCATGCCATGCGTGCACCAAAGGATCCGTCTTCCATCAATACGAAGACCAAACTCGCTCAGGAGTCAGGCCATCACTGGATGCCTGACACTGCGTACGTAGTATTTCCTCGAGGGATGCTTGGGCGTGAGTTCAATGGGCTGCAAGTTTGCGAGAGCCAGCAGCCGGGATCCTATACATCTTCCGCAAGGTGGGAAGACCATCAAATTTCCAATATTTGAGATTCGCGCGTGTCTTCTGGACCGTCCATCCGGCTCCTTCCTCCTCCACACACTCGTGCCCATGTCGGCCACCTTTGTGGGGCTGTTAGGGTTAGGGCTTTAGGGTAAGGGCTCTCCGGTGCCCGCCGGTTTAGAAGGAGGTCCTGGGTGACCGGTGGCCCGGCGGTGGAGGTGGACGAGACGGCAGCGGGGTTGGTGGCGGGAGCCGCCAGCCGGGACCGCGGGAGACAACCGGATGGCTGGAGTCGGGGGGAGGAGGGTGACAAGCTGCCTTGTGACTGACGCACACAGTCATGGTGGCGACGGGGCGAACTGACTCGGATGACGGTGGTGGGTACTAGGTGAGCTATAAGGTGGCAGGAGCCACCTAACGCGGTGGAGGAAGGGGAAGGGAGGGCGCGGCGGGGCAGCCGTCACGATGGGGCGGGGGCAGGGGCGACAGGAACGAGGTGCCGGCCGTCGGTGGAGAAGATGGACAGTGGACGTTAATAGCCTGGAAGGCACCATCTTCCGCTTGGTACCTAGGACCCCCGCCAGCAGCAGGCAGCTTGCCTTCCGGCCAAAGCGGCCCATGACGGCCCAATTAGGCTGTTGTAGGAATTCAAGATTGCCAAACGATGAGGGAATCTCTTTGTTCAAAAAAAATTTTTGAGGGAATCTCTCCTTCAAGCTCAGTAACATCAAGTCCAGGTCTCCCAGAGATCGTTGCAAGGCAGGTTGCACTCTAACAGGATTTGAAAGGTTGCCGAACCATGAGGGATATTTTTTCTTCCCTTCAAGCTCATTGCTGTTCAAGAACAACAGCATCAGGAGACTGAAATTTCACAGCTCTGTTGGGATCTCACCTGACAACAGGTTGTGACCGGCATTTATAGTGCAATCTGAAGGGAAAGTAGCTGGTGGCCAAACTCAACCTTTCTCGCCTTCTCGGACAAGTCGAGCACGGTGAGGTTGCTGTTGGGTGTTGGCCCCCAGCAATGGAAGGTTGGCGGCATGGAGATTGTTGTCGAAGAGCTGCAAGTACCCCAAGCAAGCGGCTCAGCTTCCGAAACACCGTCGGAATTGTGCCCAACTAACTGCCGACGAGATTGCTCCCGCCGCTGCCGCGCGGAAGAAGCTGAAGAACCAATGAAGAGGGACGACTGCCGAGGTCGTGGTTGCCGCACATGTTCCGGTAGCCACGCCGCCAGGAGTCAGGAGGGGATGCGGTGGGCAGTGGGCACCTGCGGCGGTCCGCGACGGACATCCCCGGCCTCCGCGCGTTCTCAGCCCGCGGCTGCTCTTCCATGTCCGGTTTTAGCTGAGGGAGCCGAAGGGGCTTCGCGAATTCCGGCCGGGAACACGGCGGCGGCCAGGAAGATATACCGAGACACGGGGGTAATTGCAAAATATAAGGGGCAATATGCAAATAATCGGATCGCGATCCAAAAAGGGGGCTATATGTAAATAATCGGGGGTAATTTGTAAATATTCGGAGCGCGATTAATAATCGCGATCCAAATCAGAGGGGATATTTGCAATTATCAAGGGGCGGTTCTGCAAAACATCCGGTGCCAGGCTGCCATGGCGTCCGGCGATGCTACCGGCGGAGGCGGAGCTCCCGCTGCAGTGGGCGGAGCCTGGTGTCTCGAGAAGGTTTGGGGGAAACGCATCCGCACACCCCACCCTCCTCGCTCTGCTCTGCTCCGGCCACAGGGGCTCGAGGAGAGCCCGCGGTTCTCCCGCGCGGTCGTCTCGCCGCCGGCCTGCTCTTGCTCCTCGTCGCGCTCCATGTTCCATGTTGCCGCAGGGAGGTGGAAGAACGGGTGATCCTTCGGTGAAGGATCGTCCGTTCCGTCCCTTCTTTTGAGACTCGGAGATCCCAAGAAAGATGAGCCAGGGCCGTGAGCAAATTCTCCTGCCTCCTCTGTGAACAGATGCATCGGCACTGAGCTTCGTTGCAATTGCAGAGGGCAACAACCATTGTTAAACATCTACAGCATCCAGAGTTTAATTCTGCAACTCCTCAACATGTACAAGGTTCAGTTGATAACTAGGATATAGTTCTTGCAATAGGATGGTTGAACTTGGAAACATATGTACTGTCAATGTTCATGAATTCAGTGTCCAGTGATAATCACCAATGCTCCAAGATTTGTCATCAGAGCCTAAGATGTTCAGTGCATGCTTTGAACACTTCAAAATTTGCCTTGTTAGACAATCAGCAGCAAACTACAACTTACATTGAGCCACGAGGAAGAGAGGCAGTTCAGATATACTAATGCATTATTATTTGAGAACGCTCTCCCAGTTCTGAACATTGATGAACTGAACTGAATATTGGTGACTGTTTTGTCAGGTTTTGAGATGTGCAGCTCATTTCGTAGTTGCTTGACATGTATAGTAGAAAAAATCATGCTACTGAAACTGTTTTCTGAAACTGAACCTTTACGCTTCTGTTTTCAGTTGCAAAAAAGTACGAAGAAAAGACTGAAAGCCTGAAACTATTGCTTGGGAAATTCTGTTCATAATGACCTGTCGCGTTCATTGCACACGTGCTATAGATGAATTGAGCTCGACGGCTGACTTTCAAATGGCGAAAACATGCTGGGTACTATAAATTTAAATTTTTATAGTTCAGAGAATTTGATTTTTGCAAGAGCATGCTATGAGTCTGGACATGGATGAAGTGAACTGAATGTTGGTCATTGTTTCAACTACTGTACTCAGCAGAAAGAAGTTGTTGAAGCTATTTTGACATGATGGAAGCATTGCTTTTCCTTCTATCAGGTGAACTTGGGAACACACAGTGTCAATGTTCATGAATTCAGTATCCCGTGGTCGTCGAGGCTCGATGATCTCTCAGAGCTTAAGATGCTCGGTCCATGCTTTGAACACTTTAAAATTTGACGTGTTAGGCTATCAGCAGCAAAGTACAACTTATGTTGAGGCGCGAGGAAGACAGGCAGTGCAGAACTTGAGATATGCATAATTATTCAAGATCGGTATCCCAGTTCTGAACATTGGTGAACTGGAAGAGCAGAGGAAGGAGATTCAGCAGAGGGTGATCTCGTTTTCTGAAACTGAACCTTTAGCTGCTGCTTCTCAGTTCCAAAGATGTACGAAGAATGGCTGAGATCAAACTGGATGTCTGAATCGGACTGTAGTACCGAGCCATCTATTTTCAGGAAAGCATGGCAGCAATATGACTGGCGAGTCGTGGACGCCCGCCCACGGCCGCGTCCTCCTCCAGAACATGTCATGGCCAGGAGCAGGCCGAGGCAGTCCGCCCGAGCTCCGGCGGGAAGGTGCCGGCGAGCATGTTACGGTAAATGTACAGCTGGGAGAGCAACGGCATCACTCCGAGCTCGCTTGGGACGCCGCCGGCGAAGGCGTTGTCGATCAGGGCGAGCGTCCGCAGGTTCCCGAGCCCCGGCCGGACCTCAGCTAGGATCGAAGAAACCTCGCAGCGTTCTGCGCCACAAAGACGACATACGGCTTGCTTGTGCCAGGTAACCAGACTCCCCCAGTAGACAGAGTGAGTGACAGACAATACGGTCTAATTAAGGTCTGCAGCTGCGTTCTACGGCACAGACGTACACTGCCTGACAAATGGTAATCCAAGCAATGCTAAGGTGATTACAGCATGTCATGAACACGTTCAGTTAAAGACACTACCGCCTATTCTGAGATGCACACATCTCTACTGTACAAAAAACGCCCTGCTTTGACAGACGAACGGCCATGCAAGACGATATAGCTTCCGAGCATGAATGGAGTCAGCTTGTACTCGCCCACAACAAACGGGACAGATACCCTGCAAGGCCGAGATATGATGAGAAAACATGTTAGCAGCTATTCTTCCTTAAAGGAATTGACAGGGCATGTCATTCTGATCCAGAAACAAGCAAAGGTGAAGCAATTGAAATACGTACTGATTATCATGTCATCGTATCAACTTGAATTTTCCTCCGCGACAGTGCTTGTGCCCACAATCTACTCCATGATGAAAACAAAAAAAAAATGATATTTGTTTTTAGCAGACTCAAAACATCTTGCACAACAAAAATGGATTGTAATTTATGACATTTTTGTCAAAGGCTAATGCATACATACCTGTGAAATGTAGTCTTTGAGCTTCCCACTGATGGATTCATCCAATGCCCTCTCGGCAAGCTCATACATCACCACATGACCTTCTGGTCCAGCAAGTTTCTCCTTCAGCAAGTACCTGCATTAGACAACAAAGATGAACCAAACAAATTATTTGCAATGAATTGCAGATCCTACAGCACGCACCAAACTAACCTTTGCTGCACAAGGAGTTCAAGCGCCTGCTTATTGTTACCAAGAACAGGGTGGTTCTCATCGTTCTCCTTCAAACCCAGCCGCTTCAATTGATGCCAAAGGTCCTCTGGAAATTGATCGGGAGAACTCAGGAGCGTCAGACCATGAAATTTCCTAACCAAAGCAAATAATTTTGACCCCCTTCCCTTACCTTCGGAGCTTTTGCCACCAGCAAGGTGAATAAGGCTAATGACAGCAAAAGAAAAACCAGACAGAGGAGCAGACTCCTTGTTCTCAACGTACTTGCTATACACCTCGGGGTCTAGCTGGCTGACCAGAACATAGCTCTTCGCCTCCGCATTCGCTAAACACATTTCCCACAAAAATTCATCAGCCATCGCCTGCCGGTAACGCTGTGGCGACAGACACAGAGGACGGAACCAAAGAAAACGGGAAGGAGAAAAAGGTAGGAGGATGCCTTACGCTGCGGCTGTGACGCCCGGCCAGAGCGCGTGGACGGGGCGCGGGTCCTCTGGAGCTCCCTCATCTCGTACCCGAAGGTGGCGGCGAGCCTGTCCCTGGCCTCGTTGATGACGAGCGCGGGCAGGGCGCGCTGGCGGTAGTTCTTGGTGACGATCCCGGTGAGCTCCTCCCGCTTGATGGGGCAGCCGGAGGTCTGGTGCGTCTTGAAGAGCACGTAGCGCATCACCTCCGCCACCAGCTTGTCCTTCTCCTGCAGGACAGGTCGGTCAGACGAAACGTCGAGCACCCGGCGTGCGCTGTGCGGCCGGGAAGGTGTGCGCACGAACCTCCTTGGAGATGTCGATCTGCGCGAGCTCCTCGCTGGTCGCCATCCGAGGAGCACGGAGAGGACAGAGGAGAGATCTTGTCGGAGAGTGCTCGCTGACGGCTGATCGGAGGAGGAGAACCCTAGGCTGGGCTGCCGGGGGAGGAGCCGCCGTTCGGTCCGCGCGAGATGACTCGAGAGGAAGGGGAATCGATGGGAGGGGATTGGATTTTCGCGCGCACCTGAGAAAAATTGGCGCCACCGAATGGGAGGAGGCAGGCCACGGTGGGCCGAGTTGTACAATTGATTGGTGCTGGAAAGGCTATTGGGCCTTGGAAAAAGCCAACCTTATCTTTTATTTATCCCTTACTAAAAAAAACTTATATTTATTCTACTTCAATATCCCTTGGGTTGGCACCATTGCAAAATTCATTAAAAAAACATCTACCATGGAAAACCCTCCCCGGCGAAGAAAATGATACAAATCAATAAAGTAGAGATGTTCAAACAAATCTTGGTTAAACTCAGTTAAAATATCGTGTACAACTACACGAGAAGTGACACAACTAGACGGCGTAGAGGTAGAAGTTAGAACAGACAAATTTGAAATAACCAGAAATTGATCAACCTCAAGCCACCACTAAGAACAATTTAACTCTGAAGGTCGCAGAGTTTCGCGCGCCACATGATAATACCAACTACTGCCATTAATCTGCTTATCTCTCTGAACAGGCTCATACGCCGGCTGTCTTGCCAGTCTCCTTGCCGTCTGCGTCGCCGGCGCGCGGCGCCCAGAACCTGAGCCTGAGCTCCCGGCGCTCCAGCATCTTCTCCACCTCCTCGATGGGGAGCCCCTTGGTCTCCGGCACGCAGACGAGCACGAACGCCAGCGCGGCCACGGACAGGCCCCCGAAGATGAGGAACGTCCACGCCACCCCGATGGCCTCCGTCAGCGACAGGAACGACTGCGCCACGGCGAGGTTGGACACCCAGTTCGCCGTGGCCGCCGCGCCGCCGCACGCGCCGCGGTACCGCAGCGGGTAGATCTCCGAGTTGACGATCCACGGCACCGTGCCCATCCCGGGGGAGAAGAAGATGATGTACAGCGCCAGCCCCGCCAGCGCCAGCCACCCGAACCGGCTCGGGCACCCGCGCGTGTACCACAGCCGGCCGCCCTCGCCGCGGCACGCGTCGCGCGACGTGGCGTTCGACACCAGGCACGCGCCGGGGAGGAGCTTCCCGGCGCCCGACGCGCAGAAGCCGCACTCCGCCGACCTGCCCTTCAGGCACCGGGTGCAGTCCCAGAAGCCTCCGCCGCCGCTCGACGCCGACGACGACGATGGCTGAAGGCGGTAGTCCGGGCACGTCAGCGAGCCGTCGAAGCGGCCGGTCTCGGAGGCGCTGACGGCCGGCGAGTGGGACGTGGTCTCATGGAACACGGCGGTGAGCACGCCGAGCGAGAGGATGACGCCGACGAGGCTGACCACCAGCAGCTTCTTCCGCCCCGTGCGGTCGATGAAGTAGATGCTGACGATGGAGCCGAGCGCGTTGAGCCCCGAGGTGACCAGCGACAGCGCCAGCGCCGTCTGGTTGGACGCGTACCCGGCGAGCTGCACGATCGTCGGGCTGTAGTACATCACCGTGTTGATGCCCACCAGCTGCTGGAACACCTGCAGCCCCACGCCGGCGACCAGGCCCCGGCGCACCGTCGCCGTCCGCAGCAGCACCGCCAGGCTCACCTTCTCCGACGAGCCGCGCTCCCGCGCCTCCGCCGCCACCGACTCCTTCAGCTCCTCGATCTCCCGCTCCACCTCCTCCGCCGAGTAGATCCGCCGCAGGATCGCCTCTGCTTCCTCTGCCCGCCCCTGCGCTCGGCACCCGGCAGCAAATTCGCGGGTAAAAATCGTACTCTCTCTCTCTGTTGGTTGGACAAGAAGAAAAAGTCGGGACCTTTTTACCTTTCTGTAGAGCCATCGGGGGGATTCGGGGAGGAAGAGCATGAGCCCGAACTGGACGACGGCGGGGACCGCGGCGACGCCGAGCATCCACCTCCACGTCCCCGGCGCCTTGGTGAAGGCGAGGTTGATGAGGTAGGCCAGGAACTGGCCGCCGGTGATGAGGAAGCCGTTGGTGCTGACGAGCGCGCCGCGGATCCTGGCCGGTGACGCCTCGGAGATGTAGAGCGGGGAGGTCATGGACGCCATGCCGACGCCGAGGCCGACGAAGACGCGGCCCACGACGAGCTGCGCGGGGCCCGTGGCGGACGCCATCACCACCGCGCCCGCGAAGAAGAGGAAGTCGGCCACGAGGATCGACGTCCGCCGCCCGAACCGGTCCGTGGTCCAGCCCCCGATCGCCGCGCCGATGATCGCGCCGGCCACCGCCATGCTCACGATCATTTCCTGCACGGCCGCCGCCGCCACCGATTTTGTCAGCACTGCTTCGTCAGAGTCGATCATTTCGCATCAGGATTTCCATCTTACCTGAAGCCATGTGTTCCTGTCGACTGAACGGAAGTCGTCACGGATGTAAAGCAGAGCACCCGAAATAACACCTGCGCACACATGTAAAACAGATGAACAAGTGAGCAAGCAGAGCTCACGTCACTCGTCACTGACCACGATCTGACAAACACTTTTCCTCCATATATTAAACAGTTCATCCACTAATCCGTGAGCACAATCACCCGAACACATAAAAATAATCAGCAGCTCAAAAGGTCTCGCTCGATTCTTGCAAGAACAAAAAGACCATCTTTCAGCTGAACTTGCCAGACGAAGATAATCCACAAGAAACGGAATTTCTGAAATTTCAGAGCAATTGGGCATGAACGCAAGAGGGGGGATCAAGTACGCACCGGTGTCGTAGCCGAAGAGGAGGCCGCCGATGCCGGCGGAGAAGGCGAGGCGGAGGACGTAGGGGTTCCTCCACGAGAGGGAGAAGCACTCCTTGAAGGTGGAGCCGTCGAGCTCGTGCACGCCGCCCTCCATGGCCGCCGCTCGCTGCTTTACCCGACCCTACCCTATCCTCGCTCCTTGGGCTGCTCACTGGCTCGCAAAAAATGGAGCCTCCGAGTTGGACTCGTCGCCGTCTGCGTGCGTGTGTGTATATACTAGCACGTGGAGCGTCGCCACGGCGCCATTATCTTGTTGCGTGCGGATGGTAACGGCGAGGACGTCTCCGATGGAGACGAGAATATTCCGGTGGCGAATTGACCCCGGCGGCGGCTCGTCGCCTTGCTGCTTTGACTACATGACTCTCCCTCTGTGTGGTGTGGATGTGTGATGGGGACGCGATGATGGTGATGATTAGATGGAAAATTACAGCCAGCAATTGGTGTAGCACGAGAAGAAGAAGGCATCTTGCTTGCTGCCTTGCTGGTGCCGCGGATGTGTGCAGGGCAAGTGGCGCTGGCGCTGGCACTGGCACTGCACAGCAGGTCCGTAGCTGTTTCTGCACTGCGTTCCTGTGCAAGCAAACTTGGAGGAAAAAAAGGTGTCAGCGGCGAATTAGTACTTTGGAATCCTGTCTTGAGAAAAATGGCGATATATGGTATGTCATGGTGCCAAAGTCAGTGTCCAAGATCAAACTCAAGGAGGGAGAGGGAGAGGGAGAGGGAGGGAGGGGGGGGGGAGAGAGAGTCTGAAACTCTGAACCTGAACATTTGATTTGAAATTTTAGACATCTCAGTCTTTGTTGAACTGTGCAAGCAGCCAAGTAGTAATAGTCAGAATTCAAGGTTCCCTGAATACACTGGCCGGTAGGAGCATGTTAATTGTCCACGGAACAGTTTAGTTTCTGTAGCATTTAGGAAAGAAAACGTAATATTCATGGAAAATGATTTTTCTTCTCTCACATAACCTTCCTCACCTAAGACAATAAAGATTCATTCATTCTCCTTTTTTTGTATGTCGAAGGTTATGAACAGGATTTCTTTTCCTATTTTTAGGGACGCCAAAAAGATAAACTTTATATCTTTTTCAGCCAGCAGAGTTTTCCCTGCCCATGGCTAACCCGTACTGTGGACAAGGAAACCTCAACGCGATCCAAACCTCATGGAAAAGCCCCACCACACAAGTTGGTGCATGCTTTACACTGTTCGCCTAGCTTCTCCGGAGCACCGTACCCAATCTTTCCATGTGCATTGTTTTGTGCTGGTGTGGCCACCTGTACTCGTTGCTCGACGACACGACACGATGTGAACTTCAGGGCACCTATTCCTTTCAAGTTTTGAGATTGCGCCAGGCTGCCAGCACAAAAGAAATGATTTCTGCGACTACACAGAGCACTCAAGCTTAGTTTGTTGATTTTCAGCCAAATTTGCATACCAACATTATGCCTAAAT
The DNA here is from genome assembly GCF_002211085.1 of Panicum hallii. Lineage (NCBI taxonomy): Eukaryota > Viridiplantae > Streptophyta > Magnoliopsida > Poales > Poaceae > Panicum > Panicum hallii. The sequence goes on along the minus strand of NC_038043.1, from coordinate 1,883,392 downwards.
AGATGGCTAGATCTTGTGCCTAAATAGTTTGCTCCTCGTCTTCCTCTTTCAATTTTTCCGCCGGCGACTGTCCCATTTTGATTAGTTTGGAATAACTCTAAATGTTCCAAACATTCTAAAATGTCCGCGGAACTTTTTTAAAAGGTTAAAAAATTGAATATTTTGAAAAATTTGAATTATTCGAAATATTCTGAAATGATTGAACAACATTTTAGAGAGGTCAGAACTTTGTCCAAAACATTCTGAAATGGGTGAAGAACTTTTGGAACATTAGTTGGAACATTCGTGAGCTCAAGAAATCCAGCGCTGCTCGCGAATCATTAAGGACCCCCGCAATTTTGGCCCACAAGTTCTCGCGGAGGGCGCACCTTCAAATTACCTGAACGGAAATAGCACCTTCAAACATAAAGACTGCCCCGAAAATTAACCCTATCCTTACCCGTCTCAAACTCTCAGTATCTCCAGTACGCCTTATGACTAAGCAGGATCATCCCAACAGTGAGAAAATAACCTAAAGTTAAATGCCCCAAAGTTTGCAGTGATAATGTTGTTTAAGCAATCGGGCACGAGCCTCTCCTGTTACCTCTTCCATTCCGAGTCTCAGGTTCTAGAGCCCAGCACACAGGCAAAGCCTAAAGTGTTAGGAGTTAAGGAGAATAAATTAATAATGCTTTCCGACTCGTGTGGTCTGAGACGAGATTGCCTTTTCGTCTGAGTGGACGGCAGAAGATACCAAAGCTATGGATATGGACGCCTGCCATTTCCTGCCTACCAAATTTCGTGCAGAAAGTGCTAGAACCATGGTTGGGAGATCTCATCATTTCCGAGCATATCATGGGCAAATTCCCAATGATTAGCCCAATACTGCCATGGCCCTCCATATCTAGGCATCTGTTCCAAAGCTCAATGGACCCAAGAAGCTGGTATTCTTCCTTGGAATTTGATGGGAAACCATGGCACCCCATTCGTTTAGCACGGGAAGAAATGCTCTTTGCACCATGTCGCAGAGTTAACATATATATAGCAAAACCACTAGAGAACACGCCAAACGAACCGACGCGCCATCTTTTTCGTTAGAACCTGCTAGCTTTGCTTTATGGCTTCCGGTCACGAACTCACATGTGTGCCGTCCCCTGGAAAATACGTAGAGAATTTTTCTTATAGGTTTCTCCTCGCTTCGATCTTGTCATGCATTTTTTTTTTTGGCCAACCACTAGGCTGCACAGTGGATGAAGCTACTACTGTTCATGAAGTCCGATCTCGAGGGCGACAAGGCAGGCTAGCTCACTTGCTAGTGCCCTGCATCTGCATCAAGTAAGCGATGGGACTTGGGGCCCATCCGCCCATGCATAGGGCTGAAGCTGAACAATACATAGGATGGGGAAGAAGAACATCCTTGGCCTTTCATGGAAAACTGCTCCATCCATTAGCAAGAAGAATAAGGAGCAGACATCGAAGTTAAGTGGCACAGGTGCTCCTGCCTCTCTCTTTTTTTCCCTAAAAAAGGAAAATTAAACCTGGTGTGCATATTACATGGCAGAAACAAAAACGGAGCAAACAGTAGACTAGTCTGCATGGTCCATCCAGCCATCCAGGCGCTCGTGATTCATGGCATCCACCACCAGTCATCCGCATCCATACTGGCACGCGAAGGGTTAGTTTACATTATCCATGAGACCATTGAACCTCTCTGTTTGACCTGGTGACACTAGCTGTCTGATCTGGTGACACCAGCACACGCTGAAAACGCCTGAGCAGGGAAGAGGACAGGCGTCCGGTCCAAAGCCGTCGCGATCCGCGAGATTCAGAGTAATCCCCGTCAGATCAGATCGTTTCTCCTCTTTTCAGGGGCGGGGCGGGTTAAGGTTAACCGTTTTCTTAAGACGCTTGGTCACACCGCTTCGCTGGCTGCTCAGGCAGCTCAGTGCTCAAAGGGGCTGACGTGTAGCCTGGGAACGGTAAAGAAAAGGAGACGCTTATTGGACGCGTCCTCTTGCCTGAGCCAGCTGAACAAGCAGCTGTATGCTACTAGTAATCACTGATGAGCGACCCAGAGAGAGTAGTAGGGCTCCAGGCTCACTCAACAGCCCAGTTACGAATAACAGGCCTGACCTTCCCCGGACATGAGCTTCCAGGAGAGAGAGAAGAGAGATGGTGTGTGATCTGAGTAGAATTCTTTTGCTAATGTTGATGTCTTAATGGCATACCTCTGATCTGAGGCTCCAGGCTATCTGATACTTATTGACCTTCCTCTCTTTTGTGTCATCCAACAATATCAGTTAATCTTAAATGGGTTGATTTGCTCCTGGCTCAGGCACAAGCTGAATGCCCACAGGGTTGCGTTTGCGGTCAGCCATCAAACTGGAAAACTGAGGAGCTCAAGTTGAATTGTTTGGGTGGGAATGCTTGAGAATATCTTAACCAGTGTGGAAGGTCAATGGCTCTGCAAGAGTAAGGCGTTGGGCGGGCTGCCGTACTCGTTGGAGAAGCTCTGCTCCGGCGGCGTCCACACCGTACCCTGAGGTAGATCTGCTGGCCGAGGTATTGCCGAGCCTAGCTCGCAGGCCTCTGATTCCACATCCCCTGGCTGTCCAGGGACACAAAAATCGCCGTGCGGCTACACCTGATGGCTGATGCCAACAAACAATTGCCAATGTACAGTTCAGTTTCCTGAACACAGTGTTCAGGATTCCAATGTTCAGTGCAGTTACCTTGATACAATGTTCAGGATTCAGAGCCATGTTCTTGAGCCTGAACTGTATGTTGCTTGCTTGCTCTCGGTGCCACGACTGAAGCTCGCTCTCCGTGTTCTGGAACACCACCTCGACGAACTCGTGCAGGTTGAGCCTGACGACGGGCGTCCCACTCGATGGGTTGGCGATGTTGCTGTTGTCCGCGAGCTCGAGCGGCGTGTGGGGGACGACGAGCGACACGCCGCCTTTCAGCGACGGCGGTCGACGAGCTCGCAAGCACCAGCGTCCTCAACGTTGGGTTTGGCCGCGCCGCGCTGGCCGTGAGGTTCCACTGGAACGACGGCGCCTGGTTCGCGGACCAGTCGTACTGCCCCGGCGGTCCTGCCGGCAGCGGTCCCGGTGCCCCCGCCGTGGCGCCGGCGTAGTGGAGCGTCCCCACTCCCCACCGCCGTGAGGTTCGCGGGGGCGAAGCGCGTGGACACGACTACGACGTAGTCCAGTGGCGGCTGGTCGAGCGTGACGAGGTGATGGCATCCTCACAGACCGGAAAACCGATGAAGATCACCGGCGGTTTGGTCGGCTCTCGAGGCTGAAAGACACTGGCGATTCGAGCGCTCGGGGAGCAGGGTAGTAGAGAGATGGATCGGATCGTGGGGTCGGGTCCTGCGCTTCCGGCGGGGGCGGAAGGCGGCGGCCGGCGGCGTGAGCACCGGAGGAGACGACAAGGGGAGACCAAAGAGACAGCCAGGGGGCACTTCGCTAAATTCCAGTCCAATCCAGGGGGCACTTCGTTCTATCCATGTTATGAGCGATACCTGAACTTGTTGTGTGTTTCTTCCGCGTCGACCATGTCGTTTCTTGCATATATATGAAAAAAAGTTGGGTCTTGTTTTCGACGGGAAAATCAGTCTTGTTTTGAACAACCTGTCGGGTAATGAAGCCAGCATCTAGGCCGCAGATGCAGGTAGCAGAAAGAAGAAATGATCGGAAGGCAACGGCATGGCTCAGTGACGACTTAATTGGTGTTTCTATTGATACAGTAGAAGAATACAAGTCTACTCAGGCTGCAAGCATACAAACTACGAAACGATCATGAGGTGTTTTGGGTTGGATGGAAACTTGAAACAGATGTATGGCAACGTACGTCTAGGATTGATCGGAAACGGGTGCGTGACGAAGCAGAGGCGGCGATGCTGGTTGTTGAAACGTAACGCCTCTGAAGCGAGACCATGACGACGGCAACGTAGGCCGGCAGCGGTGATGGCAGGACGGGCCTGGGCTCTGGACTGCTGGACTGAGATGTGTGCAGGGATAGGGATACAGGCAGGCTAGGGTCTGCGGAGATGCAGGCGTCGCCCGGCCGGTCTCTCCCTCCTCTCTTCCTTTCGCATGCGCTGCCTCGCCTCGCTCATCTGATCGCACACCACTGCGGCACCACGCATGCTGATGGCCTGCTGCGGTACGGTGCTGCCCAAAGTAAAGCAGCCGCGCCTACACGTCACTTTGACCGGACCGGACGCTCCGCGCATCAACCTACTACCCTCATCACAAACACACAAGTATACGCACCTCTCTTGCAGCAGATTTCTGCCCTCCACAGTTTCCTGCAAGAGTAAGCACTGTATTACTACCAATACCAAGCTATACTGTATATAGGTACTACTTCTTTTTTTCTTTTTCCCTGTACATGTATAGATATATAGATGTCTACGTCAGTACGTGCGTATACATCTCAAGATCATCGTTCCCCTTCCACATAGACAGATACGCATGGTTGGACATGGAATTCAGAGGATTACAGTACACTCGGCAACATCAAGGGTATGCAGTGCAAGTCACAGGAGGCGAGATTAAAGCCACGTACTGGGTCACCAAATTGCATCATCATCACAGCCACCGAGAGTGAGCTGAAAGCGGGTGACATCGAGGCACTCTTGTTTTTTCCCCTAGCTAGCTAGTAGTAGCAGATGAGAACAACACCCAGCATTGATCATCAGAGATCAGAAAGTAGAAAACTCCAGGTAAATAAGGTAGTAGTGGCACGGCAACTGAAGACGTACGCCGGCCGGTTAATTGTATCTACAACTCCCTCCCCACTAACACCCACCGATCGCAAGAAATTAACCGTCACTTGATCAGATCTGGCACGTCGCCGACGTCCGCCGCCAGGGCCGCCCGCCTCGCCTCGCCTCTTCAGAGCCAGAGCGCGCCGGCCTGCTTGAGAAGCGGGACGAGCGTGCCGTTGATGTGGCAGGCCATCACCTTCTCCACGCCGCCCAGGAGCCGCCCGCCCACGAACACCACCGGCACCGCCGGCTGCCCCGGCGGGAGCAGCTGCGCCAGCGCCGCCTGGATCTCCCTCCCGCCCGAGCCGCCCCCGAGCTGGTCGAGCTCGTACACCGTGGGGCCGACGCCCAGGCCCAGGAGCAGGCGCTTCACCACGTGGCACATGCAGCAGCCGCTGGCGCTGAACACCACCACCGCGTTCCCGCTCGCCATCCGCGCCACCCGCTCGTACACCGCCATCGCCGCCTCCGACGGCGCGGGGGACGCCGACTCCGCGACCGCCGCGGCCACGCCGCCGCTGCCGGACTCCGCTACCTCCATCCGCAGCATCTTCGTTGGTCTGCTGGGCTGGTTGGTGTCGATCGATCGATCTCCTCTTCTCTTCTGCGGAGAGTGTGTGCGAGTGGTGGTGGTGGTGGATTGCTTCGGTTTCTTTGGGACGGCAGGCTGCGGTGCGATCGAGGCGAGGCGGTTGGAGGAGAGGGGGTGGGCGTGCGCTTTTATAGGCCAGGGGGCGGCGGCAGGGCTGGTCTGCTGGATGAAGGCGACGACGCCTGCACAGCGAATTGGAAGGAGAAGAGGGATGCTTGCTGGTGTGGTGGCACGGGATACGAGTACTACTACTCCTACTAGCTACTACTAGAACGGAATGGAGAGTTGAGAGCTGTGCCTGTGTGTTGCTGCGGGGGAGTCGAGTGGTGTGGAGTCAAAGGTAGCCGCGACATGGATCGCTTTTGGCAGGGGCCTGTGTCGAGTCGAGACCCGCGACCTCACTCCTCTTCTCCTCCCGGCCGCAACCAACAAGGCCGGCAACTCTCTGACCACCAGTACTGTCTCTGTACTCACTCCACCACCAGCCCCTTCCGCTCCTCCAGTACGGTTAGAGAGAGAGAGAGAGAAGCAGCTGGTACAGTACGTTGTTGCATGCGCCACGCACGCAAGTGGTAAAGCGACGGGAGGGAGGAGGTTAAAGTGACTGTTGCAAGGGCAGCAGCAGTAGCTTTTTGCGTGGGCGCGGAGCGGATCAGATCATCAGAGAGCGCCGGGAGGAAAGGCTCAGAGGCAAATGCCAAAGGGAGGGAGGGAGGGCCCGCATCACCGTCTTCCGGCGGTGGCTGGCTATCGATCTGGCGCTGTTTACCGGAGATCAAGCAACGGCCGTTGCATGACACGACACACGACCTGGTCTCGTCTCGGTTACGAGCCTAGCTAGCTAGCTTGTTGTGGTAGCACAAACATATGCGCAGGGTGATGATGCGCATCTTGATGGTGCTCTAGGTGTGTCGATGATCAATGCATACGGCGGTCGTGACATCATCATCTCATCGGAACCACGCCGGCGGGCCGGCCGGGCCGGTGCGCAGGCGAACCAACCAGCTAGCAGGAGGGGCATCTCCATGCCACGGTGGGGCCGGAGTGCCGGACTGACCGATGACGGCGCCCGGCCACCTAAGCTGGGCCGACAGCCAGCCGACAGCGCGACGTCCCGCGGCTTCGTCAGCAGCCGCCCGGCCGTTTGACCCACCGGGCCCCGCCCGCCCCTCTCTCTCGATCCCCGCGCAACGCCAAGCTCGCCCTCTGCTGGAGTAACGCCGTCGATCACCCTCGCTCTCCGTGCTGTGCAGCCTGGTGGTGGTGGTGGTGGTCAGCCGGCCGGCCTACGTCGTGCGTTCAACGTGGTTATATTCCCGGCACGTCACCGGCGTTTCCAACCGTTGCCGGTCTCGCGTCCGTCCGACCCGTCACTCCCGTGCATCCGTCACGCAACCAACGGACGGGATGGCACCAGCCATGCGATCGAGCTCCTTCCTGCAATCACCACATGACGGCATGATGAAAGAATGAACCGGGAGGGAATCTGTCAACTGCTAGCCACCGTACTACACACGCTTCTGCACCACAAGATCTCCATTCAAATTCTCAAATTGCTTTATTATACTCCAACACCCGGCTTTGAATATCTGACGTTAGGGCAACTTAATTAATTATCGTATTATTATTATTATTGCAGTTTTGCATCATATAAATGAAAACTAATAAATTTGTTCCTGTTCTTCTTTTTAATAAAAGTCAGCAGCTCTTCTGGCTCGCTCATTAAAAAGATAACATGTAATTGTTTGTGAAAATCTTGAACTCACAACGAAGTGGAATGCACCTTGTGAAAGGAGAGCATGCAGCCGAATAGTTTAATTTTCTACAACATTGCACGGAAATTTACGCGAGCAAGTATTGTAAGATGATATAGATGTGCTAAACGAAGTGTCGCATCATATTTGTGCTGAAGTGGAAGGAAGAAAAGAGGAGCGGGCTGCAAGTTTACAGCCTGCTCTCACGCGGCTGCAACACGGACTTCAATAAACTTGGTGAGACAACGAGGGAAGGAAGATACATCAAGTATTAATAGTGAAGTCTACGTATACAACCAGACTTATTATATGGGCTGGCTATTAAGATTGATTTAGGATGACATGGCAACAACATATAGCCAACAACTGGCTAAATTATTAGTCTTGTTCTAATATATAGGTAGTAGAACTCATCGAGGCTCCTCCAGCAGCACTCATCTGAATTCTGGTGGAGGGTCAATTTAGCATGAGGCGTTGCTGCCGCCTGGGTTATGGTACGGTGAGGCTGATGGCCGGACGGAGCTTGCTGCAGGGGCAGGTCCGGCCGCAGATGAGCGACGGGATCGAGATGCATGCGCGCGCGGGGGTCAAAGCAGGAGAGAAGTGGTGCCGCATGCGGGTTTTGTTTCGTTCTGTCCGCGCCGAGCCAAGCTGCATCGCATCGCATCGCATACGCAGTGCGTGCCTCCCCGCACCGCCTTTGTTCCCGCGTTTCAGATTACAGGTTATTTTAGCTACATATATAGTATTTGCTATGTATCTAGATATATACGTTACATTCGAAAACAATGCGTTTAGTTAAACTCGGAGCGAAAGATTGTAGCAAAATTAGGCAGATATAGCAAGGTACCACTAGCTCCCGGCCTCCAGCACGTCAGGAGTTTGGGGATCGTAGCTTGCCAGCTTGACGCTCTTACTTTCCTGCAGTACGAAGCTACTAGCTAGTAGCTCGTAGTACGTGTCTGTTGTCAACTGCGGGCATGCCATCCTCCTGGGCCAGTGCTCAACAGGCATGCTGGTACATACTTCAACTCTGCACCGGCTACCTAGCCAGACCTAGTCTCTTTTTTTTTTTTGAAAGAAACTACCTAGCCAGAGTCCGGCCGGCTTTCGCGCGCGCGCTAGCAGCCCCTGAGCTGACCTGACCCGACATGCACACCCGCTGGATCGGCCGCGTGCAGGCAGCTGCCCGGGGCCGGCGGCCTAGCTTTGAGCTTCTCCGGGTCGCAAGCCTCCTCCGTCGCCGGCGCCGATGCCGATCGACGCAAACGCAACGCAACCCAACCTTTTTGACGCCTTCCGCTTGTGCGCTTGCTAGCTCAAGCAGTCAAGCTAGCAGTAAAGCGGCTTGCTTTTCCGATCCCGCGAGCACGTACGTACACACGCCGCGCGCTGCACTTAAAGCCTAGTCCTGCAGCTGCATCCTCGCGCACGCAGCAGCTACACGTACGCATGGCCGCGCCTCTGAACCCTGACGGCGCGTCCGTCCATTTGGAGTATCCAACTAGTTTTGGACCAGTGTCACCAGACCGGACCGGACCGGACCAGCAGGCCCCTGCCGTGCATCCATGCATCCATGCATGCAGCTATATACGCGGGCAGTGCAGTCGTGCAGGCCCCTTTCTCGCTTTATTGGTTTGGCTCGGACATGCTTGGCCGCTTCCCCTTGGCTCTAGCTCGATCGTCGTCGTCGCCCTTGGTGGCTGGCCGGCTTGGTTTGATGCATGGTTCCCCCGTGCCCCCGTGCCCCCGTGCAGGGGCGGTGCCTCTGCCACGCACGCACGAGAGCTAGCGTAGCTATACGCTGCCCACTCGTCAACTTCAGTGGTAGCTATGGTATACGTACGAACGTCTCCGACCTCGCTCCCATGCATCCATCTAGCGTGCGTGCCTAGAAAGCTGGCTATTGCTGCATCTCCACGTACAGCAAGTCAACAACAACAAGCCAACATGCTATGCTTGCCCTAGTGCCGCCTACGTGTCTCGTGCATGAGGCACAATAGTGATTCATTGCACTGACGCCCGCGGCTCTCCAAAAGGCCGGGCTCCTTTGACAGTGGATCTCGGACCACTAGTGTTTTTTTAAAAAAATTTGTTGAGTGCTGTAGATATTAAAGCTGGATATTTTGCACGTACAAGCATGTTGGGTTATATGGGCCTGTTTGGAAAGTGACGAAAAGCAAAATAACTATAAAAGCAGTGACTAAATTTTAGTCGTCTCCTATTTGGAGTGACTAAAAGTGACTAAAGTTCCAAACAAAATGACTAAAATAAAGGGTAAGTTCTCTCAACTTCTCCTTTTAATTCCTTTCAGCTTCTTTTAGCTGCTCTTTAAGAGCTAATAGGACTAAAACGTTTTCAGTCACCTTGTTTGGAAATTTAGTCCCGAAACTGGTTTAGTCCGCGGAACCAAGCCGAGCCTATACGATGCTGGCGCATGGGGTGGTCTCCGACATCAAGGCCCCAGCAACACCTGATCAGAGTTGGCCTGGACTCCACTTTCTAATCGGGTTCGTGTCTGTCGGCTCGTTGCATTGCATTGCTTGCATCCCAAAGGCCGCTGCATCGACCATGCATGCATTGCCCAGCCCACTTGCATTGCGTTATGGTATCGGCCGACGACGTACGTGTTCGCAGGATCGCATCGATGGATTTGAGGTCAGCATGCAGCAGCAGGCACTCGACGGCCAGCCTGCAGTCGCGTTGCACCGCGAGTTGCAAAAGGTGGGTTAGCCGCTAAGATAATGGCGACCGCATGCAGGCCGGTAGGTGCTGGAAAGTCGCTTTTGCCTCGCTTACTCGCCGCATGCATGCGGTGATGATGCAGCATGTCTTGGTCCACGTCGGTACGTGCGTGCGTGCATGCATGCAAGCACGATGCCGTGTCGTGGTTACGGATAAGGAGGAGGTGATGCCTGCGGTCCAAGAGATCGATCGAGCAGGTACTCTTTTAACTAACCACGGAAAATTTCAATATATATATTTATATCATCTTGATCCGTACGTGCAGCATCATTTCAATATAATTCTGTGCCTCATCTTTTAAACGAGGAGACAGAGATAGAGAAGTTACTAAACCGTATATTAGACATATTTACAGCATCATGAGCATGTATTTATCTACTCTGAAAAGGCTGCAGTTAGCCAAACACTAAAAGTACTCGAAAAGCCAAGCCGAAACCAGCAGCTGCTAACTGATTCGTTCCAAACTGATAGCTGGCCCTTGGATGCACCGAATCGATCACGCTGAAGTCTGGTTATTAGAGTTGCATTGGTTAGCACGCGGATCAAAAAGTGGTAATTAACAACCAAAAAGCACGTAAACATACATGCACGCTGACGAGCATCGAGCTCGAGGAGGCCCGGCCGGGGAGCACGACGGCACGATGCATGGGGGCATCTATCACCAGTGTTCCCCATACGGGGTGTGCGCGATCAGATGCATGCTTCCTCCTCCTCCGATCGCCTTTCGAGTCGCCCAACCACAGGGTGTGTCACGCGATGTCGCAGCACCATGATTGCCTTTCGCCGTGCCCCAAGCGTCTAGAACATGCTAAAAGCGGCCGGAGCCGGCGCCGCATCAGGTGAGCTGCGGCTGTGTGTTGGAGTGGGATCACTGGAGTAGTAGCTGTTATTTAGGGCAGCCTATGATGTGATGCGCCCTTGCGTCATTTGGGGGCCAAATATTGTGCCGGTAAAGTTGTTTTTTGTTGGGTTATGTGACCGTGCCTGCATGTCCATGTCCCCCCTTCCTTTTTGCGCCCTCCCATCGGATCAAACGATCCCTGCAAAGGGTGAAAGGTAGCTAGGCATGCAACCAGAGATCCGATCCGCGCGCGCAGCTAACAATCTACTACACCTCTCTTGCTTTGCCAATAGTACAAAGTTACTTAACTAAAAAAGCAACGATATAAACAAAAGTTTTTGCAATGAAATTGGTTTATTACTACCAGCCAGTGTACAGTGGTAACATTATTCCCAGATTCAAAGCAGCCAGCGAGTATGTTGGAACGAGTGAAGCTGAGTAACAGTAGTGTACCTTTGTTCTAGGTGCCAGAAGGCGTAGTGGCCGTATAGTGTAGCTAACTGAAGAAGCAGCATCTGGGCGTGGCATGCTGTCCAGGCATGCATGGAGCTGGAGCCTGGAGGTGATAGTGTCCTGCACGCTTGTACGTACGTGTCCGGGCATTGGCCTGCATCTGCATGCAGCTAGCGGCAGCGCAGGCTTTTAGCAGGACCCTGAGCCAGATTTGGTTAAAGCCTACTCGATCTACATGCATGCAGCCTCGTCAGGGTACGTGCATGCGCGCTACCCTACTGCCCATAGCCGGCCACGAGATCACTTCACATGCGTCCTCACCTTTTGGCTACTTTAGAACTGTGATGCTTGCTTGCCATTCAAATAGATAAATCTACGAGTCAAACCTAAACTGTGTGTACTTGATGATAGATTTAATGGTATTTATCTTATTTTACTTACTTAATTGAGTATGTAATATGTAAATACTGTCAGTCAAGTTTTCCTAAAAAGTCCATATATTTATATATTTAAGAACGAAGATAGTATACTCAACTTATTTAATATTTTCTGAGTGTTTCAGTCAAACGATCACTATAAACTTTTGTAAAGTGACTATTGACACGGGTCTCATTGTCTAATTCACGCAATCGCGACGCTAGAGACAAGATGGAAAAAAAAGTTGACAGCTTTGACTGCCCGTCTGCCGGCTGCCTCCTTGTTTTTTTAAAAAAACAAATAAGCCTCCTTGGTATGCCTGGCTAAAACGGCACCTAAAGAAAGTATTAGAGATAGTCTAAAAATAATTTTATTCTAAAATATCTTTGTTTCACGCCATTTGTATGCACGATTCTTTTTTTTTTGACTCCTTGTATGCACATTTCTTTTTTTTTGACTCCTTGCCCTCGCAAAACAGAGACAGCTACGCAATATAATGCTAACTGGGCTGGGCCGTGGCGATATGTCTCCCCGCTTCTTCTTTCTCTGGGGCTCGAGCTCCAACTTGGGCCACGTGGTCTGGGCCCCCATCCTTCTTATGAGATGCATCATGGCCTAATAAATCTTGCGGCATCCTTTAAAAAAATAAATTTGGCGGTTATCCCTAACAAAATTGGCGGCTGCTCAAATAACAAAAAATTGACCTGCAAATTGATTGGTGTAACAAAAAAAACTGAAATTTCTTCCCCCCCCCCCCTTATCTCCGCAATTTTTTTTCGTTTTATTACTTACACAGATGTTTCATCAGGGCTGTAAAAATTGAGAAAAAACCATGTGCTGTTAAGCACACAATCCCAGTTAATGTCCATGTCATGCCGTTTCTTCTTGGCTTCAGCGTAGTTCCATCGAGCCAAACGTGACCTGATGATGCATACCCAGCACCTGAACTCATCCAGTTTAACAATACTTTGACACATTCTGTTGGTGCAGGTAGCCAGTCACTGTACTACTCCAGGTCAGCAAGTGTGCTGCTCGGAGCTTAAAACTGCATGGACATGTCACACATATAGAGCTGTGACAATGTACCAAGTACTACCAACAGGTCTTATTCATTTCGTTTTGCAATGAAGAAGGCATGATCAATTATTGCAGCACATACGTAAGAAGAGATTAAAAGAGAGATAGGTGCAGGCTTGATGTGGCAGAGAGATTTTTGGCTTCTTGGCTACTGCATTCTGGTGAGAGGAGCACATCAAGAGGGCACATCGGTGGAGCGCGAGTGGCCCGAGCTTTACTTCGTCTTTACAGTAATGGAATGAGGGCAGTCAAGTGTAATGCCGTCAAATTCCAATCGCCAAAAGGTTCGTTTCAGAGTCGTCCCTGTCGCTCGATAGGCGAAGTGAAAGCAGCTGAAGTAAAGTTTCTTGTTAATGACATCATTAATATTGTGATCAAATTCCTGCCTATATGTCACTGTGAGTCCTACTGGTCAGTGGTAGTCACTGAACTATCTTTTTTTTTTTTGGGACAGAGAGTCACTGAACTATGCTCTGGTGGACTTGCGGTATTACTAAAGCTGAATACAGTATAGTCAAAACTTCAGGTAAATTCCTCTGCAAACCACTTTAAACAAAACAAGCAGACGAAATGGAGAACGCATGCATAACTCTGAAGCTTCTTCTCCACAAGCATCCAAGTAACCTGAGATTCATCTTGAATCAGAAGCCCTGCAGGACCGAAGTTATCTCCATATCTCTCGCCGCGTTGTGCGTGCCTGCTGAAAGTTACCCGCCACCAGCAAATGCTTCAAAGATTTAAGCTCACACCTCCCTCCACATCGCTTGTGTACCAGGCAAGAATGAGACCCCGGAGACTTGATGACCGGTGACGCAATGACAGGAACAAATGAAGCCTGCAGGTGCAGATAAGCTCCGGCCGACGGATTTCTTTTCACCGAATGCCACTTGAAAATTCAGTGGATTTGGTGAGACGTATACGTCTCGATTTTTGTAGGTGAAAAAGCATCAGCCTCATCTGCAGATGATCAACTTTGCCGATCGAGAGACCTGACGACCCCCTTTTTATAGCATCCGGAAGTGAGGCTCACTTACTTGTCGCTCGACACCGGCCGGTCCGTTGGCAATGGAAGGCCTGATACCGTTGGTGTACAGGGCCATCGTGGAGTACAGGAAGGCGAGGGAGGTCGCCATTGGGAGCCTCCTGTGCGGCGGCGACCAGCCATCGTGTGGTCCGCGCGCGCCGTCGTCGGCGCTCTTCCGCGACGCTGCTGGGAGCTGCTGGCACGCCGCCGCGTCTCTCTCCCCGGCCGCGTCGCCGCCGGCGAGGGCCAGCCTGGTGTCGCCCCTCCTCCGCTCGGCGTCGCGCCGCCATTGCGCAGGTTAGTCGTGCACCGTTTGGAGTTTGGAGCACAGGGATGCGACAGCAGTGTTCTCACCGGAGGCCAGAATACGGCCGGTTTATGCGAAACGCCTGTGTGTTTGAATAAGGGCATGCATGATGATCAGGGGGTGGTCCAAAGGAGCACCTCAACTGAGAAGCAGGCAAAGCCCAGCTGCTTGTTGTACACTGCTGCTGCTCAGGTAGCGAGCGGCCATGTGCTTGTGTTGTACTGCGCGTTTGCTGGAAGTTCCAGCACCAGATAGCTAGAGATGAGAATGGTGAGATCTTGAGGGTGTACATAGCAATAAGAATGTGCTCACCTGTGTATAAGTGCAAGAATATTCAGTGTACTGTTCCGACTGATGAATTGTTCTATTTGTGACACAGTAATCCACCATCCATCATAGTTCAAATCCTAGCTGGTGCATGTATGTTAAAAAAAATCTAGTTAGATCAGAAAGCGGGGATAGTGATTTATAGGAAAATTGAAGCTATCGAGTAGCTAAGCTCTGTGGTCTGTGGTCTGATGACTAGTAGCGCGTTGTAGGCTCGGCCCAGTGATGACCATGTTTAGCATTTGGGCCGGCAGGGCCAATTTGAGCAGGAAGGAGTGACATCATTGTGGGCCGGCCAGATACATGAAGATCTTCAAGGCCCATATCCCTCCGACTTGAGACGACGCGGGGGCATCCTATGCATCTTCGCACATAATATACTCAGCGGATCGAATCACAGTTCGCTCGCATCTTTCTTTCAAATCAAGAGTCCATTTTAAAATCCGTTTTAGCCATCGTGCTGCTTATAATTAATACAACAAAATAAGGATATATTATATTAGCTTTTAAGATTCAACATTTTAAGTAGAACATTTCCACATAAGATCCGATGCGGCTCCTGCTTCCCAAGTGAGCAAGTGACATGGGCGGTGGGCGCCTAGCTTCTCGAGCCAACTAAAAATGTATCAGATCCAGAACCAGCCAACCAACCAACGCACGCATCGCGCTCGATGGGGACGTCTAACGAGCTGTATGCAAAAGGTCTCTTGTTTTTTGGCACTAAAAATGTATGCACAAGTAGACAGCCAATCCAGTTTTGGTATTCTCGTAAGCACTGTCGTCAGTATTATCCACTGTCAGCGTGCTTAGAAAACAGCCAATCATGTACCGCAGCGCGCAGTAGAAATCTGCATCTGGGGAAGGTCGGTACTGGGATCATACTAATAATGCACTTAAAAACTAGACTCTCAGGACAGCTGCAGGTTGCTTCTTTGTCCAACTCACCGGTCACCGCATAGCTAGCTAGGTCCCTAGGCCCTAGCTTCTTCAAGACAAGATAATCTTGATTTCAGAATAATGATTAACTGTAAATGTGATAGCTAGTAGTGTTATCGCGATGTGGTAGCTTGTATTATTGGAAGGGTGTCATGCTAGGTTCTCAAATTAAGGTGGACATGCGTAGCGATGAGAGGCTTTTTAGCACCAAAGCCAGGAATGGTCTCAAGCATATGCCTGGCGTTAGATCCTACATGCATGTATACAGCACGCGATGCAGGACGACATGGCCATAGATGGACAACCAGAACACAATTCAAGGCTTGCACATTTGTCAAAATTAAAAGGAAAAAAAAATCACAAGACTGCATGGTATGCCATCAACTAACATTATAGACATGTAAATCACTTCTACTGGTGATATATATGCATCGACATAGTCAGTTTCGTTGCTGAAGATGTGCCTTTTCCAGAAGCTGAACTTCCTATCTCTTCGTTGTCAAGTGCCGATAGATTGCCCGTCTTCTTCACCAACCAAAAAACGAGACAAAGAAATGTGAAATGTACTCCCTGGTGGAGCCACCGGGCCATCTCAAGGGCTCAAAGGGTCAACCAGATCTCGATGGATTTGGTGGGCTGTCGAATCCAGCAGTCTGAGGATAGAGCGAAGATGCACCTTGGATATTTGCATCATCCTCATGTCAACCACTCACACATTGTGTGCTGCTGGTTTTTTGCATTGACAGCATTGCCGAAGGGAAGGTTGGTGCAGCTCTCTGCAAGAACACGACAATGAGCCAAAAGGGAAGTAGCTAGAACGTGTTCTAGGGCGTCCCAGTCATGTCAACTTATATGGTGAGATTTTTCTCTCACCTCTCAATCATTATTGTGCTGTTAGTGGTTTGCTAGCTACAATTTCTGCTTGCTATGATGTTGGCAATGAACGATTATTTGTGTTACTGTCCATGCCATTGAGCATTTAATTTGCATCAAAGATTGTATCAGCAGCCATCGGTGACGGGCCAGTGACATAACATGTACAACACATCTAGAAGGTGCGTGCTATAGATCTGTATGCGTCAGCGTTGCAGAATACTCCGCAAAGCTCTCTAACACTGTAGGCTTTAGAAACTGGCTGTGTCTAGCTTTAGGGGTCAAGCCCCTTTCCTATCACGTACTCTCTCCGTGTTTTTATTTACGTATTATATTACATATATTGTATTATATTTATGCTAAGTAAAATTTGACCGACTTTGATCAAATTTATAGAAACAAATAATAACATTTACAGTATCAAATTTATTATATTGAACCCACCATGAAGTATACGTTGATAGTGTATATGTTAGATAATATAGTTGTTACTGTATTTTATTTGATCAAAATTAGCTAACTTTGATTTAGGACAAACCTATTACGACACGTAAATAAAAATAGTATATGTTAGATAGTATAGTTGTTGCTGTATTTTTCTATAGATTTGATCAAAATTAGCTAATTTTGATTTAGGGCAAAACAGTGGGATGGGAGTTTTCCTCTGCACGACAGGACAGTTGTTTAGTACAATGATTGCTGCAAACTGATCTGACAAGCTGGAACAGGGAAGGACGCCCTTGGAATCTTGAATAGTAATTCCAGTCACTGTCGTTGTTCTCGTTGTGCAGTGTACCACGTTTTGTGGGAGGAAACGGCAGGGAAGGCGCCCTGCTGTGTGACCATTATTCTCTCAGGGGCCAACACAGGTGGTCCTGCTTAGGTTTTAAGTGATGTTTTGGGTGATTTCAAATGAGTGGTTGATTTAGATTTAATCAAATCCAACCGCGTCAAAAGAAAGTACTAAATCCAATTGGTCTTTGATTATTTTTTTAAGAAAACAAGATATGTAATCAAAATCAAGTGATGACTGATTGACTAGGGCAACTAACTGCTAGTGTAGCTAGCGCGTGCAGATAACTTGAAGCTCTCCCGTTGGTTAGCTGGTCATTCGAGCACGACGAACCAGCATTTGGAATTTGATTCCGTGGATCGATGATCGCCTTCATGACCTGCAGTTGTGGACCGGAGGAGCCAGCACGCATATATATCCTGTAGTTGGGTTCACCGCTGGATCACGCCGCGGCAGCAGCTGCCATCCTTGACTTGCCTTCTTTCTCCCCCCGGTGGCTGTGGTCGGCGTCCATGTCTGCAAGTGTAACGGCGGCAAGCCAGCCGACGCCCTGTGCCTGTCCATGTCCAACTTGGAGGCCGGCTGCCAGGGCTCGCTCTGAATCCTGCAACAGTACGGCGCCTGCAGTTCGTTGCAGTCCTGGCAGATGACTTGATGAAGCACGCCGTGCCACCTCTGCAGCTAGCTAGAGTCAGCGACGATGTACATCGAGCTGGGCACCCTCGAATATTCTCTGCACACAGGCAACTGCAACTGGCACTGCAGCTCGATCTATGTATCGGCCAACGTCGACGTCGCAGTCGGAGCCGACTACCCTGAACTCTGGATGAAGCTCGCTGCCATCAGAACCTTATCCTGTCTTAACCTAGTACAAATACAAATTAGACAGTACGTATTGGGGGTGAGCTCAGATCAACTGATTGCTTGTCGAGAGATCACTAGACAGCAAGCAGCCACTTGTCAGCAGCACGGTGATTATATTGGTCGGTGTGGGCAGTTTCTAGCTAGCTAGCCGACAGATAGAATCATACAATCTCGATCCCAGCAACCTTATCCATATATGAGCATGCACCAACAGTGGCATGTGGCTAACTTTTTGTGCAGATACAACGTTCTCCTACAGCTAGCCTCTCATTTGTGTCTGCCTACTGTTTAAGCAAAAGAAGTATCTATATATGCTGCTGCTGCTCATAGAAAACCAAGCAATGACAGAGGAAAAAGAATCCATGCCACATGAAGTTAGACCAGCCGAATATATTCTGGATTGGCTGGTTCACATGATCACATCAACCATTTTTCCTCCTTTTCTTCCATGCAAAGTCCAAAGTTAGTCCAGTGCATAGAAATAGCGTAGTTGCTTATAAAAGAAGGCATAGAAGAACCTAGGTGCATCGTGTACTTTGAAATGGGAAAAATCAACAAGATGAACGCATATGAACCACCAAAAATTTCCAACAAAGCGTACAAATGCTGATGTCCATCATGTAACTTGAAAGTCACGATAAATCCAAATATGGACTGTCATATCACTGACATGTCCTACTAGTTCTACTCGGTCATCTTTATATGTAATCAGCAAATTAAGATATATATGGAAGAATTTAGCATATCATAACTGAGAAGATATAATATTAATTGATGAGAAAAAAAGCTACTAATGCGTCAAACCAAACACACATCACGCTGTACCATAAATGAATATCAAGTACATATATGGACTAATCGCTTGAATTGACGTATGTACTTATCAAGGTAAAGATTTCACAACTCCTCAAAATAATGAGCTAGGTACCACTTGCTTGTTGGCCATGATGATGTTTAATAGTATCAAAATAAAAATGGATGAAGCACCGATTTGCATGTCCTTCTACAACACTCATTGTATTTACTAAAAAGTTTTAAGCTTGCACCGAGTATACAAATTAAGAAAAAGCTATGGTGGATGCCATTAGTTGCTCAAGTGAAAACAGACCACACCACCAACATAAAACTGAGTCCACATTAATTATGCTACCACCAACATCAAGTAAAGAAAGTTAGAAAAGCACATCAATAGAAAAGTCTTTCCTAGTCTAGCCGCATGTATACATGTATGCAACAAGACGCTTATGGTGACTTTGACAATCTAAAGGTCTACTAGTCTAGACTATCAGAGTGGTTCATAGGGAATATGAAGGTGGTGTATGTGAGAGTTTTCATTTGTACTGTGTTTTGCTATAAAAGAATATATATACTATGCACTATACAAATCAGGAAAGACAGAAAAATTTTAGAAACACTCTTCAAGAATTAATTTTGGCACAAAAAAGACATATAATGGGTTAAGGGAATCTATAATATTACAATCAGTCAATCTATGTGTGTGGTCATGTCTTTTCATCACTTTACTATTATTTTTTGCGAGACAAAAATATAGTGACCAAAAGATCTGATCAAACACAAACTTCTTTCACATAAACTTGATATTTTCGGTTGACAGCCTAGCAGTGACATATATAGTAACAGAAGCTGCTGTGTGCGTCAACGTTGTAGAATACTCCGCATTGCTCCAGCGGTGAAGATGCCAACAATTAATTAACATTATCCTATAACGTGGAGCCATCAGTTTCCTCTGGGGGGTAGGTTTTTCTAGTACAATTATTGTTGCAAATTGAGGAGACTACCAATGAAGAAGATGATGGCTAGCCTACTGCTGAATATTTTCCATGCAATAAGTTTGGTTGCATCGACCGGTTACACGCCACAATAAGAACGACAGATGAAAAGTACCTGGCGATTTGGCCCGCGTGCTTAACTATGACTAGATACACTTAATTAAGCTGTGTACTATGGTCTAAATACCTCATGAGACGACAATCATGAGACTCTTAGCGACGTAAATTAACTTTAATTCCTGTCATTGTTATAGTACCATGTTTATCTTGGAGGAATTAAGTAGCAAGGTGCGTGGGCAGCGACCAGCCTTGCAATTGTTTTAAGCAGTAAGCACTGTGTGATTGTGACATGGGGTGACAATGTTCATAATTAATCTAGTTGGATTACACATGCATGATGTCTGTTCTGTCCTGCACTGATGATGATTGCGTGTACGGGCCGGAAAGTATATGTAGCTGCAATAATTCACTGATAAAAACTAAAAAAATATCCAATAATTGATGGGATTTTTATAAGTAGATAGATCCATATAATTGAGTATGGATCGACGTTTGGCTAAATTAACATATTCTCATAGTTAGCTGATGATCAATGTTAGAACACAAAATATACGGAACTTTCAGGAACAGAATTTTTTTTTGAATATATGGGAAAAATCAAGTGCACCTTGATTATATATAAGCACTCATTATTGTGCTAATGGTCAATGTGATAACGTGGCTGGTCAGGTTCTACGTACAGTGAAGGGTGCCATCGTGTAGGGCTGGTTGGGCTGCAGACTGCAGTTCGTGATACGTAATTACATGTTTATTTTCTCTATGTTTATCTCTCTCAGGATCAGCTGGTCGTGTCTTAAAAAGAAGAAGAAGAAGAAGTCAGCTGCAACCAACTGTTAGTTGGAGTAGACTGAGTTCTGAAACAGTTGCGTATGTGTGCGTAGGCATATCCGTACAATTGATATGCTCACGAACGTAACATTAGGCAGTTGTTGCAGTATACGCATCTCGTCGTCTCAGAAAGTTTCGGACTTGGATATGGAGATGCATGCATATATGGGATCAGTTCTGGGGATATTCTCACACGGTCAAGTAGTAGCTGCTAGCTGCGTGCAGAATCTGTCGCTGCAGACAAGTGCCCATGCACCGCGCGTGCATGATTGCATTTCAGTCCTTCAATTTCCCGGGAGGCGTCGCCACCATTGACTCCATCCAATCCAAACTAGCAGCCGGCGAGCCCATACTAATGGTCCCTATGAACTCACCCATAACTCTTTTTCTTTTTCCTTTTGTTTGCATATATATATATATATCCTTTTCCTTTTTAAGATATTTACCATCGTTGCACGCACGTGGCCGCTAGTGATGTCAAGATGAACCAAAAGCACAAGGTGACGGGTGACTAGCAGACTAGGAGCCTGTTCATTCATCTAATTTAGTTTCCTCTGGACACGTGGAGACACCGCCTTACTCCTTTTGCCGGTAAAAAATTAAAATAATTGCACAGAAGAACAGATAATTAGTTGCAAATCATACAATTGTTGCAGTTTAATGAAAATACGCCTAGGTTTAGTGAATCCCGTCTCCCATGAAGACAAAAGTGCAGTTTTGTCTGCAGGTCGTGCATATATCTTATGTTGTAGATTATGCAATCATTCGTCCCATCTAAATAATACTGTAGAATAGAGCAAAGGAACAAGTCATGCATGTATCTTGATTAGGTCACTACTAAGATACTAGCTAGCAGCCACTTGTCAGCAAAGTAGTGGTCCGTGTGTGACCTCTGACCAAACCTATGATTGCTGAACACAGTAATGTGCACGTGCAAGTTAATACTTCCTTAATATATACATCTAGCACATCAAATAAGTAAATTAAGAAAATATATTTCATAATGGATCCAATTATTCTCATCTCATATTAAAATATTATTTTTTACCTATAATCTTGGTCATCAAACTTAGACTATTTTGACTTAGGATAAACCAATGCAAAATGCTTTATATTTCATGACGGATGGAGTAGCGTGCTCCTGTTAGTTACCTGGTCATCCCTACAATAATACTGGATAATGCAGCTTGATCACCAATTTGGATACTCCTATAGTATCATTTTTTTTTCTTTTCGAAGGACAACGTATACTAGTAATATTTTTTGTCAGATAGTCAGCTTGTGTACACGGAGGAGCCACCATCGTGTAGGGTTCGTTGGATTGTGCTCTTTGCAGCAGCTGCAGTTCTTGATTTCGTTCTCTGCCTCGATCGGTCGTACGGTACGGTCGTCTTTGCCGGCGGCGGCGATCGGCGACGACGTTTGCTGTTGCAGTGGCCGGTGCCCTGACCATATCCAACGGTAGTCTGATCTATTCTCCATGGTAGGTCTCAGAAGTCTTCAGACGCCAATCAAGCCTGGGATCCTCCATTTCGCAGTCATTGGCTCAGTATTATTCATCATCCGCAGCTCAAATTTTCTCATATTTCTACACAAAAGGCTTATATATCTTCTTGTAAATTTTAATTTAATTTAAAGTACTTCGTCGATGAACAGAGAGCTAGTGACGAGATGATCCACGACCAGTTTTTTTTTCCAATCGCCTTTTAAGGATGACGTATGTAGGCATGCGCAAAAGTGTACATAAGTGAGATGTTTCCAAACAATAAAGATCAAATAAAACAAGTACAACGACTCTCTTATATTATTCATGTAATTACAAATTTCCATTGAATTGACCAAATGTGTGGAAGAAATCAGCTTATTAGGTACTAGATTGATAGATTAATTAGCTAGCTAGCAACCACTTATCACCGCAGTGATTGGTCTATTAACATTTTCAGCTCCCAGCAAGAAGCTATGATTTAGCTTAGAGTACGCCCATGAACAGAGCGATAAGGACTAGCTTTTCTTTTATAATTGCCGGTTAAGCATGTGCACAACAGCACAAGTGTACTTTAAGCGCGGGATCTCCAAACAACAGAGAGCAAATAAAATAAAACAAGGTAGTACTCCCTTATACTATTCATGCTATTAAAACTAAAAATAACGTTTGAATATAACAACATAAAAATTAAAAATAATGTTTGAATTAAAAATAAACCAAGGTAGATGTAAGGCCTCCTCCAAACACACTGACGTCGTCAGCTGATGTGGCTATAAGAAACAATATAAAAGAGAAAATAAGTTCTGTGCTTCTCGATTTGCACGTCGGCTCACACAGCACCTGGGGAAGCGTGCCAGAAGCTAGCGATGGAATACTCGCTAGCGCAAGGTTTTTTTACGATTTCTCTCACCACCAGCTTAGACTAAGCCAACACATCGTCAATACAACCGCTGGATAAGGCTTAACCCTATCTCCAACCGTCGTTCTCTATATCTTTCTATACATACTTCATTTACAGAATTCTCTACAAGATTCTCTCCTCTATATCTCATTTCTCTCCAACAACGTTCTCTAAATCTCGTTCTCTATACATTAAACCCTATATTAAAAACGTATTTTGTTCCAAATTTTTATACGTACGTATTTATCATATCTCAAATGCTATGGACATATTTTATTTTTATTTAATTCAGTGTTTAAAACGTAAATAAAAAATAGAGAAGAGGAGAGAGAATCTCTATATATAGAGGAAACCTGTAGCGTTCTCTATTTTAGAGGACCATTTAGAAAACGCTGTTGGAGCAATAGAGAACGGAATCTTCTCTATATATAGGGTAGAGAACGGTTTAGAGGGCACCGTTGGAGACAGCCTTAAGAAGGAATCAACTTAAGTCACTAGATTGATAGACTAATTAGCAGCCACTTGTCGCCACGGTGATTGGTCTTTGAGCAGCAATTAACTGAGTAAATAACCGATCCTTCGCCAGAACAAGAGAGCAACTAACCGACAGTTTGATCAGCTCCCAGTAAGCTACTATGAAACTATCAGTGACACGTGCCAGTAGCATCTTCGTGCAGGCACGGCGCTCTCTCCCAGCCACACATTTGTTCCTATAAATATAAAGCACGCCAGTTACACAACCAAGAATTTTCGTCCTTTTTAGGTGAAAACCGAGAACATGTCCATTTCTATGTCGAGATGAAAAACCAAGAACAGGTCACGGATAGGGACAGATGAGAGAGAGAGAGTAGACTTGGGATTGGCTAGCTCCTTCTACCGATCGAACGGCAGGCCTACGCTTATGCATGCATGTTAGGAAACCTCGATCAGATGCCAAATTTCTCGTGCATACTTTTGCACG
Organism: Panicum hallii; assembly: GCF_002211085.1. Taxonomy (NCBI): domain Eukaryota; kingdom Viridiplantae; phylum Streptophyta; class Magnoliopsida; order Poales; family Poaceae; genus Panicum; species Panicum hallii. Next base: position 1,859,604 of record NC_038043.1, on the reverse strand, counting down.
AATAATTTACTAAAGTTTAGTACAATTGGAGTAGTAATAGTAACACTGAAAGAAATATTAATTATTCCAAGCCAAATTGGCACAGTGGCTAGCTAGCTAGATTCTTTGCACGAATAATTTACTAGAGTTTAGTACACTACATGCAAGCGCTGAACCCTGTGGCTTAATTATTAGGAACAGGAGATCCATTGTATGTGTACACAGACGGGAGAGTTTCCTCTAGAAATTTGGAGCCCAGCTCTGGAACGAGCGAACATGATGCATGCACCATGCACGTGTCTGCGAAAGCTCTGCATCCTGATTATTTCTCCAGCCGACCAGCCCGTGTGCAATTGGCTACGGTCACCCTTCAGGGAACAACTCTGGATAGGGCTACGGTACTTTTCGATTCATCCAATTGGCAAGGAATACATCCACTGTTTTGCAGTACATCTGCGAGCATAATATAAAGCCAAATTTATTTAAATAATATTGTATTTGTATTGGTGCTGGCCACGTGTAATTCACTATGGTTACCCATGGAATAACTTTGTAATGGTCTTGCTCCAAAACAAAAGGAAACTCCATGTAATGGGCTACATCAAGCAAATGGTCTAGTTGTCCAACAATAATGGCATGTTAGTAGCTGAAGTTGTTTGTACACTACTTCATATATTGGCATACAGAGTGATGACTTATAAATTATACTGCAATGGTGGAATTTTACTTTGATTTCCAAATAGTTCAAAACCTGTATCCTTAACTTGTTCAAAACTTTGATTTCCAAAACTTGTTACAATATCTCAATACATTCTTCTACCTTCCGCCATAAGAAGTAGTAGTAGTAGTAATAATAATAATAATAATAATAATAATAATAATAATAATAATATAACGAATCGCATCCTTAATTGCTTACAGAATAATGCAGTAGAATCTATGGACTCCTTTTATACATCAAAAGAAGGGACCATTTGACAAAAGAGCGGTGTAACATAATGTAGGTGGTCATTGTGCAATTTTTTTAACACTCCAAAATCAATTCAACTAAAAAATAGAACACGAGTTAAGCAAGACCCATCTGTCATACACATCAATGCAAATTAGCACAAGCTAAAATAAAAATGACGCCAAGCCAAGAGCCAAAGCGAAATAAGCGAATATACATAACGCCATGACAAATTTAGAGCAATCAATGCCAATATATGTGGATAAGCAGCATGGATTGATGTTCGTATTTTCCACGAGATTTCACAATAATCTAAAATAATGACGCGCTACTTTTTTTGGTCGGCAGTCAGCCGGTGCTAAAGAAACAAACGCTTACAAGGCACCGATGAGCACGCACACGTAATATTTGTCGTAACTTAACTTTATAAGCTAGCATCGAGTGCACACGTTAAGACGAGGCAAAAAAGAAAAATAATTAATAGACGTCGCCAGTCACGCGAGAAACAAAATGCCACCATATAAAACCGAATGCGCGTGATTGTAGCACCAACATGGAGCAAAGAGGGATACAAGAAAAACAAACCAAAAGAGCCTACCCTAGTTTAGCACCAGAGGCGCCCATGTCACCACTCACCAACAGAAATTTCATTTTCAAAAGGATGTGGGAGGCACATCATCTAACATAACACGTCCCAGCATCAACCACTCATCATCTATATCCACTCCTTGTCGTGGCCGTCTCTTGTAAAAACAAAATTGATTTTGCGTCTATCTTTTCACCTTTTTTTATTTTAACCCAAGGAGGATCAACCTAGGTGAAGTGAAAACGCGGAGAGGGAAATAAGCAACCACCCGGGCTGCACTTCCGGGTGCCCCCAACGGTTTCGTCCTCCCGGGCCAACACGGTCAGCATCAGTGAATCCTGACTGCACTTTGCTCCAAACGAGCACACTACACACACGGAGGACCAGTCCTAAACAAAGTTACCCTGAAGGCCTTAACGACTGTTTCTTTTCCACAAAAAATCGAAATTATATGTTATAAATGGTATAGGCAAATTGCCTCTAGAAACATTGCTTTTACTTCAGTCCTACAAAACTATTAACCATAGATTTTTTCAATGAAAAAAATAAAAAGTAATATAGTAGTTTACTATTAGCTTTAACCGAGAGGCGATTAATTTAATCCCGAGGATGCGGTAAGCAGAGAAGGCTCCCGGAAGGCGCCACGGCACGCCGCCCGCCCGCGTCGCTCCGGTCGTCACGCGACACGACCGCGCGCAGCGCTCCGCTCTCCTCCCTCCTGGTTCTCTCCATCTCCATCCTCCCACACCCCTCCGCGCCCGCCCGCCTATAGATACCCCCCTCCCCCCTTCCGACCTCCCCGCTACCCACCACCGCCATTAGCCTCCTGATTCCCGCGCCACCTAGTCCCCAACCCCGTCCCATGCCCGCGGCAGCCGCGCGCTGCACTGAGGCGCGAGTGAGCGAGCAGAGCGAGGCCTGATGCGGCAGCGGCAGCAGGGGGAGGAGCACCAGGAGCTGTTCGTGCAGTGGAGGCCCTGCGACAAGAAGAGGTCTTAGGCCTTGAGCCGAGTCCGTCCTCGGATCCACTCATCCACTCGGGGCGCGCGTGAAGGCGCCGTCTTTTCGGCTTGCCGGCGGCGGCGGCGCGCGGCGTTGAGGACGACCGGCCGGCGGGGACCGACCGGGGAAGATGAGCGTGTCCGTGGGGAGGACCCGGGTGGGGAGGTACGAGCTGGGCCGGACGCTCGGGGAGGGCACTTTCGCCAAGGTCAAGTTCGCCAGGAACGTCGAGACCGGCGAGAATGTCGCCATCAAGATCCTCGAAAAGGAGAAGGTGCTCAAGCACAAGATGATCGCCCAGGTATGGATGCACACGCGCGCCATCGATCTCTCCCTCTCGCCGTGTTCTTGTTCCTGCCCTGTTTCGTCTTCCTGTGGCATCTAGTTTTCTCCTCTGAAGATTGGAGCCAAAGACAAGATTTTTCTCTCTCGATCTCGATGCGTGCCTGTTTCTCCATTCATTCAAGATGAATCATGACTGCTTTCGGTTGCAAGAGACGGTCTTCAATTCTTGCCGCGTCCGTTCTTGTGTCTTGCCATCACGCGCCGTTCCTCATCAGTTCTTGTCGATTTTATGGATATTTTTTGTACGGAAAGGGCTGGAAGTTATGTGAAAGTGAAATTTACGTTACTTTCCGTTATAGACCTTTCTTCCTTCGCTGCTAAGCAAGCTCTGTCAGAAATTTATCTTCTTTCACAGATTTCTCGATTTACCACCATATGAAATTGAAATCGTGTGAAAGATAAATGAAATCCAGCAGTAAAACATCCTTCTACCACCAATTAATTCACCCGCTGGGACTGGGAGCGGTAGCAGGCAGGTGAGCACGGGCGTCTCGGTCGCGTCTCGTGCGTGTTCGTTGAGACGCGTGCGTCGTTACTCGTTTGTTGGTTGGGATGGTCAAATTTGCCCTCTGACTTTGATGCCTAGTTCCTTTCTGATTTTGGTGTCCGTGATGTTTGCAATTGCAGATAAAGCGCGAGATCTCGACCATGAAGCTCATCCGGCACCCAAACGTCATCCGGATGTACGAGGTACACCTTTTTTCCAAGCATTAATCCTATATGGAAAATCGTTCGAAAATGAATTTGAGGTTTCTGCAACCTTAAACTAGGAAAACAGAGTAGAAATGGCTCAAGCCTGAATTTCCTGTCCTTTTTCCTACTAAAATTATTTGTTCATCGATTATGAAGTCATGATATTGGACTATACTGTGTTCTGTATGTACTGATTTTATTTCTTTCTTGTTGCTCGATGGGTTTTACCTTTTGTCCCGCCTTTGGTGTCCCTGTCCACAAACTATGTGTGTCCTCTCGTGAAGGTGATGGCCAGCAAGACAAAGATTTACATAGTGATGGAGCTTGTCACCGGAGGTGAACTTTTCGACAAGATTGTGAGTGCGGGTCTTTTCTCAACTTCTGAAGTTTACACTTTCCCTGTGAGCATGTGATCAACTTGCTTGAGTTCTGTGAATTAGGCTTCGCGTGGAAGGCTGAAAGAGGATGATGCAAGGAAATATTTCCAGCAGGTGATCAATGCTGTCGATTACTGCCACAGCAGAGGCGTCTACCACCGTGATCTCAAGGTTAGTGCTTTTTACAGTTCATATAGATAACAGTTGCAGGTTCAGCAGGAAACTATGTTTGATAGGGATTTACCTTTTTGTTTCAGCCTGAAAACCTTCTGCTTGATGCTAGTGGCACACTCAAGGTGTCTGATTTTGGATTGAGTGCACTATCTCAACAAGTTCGAGTAAGTAAAATTGGCTTTTCCTCGCAAAAAAAGGCAAATTGGCTTTTCCTGATAATAAAGTAAACACAAACAATATTATCATGAAGTCGTTGGTGTTTCAGTGTTGATTCCATTTTTGCACTCTCACCTGATGATTGCAATATTTTTCAATATCCTTTTGTTAACTTGCAGGAGGATGGTCTGCTGCACACAACCTGTGGAACTCCTAATTATGTTGCTCCCGAGGTACTTCGCTGCATCCATGATTTATGTGCTCAACTTCATTTGATTAAGTATTTTGTTCTCATGTTTCAATGCTCTTGAATGTACAGGTTATAAACAACAAAGGGTATGATGGAGCCAAGGCTGATCTATGGTCATGTGGGGTGATTCTTTTTGTCCTCATGGCAGGGTACCTCCCGTTTGAAGATTCAAACCTTATGTCGCTTTACAAGAAGGTTGGTCACTCTCTACCATGGCAAGAAGCCCTTAAGTTTCCTTTTTGCTCAATTGGTGCCTGAAACTTAGTCTGACCGTTCATGCAGATCTTCAAGGCAGATTTCAGTTGCCCGTCTTGGTTCTCCACAAGTGCGAAGAAGCTCATCAAGAAGATATTAGATCCTAATCCTAGCACTGTATGTTTATTAGTCATTGTCACCATTTTATCATCCCTTCTGTTCAAAATCTATTCTGCATGATAGGTAACTCATATCATTTTTTATGGCTTGTGCAGAGGATAACAATTGCAGAGCTTATTAACAATGAGTGGTTCAAGAAGGGGTATCAGCCTCCCAGATTTGAGACAGTGGATGTTAATTTAGATGATGTCAACTCCATTTTTGACGAATCTGGTGTAAGTTTAAGAATTATACAATTCATATTGTGACTCGCAATGCAGTGTATGGGCATGGTAAATAAAATTGCTTCCATTAATGCAGGACCCAGCACAACTTGTTGTTGAGAGGCGAGAAGAGAGACCATCGGTGATGAATGCTTTTGAGTTGATCTCTACATCTCAAGGCCTCAATCTCGGCACACTCTTTGAGAAGCAAATGGTATGTTCATAATGTTAGGTGGCTCTGAACTTAAATCCAAGATAAAAACGTATAGTACAACAACCAGGTTACTTTTACCTAATCAAACATCCACCAATGATCACTAGGGTTCTGTTAAGAAAGAAACAAGATTTGCATCAAGGCTTCCTGCAAATGAGATACTGTCGAAAATTGAAGCAGCAGCAGGACCCATGGGCTTCAATGTGCAGAAGCGCAACTACAAGGTACTGGAAGTTAAGAATTAAGATGGAGCACCTCATTTGCATAGTTCCATTCGATCTGAGCATTATTCTGATGACAATTCACTTGAACCAAATCATCAGCTGAAGCTGCAAGGAGAGAACCCGGGAAGGAAAGGTCAGCTGGCCATTGCAACAGAGGTACTGCTTCATGAATCATGATTGCATCTGGACTAAAATCCTATATGGTCTGCTGTACTACTGTTCTTGGCTGGTGCTTAGACTGAAACACAACTACTTCTGATGCCAAAGGTTTTCGAGGTGACGCCTTCGCTGTACATGGTGGAGCTGCGCAAGTCCAACGGGGACACCCTCGAGTTCCACAAGTTCTACCACAACATCTCAAACGGGCTGAAGGACGTGATGTGGAAGCCGGAGGGCAGCATCGTGGAAGGCGACGAGGTGCGGCACCGGAGGCCGCCGTGATGGATCTGCAACCAAGTTTTTTAGAAGTAGCGCTGCAGATATACTAGTCAGGGAACTGGTGGAACTAAGAAGCTTGCGACTGGTCTATGTTTAAGGTGTTTTCTGTGTAGAGGCGCTTTCAGACCGGAAGTATGGGTAATGGGAATGAAAGAATGTGCAGAGTTTTCTGTCAAAGTAACGTTACCAAATTTTCATCTCTGCATTGTTTACGGTCGAAATGGCTAGATCCGAGACGGAAAAATGGCGATCCTGAATCATTTCGTAGTAGTCACTGAAGGAACAAAAGGATTCACTTGGACGGTGCCTGATGCATGATCTGAAGAATTCAATTGTAATTTACACGGACTCTGCTGCTCCTGCAAACTAGCTGTTGCCCTCCCTCATGGTCGGTGGAGCTGGCCTGCCTGCTCACAGTGGGGCCATGCGAGATTTTTTTCTCTTCTAAGGCCGGACGTTTACCCGAGAATCTTTAGCCGCATTTGTTTCAGGTCGATTTTGAAGGTTCGATTTTAAAAAATTTAAAAGTTAGATAACTTCCATAATTGAGAATCGAAAATCCAACTGATTATGGATTCTCGATTCTAGAAGTCATCTGATTTTAAAATTTTTCAAAATCTAAACCTTGAAAAGCGGCCATAAGCTGAAACAAACGGTTTGCTATTTTATCAATCTCCCGTTTGTGTCGATGCGGAAGTTGTTCTTTGCAGTCAGCACATTACACATACGAAGTTTTGGTTTTGGCGGAGAGGAGGGGTGAAAAATTGTGTTGTTATGTGTGGACGACACTTTTTTTTTTCTTTTGAGAGGACGACACTTGCTTTTCAAGTGTGTAATAAAAAACTAAAAAGACATGTTAACCAAATTTGGTCACTGGGCCGATGTCCCGATTCCCCCCCATCCTCTCTTGGTGGCCCCTGAAGTGTTTGGCGGGTCGATAGCCCAGCCAGGCAGGAGCTGAAAGCCCAAGTGAGCTCCATCAACGGCGCGAGCCCACGGTAAGCGGCCGGCCGGCCGGGCCGGCTGCCGCTGCACGCCATGGAGTGAATGCGCGCGGGCCCGTCGTGGCTTGGACCGGACTAGTGGAGGTGGAGCGGATCCCCGGCTCGCATCGCCATCGCATCACTGTGATTCTTCACACACGCCGCGCTCGCCCTGCCTGCTCTGCTCCGCCCGACCCGACCCGACGCGGCCTCCTCCCCCCGACGACCCCGAGAGCGAGCGCGGCCGCTATGCGCGAGGAGGTGCGGAGCTCGTCGGCGGCGCCGCCCGACCCGCCGCCCGACCCGCCGCCCGCGCGCTCGGCCTCGCCGCCGCCCACCCCCGTCGCCAGGTAACGCCCACCCTTCCTCTCGCGGCCCGCTTGCTGCTGCTGGGCCCGCCGGCCGCCGGATCGGGTTCCACCGGCGGCGCGGCGCTCCGGGCCTGGAGGATTTCGAGTTTCCCATCCGGATTCGCTGCCCTAGCAATTGCTGCGAGGCGCGCAGGTCGGAGGGTGGGGGCGTTGGTTAAACCCTAGAGCCGGCAATCTGAGAAAAATTCCTTTTTTTGGTGGGGCCTCGTGCGGAATTTGGGAGTTGACTTTCTTGCTGGTTATTCTGGCATCGAGTGTGCGGCTTCTGTAGCATTTATCTTTATACGCACGGTGCCGTTCACGCCGGCCTTGTGTCGAAGTAAGTGATTTTGGGGTTCTTGTTCATCCTGTTCCGTCTTTGTACCTGAGGTGGATGCTGGAATTTGCTACCTAACATGATGAGCTTACGTAATTGTTAGCTCTCCAGTTTCTGTGGTTTTACTACAGCGATAGAAAATGTCAGCTGAATTGACCCATTTTTTATTTATTTATCTTCAAGTATATCCATTTCCTGAGCCAATGGGATCAAGTACAGTGTTGCAAATGTATGGGCGGGGATACAAAATCTAACCCAAGTCAAACTACAATGTAATCGTTTCTGTGTTGTTATATGCTTAGCATGTGCCATAATACTATGTATCATTTTGTTTCCTGCCTGCCTGTACTGAATCCCCCCCCCCTCTTTTTTTTGCAGTTCTGCTGGTGCTTCATCACCTCCTTCACAAGCTAATATAGCTAGCATAGATTGGTTAGGCAGTGACCAAGTCTCCAAGGCGGGGTCGTCTCATGTTGCTCCACCTGCTTCTCAGCCTGCACTTAGTACTAATGCTGATGGAGCTGCTGCGGATTTCTTTCAATCATCGTGTAGACCATGGGAACGAGGCGACTTGCTTCGTCGGCTGGCCACGTTTAAGCATTCAACATGGGCCTCTAAGCCAAAGGTCATTTCTTTGTCTACTGGGCTCTTCTTAGCTAGTTGTATTGTAAATTTTAAACTAACCAGTCATCAACTGATGATTCCTGATGTGGTGTTTTTCTTGCGCTTTCCTATGTACATTTGCTTAGAATCCCTCTCCCCCCTAAATGCTGTCTTGGAACAATTGAATAATCAGAACTGTGACAAACTTGCTTATGGCAGTCAATCTCAGGCTAAGGCATATATTTCCTATCAGAATATATGCTACAATGTTATTCCCTCCGTTTTAAGTTATATATGATGTTTTAGAATTTTGCACAATTGCACACGATGATTGCTTGCCCCTAATAAACTTATGTGTCTTTCTATGTTACTAAATTCTGTCGTGCATGAACTTGTAACCATAACACATATAAATGAGGCAGGACCACTTTATAAGATATGGTTATTTCTTGTATTGAAATCCAATAATATCAAATGAAAAAAGAACCTTTTCTCCCTCCTAAAATATAAATTACAAAAGAATATAGGGAATAATTTTTGTCTTGAATATGTTCTGAGTTCTTGACTTGAAAACACGCTATTTTTCCACTATATTCCTTATCTTCATTGAGACATTATTGTACTTGAACATATCCTTTTTAAGCATCTGGCGAGTTGAAAACGTTTATTTCTACATGTATGGTTTATCTATGCTCTATTTGGAAGAATGTATGACCCCCATGTTACTTATTTGCCATTTTTGAGTTCTCAAAATTAAAAGAAGATAAAATAGACCACAACTGTTTATTTGAAAAAGAACACTATTGACTTAACTTTTATAGGCTGCTAGTTCACTGGCTTGTGCTCAAAGAGGCTGGGTGAACATTGACGTGGACAAGATTGAGTGTGAATCATGTGGTGCACATCTTATATTTACTGCATTGACATCCTGGTCCCCTGCTGAAGGTATGCTCTGAACAACAAAGTTTCCTGTATGTTTTTTCAAGTTAGGCCATCAGGTTTTCCTTACCATGTTAGGTGCAAGGATGTCGTAACTAACTCTAGAGACTAATCAGAGCCAGTGAGTGCTGCAAATAAGGGAACTTATTACTTGTTCTATGTCACAGATTTATTTTTATTACATGATGTCATGATCTGTTGCATATTGCAAGCTCCCTGCTTATTTTGTTAACTGTTAGATTTTTTTCCCTAAATAAACAAGAAACCGTTTGCTGAATTTACCATAAAAAAATTCAGTGGAGGAAGGGAGTGTGTTTTGTGTTCTGTCTAAACTTCATATGACAAGAAATGGCAAATTTGCTTATCCTGTTTGTTGCAAGCTAAAGTGATCCAACTTGTTTTCAGATTATGGTTCAATCTGTTTTGTATGATAAAGCTGGAATCCCTAGCATTTACCTGCTCCTTCTATGTTGCCCTGTAGACTTTGTTTCCAACGAAAGATGGGTAAGCTTCCTCTAGTAAAAAAAATGCAGAAGGGAGCATCTCCTTGATTTGGTTTGTTAATAACAAATGCTTGAGTGCGCCTCAACCAATACTGACTGGTCAACTGCTTGATTAGCTTGTTCTCTTAAGGGCCCTGAGATTTTGACGCTGCTTAATGCCTATTTGCATGGGCAAGGGGTATTAGCTTGTGAAAATTATGCGACAGGGGATGCACATATATAAATATATTTTCTTTGTTGTGAATCTTTTTTATCTGACTGCTAACAATATTGAGTTTGTTGGACAATTGTTAAGTTATTGATAGAGCCACAATATCTAAATTTCTGTCTGGTGTTACTTATGTTTTTTGCTACTTAGTTAAGCTGGACATAGATTGCTAGTATTTCACTATTTCCTCATAAAATGAAACATGTTTGTCCTGTGAGCCCTAACTTCCTTGACCTCTATGTTATGTTGTAGTTGCAAATGCCGGGGAAGCTTTTGCTGAGCAGCTTGATGCATCACACCAGAATGATTGTCCCTGGAAGGGGAATAGCTGTGCTGATGGCCTGGTGCAGTTCCACCTTACCCCATCAGCTCTTGTTGGTGGTTTTAAAGATCGATGTGATGGATTGTTGCAGTTTGTATCTCTTCCTGTTATTGCCTCATCTGCAATTGAGAGTATGAAGCTCACTAGAAACGTTCAAATTGATCGTGTCTTATCCCAGTCAGTTACAATTTTGTCTGGGGAGCTGGGCTATAGAACAGACAGTACAACAGGGATTGATATCAGCCAACAAGATGAAACCTGCTGCTACTCTAAAGTATTATCTCTTGTCATTGATGCCTTCTTGTTGCTTTTTTGTTGCTGTATTTATTTTCAGAACTTCTAGCTTTATTTGATCTAGGCCACTCCCTTCTGATTGATATAGGCACAGAAGCTTATTAGCGTTTGTGGATGGGAGCCTAGATGGCTTCCAAATGTTCAAGATTGGGAAGAAAATTCGACACGCTCTGCCAGAAATGCAGGCTCAGCTGAACCAGATGGCCAATTTCATTCCCAATTTGCTGAGCATCGTCAAAGTTCATACTCTGCATCAGTTAAGAAAGAGAAGGGAAAAGGCAAAATGCGTGTCAAAGATTCTGGATGCAGCATGAGATCACCTTTGCTGGATTGCAGCTTATGTGGAGCTACAGTGAGAATTTGGGACTTCAAATCTGTGCCACGCCCTTCTCATTTTAGTCTGAATAACATCGACATGCCTGATACAGGAAGGAAGCCTGTGTTGACCCGTGGAATTAGTGCTACTAGTGGGATCAATGGATTGGTTGCTGAAGGAGCGGAGAAAGAAAATGTTGAAGGACGTGATGAGGCAGGTACTGATGAGCGTAAGTCTGTGTCAAATGCTCAAGTTGACTTAAATCTGACAATGGCAGGAGGTTTGCCATCTAACCATTCTGCATTGCCCCCGATGCCTGGACATTTCAATTATGGAGGAATGGGAAGAGATCTCATTATTGGGCAGCCTACTGGAAGTGAGCTTGGTGGCCATGCAGCCTCATTTGAGTCTCGGGGCCCCAGTTCAAGGAAGCGTAACCTGGAGGAAGGTGGGAGCACAGCTGACAAGCCAATAAACAGGCTTCAGCCTGCTGACAGCATAGAGGGAACTGTCATTGACCGTGATGGTGATGAAGTTGATGATGCCGCACAAGATTCTGGTGCTCGGAGCAAAAGGCCTCGTGGTTTTAATCTTTTTGATATCAATCGCCCATCTTCTTCAGGAGCTGGTCCCAGCAGAAACTTAAGCTTTGACCTGGATATAGATGTTAATAGGTTTGATACATCTAATGCTGAGGGCCCATCTGCCCTTCACAACCCATTTCCAAAGGATTCTATGAGGGCATCTTCTGTTATTGCAATGGATACTGTTCACAGTGGGGAGGGAAATTCAATGGAGAGTGTTGAATACCATCCATGTGATGGTGATGATGTTAATAAGCCTTCTAGTGCACTCAGGAGTGGTGGAATGAGTGAGGCATTGGATCTCAATTATAGCAACCAAGCACAGCAAAGCAGTTTTGTACAGCCTGCTGCTGAAACTGAAAGTAATGCAAGGGAGATAGGGGGCAGTAGTATGAATGGAGGGGAAGAAGTCCTCAATGCAGAAGCTACTCCTGCTTCTGCTAGAGATCAGTTTAGCCTGGGGGTTAGTGGAGGTAGTGTCGGGATGGGTGCAAGTCATGAAGCTGAAATTCATGGGACTGATATTTCTGAGCATAAAACTGGTAGCGTTGTTGGAGATGCTGATCCAATTCCTGAGCTCATTGAGACTATGGGCCACACTGGCGAGTCAGCCCCTGGACCTGCATTGATGGATGAGTTTGCCCCTGAAGAAGTTGGTCGAGAAGATCCTCATGGTGATAGCCAAGATATGGCGTCTCGGTTAGCGGTTCGAGCTGACAGTGGTTCAAAAATTTGTGGTTCAACTAAAGCTGATTCTGTTGAGAGTGGAGAGAAGATGAGTCATGCCATAGGTCCTGAGAATAGTGCACATCCTTCTCTTTCTTGCAACGCAAGAGTTTTTTCTGGCATTGATGCATCGAAAGAGGAAGTGACTGGTATAATGCTTACTAATGATGATTACGATCCAGGAAATGGGCTAGGTACTTCTACATCTAACTTTTCCCTAGCATACGATTGCTGTTATTTTTGTGCTTACACGGTGCATATACCCTTCTGTTGAACTACATTCACGTCTGGATCATGAAAAACTTTGTGTTTGCCATAGGCGATTATGTTCATACATAGTCTTAATTTTCATCAAACTGCTGCATATTTCTTAACTGCACTCTTCCATTCTACATGCATGTTTGTTTTTGACATTCCAGCGCATTTTCATCAGCAGAACTATATTTTTATTTGGATATGCCATTCACCGTGTTCTTACATTTGATTGTCAGGAACAACAAATGGAGAAAACGATTATGAAACAGATCTTCCAGATTTCGATCCAATAAAACACCACAACAATTACTGCCCATGGGTAAATGGAAATGTTGCTGCCGCATGTTGTATTAATACTGGTTCGAGCACAGCGCTCTCTGGCTGGCAGCTCACAGTGGACGCCATCGAGACATTGCAGTCTGTAGGCCAAGCTCAGAATCAGACAATGCAGTCAGACTCTGCGGCTTCATTATATAAGGTAAGGGCTGCTTCGTGTCCGTCTAATTATGCTATCATCTTGCTCATGCCTTGCTGGCTGGCTGCACATTTCAGCAAATTTCTTAATCATGCAGCCCTCTTTAGCGCATTCCATTCTGTCTCATGTTGCAGGATGATCACGCCCCACCCAGCCGGAAGCTGCTGAAAAGGGCAAACCACAGCAGGAGCTGATCCTCAGGGCTTCACATTTGGTATACTCAAAAGTTGCCAACGATTTCTCTCTGCTCATATGATTCTGGTGAATGTCTACTTGAACGAAACTGGTTCTTTTATTTGCGAAACTAGGTCGCGGTGGAGAGCTCGGAAACCATCATGTGGTCGGGAGGAATGGAATAAGTTTAGGTAGTTTTGTGCGCAGATGATTGAGTTTGCCTGCCGTCTCTAGCTATGTCAGCTCGGTTATTGTATTTATCTAATGTTCTATAAGATGATTTCAGCACCAAGAGACTGTAATTCAATACTTGCCATCTTTTTGTCTTTGACCTGCGCGATTGAAGAATATGTATTTAGAATAGAAGGCTAGAAATGCGTGCTGTGTGCGTACTTACGCTGTAACAGATGGCTACAGCAACGTGATCATGAGAAAATCAACCATGCCCTCTCCATTGCGTCGTAGAACCAAATTACCACGCTATGCCCTGGCTGGTTGGACAGGAGGGGGGATGGCCATAGGGTCCGGGAAGGCTCGCTGCGCGGTGTGGAGGAAGACGACGGGCGCGGTGAGGTGGGGTCTGGTTCTCGGAGAGAGGAGGTATGGGAAGCTGGGCAGCGGTTGGCCGGCTTGGGACCCCAAGAAAGGGTGGACGAGGGGTTGCGAGCGTGCGTTGCAAAATCGGAACAAGCGGACCGCAGACAGGCCGGCCCAGCTCCCGCACCCTCCACCTCGACCACCGCTAAAGCTGTCCATGCTCCACGCCCCTACCACCATCCTTACCCAATCATCGTCATCTTGGCCGACTCCACCGCCGGTCCGGCGACCTCTATCTAAGTAACTCGTAGTATTACCATGTTCTATCTATGGTATGTTTTATGAGACGCTCAGACTATTTGTGCACACGGTACGCCATGTTTCTGAAGTTGCCTTTGTAGAAAGGTGGTGGAAACTTACTATGGGACTATGATGTACTATGTTGAATCCGTTCGAATGAATTGGAACTATGGAAGTGATGCATGGTTGGGTTAAACGGGCAACTCGTTTTCTTGTCTCTTGCGTCCATAGAAGCATCGTATTACCATGTTTGGAGGCATATTTCTTTGTTCATTAAAATGGAAAATAGATTAGGAATATGCGATTCGCTGCAATATTTATGACGGCATGCATGTGCCATGGGCTGTGCTTTTGATAGCTAGATTACTAGGATTAGGGGATACTTGGGACACTTAATTTACGTTCCCCCAAACCCAAAGTTCGATTTCTCGCTGGCTGTGCCGGCGGTGCCAAAATTTTAAGATATCTTAATCTTCCATATATTAAGCTTATGCTCTGAACTGCATGCGGTTTTGTACTGCCAGCTTTCCAATTCTTTCTGAAAAGCAGGTGCCAAGTGATACGAATCCTATCCTGCAACGCGTGAAAAGCTGGTCTGATCAGTGAAGCTAAATATCCACGAGAAGCGTTGAATAATGTCCCTTTTTGTTTGTTATGATGAAGGAAGTATCTGCATATGCAGATTCCATTGGATTGAGCGGCACAAGGCGAGAGGCGCACCAGGGCTTCCCTCTTGGTGTTAGAGCATGTCTGTCATCGCTTCATTCTTCATCTATCCCTCTCTAACCTGGGATGATAGCAGACGATAATACCTAAATAATGCAAAATCCTGTTTACCCGGGCAATGCCATGGTTTTGGTGACGAGATTTACAAGAAACGTCGGAATACTCATAAATCAGTTTAGTTCCTAGTAGTTCAGTGGGTTAACATGCAACGGAACTCTCGTTAGCTAGCACAGTTATGCAACCGGAACTGCTAACTCTAACTGGAAACCAGTACAAACTCTGGCTGCAGCTGATCTAGCAAAGCAAATCAGCTTCATTCCAGCCCCATTTTGCATTGCAGATTTGCAGTGCCAGAGAGGGTAGTTCAAGATTGTAGGAGTAGTGCATCCACATGCGAGTGACTGCTCGCCGGAGTTGGTGTTGGGGCGGCGAGCTCAGGGCCTCGAGTGGGGCTTTTATAGGCGCGAGAGGGAGGATGGCGGCCTGGGCACGAGCCGTAGGGGAAGGCCCGACCAGAGGGCAAAACCGGGGGCGTAGCTGCCTCGCTGGCACCGGCAGGGCTCGCCATGGCGCCAGCAGCGCCAGCGGTAGAAGAAAGCCGCCGCGTGGAGGCTCCCTGAGGGGGAGGGTGAGATTTTGTGGGCCAGCGGGAGATCTCTAGATGCTGGCAGGCCCACTTGGCCGGGCGGCCACAGCTGCGCCGGGGTGCGCCGGCCAGCTGGTCAGCCGGCGATGGGACAGGGCAGTGGGAGGAGGGAGGAGGGAGAAGGTGATGGAACTTATGTGCGAGAAGAAAAACAGCGGGGGCTTGGGTGAAAAAGGAGCTAAAACTCATTCTTCTCAAGACCAAATCAAAAACATTTGAAAACTATTTTTTCTCAACTTTTCAAGATACACATTTTCTCTTTCATGACTAAGTTTATTTGAGCAATGTATAAAAAGTTAATTTGAATTTCCGAAAACTAGTATTTAAATGATATATCATTTCATGTGAATTTTTGCATTTTTTAGCACTTGAGTTCAACTGGACTTTTGTTGCTCTTGTTATGAGAGATGTGCCATTAAATTTTTAGAGTTAGTTGTGATCAATTTTGAAAGTTACAAGGGTTTGTTTGCAAGAGTTCAAATATTTATGCATATATGCATATACACATATTCATTTGATTGAAAGGTAGATCTGATAGTTTGTTTTATATTTTTTTCTCTTTAATGCCTGATTTCATGGTTTGAAATCTTTGTTTAATCTTTTAGACACCTAGGGTGTCATAGGATAGCACTCGATTGTTGGTTATGCGTGAGCCACTTGAAACAACAAGATTATATTTGCCTTTCTCCTTTTTTTTTTAAAAAAAAAGAAGTAGTGGCTGAAGAAAACGACATGGTGTCACGTTAGTAAGTTACAGTAAAAGAAAAGGAATGGTTAATATTCAAGGGGGTAAAGTTTTGTAGCTAGATTTTCTAGAGTGAGGAGTTCATACACCATACTGTACAAATGCATCTTTTCTCGAGAATTCGATAATTGCTTAAAGAAAATGTATGGGCACAGTCAAGGGAGTGTAGTCATCTTCCTGCATATGACATTGAGATTTTAAATAATACAAGCTGTTATACTGTAGTCATCCTTGTTTCATGATTATTTACCTTCTAGTTAATTTGTAAATCAATATCCATCAGACATGCTAGAAGGTAAATCAGAGAGGGATAAGAGGACCAGGGAAGGAAAGAGGATTTTCAGTTGAAACACAGTCTACCAAAAAGGAACGCTTAGTGCAGGATGCACCTGATAAGTGGTAATGTGCCTTCAGAGCAAGCGAGGACTGTGATGAACTCATGATTCAGTTGTTTCTGCAGGCTCTTTGGAAATCAGTTATGGTTATTAGTTATCACCTGTTACTTGCAGGTTTCAGTTGCACCTTCTACTTAACTGGTCTCTCCAGCCTGCTTGTTGTAATAGTTTGCCTATATTTGAAGTTTCAAATATTCTTTTTAATAGTCATCCTACTTTCTACTATTTGCAAACAATTATGTATATTCAAACAGAATCCTAGTAAAAATGCGCGCAAGGTACCAGTCTATTTATCACGCGCGCGTCTGCACGACGCGCTGAGTCGTTATTTCGGCCCAGTAATGCGGAAAGCCACGTGCAGAAGGTAACGCTGCATCGCTGCTGCTGGCCGCAGCTGACCACCGTACTTAGAAATTTGTTCCACAAAATATAATATTTCCTTGCTACATAGCCGGAACTTTTAAAAAAGCGTGAAAAAATTTAAAATGTTCCAAACAGTATGAAAAGTTCTGTCATTCCAAACTTAGGAAAATATTCCATAAAATGTTTCTTACTACATAGCCTGAACTTTCCAAAAAGTATGAAGAAAAATAAAAATGTTCCAAACCGTATGAAAAGTTCTGTCATTTCAAACTTAGGAAAATGTTCCAAAACTTCTTCTCTTGTTACACAAATGTAGCCATAACTTCACATTACATTATGGGCTCTTTCGGTTTGCTATCAATTTTTACCATGCCAAAATCAAGGCATGCCAATAAGATTTGGCTATCAATTGGTTCATACATAGAAATTGGTCACTTTGAGCCTACCTGCGCGCCCCTTCTGCGACAGCATTGCGCCTGGTCGCGCGCGTTAGGAATAGACGCATCCGCAATTCCTCCCTCGCGTACAGTTTGAGCTGCAATTCTTGCAATGGAGGAAATGATGCGCTTCTTTTTATTCGTGTACTTGATTGATCAGTTTTTATTCTTTGTCCCTTCGGCCCTGTAATTTTGTAAACATATATCTAGATACGTGTGCCCAGCTAAGTTTAAGCATGTGAAGGAAGGAATTGACAACACAAAAATGGAAAAGACAGCTAAAGATCGGACAAAATTATTGTTCCTTCCCTGAAGAGGTAAGTAATTTGCAAATCAAGAGGCATTTGCCCATTGACCAATTTCTCTAATTATTTATGTCATCGTCGTCCCTCCCTTAATCTTTCTCACCCAACTTACTTTTGTTTAAGAGCATTTATTCGCTATGTGCCTTGTGTAATTTTTTTGTATTTGTGATAGCACTCTTCAACTGTTGGTTATGCGTGAGCCACTTGAAACAACAAGATTATACTTGCCTTTCTCCTTCTTTTTTTTTTAAAAAAGTAGTGGCTGGAGAAAACGGCATGGTGTCACGTTAGTAAGTGCACAGTAAAAGAAAAGGAATGGTTGGTTTATGTAGGCAAGAACAATAATCTTGAGATGTGATAGGCACCGTCCCGTCCCTACATGAAAGCTAGCAAGACACGATTGATTATTAGCATCTGGACAAGTTGCATGAAAGGAGCTAGTGAGGATCATTAGCATTGCTTTGCTTTGTTGATAAGGAAGAATGAAGCAAGGAAAAATATCTATCTCTTTTAGTTAGGTGGCACATATATATAACTTGAGGAGTCCACATCAAATTATTATTAGGACAACTAGCTAGCTATAGTAATTTTGTTTGAAAATCTTGACTTGAAATAAAACTGAAACGCGTCTTGCATTTGGAAACAGATCGATGAGAATGTGACCAAATCACATTTATATTTATATGTGATCCATGCGGATTCTGCAAACATTCTCTAGCGTAGCTGGCTCACGATCCGTTTGTTGGCTGGTTCGATCAGCGTGCGCGTGGATCCCGCGTTGCGTTGAAGAAGCTACCAGCACAGTAGCATCGAAGAAAAGCTGCTGCCTCTCGTGCTGGTGAATGGTGAATCCAGGGCGACTTGAAGGCAAGGCCAGCCCCCAACGCCCACCGAATGGAACATCTCGCGTGCAGGTGGCGCGCCACGTGGCGGCCAGTGGGTCGTGGAACGTGTCAGGATACAAGCCACCGGCTGAGGGTTTATAGATGCAGTTGGCAGTGGAACTAAACATTCTCTATTTTATTTTTAAAAATCGACCACATTTTAGTTTTTCCAGGACAAGTCCAACCCATTCTCTATTGTATCTCACTCTTCCTTTTCTCATGTAGATTTAGTCTCTCTTTTTCAGAAACCCTACTTATGAGCTCTGGCCCAGCCTATTTACGAGAGTCTGTCTCAAATCTAGTGCACCAAACACCACAAGTACACCATATATTCTTCATTTTTTTGCGAGGAGTCCATGGCATATTCTATTTGTACAAAAGAAAATTCCAGCATAGCTGTAGATGGTGTCGAGACATACATTCAGAAAACATATGAAAAGAAAATTCAGGAGCATATGCAGTACGGAGGGCAAAAGAATTATCCTCTCGACTTACACTAACACACATAAAATTTCAAAACACTTCAAGTTTCACGTATGGATAGATTTTTTGTGAACTTGCAAAAAAAATTATATTTGCAATCTTTTCACCCCCTTAGTTGAATCCCTTCATTCCCACTATATGAACACATAAAAAAAACCAACCTTTTAGTAATAAAGCACCCCTTTGTGCTATACATTTCCTCTTATTAGTAGCAAAAAGAATATCCATGCTGAGTAGTACAGTCTCACATGCTTTGTTATTGCGACAACGCCAACACGAAGTGTGTGATTGGTCTATGATCACCTCGCGCACGGCATCAGATAAATGTTAGGCATGTATTCATGTTTCAATTTCCCCATGAACAACAACATCCAAAAGTCTTTTCTTTGTTTTTCCTAGCCGCAACATAAATCCTTTTGGCATCTGTGGTCTCGTCGAGAAATCACAAATCATCTGTTTTTCCCTGAAGAAACGCAGTGATGACATGAAAACGATACCCGCGCAAGTCGACACAAAATCCTGAAGCATGTCACGCTCTCTCGGCTCCACGAACCCATCGCACCGTAACGCACACCTGGCGCGGCGAGTCCGTCCCGCGGCCGCGTAGAAGCCGCGCTCCGCCCTCCTCGTCGTCGCCGTCGGCCAGCGAAGCGCGGACACGTGCGGTGTCGGCAGCGGGGAGTCCCCTCCACGTGTCGCCCGGCGAAAGCGAAAGCGAAAGCGGCCTGGCCCACACGGCAGCGCCTTATCCGCTGGCCCCGGCCGACCTTCCTCCCCGGGAAGTCAGCGGACGGAAATGCCCCCGCGGGGCTCCCGGGTGTCGGCCGAGCCGCAAGCTGCCTGCCCTCCTGCGCGGGGCATAGTGCTTCTCACGCCAAAAGCCTGGCCCCAGTGAACGCGACAGGTTTTAGCTTTTTAAACAGCCGTCTCGTCCAGCTGCTGCATTGGTATGTACAGCCAGGAGTCAACAGGATTGGGAGAAAAACTAGCTTAATGTTTAATCGTTGTACAAAAAAATGCTGAGATGGAACGCATGAGTTGAAGCTCGTAGCCGGATTGTTTGAAAGAAACTTTTTCTTTTAACCCGGTTCAACACGAAACTAGTTCTAGGTACTTTGGTAAGTGTCAATAGAAAGATGATTTTTTTTTTGATAGGAGAAACGACTGCAACACCAACTCTCGTGTTGGTTCTAGCAGTACCTCATAGATTGGTAAGGTTTATGACTTTATGAGATTGTTTATTTTCACTCCATTGCAAATAAACATTGTGGCAGTTATATACTAACAAATCATTTAGTGCTTGCAGTATCAACCTCGTAGGACTGCAAAAGGCCCTACCTAGCAACCATCATGGCTCGGAGGGTAAAATGGTCACTGGATTAAGAAGTCAAAAGAGGATCCCAGTCCCCTTTGCAAGAACAAGAACCTTTTTCTTTTTTTAAAAAAAACTGCCAGCACGCTTTGAACTCCAAAAAAGAGGCCTCCAGGGGCAATCCAGACATTTTGCTCATCTCCCCTTCTCCCAATGCCCCATCATCCCCTTCCTCTCCCCTGGCCGCTTCCTTCATTTGCCAACCTCCACGGCTCGCCACCACGGCACCACAGAGCATCTAATGCTTTCCCTCGCTGCCTCCCTCCCTCCTTAATCCCACCCTAATGCGCCTCAATAATCGCTCCCGCCACCACTAAACCCCTTCCGGATCCCGCCGCTAACCACAATCTCCGGGGTTTAAAGCCCGGGGAGCCGGCTGCTTCAAGAAACAGCAGAGCAGGAGGCGGAGGCGGCGGCGCGGCGGCGAGATGGACCTCGCGTCGTTCCTTACGTCGGTGCTCACGTCGTTCGTCATCTTCGTGGTGCTGGTGCTGGTGTTCACGTTCCTGTCGCGCCGCCCGGGGAACGCGCCGGTGTACTACCCGAGCCTCCTGCTGCGCGGGCTCGACCCGTGGGAGGGCCGCCGGCGCGGAACCCGCAGCCCCTTCGGGTGGATCCGCGACGCGCTCTCCGCGTCGGAGACCGACGTCATCGCCGCCGGAGGGGTCGACGCCGCCGTCTACCTCGTCTTCCTCTCCTCCGGTACGGCCAGCCACTGGGTGCTGCTCAGTTCTTTTCTCTGTTTTCCCCCTTTCAGAAACTTTTTTTCAGTATGGAGGGATTTACTTGCGGTTACTCGGCTCCCCGGGTACTTGATTTGTAGGTTATGTGTGTGTATGTCTTAGCGTTTGTTTAGTGTTTTTGTTTGCTCAAAGGAAACTTTTTTGCAAGATTTTTCTCACGTTATTTCTTCTTGTAGTGAAATTTCTTTTGTTATAAAAAAAATCTGTTCTCATTTTTATGACGAACTTTTGTTATAAAATAAATACATATTTTTTGGTTGTTCGCACGTTGTAGGGTCTTTCGAGTTAAGTTTATTCTGCAGATTGTCCTTGAAAGGTTTATTTGCATTAGATGAAGGTGGTTAAAAATAGAACTAGGATGCATTTTGGTGGTTGGGGTTTGGTCAGGCGCACACTTTGGATGAATTTCCAGCAATTAACAGTATTTGACCCTTGATGTTCCAGTGCTGTCCATCTTGGTGTATTCTGGGATTGTGCTGCTTCCGGTTCTCCTCCCTGTTGCTGGAACTGATCGAGGCCTGGAACTTACTGCTGCTGCTGGCATCAGGCCAAAAAATGATGACAAAAACAACTCAGCTCCAGAACTCCCGGAGATTCAAAGACTAGCATTGAGCAATATCCAAGTAATCTACTTTTGATTTGCCTTTGTTACTACCCCCAATCTCAAATATAAGTCAATTTAAGTTTGTCCTGTGACCATCAGTAAACAAAAATTATGTGTATATATTGTCAATATAAGGTCAACTAACTATATGCATCATGAAAATACTTTCATTGCATATGACCTTTCTATCAATAGTATATTTTTGAAGATGCTCTGGTTAAGATTATCATTAGGTGTCCTGAACGTCATATATTCACATGGACTACTGAAATCAGCATGTTTTTACACTCTGCAGGAAGGAAGTATGAGGCTGTGGGCATTTCTGTTGTCAGTCTATTGGGTTTCCTTTGTCACCTATTTCGTCTTGTGGAAGTCATACAAGCATGTTTCAAATTTGAGAGCGACTGCAAGATCAACACCAGATGTTAAACCAGAGGAGTTTGCGGTGTTGGTGAGAGATGTCCCTAGATCCTATCCAGATGAAACTATAAAGGACTCTGTAGATTCATATTTCCGAGCACTTCACCCTAACACCTTCTACAGATCAATGGTTGTGACAGACCACACAAAGGTACTTCTATTCTTAAAATGTTATCCCCTTTGACCGTTACATCTGCTCTAAAGATAATCACCCACCCCAAAAACACACACACACACACACACACACACACACACACACACACACACAAAGGAGGAGAACTTACTTCTGTTGTGATCACATGGTGTTGCAGGCTGATAAAATATACTTGGAGATCGAAGAGCACAAGAAGAAAATTGCTCGCGCTGAGGTTGTCTATGCAAACTCGACAACTGAAAGTAACCCTGAGGGCATTAAGCCTACTCATAGGACTGGATTCCTTGGTCTTATTGGTAAAAAGGTTGACACGATTGAATACTGTAGCGAGCAGATTAAGGAATTACTGCCCAAACTGGAGGCCGAACAGAAGACTACCCTTCGTGACAAACAGCAGCGGGCTGCCATTGTCTTCTTTAATAGCAGATCTGCCGCAGTTTCTGCATCTCAAACTCTCCATGCTCAGGTGTTTGATAAATGGACAGTTATGGAAGCTCCTGAACCACGTGATATAATATGGCCCAATCTTTCAAGGAATATTTATGAGAGGCAAATCAGACAGGTTGTGGTCTATTCCATTGTCTTTCTGGCGGTGGTTTTCTATATGGTTCCTATCACTGCTGTCTCTGCTATTTCAACTCTGGAAAATCTGAGGAAGGTGCTGCCCTTTCTGAAGGTGGTAGTGGACCCTCCAGTGATCAAGACTGTCTTGCAGGCTTACCTGCCACAGATTGCACTTATTGTGTTCCTCGCACTGCTGCCTGCTTTTCTTATGTTTCTCTCAAAAGGAGAGGGGATCCCTTCTCAGAGCCATGTAGTCAGGGCAACATCAGGAAAATATTTCTACTTCATTGTTTTCAATGTCTTCCTTGTCTATACACTTGGGAAGACCTTGTTCGCCTCTTTGAAAACTATTTTAGATAACGCTAACATCAATGTGATCATAAATATGCTGGCCACCAGCCTGCCTGGAGGTGCAACATTCTTCCTCACATTCGTTGCACTGAAGTAATTCCCCTTTGTCTCGCTTTTGCAATTACTTATTGTCCAGTTTTCAATACCTAAATATCTTTAACTGCGGTGGAATGTAACTCTCCCATTGTTGATATTGTCAGATTCTTTGTTGGTTATGGGCTCGAGCTCTCTCGCCTGGTTCCTCTCATCATCTTCCACCTGAAAAGGAAGTATCTTTGCAAGACTGAGGATGAAGTGAAAACAGCATGGGCTCCAGGAGACCTGGGATATAGCACCAGAGTTCCAAATGACCTGCTCATCGCAACAGTCGTGTTATGCTACTCGGTCATGGCACCTTTGATTGTTCTATTTGGTGTTGCATACTTTGCCCTTGGATGGCTTATAGCAAAAAATCAGGTGAGCTTGGTGTTCTATGAATACAAAGATATGAGACATCAGAGGGATTCTCAATTTTTATCAAGATAATATCGTTGGTTTCTGATTTATCATACTTTTCTTCCAATGCAGGTTCTTAGAGTTTATGTTCCTTGCTACGAGAGCAATGGGCGGATGTGGCCACACATGCACACGAGGATCATCGCAGCTCTACTCCTTTATCAGGCCACCATGATTGGCGTTATTGGCCTGAAGAAGTTCTATTATTCACCTATCCTTCTGCCACTCCTCCCGATCAGCTTCATCTTCGCCTACATCTGCCATATGCGCTTTTACCCCGCATTCGCCAAAACTCCCCTGGAGGTGGCACAGCATGAGCTGAAGGAAACGCCAAACATGGATGCCATCTACACTGCATACATCCCTCAGTGCTTGAAGCCTGACAAGCTCGAGGATTTGGATGCCTTTGAAGATGCTCAGTCGCACACCACTTCCAGAGCGCCGTCCATTTAGTTTGGGGTTTCTCGTCCATCACAACAGTGCAGAAGAAAATCCAGACCCGTAATGTTAAATTTATGCAGGGTGTCCGTCCACGCATGAACCCTCTGGACTATTGTTTCAGGATAGGAATCTGATGTGAAATGTACATACTCGATGATCTTGTCTGCTGAACGTGTATGGATCGTTGTAGGTAGCTGCTGTGGATATCTGGGGTTCTGAGTGCCTCTTCATTTCTACCCGTGCGTGTGTGGTTACTGTAGACAATCTTTCGTATTGCTGTGTAGCAAATCTGTGAGTCGATTTGCCTAATGCTCTGTAACTACATTAATCAGAACCACTGTTATTTTTAGTTGCTGTTACTGGTGAAAGTTCATGTTTCCTTGATTCAATATTTGCAGCGCAACTGCCCAGCAGTTCTGTTGGCAGCTGCACCCGGTGCTGTTTTGTGTGATACTTTGATGTCCATGAGAAATAAAACTTCAATTGCCGAAACGCAAAACCATGCAGTAGATGTACGCAAACTTTTCCAGCGTTTTTTCTTTGTCTCTTGTGACAATATTCATTGTGCTGGTAAAATCTGTCTTTCCCTAGATTTCAAGGGATTCGTAAGCAAATTTGACCAAAATTCAGCCTTTGATTTCTTCCAATTTGGAAAACTGATCAACCAATGGGGGACGGAACAATTTGAAGTGCAGGCGTGAAGACGGAGCAGCTCCTCGCGCCCTTTCCCTCCGGAACCGCGCGCGCCTCATGCTCGACGCGGCCGGTGGCGGGACGCCGTCCACGCACCCGGCGCTTCGCCACTGCGTCGCGCTCCTCCGCCTCCACCTCGCCTCCCCGTCCCTCGCCGCCGCCAAGCAGCTCCACGCGCGCGCCCTCCGCGCGGGCGTGGCGCCCTCCCACCCGCTCCTCGCCAAGCACCTTCTCTTCCACCTCGCCGCCCTCCGCGCCCCTCCCCTCCGCTACGCCGTCGCCATCCTCACCCGCATCCTCCCGGACCCGGACCCGTTCTCCCTCAACACCGTCCTCCGCATCGCCGCGTCCTCGCCCCGCCCGCGCGTGGCCCTCGCGCTCCACGCCCGCCGCCTCGCGCCGCCCGACACGCACACCTACCCGCCGCTGCTCCAGGCGTGCGCGCGCCTCCTGTCTCTCCGCGACGGCGAGCGCATTCACGCCGAGGCCGCCAAGAACGGCTTCGCCACGCTCGTCTTCGTCAAGAACTCGCTCGTCCACCTCTACGGCACGTGCGGCCTGTTCGAGAGCGCGCACAGGGTGTTCGATGAAATACCCGTGCGCGAGCGCAACCTCGTCTCCTGGAACTCGATGCTCAACGGGTTCGCGGCAAATGGCCGCCCCAACGAGGTGCTCACTGTATTCCGGGAGATGATCAACGTTGACTTCGCACCAGATGGATTCACTATGGTGAGTGTACTGACAGCGTGTGCCGAGATTGGCGCGCTTGCTCTTGGGCGGAGGGTGCACATATATCTTGCAAAGGTTGGGTTGGTGGGTAACTCGCATGTTGGCAACGCTCTGATTGATCTGTACGCCAAATGCGGCAGTGTTGATGATGCAAGGAAGGTGTTTGAGGAGATGGGGATGGGCAGAACTGTTGTCTCGTGGACCTCGTTGATTGTGGGCTTGGCAGTGAATGGTTTTGGGAAGGAAGCGCTGGAACTGTTCGGTGTGATGGAGAAGGAGAAGCTTGTGCCCACTGAAATAACGATGGTAGGAGTGCTGTACGCTTGCAGCCACTGTGGGCTGGTTGATGATGGGTTTATGTATTTTGATAGGATGAAAGAGGAGTATGGCATCACACCAAGGATTGAGCATTTGGGATGTATGGTGGATCTGTTGGGGAGAGCTGGTAAGGTCGAGAAAGCTTATGATTATATTGTCACCATGCCATTGGAGCCCAATGCTGTCGTGTGGAGGACCTTGCTGGGTGCTTGTGCAATGCACAAGAAGATGGAACTTGGGGAGGCTGCTTGGGCAAGACTGGTTGAGCTTGATCCAGGGCATAGTGGAGATTACGTTCTCCTCTCAAACCTTTATGCTGCTGTTGGGAGATGGGCGGATGTTCATGTGCTTAGGAAAACAATGGTCAAGGATGGGGTGAGGAAGAACCCTGGGCGCAGCCTTGTGGAGCTCCGCAACTCCGTATATGAGTTTGTTATGGGTGATAGGTCTCATCCTGAGAGTGAACAGATATACAAAATGCTTGCTCAGATAGCTGAGCGACTCAGACGTGAAGGCTACATCCCTCGCACAAGCAATGTATTGGCAGATATAGAGGAAGAAGAGAAGGAGACTGCCTTGAACTACCATAGCGAGAGGTTGGCCATTGCATTTGCCTTGCTGAAGTCTCTCCCTAGTACACCCATCAGGATAGTGAAGAACTTAAGGGTATGTGGGGATTGTCATACGGCAATTAAGCTGATATCAAAGATTTATGATCGGGAAATCATTGTGCGGGATCGCAGTAGGTTCCACCATTTTAAATGTGGATCATGTTCATGTAAAGATTACTGGTAGTTGATTACTATACTACATGAATTGACTGTCCTATGATCAGATAAGTTGCACTGGATTCTGATTGTGCAAGCCGACAAGTTTTGTTCAAGTTCAGGAATGGCAAATGATATATGGATTCAGCCAACGCATCCAGCTTTTGTTGCACTGGAGGGGGGGAATTTTGAGGCAGCCTCATATATTATAGGTTGTATTATCACATCCCTGCCCTCAAGTTTTCAAACGCAAGATGTTCCCTACCTTGTAAAATGGTAATATGTTTTATCCATTTCACTGAACAAATGTGGAATCTGGCTGTTCTAATCCTATTAAGTTTTATTCTGGTTCAAAAGAGGTGTTTGCTAGCTTCCCTTATGTTGGTGGGTAAATAACAAATGTTTGCAATTGTGTCCCGATACAGATCTGAATCCTGATAGGTCTGCATGAAATGATCAGGCCATGCTTTCAAGACTATCTTTCCAACAACATCAATGCAAGACTGAAGACCCTTACAACCTGATAAAGCTTGTAGCGAGCAAGGTTAGAATATAACTGCTTTCTTCATGACACCATGCACCAAAGGGTAGCTTATATTATACAGTCTCTTTAACCTTGTTTGATGGGTGTTGCTTTATTTCAGTTGTTTCAGCTCATTAGGATTGCCACTGATGCACTACTTTCATTTCTTCTTCTTCTTTTTTTTAAACTTTCTTCCTGGCATGTCATTATTTGGCATCCTTAGATTTTTAGAGTTCCATTAGATTTTTAGAGTTCCAGTTTTGTTCAGATGCAGCTCAGGAAAAAAATGTAGCTTTTTCCTTGTAATTCTGTTCACTGAATCACCTTTATTGGGGTTCAGTCTTTGTAAAGTGAAGGCTTGTCACTTACTGCAGTACTTTCCTATCTAGTATTATTTATGGAAGTTTCCCCAGCACCACCGACAGTTCATCATTTTTCATCCTCCAGTTTCAGAATTCCAGTTTAGTTCCCAGTGCAACAGAGGCAATTATTCTTAACTTTTTCCCTTGTTCACGGAAGCCCCTTCGTTAGCTTCAGTTTTTGTAAAGTGAAGGTTCTTCCCTTAATACACAAGGAAAGCCCCTCATTAAACCCAAGTTATTTACCATGAAACGACGAAGAAAAGGTATGAGAACATGCACTTGGCCCCTTCACATCTCCTGGAATCTAGTGGCTAAGTTTCCTTTTGTCCTTCTAGAAATCATGCCCATGCATGCATATCAGCATAAGAATCCCATGGTTTCCTGGCCTTCAAGTCATTCCCCCTCAATATTCTATTGTATTCATAAAGGTCCTGTACTGGTTATACAGTCTAAAAACTGAGTGAGATGCTGATATAATCCTAGCCTACTTTGCTTCAGACATGTTGCAAGAACTGCAATACCACCTGAGCAGACCACCTGCATGCATGATTCTTAATAAACATAATAAAGCTCACTGATTTCCTTTTATTTGAATGTCATGAGCATCAAATGTTAGTAGCAGTAAATTGTGTTAATTAGAGCCAAATTGGTCAAACTGAGACCACATGGCCTGAGGATCCAATAGACTGGTCCTCTGTTAGGTGCAAAATGCATCTCTCTCTGCAAACTGGCTCTTTGTGCCACTTTCCATGCCACCTCCCTCCCATGGCCATAAATATGCACCATAGCAAGCACCCGGGGGTGCTTTCCGTGTGCACGTCTTGCTTAGTGATCCGAGTGAAATCCAGCCCTTTTTCCCATGAACAGTGTCTGCTTTCCTGTCGACGCAGCTGCTCTTCACACATACTCTCGTTATATTCCCTAGACACTCACACACGGAGGAGGGCAGAGTGAAAAGCAGGAACTGTTTCAGGTTCTGTAACTTATGCTTCAGCCATGAAGAGAAAGGAGCTGATGATCATGCACGGTCTTCTGATTCTTGGATGGTTCATAGGTTGGTAATACTGGTAGATTTCTTCAATGGTTGTTTCTACAATGTTTGATGACAGAATCATTTCTCTGAATTCATATCACAACTCTGCCGTTTCCTGCATGTTCAGCCTCTGCAGCAGGCCGCATCCCACCACAGGAGAAGGCGGAGTCGGTGACGCCGATCCCGACGCTGTCGCCACCGGAAGGCAACACAACGTTCATCAACGGCGTGACGTGGTGCGTGGCCCGGCCGGGTGCCTCCCAGGAGGACCTCCAGAACGCGCTGGACTGGGCGTGCGGCCCCGGCGGCGCCGACTGCTCCCAGCTGCAGCCGGGCGGCCGGTGCTACCAGCCGAACACTCTCCTCACCCACGCCTCCTACGCCTTCAACATCTTCTACCAGCAGAACGGCAACTCCGACATCGCCTGCAACTTCGGCGGCGCCGGAGCCCTCGTCAAGCGGGATCCAAGTATGTAAACTTCGTGCCTTGCGCTCCATCAATCATGTGTTCGTTTTGATCATCACATTGTTCAGTGATCGATCTGGATTCTGATTGTTCGCTCTTCGCCGTGTTCTTTTCAGGTTTCGGATCATGCAAGTTCCTGGCATCTGAGTAAGTGAAGTCGGCAGCAAATGTTTTCTTCGACCTCTGACTTGTGATGATGATTCATGACTCGTGTGACGGGTGGTAAACTTTGTTGGGATGGATGGTGCAGGACTTCTGCAGCAGCTTCCTCGGCGATACTGGGAAGGGCGTGGACGGCCATGGTCGCTGCATCTCTAATCGCGCTTCGGCTGATAGTTTAGAAATTCTCGGTTCGTGATGTAGACACGGTCTGATCAGGCACTGATGCGAAAAAAAAAATGTGATGCGACGAAATGTCAGTGTTATGGTGGTTTCCTTCTGTGGTTCTTTAAGGAACGGTGCTACTTTTTCGTGTATAAATTTTGTTAACATTCATATTAGTCTCAGGATTTCTTGTAAACTTATTTGCCCTTTGCAAAGCGTGTGGTCGCATGTGTTGCCAAAATTTCCTCGCAGAAAGATAATGGCCACGGAGAAACACGGCCCATGGCCCTAATACGAAGCACCACGCCGAAGCCCATACAGCAGTCGTGCGGCCTGCGGAGAAGCAAGCCAACGTTTAGTCCCACCTCGGCCACCCACGGATAGCCTGCGCAACTTATAATCCAGAGCGCTCCAACCGAGTTGTCTCTTCGGAGACATCCGATAAAATTGGAACGATACAGAGAAGATTAGCATGGCCCCTGCGCAAGGATGACACGCACAAATCGAGAAATGGTCCAAATTTTTTTGAGAATTTGCGCACTGGTCCCCGGCGCTTCCGGTTTCTCTTGCAGATATGCCCTCGGGACTCTCCTTGGCCCTCCCGCTCAACGTTTTCTTCACGATTTCGTCCTCGAGTTTTGACCCCGGAACTTTTTTGTTTGCTGTTAGGCCCTTGCTTCTTACTCTGTCTTACAGGTGTATCCGTTATGTTTTCGTTTCGACCATTGGATGTTGTCCACTCCATCAGGCATGCCACCAGGGCGTCTCTTTTCTGCCCTTGAGGCACGATTCTGTTCACAATTTGATCCTCGGATGCTTCTTAGAGGCTGGAGCTACAATCATCTGCTGCTACTTGCACTTGAGCCCTCGATCGGGTGGAAGTTCTGCATCACAGTTAGCGATCCCTTTTTGGTAGCGATCATCGTGTACCACTGCTCTGTCCCAATTAGCGGGTAAGGTGCTCATTGCTCATGCACGTAGCTAGGAATACTATTCTGCCATGACGCAGCTAAGCTCTTGCCTGTGATACGCCTACCTAAAATTGATCATTTTTTTTCAGTTAGCCATTTTGTTGCAGCAACCAGCAAAGCGGCTCCTATGTTTTTGTACAAGCACGTTCCCTGATTTTGTTCGACACGTGTAATTTCTCATACACTAAAAATACACCCAAACCTCTTTTCATGGCCGTCTCTCTTTTTTAAAAAAGGAAAGAGTTGGGAATCGATTCCTAGCACGAGTAAGCATGCGTCATTCAGATGCTTCCACGCGGACACGCATCGGCCACGACGGGCTGCCACCTTTTAATGCCTCCAGAGAGCACTACTGACCCTACCACGACGGCCGCGAGCCCGCGATGATGATCCCGATGGCCGTAGTTTCTGGCTTCGCCCTTGTGGGTAAAGATGGATGGATCCTGACCGTCGCCTGCATGATCCGGCGGCACGCCGCGGCTGCCAACCACTCCAGATTATTCCAGAATGCCTTGGCATCTTCGGCTTCAGAACGCGCGAAATGGGCCCACCGGAAGCCCCGCACGTTGCTCATAAGGCTGACTCCAATGCGGCGGGAGATATCTCTCAACCTCACTCTCACCCCACCCCTCCAATGCACAGATTAGCTCTCACTTGTCTCTCCTCCACGTCAGCTTTTCTTTTCCAGATTTAATTATTTCACACTCTTTTATTCGCGTACGCAAAATAATTCAATAAACTAATTTTATTCAACTAAAAAAATTACCGATTACATCATAATTAAAAAAGAAAATTACATCGCAATTAAAAATAGCAAAAATACATAATAATTAAAAGAAAATTCTAATCCTCCGAATTCTCGTCTAGTCCAAGCTCTTTTTCCACCATCTTGACGGTCTTGAAATGAGTACGTTTTTCTGCTTCGTCTATATCTGCAGTTGATCGGGACTTCATTACGCTCCATCGCTTGAACAGTTTAGCCTTCACTAAACCACCCCATATATTCTTCATTGCAAATGCTTTACTTGCTACTGCACTGCTTTATGAGGATTCCTTTCTCTTCTCCTTCCCCTTAGCCTTCTCCTTCCGCTTAGCCGCCATGGCCCTATCACGGTCTATTGGACGAGTCTCAATATCCTGCTCGGTGTCTTCTATTCTGCCGGAGCTGTACTCACCCGAAACTCCGAGGCGGGTTCTCTTGCTACTCACATCGGATCCACTGCCAGGATCATGTTTCGCTGCCCACTTGGGTTCGTGGCGAACAGCTCTCCACCGATGATGGCGCTTGAATGCTGTCGTCACTTTCGGGTCGTTCTCGTACCTCGCCATTGCCCCCTCCATGACCATTGCATCATTTGCTCCATTCTGACATACTCTTTCTTCTTGGATGTAGTATTCATTAAACAGAGCCACCTCGCGGTTGCACACGTTCCAATGATCCGTCAGTTGCTTCGCGGTGTGACGACGGGACGGCTCCGCGATAGAGTTGAAGGTCTCCGCTATTTGGCCCCAAAAACTCAAACCGGTCTGGTTGTTGCCGGTGATAGAGTCATTCGTGTGATAAACCCAAGCATGTACCTAGCCCGAACATATTGTTAGTTATTTGAAAAAACACGATATTTAAATACATGAACACTAATTAAATTACCAATTTTCCTCCTCCGCAATCGTCCAGTCAAGTCTCTTTGGACGCTTTGGTTCAGTCGCTCCCGCTCCTTCATTTTGAGACTCAACGGAGACGGAGCTTGGAACCGTGGGTGCCGCGCGCGGAGGTGGTGGGTATGAACCATATGGAGGTGGAGCGTATGGAGGTGGAGCGTACGAAGGTGGTGGGTACAGACCTTCAGTCCCGTTCCTTGTGCCTGGAGGTGGAGCATATGGAGGTGGTGGGTATGAGTATGGACCGTACGGATAATGATATGGCGGTGGAGGTGCCCCCGGAGCCGGAGGTGCAGCAGGGGGGAATAATGCCCGGGGTTGCGGCGAAGAATTGACATCGGAGCAGCGATGCATCGGAGAAGGGTCATCTTAGAGAGATGCTTGTGACCCGTCGGACTGTAAGAGATCGGTGAAGGTGTGGAAATCTGGAGACCAACCGGTCATGGTTTGGAAGGAGTGAAAACCGGGTGGGGTATTTATAGGGGGTTGGAGATGAAATTTGGGACTTTTTGTAATTTTTTTCGAATTTTTTGGTGTTCAAACGGTCAAATAACGGCTAGTTCAACGGATAGTCCGCGTGGACCAATCAAAACGCGCCACGTCATTTCCTCTCGCCCGCGCACGCCGACACCAGCGCACCGTCTCGCTACCGCCCGCCTCCGGCCCCCGCGCGCCTGCCAACGCGGGCGGGATTGCTCCTGCCTTCTCTCTCCCTCCCGCCCGCCTCTCGCCTCGCTCCTGCCTAAGCCGGGCCGACAGGGGGGCGGTACCGCCCCCATTGGCACCAGCCTAAGTAATGGCCCTTGAGCACCTCCTTTATTTTGGAGCAAAATCTTCAGTGCAAGATGAGCACAAAGGGTGCCGCTACTTCAGAATCCATTCATCGAAATTTTCCGTTTTTTCTAAGTAGATCAAAAATAATCCGCTCCTACAAATGAAGCATGGTTATTGTAATTTCTCTAATTTTTAAATCTAGAAGTTTTGATTTTTTTTCCAAACAACCTCAGATATAGAGTAGCTCCATATCAAAAGTTGTAGTGGTAAGATCTAAAATTTTAAAATTTTATATTTTATACATTCTTTATTTAAGATTTCTTAGAATCAAATCATTTGATAGTTATACCCTATATATAGCTATGACTACGTAGTATCTCATACAACTCAAGTCATATTTTGATATTTCATAATCTTAACCTTTATATACACTAAAATATACTTGATATATTTTTTTATCTATAGTTGACAATAACCATAGTGTCTCAGTTTACTTTCGTTTATTTATTTTGCTATAGGTAAAGATTTAAATAAATTTTCGGAATAAAATTAAAAAATATTTTTATGGGCTGGTGGTGGCGTCACCGCCACTGCAAATCAATTTTAGAGTTAATATAAAAAAACAGCCTACCGCGTAAAGCTGGTGTTCTGCACTTTGGCGGTGGGTTTTTTGTTTCTCGTGGCCTTTATTTGTCTTGATGTTATTAATTGTTAAGATTAAGAAATATTTATGGTGTGACATCGATGAGGGTGATGATAATCGCCCTGACGCCCAGTCATACTGTCCGTGTCTTAATTTTCTAATCCTGAAATACTGGAACCTGATCCCAAAATACCCGATTTTTATTTCGGGTATGTTTTTAAAAATCCGAATTTAATTTGAAAAATTCGAGTATACACCACCGGTACCCAAAATTTCCGAACTATCTGACGTTTACCTAAGAGCCCAGTATTAGAGCCTTTTTGGTGGGGCTCCTCTCCCGTCAGATTGAGCTCTTTCGTTAGTGTGTTGCTGTTTCGCTATGTAGCGGTAAGAAAAACAGCTCCTGCTCCGCTTGTTTTTACCCAGGGGACAGAACAAGCCGGTGGAGCTCCTGACCCCGCTGCAGTGGTCTACAGTACTAGAGCCGGAGCGCCGGAGCCCAACCAAACACAGCAGCCAAGGTCCAAAGGTCCATTCCAATTCTCCCAGCCCGCAACGAGAGCAGCCACCTACACCTCATCCTCCACCGCCCAGCCGCCACACCCACTCGCCCAGACCTCTCCTGGCCGCTTCCCCGGTCCCCATCCCCGACCCCCGTCCGCACCCGGCCGCTGGCGGCTGGCCGCGGCCGAGCCGAACACGGCGCCCCGCAGCCAGCTCACCGGCGCTCGCCCCCAGCCTCAGCCCAGCGCCCTTGCCGGCTCGCCGCTCGCCGCTCGCCCCTTGCTGCCCTCGCCCAGCGCGGTTGCGCGGCAGGCCGGCAGCGCCCCTCACCGTGACGCCGCCTCGCCGGGGCGCGTTCGCGTGTCGCGGGCGCAGCCTCGCCCAGAGCGGCAGCCGCCTGCCGGCAGCGCCCTGCCGCTCCGTGGTTCACGCTCCTCGGCCCTCGCAATCTATATTTCCAACTCTGACTCCTCGTCTGCTCCTTTCTGACTTTTTTTTTCCTTGAAGTTTGCTTTTGCATTATTTGTTCTTTTGCTTGGTCTTCATCTTTCCTGCACCCTTCAGTTTCTTTTTTTCACCAGGAATGTTCCCTTTTTTGTGTCTGTTAAGTTTGTTGTTCTACCAAAATTTTTCTGGTGGAGGTCGACTAGCAGATCACAGGGAGGTCTCGTTGAGAAATATTTGTGGGAGAGACAGCGAGGAGGGTGATGATAATCGCACTGACGCCCAGTCATACTGTCCGTGTCGATGGCGGATTGTTATGGTGACTTATCAATCCAACTCTGACTCCTCGACTGTCTTCCACACAACATCTTCTCCTTTCTAATTTTCGTGACTTATTTGTTCTTTGTTCGGATTGGGTTGTATCTTTTACTCTCTTTGGTTTTAGTTTTTTTCCCCATTGGTAATCTTCTTCGTTTCTTTTGGCGGTGGTTGTTCCAGCAAAATTTGTACGCCGGAAACTGGTAGATCAACAAAGGGATGCTCTGTTTGAAAATTCTGTAAACTGGCTCCGGAAGAATGTCAAGAACGTACTGAACCTGATAGCTCTGGGGCCAAAAGGAGAAACAAGCTATGTCCATTGGAACGAGATGCATGAGCGCACAGTCGATGTACACACGCAGGTTACATAGTCACCGCCCGGCGGCGCGAGTGACGAGTGAATAGACCTAGCCGATGATCTGGTCGAGCGCGCCGGTGTTCTTGAGCCCGAGCACGATGCCGACGCCGATGATGTGGCCGACGGCGCCGCAGGCCAGCGTGTCGGCGAGCGTGAACCCGGCGGGGTCGCCGGTCTGCAGGCCCGAGTCGCGGGACTCCAGCTTCAGCCCCGCCGTCGCCTTCCGGTTCGCCGACGGCGCCAGCCCGAACCGCCCCGCGAACAGCATCAGCGTCGTCGACAGCACCATGATCTGGCATCGATCCCCGACCATTAGTTAGTCGAATGTAACCAGCAACAAAATTTTCATTTAAAGCGAAGGCTAGCTCATCAGGATTGGTTGGTATTACCTGGTTGGTGGCCGAGCCGATGTAGTCGCACCGGATGCCCTGGGCCCGCTTCCTGCCGGCCCTCACCGGCGGCAGCGCCGCCACGGACCGGGGCGAGGCGTAGCTCCGGAGGCCGTGGAACTGCGGCACGGCGGCGGACATGGACGCGGCGGCGGAGAGCTGGGAGGCCATGGCGACGTCTGTGCTGCTCTACTGCCCGAGCTGAACGTGTGGTACTTCAGGCGTGGCGGTTGTGGAGTGCGCGTGTCTTAAAGCTTGGACACGGGAGATGGGACATGGGAGCCACAGGGGCAGCTTGTGGCCGGCAGCGGCCACTCGCGGATAGGTTCCGGATCCTCGGCTCTGACGTGGCGCGCCCTGGTAAGAGTAGGGGAGCTGCCACGTGGGATTGGATAAGATACTGCTCGCACATTGCTTGCTGAGGCCTGACCCTGAGAGGCTGAGAGGTACAGGCTTTGCAGGTGCTGGTGAGCTGGTCGTCAACAAGCTTGGTGAAGATACCGTCAGTGTGCGAGCGAAAGGAAGACACAAGGAAATGATGGAACACGAATTGTTGTAAACATTACGATCCACAGAAAATAAGCCCGGCTTTACCAAGTAGTACTGCATCAAACAAAACCAGTACAACCTCGCATTGGCCGGCACAAATTCGCGTGACCGATGGTTTTCTTTTTCCTATGAACAGATGAGTTTACATTCGCAGCGTAACACGTATGCAAATACAGCTTCGTAGAGTACTATTGCACGTACAGAAAAAAAGTGTGCAGGCACTCTGACCAGCATTGGACCAACTAAATTTTATGCGTACACACACGCAAAGCCGGCGACCACGAGAAAAATTTAGCAAAACCACCTCATCAACATGCTTAGCGTCAGAAATGGCAGTTGACGAACACAACCTGTGCATAAATACAGCACCAAGCAGCACCACTCTCTCACTCTAGACACTCCTATGTACATTTCATGACGAGTCAGAGGAGCAACCAGCTGATGCTGCTCCTGATTTGATAAATCAACCAGCAAAAACCTGTAACGCAACACGCACAGCCATCCCACACCCACACACACAATCTGCCACGCTTCAAATCCTACTAAATACACGCACTCTAACCGGCAACTGTAATATGGAACGGCTTCCCTAGTACTAGTTGGTTTCACACTGTCAGGTGTTTCAGGCAGGTATCCCTATTCCTCCCTCATGCCTCGATCTTGAGAAGCGTGTTGAGGGAGGTGCTGTTGAACTTCTGGGCGAGGCCTCTGATCGTGAGGATGATGACGTCCCGCATGTGCCGCGTCTGCACCATCAGGTCGACTTCGCTCTCACCATCGACCACAATCTTGAAGCGGTGCTGATCATTGCGATACAGCTCAACCTGCAAGATCAATTAATTTTTACCGTCATCTCTACATCGAAAAGTCGAGAAGATATCTACCTGTAATAGATTCATAGTAGTCACGTGAAGAACTCACATGGAAAGGTGGAGCATATGTTCCTCGTACTTCAGTAGTCGGGAATGATGTCTTGGATCCAGGCTTTACTACTTTAATCCTCTTTCGGTTGACTTCCAAAACTCTACGCTCCAAATGTCCCATTACTTGAGCCTGTTGTGTTTGCAAAATGGAATCGTTAGTTGTTAGGAATAGCTGAAGTCCAGGGTGAGCATGCAGGTTATGGCATGGCGTACCTTTTTGGGTGTTCGGTCCTTGTCACACAGAACCTGTTCAGGCAGAAACAAAGAATAAATTACATTGAAGATAACTGATAGGTACAGAACTGTTGTGGAAACAGCACAAATTGGGCGGTGTTAGGCTTGAAATTGCTGCTTTTCAAAGAAATGGTCACTCTGCTGTGGAGTTTATCAGCACTAGGTTTTGGAGGGGAAATAGCCGACTAAGAAACGCTCATTCTCAGCAACAGCCAACAGCAGTGCAAGTAGCTCACTATGATGGCTCTAAAATACCAGCAAATAACACCATTATAAATTAAATCAGTGTCACCTCAAATTTCACTGAACCATCATCCAGCTTCTGTTTCACTTCCTTGTAAATTTCAGGTTCTGCAAGATGACAGCAGTAGTACTTAGTGCTGCTTAAAACCAGATAAAATTGCAGGAATCAACAATAAATGAACATGAACAGGAAACGGTATGGTAGGTGATTTGACTGTACCAACTGCAATCGGCTCTGTTGAAACTGAAATAGGTTGCCCCTCAACTCCATCCTCTCTCACAGGTGTATAAATTGCAACAAGTCTATACCCGACATCGTCAACATTAGCTTCATACATTCTTCCAATTTCGCCTGGACAAGTTAGTTCAGTTATATTAACTTCGGAGTGCATGGATATTGCATACAAGCACCAAAAATTGGGCAAACATTCATGCACATTAAAAGTTAAACATTACAATACAGTTAAAGTGTATACACATCCCTAGCATTATAGATTTACAGCAAAATCATACCAGGTATAGAGATGAGATCAGGACTTCCGACCATCGATCTCAGCCATTGTATTTTACTCTTGCCTTCTTTGCCTCCGCTATAGATACCCCGAACAGCATATAGGTTAGTATGAAAACCTCTTCCTTCAATCTCCAGTTTTTCAATTTTAGGCCTTCCTATTAAAACCAAATATCAAACTGTTTAATGATAATGCATATTCCATCATTCTTTAATAAAACGTAGTGGCAAACACTGTAACCAATGTAATTTGACTTTCAAGTAAGAGTTCAACAATGCATAGACGCTAAGCCAAGAGTGTTTTCTTTAGTGTGCAGTATGATCAAATTCATCAAGAAATATGACAGAAGCATGTATACGCTGAACTAACAAAAAAAATCGAAGCTCAAAATAAAGTGCCAGAGTAACAAGAACTTCGATGAAGATGACAAGACCTACAAATATTGGACTAACAAAAATACAACGCATCCCAAACCCCAACAGGTAGTCAACGATGCAGTGGTATCAGCCTAGAACAGATCCTATTTGGAGTCGGTCATACTTCTTTAAAATCCAAATCATACTGGTCTAGAAAAGTAACTTTCATAAATTGTAAAATGCTTTATGAAAGTAGAATCTTTGCTTGCTACAGAAATAAATTTTCATGAGTTGTAAAATGCAAGCTATATTAGTATTAAGAAAAACGAGGTATAGGTGGAAAACAAAAGACCTGGCAAAATAGGAGCAGTCACAGCAGATACCAGCTCACTAGATCGTCCAAATACATCAGTAACAAAGCATTCGCATTTCAGGCAACGACCAATATCCTCAAAGCGTACTTTGTATGAGCGAGAGCACTGGGTTGCCAATGGTTCAAAAGACTGATTCTCTCCTGATCCACTGGAAACAAACCTGCGTCCAGAGATCCACAGTAAGTGCTACATACACATTAAGCAAAGTAAGGGAGGGAGGGAGATTTGCTTCTTACCATTGATATTTCATCTCGTTCTTATAGTTATTCCATATATGTTGTTGGACCTCACTGCTTGGAATTTGTTCAATAACAGTTAGTGTTTCTCTCTCAACCTGATTTCCCTTGAAAACAAGTGTCTCAATTTTGAGTGGTTCTGAAAGGAAATTGATAAGGAATACATGTGGTTACACAAAACTGCAAAGATGTGGGACGGCCCAGGGCCAGAGAAGTTATGTTGGGGTATAGAGCTGTAAGCATGGTGGGGGTCACATAAAGCAACATCCAATAGGTTCAGAGAC
Organism: Panicum hallii; assembly: GCF_002211085.1. Taxonomy (NCBI): domain Eukaryota; kingdom Viridiplantae; phylum Streptophyta; class Magnoliopsida; order Poales; family Poaceae; genus Panicum; species Panicum hallii. The sequence goes on along the minus strand of NC_038043.1, from coordinate 1,820,619 downwards.
TTGCCTGGCAAAATTACATCAGATGGTTCAGACAGCTTTTCTTCACCAGTTATCCCATCTGAGCGAACAGGAGTATATCTGCCAAATGACAAAATCGCTTATTAAGTCATCCTGTTAGAATGTTCTACTGTTTTATGTAGTATTCATTGTAAACTAGTGCATATATTGATTGTTTTACCTTACTACTATGGAATATGGCAATGCAACTGAGTCATATAAAAAGTGTGTAAATACAATATCAACATAGACTAAGTGGTTTACCCAAACAATAGGCGGAAGCTGTAATCTGCATCCGTCACTTCATATGTGACTGAATCAGCATCATCTATATGAATTCTGGTTCCATCACTAGATTCCCTGTACCACCTATACAAGCTTGATCCCTCATATCCACCATAATAGATTCCTAGTCCACAATATACGTCTGAATTTTTCTGCTCCAAGTGAACATCCGAAACAGACGGAAAAGCTGCATGTATTATGAAAAGAGTTAGGATCTGGATGCAGTGCAAAAACATACAAAAATGTCAAGCAGGAACATATTAAGGGGCAACCTGCCATGACTGGGTCATCAGTGATAGCCATCACCGGGTCACCAGTCTTTCCATCATATCGTGTAGGAACCCAATAAAGAAACAGGTAGGAACCAACATCATCCAAGGAAAGCTTGTATTTTCTGTTTACAAAATCCATCAGGGGATTACTTCCTTATATGAATCATCCAACACTAAAAAATTGATACAGCAAGTAAAAGAACGCACAAGGTTTCTCCAACAACTTCTGAAGATGCAGCGATCAGATCAAATTCCAAGTTATCAGGTTTCTCTTTATTTCGAAACCATGTATACTTTCCAGTGCCTTCCTTGCCACCAAAGTAGGTTTTGATGGGAGAAATTTCATTGTCCTCGAAACACTCAGGTAGAATAAGATTGACACCCTTGGGCTCCCCTGCATCAAAGGACGTGTTAACATATAGTCAATACATAGACTAGTAGGATACTGTTTCACATTGTTTTTATCTTATATTCTTATCATGTATGTACACAGCACAGAATTTGTATCTCTGTATCACATAAAATGGTTGCTTATGCCACAATATTGTAGTAATCCTACCCCCAAGCAAAAAATAATAAGCCTTTTGTGGCAAACAGTACAAAGTTACAAGCCATGTTTTACAACTACAATAAGGCAATTTGTGAAAAAACACGAACCAGGTAAGATGGTATCCGAAATAACACTCCTAGGTGATCCCTCTAATCCGTCTTCTCGTATAGGTGTATATACCAGTTCGATCCGGCAATCGACGTCAGCTAGATCAAGATCTAGACATTCTATTATGAGAAAACAATTAGCTGTTAATTCTGCAAAAAGAAAAGGACAGAAAATATTGGAGTTGTGTGTGATAGCATATGTCCTAAGAAGACTATGAACTGACCATCAGCAGTCAACTTTTCCTTGCGACCATCACCATGTAGTCTGAACCATTCTTGGATGCAACTTCCCCTCAAACTAGAATGAGAAGAAAGAATTTAGCAAGTATATAATATTAATGATAACCTGGAACACCAGTGTATATCTCACCCTCCAGTATACTCAGCATGGAAGGTCAAACGACCACCCTCAACCATAGAGCCAGCTAGTTCAAGAGATTGGCATGTTGGTGGCCCTGTAAATAAGTAAATTACACAAAGATCAAAGATGTGACGAGTTCGTTTACTTGGTGTAAATTTAAGTCACCCATGCGAGTGCGCTTGTGCACAAAGCAACACAATAAAGAAAATTGTATATTTTCCAAATATGTAATAGTTGTCAACTTATCTACCTGGTATAATAGGACCAATCATTTCTGTGGACACCAAAGAACCATGAACTCCATCATTTCTAACAGGCTTGCACAAGACAAATATGTAGAAGCCAATGTCATCACATTTCAAGGTATACGATGAACCTGTTGCACCTTCAATTTCTTTCTCGGTTCCATCAGAACTTGCCTACAACAACAACAACAAAGCTTTCAGTCCAAAGTGCCCTAAGAGTTGAAACCTAGGAAGAATTTATATGGGGGATGTAATTAGTCAAGGTATAATCTGGTTATTAGTAATTACATACACTACTAAGTAAAAAGGAAAAGTAGTACTTAATAAGAGCAGCCTACCAATATCCAGCGGAACATTGTGTCCCCTTCTTCTCCTCCCCAATATCTTTTGCAAGCAACCATAGTTTTTCCTTCAATGGCCTCACCAATTACTTCAAGAGAAAGTAATGTTGGCATTCCTATCAGCAGCGCAAAGAAATTGAAACAAAGTTGTTATGTATGAAGAATTTTTGTTCAATCATAGGTGTCAAGAACATATCGCAACAGCAACCAAGGAAAGACATATGGATTCATACGTACAAAAATAAACAGCTGAAGTTTTTTCTTGAACACAAAAAAGAGCTGAAAGTAAGCAGGAAACTACAAAGGAATTTAACAATGCAATCATTCTTCTATTTCTTTTATTTTTCACATCTTTGAGTTTTCATAGGGAATCCAGGTTCATTCAGTAGTTAGTTTCTAAATATGCATGTCCTGTCATCCAGGCCAAGGAACCAAATAAAGAGATCTCTTTCATGACATAGAATGATGTCTTCCATTTGAAAGAAATTGTTCAAGACAGATATAGAAAACAGAAGCACCTGGAGTAACTCTGTCCTTTCCCATGAATGCTCTTGCCTCACCAACAATACCATCATCCCTGATAGGTATGCATTTGAAAGAAACAAACTTTCCAATAGCTTCCTTTGAAACATGGTACTGTAGCAAACCAGAAGCCTCCAAAGCTGGAGTGCCTTCATCATCTTCAGTCTGTCAAATTTTATATCAGTGAAGCAAAGTGGCTAAAGAACAAGCTCTGCTGCTCAGCAGTCAGCACTGAATGGAAACCAAGAAAATACAGTACATACGTAACATACCTCATGCAGATGCCAACTATATAAACTGTTTCCTTCATGTCCCCCAATATACCCATAAGATGCTGTTAATATCTGACCCTCACAGAATTCGCCAGTCACTGTTAAGAAGTTCAGACTTGGTGGCAGTGCTGCAACAAGGAAAGGTAATGGTGTTGTTTAAAAATAGAAATGGCAGCACGATTGGCAGACCCAAATGATGGTTTAACAGCTAAAAACAAAAGGATTACAAGTCACTTCTACAGAAAAAAGATTGCAGATTATTTTATCTATCTTCAGAGTTTCACTTATCCTATATATTGCAAAACATGAATGTTAAGTCTTGATTTAATTTCAGTTCAAACGGTGCTACAGAAATATCCAAGGAAAATTTACTGGCACCTAAATTTATGGAAATACTCCAGTAGAAGAATAAGCACTATCATTTCTCCCCTACTAGGTCATTCAGATAAAATAATCCCGATAGTTGCCATTAAGTGCGCACAGATAGTGACTGGTCAGAACTATGAATGGCCATGAAATATGAACATAGTACACATAATTGCCTGAACACTCAAACAAAGCATTTTAGCACAAATAAGCCAGTGAGTGTGGGAAGATAGTGGACCAATGGGAAGTACAAATGGCCATGACATGTGAACATAATAAACATAATTGCCAGAATGGACACTAAATAGAAGCCTTTTAGCAAAAATGATAAGGTTGACAGATATGCACTTACTTTCCACAACGCCATCTGATATAGCATAGGCTGGTTCACCGATTTCACCATCAGGTGCCATGGGTGTAAACTTTGCAACAATATAATATCCAACAGCACCGAGAGGAATGCGGAATGTCTAATTTAGAATTGAAAGAAGGTTGCAATTCAGTTCTATCACATTAAACATAATAAAACAAACAAAAATGGCTAGAGTTTTGAGCAGTGCATCAATGATAGTAGTAGAGAACGAAGCTGATCTTACCTTAGAAACTTTTGATGTACTAAGGGCTTCAAGCTCATGTTCATTCCTAAATTCAGAGGAAGATGCCTTGTACCATTGAACCCTGCTGGACCCTTCAGTTCCACCTGTAACAGTAGCACTAGCAGATACCTTGCTTCCTTCCCTTGCTTCCCCAACAATCTTTAAATTGAAGACTTTTGGAGGGGCTGACCAAATGACGAGCATAAAGCAATTGAACATATATTCAGTCTTATCGCAGAAGGAAAAAATGTCAGAACTGGCACAAATGTCAAACATTACATTAGTACCTTTCTTAACTACATCTGTTAGCGCGCAAGCAGATTCACCTTCTTGGCCTGGAGAAGTAATCAGTATATGTTAGTGCAAAATAATTTTGTGCCAACAAGCAGTAGACATGTTACAGGTAATGCGTGCCAGTTCAACAGACCTTCAAGGTTGACAGGGGTATATACAAATTTGAGGTGCCTGCCCACATCCTCCTTAGTAAGTGTATACTCCATGCTGTCTGACAGCACAAGAAGAAATTCACTGCATACAAACAAATAATTTCCCATTAGCACAAAATATGTGTCCACAATCATTCGACTTAGTTATATGGATTACTTATGATTTTGCACTTGTGTTCATCTAGTTCTCTGGCAGTTCAGATTACATGACATGTTATTTATATGGTGTCCAGTCCACTTGTATACATGATGTTTTTTTGTTTCCCCTGTTTTGTTTACAAATCAGTATTCAGCAGACCCAAAGTTGACTTTGGTTGTCAGAAGTTGCTCCTTAAAAGCGTATAGATAAAAAGGTTCAGTCCACAAATACTGCTTGCTGTGTCTACCAATCTGTTTGGACAACTCCAACAATAGCTGCTGCAAGTAATCATTTCTAGTGAAATCATAAGAATGGTTCCTTTCAATCATGAAGATGAATAGGTTTTGGCAGCACAAAAGTCTCAGAAGGACATATCTCTATCTAAGTATTAAGCTGCACTATTTGTTCAAGTGTTCTTAGTTGTTAACTTGTAATTGTTCAACCATTACAGATTTTTCAAGTATTATGTAAATATAGGAAATACTTCACTGTGTAAGCAGGATGAATGCTTCAAGAAGCATGGAAACGTGTGCTATCAATGGCCCACAACAGGTTATCCTTGTATATCATAAAATGCCAGTGATTTTAAGAACTCTGATGCTTGCTGGAGACGAAAATTCTAGCCAACACATAAGTTTTTCCTCTATTCAATACTTCGAGATGACAAGTAGTGGCGCATACCCATTTTCCTTCTCTCTAAACCACTGGAGTTTGCTTAGTCCCTCTCGGCCACCAAAGTATTTTCCCTTTCCTATGATAACGTTATCTTCAACAGTATCTCCCAGAACATGTACATTGCTGACTGATGGTGTTGCTGAAACAATGTCATAGGCAAACAGCTATAAACATAAGAAAGGATATAAATGTTGGTAACAGTTCCCTACAGGCTTATGAACAGCTTTCTTGAGAGACTGACATGAGTACCCATATAAAAAATTACATTAAATACCGAAACAAGCAAACAGTTCTATAAAGAATTGAAGATTTGATAAATATAACCAGATGAACCATCATCGGCCACTTTTCAACTGCCAATGCTCAATGCTGTATATACAAATGTACATATATTATTGAAAACATACTTTCTAGAGACTTTTCTAGGAAAAAGGAGGAACTTCTTCCGTCAGCAGGATTTCGAGAAAATATATCACATGGGCACGTGAAACAATTTAAGCAACCCATTACTTTTGGCTTAAATTAAAATGCATTGCTACCCTTTTACAAATGAAGGAGAAGCTTTTGACCCAACCAAATATGTAGCATACATGTTAGTTTAATAGAGGGGAAATTCAAGAAAACTAAAAGAGTACAAGAGTATTATCGAAAACATAGGATAATTGCAGGGCCAAAGTACTATACCAGCCTTTACAAAATCTGTCATTGTACATTGGGGCTCCCCCTTGACACCTTCATCTGTAACAGGGGTGTACATAAATACCAAACTTGAATTGATATCATCAACTGTCAGCTGATATTCCATCCCCTCCGCTCCTTCAATTACTACAGCATTATCGTTCCACCTTCGCCTTAACCAACTAGACTCAAAAGAGGATTAACAAAATCAGTTTTCTTAGACATGAAATTTTTAGAATTGAGAACATTTAGATTGTTCATTTAGCCAAGATAGATACAGAGTAAATAGGGTAAACAAACCTTGCAACACCTTTTCCTGGTGTCCCACCACACCAGGCAATTTCAGGAACTCCAGTTAGTATGTTTCCTTCCACTAGTTCACCGCTGACTGTCAAATTGATGACCTTTGGACATCCAGTACCTGGTAAACAAAAACTGATTAAGGAACATATAGCAGCACTTTACAGTTTTGATTCGAAGTGATTAGGTGCATCGATTATACTAAGTGATCTGCTAGCAGCAGCCAGCAGGACAGTAAATCAATTACCACCGATAAGAATGCCAAATCACCTCCCTAACAAGAACCCAAAATATTGTGGGACAGCAAATGAACTTTCGAAGTACTTCTACTGAAAGGGTTTCATAATTTTACAATAGGAGAGTTATAGTGCTATACTACTATATACAATTCTACATGCAAACTTGGCCTCGATCAAACAACTAGCCTGACAAATCTGGCTTAACAAATACTGCTTAATAAAATGAGACTTTACTGTACCTGGAGAAACAGGTAAAGATACAGCAAAAATGGCCGGAAATTCAGCACCATTCAGTATCGAGGTGCATTCAACTTTCAAACATCTTCCAACATCCTCGTGCTTTGGCCAGTAAACCTTATTTTTACATATAGCAAGGGTTTAGAGCTGGCAAAAAGGTTGCATAACAGCAAAATGGTGTGACAATGATGACAGGGAAATTAGAATTTGCAGATGATGGCAGTATCATGTACAAGTTAATTTGCAGATGATGGCAGTATCATGTACAAGTTTTTGTATATGTTAAGACCAAAATGACATTAAACGAGATAAGATGCATACTTGATGCTGAAGATTTTGTAAGATATTAATGTGGTCTCGATTTCATGTCATAGGATTTATGGTCTGAATCCTTTGTCCAAATAACATATAAATATATAATAGTAATAATCAATACAGTTAGGCATTTCTGGTGAACAAGGGATCAAACGACAGAAGTCGCCTTACTGCTTGGCCAATTGACCTTAACCATCATAGCAAATACTCGCAATACCAAGGTTATTTTGTCATTTAAACCCCGTTCAATCAATGCTGATCAAAATAGAGGAAGCAGACTGGAATCGTGATGGATACAGCCATAAATCGAATAGAAACCATAAGTATTCCATAGAGACTAGAGAAGGCATGGATGACTGTACAAAAGTCTAAAGCATATTTTTGTCTGATGCAGATCACTTAAAGGAGTATCATACCTCACTCAATGCTTCAGGAATAGGCACAAAATCAGTCGGTGTTTTGCCACCCAGAAACCATTGGTATTTGAGGACTAGCTCACCCTCACTACCAAGATTTGTGAAGCTAAAATGGCAATGGCATGGATCCTCTTCAAATGGATGGTCAACATAAGCTTTATTCACCATGTAATCTTGAGGCAACTTATTCTTCCATTGCTCAACTAGGAAAGAAAATGTTGAATCTGTCCAGGCAACATAATTTTGCACTTAGAACTCTCAATGACACATAGAAACTAGGTAGACATATATTTACAACCTTAGTCCATGCAATGAATTCAAGATTTGACATGCAACAATCTGTTTTGATTCATGATGGAAAAAAGTAAAGGAATACAACGGCCAGTAACTTTTCAAGAAGAAAAACCAGGAAGCATGCCTGCTAATCTCTATATGGCCATGAAGTTCTTATCTCACAACACAATTGTATGTATGCATTGAGGGAAAAAAACTGGTTAACTACTGCCTTCCTCAAACCATTTGTGTTAGAATGAAGACGATTCTAACCAAAAACACAGTTTTGAAGTAATGAAATAGCGGGATCAGCCTTGAGCTTTTGATGATAAAAAGAAAATGTCAGAAAACAGTCTTTCTTCTCCAGTAAATCATACCAGCAGCAAGTTCAGGGGAGCAAAATTCCCAGCCATCGCGAATGCAGATAGCTGTATGAGCAGGATATTGCTTTGATACCTCAGCCTCGTTGGGATTCAGATCTGCATCAGATGTCCACTTCAGAAATATGAAATGTATAGAAGTAATTAGATATGACATTCGAGATGCACCAGACAACTTAGGGCGTGCCTCTAGTAGAACATGTAGTATAATAGCAATTTTGTCGATAGCTAGGGCTTTATAGTAGACATTACTGATGCCATGCTCATGGATATGCAGATGGGCCATTGAAATTGTCTTTTCTCAGCTTTCCAAAAAAAATCACAACAATGATGTGCAACCTTTCTTATGCAAACAAAAAGCTGGATTATCTGGATATATCCCCACTAGTACCAATCTGAATGGATTATATGCATAATGGCCCAAAGCTGTTAGGGCATGAAGATGAATATTTCTCACTACAAAATCAGCCAATCAAGCAAACAGTGACAAGATGTATGGACATACCTCGGTCATTGAACTTTTTCAAAGTAGGACCAATAAGCAGAATAGAAGCAGCTTCCAAGTGTGGCATCTCAAGCAGTGGATTCTCCTCAACGCGTAAATGCTGCAGTCAGTTCAACATCCAAGGTGAGCATGCTGTACCAGACTAGCATCTAGGCATATCAATGTTAGTGATTCAATTACATAACTCTTATACAGAAAATTATGATTCGAAGTGTTTGAACCCCATAAAGACTGGTAACTTGTGCTCATGGATAATTTGAATTGCCCCATTGATGCATATAAGTTGTCCATAACATCATAGTTCAAGAACAACAGAGTTACTATCCAGTTTAATCAGTAGACTACCTAATATCCACGTTCAAAATTCCATGCATTGTTAGCAACGATAGTAAGCTTTAGTCTTCATGTGTCACCTTACTACATAATAGGTGGATAAATAGCCTGTCGTTAAAGGCCAGTATCAAAGAGATTTATATATTTGTGGAAATACTGGCTCAACAATAACAACATAAGGATGTAAATGGTTTGTGAGTCATGACTACAGAGACTCAAATAGGAAAACAGACCTCTAGAGAAGGCAGATGTGGAAATCCCTTCAAAGTTGATATTTTGTTTCTGCTAGCCGCTAACACCTGTATGAAGAGAAACACCAGTTAATGCCATCATGGAAGATTCTGATATGTTCAAGGCAAAAAGAAGATAGAGAGGGAGGGAGGGAGGGAGGGAGGGAGAGAGAGAGAGAGAGAGAGAGAGAGAGAGAATTAAAAAACAATTAGCATACTCACTTGAAGTCGAGGCTGATGAGCCATACAGAGTGACTTTAGCCTGTTTTGAGCAACAGAAAGGAACTGATGCAGCAAGAGAGATAGGCAGAAGATGTTAAATGTTGAAGGAAGTAAAGATTAACTGCTAGGATCAAGTCGGCAATAGTGGCATACCTCCAAGTTAGGAAGTTCAGGAAGGCTAGCAAGTGAACTTATTTGATTTCCGGCAAGATAAAGTTGCTACATGGTATAGTATACAAAAAAAAAAAGTTAAGTGCATGTAAGCCATCTACAATCCCAATCAATATGGTGGGGATAGCACAAACCTGGAGGACAATGCAATTCCTGAGAGGCTCGAAACCTGGGAGCTTAAAATCATTAAAGCTCAAATCAAGAACCTGCAAGTGTTACAATAGACATAAGCTAGTAGCTCAGAATCAAACAAGCGATTAGCCTATATATGGCATGGCAAATGGTGGAAAAACAATAAAATTAAGCTCAAGGAATACCTTTACCCCCTTGAGAATCTCAACGCCCTCCAAACTCGATAAAAGGTTGTCCCTCAGATACACAAACTAGAAACAAAAAAAAATGTTGGTCAGCAGAAGTTTCTGCTATTTCATGGACATAACTAATACAGGTTGTCTTCTTCATGCACACTTCATAGAATTTGCTACTTGCAAGCTTGCATAAAATCAGCAGCATTATACTGTTCATTTATTACCAAAGAACAGAAAGCAGAGAGAACTAGGAAATAGAAGAGAAGACAGGAAGCTGGATAAGCTTACCTCAAGAGCAGGTGATAATCTCAACTGCTTCAGACTACGAACCCTATGACCTCTTGAATCCAGTCTCTACAGTAAGGGAAATGGTGTTGAACAGACCAAACCACCAAATCATGTTGTTATCTGGATTGTTTAAAAAAGTGCAGAAGAACAGCACTAACCACTTCATCACTAGCCTTCAAATCCACCTGTGGCAGCATCATGAACCTTGAATCACGGCTATCTGCAGTTGAGCTCTTCCTCCGACTAGGCACAGATGATGATGTCAGAGAACCCGATTTCTTTGTGGCTGTGCTTGTAACAGAACGTGGTGATTGCAGAGAAATGTTGGATGCCACTCTCCTCGTGCTGACACTGCTGCCATTGGAGCTCTCTGTCTTTGACTGGACCTTCTTAAGTGTTGAAGCTGGGGATGCCTTAACAGCAGGTTTCTTCACCGAATCTGTTGTTGCCCTCTCAGTCAATGATGATTTCTTTTCCACTGCCGGCTTTGAGCTGACAGTGGTGGCGGACACCGGCTTCCTCTTTTTTGCCCCATCCGACAGCGTAGGACTAGCCTTCTTAGCAACAACTGAGCTCCCACTGCCCTGTTGCTTCCCAACCGTTCCTGTGCTGCTGCTTCTCTGCACCGAACTGGCATTCACCGACGAAGTAGACTTCATCATGGAAGACCGGGAAACAGCCACCTCCGCTGAAGCTGCACCATCAGCATGCTTTTTGATTGACGAGGCGGTCCCCAACGCGAACCTACCAGTGGGTGCCACTGGCCGTGGCTTCACTGGTTTAGCATCCGCCGCCTTTGAGTTTGAAGCCTCTGATGGAGTTTCCATTCCCCTCCAACAATAATGGGAACCTCAACAGATCCACCCAAATGCGTCCTAGTCAAGCCCAGAATCTCTTAATGATAGAAGCATAAGTGACCTGATTGCCCAAAAAAAAGAAACACCTGAGTTAGTGACATAAAGATGGATTTTTTTTAAGGGTGATGGAGAAGAATTATTGCCCATCCACCCAACATTATGCAACAAACCACATACCAGGGGCGGACCCAGCATAGGACACGGGTGTACACATGTACATCCGATAATTCTTGCAAACGAAATCGAAGTTAGTAGGTAATATATTGTAACTGTATTCAGATCCGAATACAAATAGTTTTGTTAGGATTTGGGGTGCTCCGTCTCGCACAGCAGAAGGAAAGAGAAGGGGCGGGCATACCTGGAGGATGCGCTCGTTGGCGCCGCCGCTCGCCCAGTCGTCGCCGCCAGGGAAGGAAGAGCAAGGGAGGAGAGAGTCCGAGAGAAGGGAAAGGTTCAAGAAACAGAGGGAGGAACCTGAGGCCCCGAGCGGGGGCGGCTGAGCCAGGGCTGTCAATGAGCCGAGCTCGAGCGACGGAGCGAGCCTGCCACTAAAAGCTGGAGGATTGATATGAGCCCGAGATGTTTAAGTGTTATCGAGAGAGCATATAATAACTTCATGGCAGCAGTTTCGATAATAGATAACGATATATCGATATAACAATAGTTCTAATTTTATAGGTATTAAATATTATATCATATCAGTAAATTTGTTGGTACAGCAGAATTATTGGAAGAAGAGAGAAGGGAGAGTGTCATGCAACTTAGAGGAGTTTCATCACTATAACACTTATCTAGTTCGGTTGTCAAATTCATAGTATGAAATTATACACTAAAATTTGCCTAAAAACGCATTTAATTTGATAAATAAATGCACAGATAAGCATATTTGGACATTTAGCTTTATTCTCTCTATTTTTTTGATAGTCCTATTTTCAAAATTAAATCATTCTATTTTGACGGTCCTATTTAAATTGATACCTTGGTAATAATATGAATGATCGTTCAATTCCCGTTCAGATTGATTTCTCTTGAAAAAATATTAGTGTAAGTATACGACAACATCGAAAATGAGGAGTCGTGATTAATAAGATGATACACAAAGTTCTTCTTTTTTATCATCATTGTACCAAGATGAAATAGAACTGCAGGGAGTATTATTTTGTAGCTATTTTAACTTGTGCAATACAGCAGCTTGCTAATACAGTAGCTCGCTAGCTAATGTAAGGCTCTAGCATCTAGCTATATTATTTTAACTTTCGATGGTTAAAATTTAATTAATAGAGGTAGTAGGGACAGGGGTGAACCGTGAATGCTCCACGGACCAGCAGGTGTAAATTAGCAGGTCATCAGACCATAGTATTAGGACGAGCACATATGCTAATACGGTGGGTACCCTCATCATTGCTAATATCAAGGTCGCGACAGCCGGCATCGTGAAGAATGGCTAGGAGATTTTTTAAGGAAAGAGGATGGGTGGTATGTATGAAAGTGTTAAGAAGTGCTAGAGGTCAAAATTTTATTTGAAAGAAATTTTGAACAATATGAAATTTAATATTATCATAATGATATTTAAACTGATATGGTTAATAAATGCTTCACAGTATCACTCATAGCAATGCACGACATATTTGGTAGGATTATAATAAATTATTTCAGCTAAAAAATCTTATTCTGCCTAAGTATTAGAAAACATATCCTGCAACGCATTAAATCATATAGTGGACCAAAATATCATATTGATAGATATTTTATATGCTAGCTATGTAACAACTAACATCACCTATAAACCTATAAATAAAGTATTAGACGATCATACACAAGATTTTCTTCTAAGAAGCTATAATGGGATGTATGTTTAAGTAATGATTTTTAGCTTGTAAAATAATATATATTTCAAATTAGCTACAATAACTTTTATTTAGAATATGGTTAAGTAAAAATATATTTCTAGAGATCATATACACCTAATTTTTAGAGTCTAGATCCACCGCTGCCACAAACTTGTAGTAATCAAACAGTTGTGTGTAGTATGAAACTGCCAACGGAATTGTTAACACATCAACGCCTCGAAGAAGTTATTGTTGGTTGGACAGAAGGATGGAACCGTGCAAGCATGATGTCAATGGTCATGGCCCCGTACAAAAATATACTCAGAACATTAAAACTTACCAGAAATAAGCACAAAATTAATCTACACATGGAGAGAGAGAGAAACAACAGTGCATTGACCGCAAGTTTTGGTTGGAATTCAAAACCGAGACCAAAGAAAACTTCGGCGCGGCGATTAAAATCCCAAATGAACTCGAGAGGCGTCAAATACAAGCTCAAATCACTCCTCAAAAATCGAGTCCCAACATCTCTAAAACTCTACCCCACCCACCGGCCGCATAAACCTCACCGGCATTCCGCGGGAGTGGAACTTAGAAGTCCCTGACGGAACCAGACACCATGGCGAGACCCAAACGAGGAGAAATCCTGCGGAACCAACGCCACAGTCTCACCGGGCACCAGTCACTCAGGAAATGCCGTAGCAAACCCGACCAGGAACAAAAACTTCAAAAATTCGGAAAGGGGGGAGAGAGTAACACCGTAACAAACAGCACGGTGACCACGGGGGATCTCTCAGGGGCTCACCTCTCCGGAACCCTGTGCCGGCAGCGGATCCCAGCTCCCGCCGGCCTCGCTGCCTCCGCCTCCTTCGTGAGCGGCAATACAGATTGCGGCCACCCTGGGAGCGCAGGCAGCATGAGGGGGGAGCAGCGGCTGTCGGTGTTTTACCGGCTGCCCACCGAGAAGTATACCCGAGGTGGTAAGTTTAGGTAAGGAGACAACGAGATCAGGACCTCGAAGGTGTAAGGAACACAAGATTTAGACAGGTTCGGGCCGCGATATGTGTAATGCCCTACGTCCTGTATGGTGGTTTGTATTGCCTTGGGTGTTGATGTTATGTTTTGAGGGGGTCCCTGCCCTCCCTTATATATCCGGAAGGACAGAGTTACATGAATCATAGTCCAATACTAGCCAATGAATTGTACCCGAATACAACTCGAGTAGTTTCCTTCTGTACCGACTAGTCCTACTCTCATACGAGTAGAGAACAACATAAATAAGAGATAAGACAAATCTTATCTCCTAACCATGTTTGAACTACGTTATGTACACAGTCCCGTAGCTCCGGGTCTGACAAGCCCCCGAGCTCCCGTAGCTCCGCCTTCACCCCCTTGAAAAAGCCCCAATCTAGCCAAATCTCTCCGCCCCTTTCTCCGCAGCCCCCGAGCAACTCGTGGCGAGCAGATATAGAAATAGCGCCCAAAAGATCCAACGAGAAGGATGGGAAAAAGGAGTCGCAGCCGCCGTCTAGGGAATGGACTCACAGTAAGTGCTCAATAACGATCTCATGAAACTTGTTTCCGAGGGTTTGCTTCAAGAAAAAAATCTTGTCAACTGGCGCCCCTCTTTTCGTGAACCTCTTCCCATGGAAAATGTAGACGAAATCGTCACATTTTGCCATTTTGCCGAACGGGGTTTGGCCCTCCCCTCTTGCCCTTTCTTCCGAGGCCTTCTTTATTCTACGGGCTTGAGTTCCATCACCTCAACCCGAATTCAATTTGCCATATTGCCATCTTCATCCATTTTTGCGAAGCTTTCCTTGGAATTGAACCCCACTGGGATCTTTTCCGCTTCCTTTTCCGAGTAAAGCCGCAGCCCACCTCGAAAAATCCATCCATTATAGTGGGCGCCGGCATCCAGCTTAGACAATAAGCCGGCGATAGGTACCTTTCCTACAAATTCCCCTCCAATATTCTTGGATAGAAGAACCATTAGTTCTACATTGAGAACCATGCCCCCCAGCTTCCTGAAAAATCCGGCAAACCCCCTGTCGTGAGGCCAGAGTGGAACACCGAACTCTCCAAAGGAGACCTGGACCAAGTTGACGAGTTGGTTGCCATCATAGCAGCTCATAAAGAAATAGGAGTGACCGGAGCATCTGTGAAGTTTTCTTTCTTCAAACGCCTCCAGCCAATCCAACAATGCCACACAGTAGGCTTCGAGTACATAGGTGCTGAAGATCCCTCTCAGATGTGCGCAGAGGAGTTGACTGACGACGCCGCGCTCATCCGGGTTAAGCGAGTGCTGCTGGACGTGAACGCAGTTCCCTACATCCCGCTGTTGTTTTCTGCGCAAAATCCTCCAAAACCGGTAAGTATTCGACTACTTTTTTAGAACATGCTCTGCTGTTCTGCCACTGCTAACTGAAAATCTTCTGCAGGGACACACAGAGTTGTACCGGAGCTATCCACCACAACCCGACATCCCCCGACCGGACCACCTTCTCCCCAGCGCCGCAGCCAAAGCGAAAAGGGCGCAAGCAGCCGAGGCTCTGCCCGACAGCGAGACAACTGAAAGCGGGAGCCCCCTGGTGGAAAGGGAAGCCAAAGGGGAAGCGAAGAACAACTCCCCCGGATCATCCGTGGCGTTGGTCGAAGCGTTGCCAGTGGTCCCTCGGGGTCGTCGGATAGTGCGCAAACGCAAAGCGCATGTAGTCGAACCCCCCAGGTATGAAGTTGTTGTCCTGTAGAGTTGTCAAATAGCAAAGTTGTTGCATGCTTACATTGTCTGTTTTGCAGTCTCTCGGCTTCTCCACCCGACCCCAAGCGCCGAAAAGTGACCGGGACCGATTTTGCTGGGGATGATGTTCCAGCAGATGATGCCGCAGAAACTGCTGGGACGGACCCATCGAGTACTTCAGAAAGGATGGTAACCATTGCCGCGGCGGGAACCTCGCAACCAGCTGGTGTGACCCCGCCGCCGGCAACGAGTACCGTGGTTGAAAAACCACGGGCCCTGAGAATAAAGAAAGCTGTCACGAAGAAATCTTCACTGTAAGTGTAGATCCTTATTGCATAATGCATGTTCTGTTCTTTTTGACTTGTGTAACAATATAACTGATTCTGCTTCATTAGGTCTGTGACTGCTATAAGGTTTAAACCAAAGCCTGTGTCGGCTACTCCAACCTCTGAACCGTCAGCCCCGAGGAGGACACGACACTGCCCGACCAACCACCCCCGAGCCCCAGCTACCCGAAGCCAGTGCCGGTGGTGAGGAACAAGTCGAGGCTACTGATGCCACTCCTGCAGATGGCACAAGTAAGTGTCTGACCTCTCATGGCTAACTGTTTAGACCACAAACATCATATACTGAATGCAATCTTGACTTGCAGGTACCCCACAACCATCAACTGAAGAAGCGACGGGTACCTCAAGGAACCCTGAAGATCTGCTGGTGTTCGAGAGTGGATATCAGTACATCATCTTCACAGATCTAGTGGATGATCCACTCCTAACGGTCAACAACATGCGATACTTCCAGAAGATCTCCAAGGATATGTACCAATATACCGTGGTAAGGCATGTTACTCCTCTACCGTTATACTTTGTCGTGTTGCTTGTCTTAATCGTTCCCCTTATACAGGATTTGGCCAAACACTCACAACAGAAATCTGAAAAGCTGAAAGCAGTCGTGAGTGGCCTCCAGGAACTCAACGCAAAGGATAAACGCATATCAGAGCTCCAGGAACAACTCAAAGAACAGAAGAAGGCGCACCAAGGCAAGCCCTTTCTTCCCTCGAATACTTTCACTTAACAATTTATCTTGAATTCTGAAAATATCTTCACCACAGAGCTTAGGAAAATCTTAACATATAAAGAAGAGCTGCTTACTGACGTGAATAATATGTTGTATCGCCGTACAGATGACATCAAGAGGCTGCAGAAGGTAATCGTCGATACTGAACAACAGTTCGCCAACTGCCTTCAGCAGATCAAGACATTGGGCGAAGAGAAGGAGCAGCGGCAAAAGGAGCTGGAGGACCTCAAGAGAGCCGCCCATAAGCTTGTGGACATGGTGAACCCACAAGAAGGCGGCGAAGCAGATGAGCGGCCCTTGCTGGAGCGACTTCTCGGAGCGCTGCAGAAGGTCCTCAGTTTCCTCACTGAAGCCCCCATCGCGTGTGTCAGCCACACTCTTAGCTTTGTCAAATCCTTTTGCCCGGAGGCTCGACTAGAGGCGTTCGCGAACGGTGTGGCTGCAGAGTGCTCTGTAGCAGAGAAGATAGTAAAAAGTGTACTACAGGATTGAGATGTCATAAAAACAAGTACTCTTTTTCTTGTATATATTTGTCTTTGATGTCTCCACTTGTATGTGCCTTATGACTGAATTGTCATCCAAGTTCAAAAGCTAAGTAGTAGACACTACCCCGGGTGCAGCGACCCTGGAAGTAGTCGAAGTAGCTCCGAGTAGGAACCCATCCAATGAGTTAGATATAACCCGATCGAGCAGGTCTAACCAGTTAGGAAAGAACGCGAGCATCGTCACGTGACTGCAGTGCTTATGGCAAGAGGTCGAAACTACCCCGAGCGCAACGACTCTGGGCGTAGTCGAAATAGCTCCTCATGTGAGCTCGTCCAACAAGTTAGATATGATTTGATCGAACGGATCTAACTTGTTGGGAAAAACGCGATCGTCGTCGCAAACGAGCATCAAAGCCCATGGCGAGAAGTCAATTCGTATAAAATATGGACGTGGCCGTAGCCTCCGTCAAAACTCATGGCGAGAAATCGATTCATATAAAACATGAACATGGCCGTAGCCTCCGTCAAAACTCATGGCGAGAATTCGATTCATATAAAATATGAACGTGGCTATAGCCTCCGTATGTTATCAGAAAAAATTTACATTCCGAATTTTGTGACACGTAGCCTCCAAATTGATTCGGAAGAAAAAGACCGCCTAGGCGCCCGGAGAACAGCTATCTCCGCACGTCTTCTCATGGGTAGAACTTGCGCTGGTGCTGAACGTTCCAAGAATTTGGGACGTCTTGGCCCTCGGGGTATTGTAGTCGATACGACCCCGGTCTTGTAACCTGCTTGACAACGAACGGTCCTTCCCACCTCGAGTTGAGCTTGTGTAAGCCGGACTCGTCTTGGATGTGGCGTAGGACCAAATCGCCTATACTGAACGACCGTTCCCTCAAGTTGCGATCGTGATATCACCGGATCCATTGCAGGTATCGTGCTGACTGAACAAGAGAGTGCAACGAGCCTCTTCGACAGAGTCAAGTTCTAACTGCCTTGCTTCGTCCGCCTCGCCTTCATTGTACATTTCAACCCTTGGGGATTTCCACATGATGTCAGCCGGTAAGATAGGTTCAGAGCCGTAGACAAGAAAGAACGGTGCTTACCCTGTGGCTTTGGACGGCTGAGTTCTGAGCCCCCAGATGACATGTGGCAACTCGTGTATCCATTTTGCTCCTTTCTTGTTGTTTTCATCATAGAGTGTTTTCTTGAGGCCCTCAATTATCATGCCATTCGCCCTCTCGACTTGACCATTGGCCCTTGGGTGTGCAACAGAGGCCTCGATGCACGCATTTTCACAGAACTCTCAGAACTGGTTGGCCGTGAAATTTGATCCTAGGTCTGTGATAATGGTGTTTGGGAAGCCGAAGCGATGCAAGATATCGGAGATGAAACCAATGACTCGATCTGGTGTGAGCTTGGCTATCGACTTGTACTCGATCCACTTGGTAAACTTGTCGATAGCCACCAATACATGGGTGAAACCGCTTGGGGCCGTTGTGAAGGGCCCAATCATATCAAGGCTCCAGCAAGCGAACGGCCATGATGGCGGTATGGTGATGAGACTGTGAGCTGGGACATGAGATTGCTTGCTAAAGAATTGGCAGTTTTGGCAACTCTGCACGAGGTCCTCAGCATCGGACACTGCGGTGGGCCACCAGAAACCAGCTCTGTATGCTTTCCCCACTAGCATTTTTAAAGCTGCGTGGTTGCCGCAAACGCCCTCATGTATCTCCTGCAGTATGTCATAGACGTCTTCTCTCGTGACGCACTTCATGAGCACATCTGATCGTGCGCCACGCCGGTAGAGCTTACTGTCAACTAGGACAAAACCTTTGCTTCTGCGCATGACACGAGCTGCCTCTGTGCTTCTTGCGTCCAACCCCGCTGGTAGTCTTTGATCCCGGATGAAGTCGATATAAGCTTCTCTCCAGTCCTCTCCAAGAGTCATAACCTCTCGATCAGGCTGATGAAGGCCAACATCAGTGGTTACCTGAGGTGAGGACTTGATGGATGGCTGTTTCAGCTCCTGGATAAAAATTCCTGCTGGAACCTGTGCGCGGGTGGATCCTAGCTTGGACAGTATATCTACGCCAACATTATGCTCCCGTACCACATGATGAACCTACAGGCCGGAAAATTTATTTTCCAGCTTGCGCACTTCTTGTACATAAGCGTCCATCGTCTCCTTGTTGCAGTCCCACTCTTTGTTGACTAGCTGAACGACAAGAAGTGAATCGCCATATACAAGTAGTCGCTTAATGACTAGTGATATCGCCAAACGTAGCCCGTGAAGCAATGCTTCATACTCGGCTTCATTATTGGATACCTCCCAAAGGATCTGGAGGACATACTTCAGTTGTTCACCTCTTGGAGAAATAAATAGAACTCCAGCCTCCGCCGCCGTCGAGCTTGAGAGATCCATCAAAGTACATGGTCCAGTGCTCTGGCTTGTCGACTGGAGTTGAAATTTGATTCTCTCTCCACTCAGCCATAAAATCGACTAGAGCTTGAGACTTGATTGCAGTGCGTGGCCTGAAGTCGATTGACAAAGCCCCCAGTTCCACTGCCCACTTTGATATACACCCATGGCATCTTGATTGTGAAGAATATCCGCCAATAGAAAATCTGTAATCACAGTGATCTTGTACTCATCGAAGTAATGGCGCAACTTTCTCGATGTAATCAGTATAGCGTGTAAAAGTTTTTGAACTGCCGGGTATCGTACCTTAGATTCGGAGAGTACCTCACTGATGAAGTATACGGGCCTCTGCACTCCAAACGCATGGTCCTCCTCGCTGCGCTCGACTACAATGGTGCTGCTGACAACATGAGTTGTCGCCGTAATATAGAGTAGTAGATCTTCTCTCGACAGTGGTGCGTGTACCATCAAGGAAATTGCTCGAGGGGACTGAAGGTGATGTTTCAGATCTTGCAAGGCCCACTCGGTCTCCTCCGTCCACTAGAACTTATCTTGGCATTTCAGGAGCTTGAAGAAAGGTAGTCCTCTCTCCCCGAGTCGGGAGATGAATCTGTTCAGGGCTGCCACACATCATGTTAGCTTCTGCACATCTTTGATTGTGGCCGGAGCCCCCATATCAGTGATGGCCGTAATCTTCACAGGATTGGCTTCAATTCCCCGGTTGCTGACGATGAACCCGAGCAATTTCCTTGATGGTACTCCAAAAACGCATTTAGTTGGGTTGAGTTTTCACCGAAATCTGCGTAGGCTGCTGAACGTTTCTTCCAAGTCTGCAATCAGGTCATCGGGATTCCTGGTCTTGATGACCACGTCATCCACGTAGGCTTCAACATTCCGATGTAGCTGATCAGCAAAGCACATCTGGATCGCGCGCTGATGGGTCGCTTCTGCATTTCTCAACCCGAAGGACATAGTTTTGTAAGCGTATGTTCCGAACGGGGTGATGAACGCGGTTTTGATTTGATCTTCCTCCTTGAGTGCAATCTGGTGATATCCCAAATAACAATCAAGGAAGCAGAGGAGTACACAACCCGCCGTCGAGTCGACGACTTGATCAATGCGCGGTAGCCCGAAGTGATCCTTTGGGCAATGCTTGTTGAGAACGGCGTAATCAACGCACCTTCTCCATTCATTATTATTTTTCCTTACAAGGAAGGGATTAACTACCCACTCTAGATGGATTACTTCTTTAATGAAACCAGCCGCGAGGAGTTTTGCTATTTCCCGTTTGATTGCCTCACATTTGTCGTGAGCAAACCTTCGAAGGCGTTGCTTTTTGGGCACAGCCTGTGAGCGTACATTCAGACTATGCTCGATCAGTTCCCTGGACACCCCTGGCATATCCGCTGGTTTCCACGCAAATATATCTCGGTTGGTCCGAAGGAAACTGACGAGCGCGAGTTCCTATTTCTCATCTAGGCCTGCGCCGATAATGGCGGTCTTGGATGAGTCACCCTCCTGAAGCTGGATCGATTTGAGGGCCACGTCATCGGTCGACTGGATGCTCGACTTGCTGGCCTTTCTCGTAGGGATCTCCAGCCCGGCTTGGGAGAGTTGCTGCGCGGCCGCGAGTACTTCCCCTGAAGCATCTGGCATATGCGTAGTCGAAGCGAACTGGATCGCCTCTTGGTTGCAATCATATGACTTCTTCAAATCATCTCGGAGAGTGAGTACCCCACTTTGTCCTGACATCTTGACAAGCAAATAAACATAATGCGGCACTGGCATGAATTTGACGAGTGCCGGTCGACCCAGTATGGAATGATAAGAAGATTCGAAGTTAGCAACTTCGAATTTAATGAACTCGGTGCAGTAGTTCTCCCTCGTGCCGAAGGTGACTGGGAGAACCACCGTGCTAAATGGGTGCACCGCATCACCTGGGACAATGCCGTAGAAAGGAGACTTGCTCGGAACCAGCATGTCCATGAAGTCCAGACCCATCTTTCTCAAAGTGCTGGCGAAGATGACGTTGGGACCACTCCCGCCGTCGATGAGCACCTTGGTGAGCCTGACTTCTGCCACCACCGGATCCAGGACTAGGGGGAATTTACCGGGCTCCGAGAAGCTTGTCCACTGGTCGCCGAGGGAAAACAAGATATGGACCTCCGACCAACGCGGAGTGGTCGTGGTACCGCCAGCTCGACGGACATGATCTCCCGGAGAAGCAGTTTCTGGTCCCGCCTGGAGCTGAAATCTCCATCTCCCCCGAAGATGACGTTGACGGTCTTTAAGGCATCTTGGAACTTTGCGTTGTGCGTTTTGTCCCCTTGGTCATCATCTTCGGGTTCTTTGTCTACTGGCTTGTTCTTCTTGCTGCCACCGGGACTGCTAAATGTCCTACGGAGGTGGTAGCAATCAATTGCCGCATGATTGGCAACTGGATGCCATGGGCATTTCTTCTATAGGAGCTTTTCGAACTCCTCCTGGGTCGTTGTATTCTTGCCTCGCGAGGGACGATCCACAGCCGCGACGAGATCGTCTGGCTTGCGCTTTCGGGATGGACCCGAGTAGTCACGCTGGCTCTTGTCGTTGCGATTGTCATTTGGACGCCTCAAGCTGCTATCATTGCGCCTCGAGAACCGCTCCTGCATCTTTTCTTCCTACTCGGACCAGTCGTGCATCATATCACGAAGCCCTACGACAGTTTTCGGTCTGTTCCGCCCAAAGTCTCTATAGATGCCTGGGTCGGTGATGCCGTTGTAGAAGCAGTCGATGATGTCTTTCTCCGAGATATTCGCAATAGTAGCGCGGACGTCAAAGAAACGACGTGTATAGGACCGTAGGAGCTCATTACGTTCTGTTTACATTGAGCAAGATCGTGATGAGTACCTGCGCGAGTGATCGCCCTCTGGAAGTTGTCGATGAAGACCTTGGTGAGGCTCTCCAACCACGTGAGCGGCGTAGGATCCAAAGCCATCGGGAAGTAGATGACCTTGGTGATGTTGGAGCCCCCTGCGACTTCAATGGCGGTGGAGTAGCAACGTAGCCATTGCTGAGGAGCTTGCTTGCCATCATACTTGGTGATGCCGATCGGCTTGAAGCCCTCAGGGTACTTGTAACTGCTAAACCGTGCGGAGAAAGCTGGAAAACGGTCGCTGCAGTCAGTACCCTCTGTCTCGGCTACTTCGCGCTCTCGGCGCCTGGAATCGATTACGGACCGCGCATCGCGTCCTTCATTGATTCGCTGGCGCAGGTCTTCTGGAGAAGGCCGATGATTGGCCGGTCGCGGGTTACCCCGTGGAGGTGGCTGCTGCCTCTCGCCAGGGGTCTGACTCCCGCGGGCGTTGTCGTTGATGTTGTTGCGCTGAGGTTGAGGATGGCCGCCTGCCGTTCGACTGTGAGCCTGGCTCCGGCTTTCGCCCACACGCTCCTCCCTAACGGTAGACGCCGGGTTTTGTTGATCAAGCTAAATCCAAGCCCTCTGTGCGTAACGAAGTGCTTGACGCACGTTTGGATCGTTACTGCACTCGAGTATAGCCGTTACCCTAGCAATGTTGGCCACCGGAGTCCTGAAGCCCCGCTCGCTTACGGCAGTGAATTCGGCGTCAAGCTCGCGATGCATAGATCGCATGCGCTCATTGACCCTCCTTCAGCGGGCTGCGCGAGCTCTGTTCCTGGTCATCCGTGCCTCACGATCGGCGTTGTTTTCATCGCCAACGCTGGCTGTGGCCTCATCTTCAGATACCGCGTCAAATTCGACGATGGGCAAGTCACCATCATCCTCGCCTTCTTTCGCCATCAGCACCTGGCGTGAGATGAGCTCATCAGAGCTCGCGTCGACTAGTTCGGTCGACTCCTCTGCCATGGTGGCTAATAGCCTGCCCTCCTGAAAAGGCAAGGGCTCAAGGTGCGCCACAAGCCGGTCTTCGGCCTCGAGTAGATCAGAAAGCTTTATGCCCTTCCAATGCACGAAACGCCCCTCTGGAGAGGAGGTGATCATCAAACCGTTGGCACCAAAACAACCCGCAGCC
Source organism: Panicum hallii (assembly GCF_002211085.1). Lineage (NCBI taxonomy): Eukaryota > Viridiplantae > Streptophyta > Magnoliopsida > Poales > Poaceae > Panicum > Panicum hallii. The sequence continues at coordinate 1,797,106 of NC_038043.1, read as the reverse complement.
CCCCGACGTGCGGTGGCTTCGAGCTTTCCGGGTTGGAGTAGAGAGTCCAAGTCCTTCTCTAATGTGGAGAGGGACTCGGAGATGTTGGCCTCCTGAAGATCAGTGGCCAAATTGCGTAGACCGAGTCGTGATCGGCTACGTGAGACCTCAGATTGAAACGAGTCCAACCCAAGCAAGGTTGTTGCAGCGCTGGATGGAGTCGCACCGAAAGCAGACTCCTCCTCGATCCTTGTAGCGGATCCATGAATTGACAAGTCGTCGAAATTATCGACAAACTTGTCGAGGTCGCTATGAAAACTCGCCGCGGGAGTTTTAGGCTTGATGTCGATGAGGAATCGACGGAAACTACCCGCACCATTTGCGACGCAGACCCACGAGCCAAAAATAAACGTCGTGCCCTGAGAGAGTACTGACCTGGTGAACTGGAAAGATGCCATCGAGTTCGCCGGTGGATCTTCGATGCGCTCCCCTATCTAGCGTGCTAGATGTCGGTGTTTTGCCGGCTGCCAACCGAGGAGTATACCCGAGATGGTAAGTTTAGGTGAGGAGACGCCGAGATCAGGAACTTGAAGGTGCAAGGAACACAAGATTTAGACAGGTTCGGGCCGCGATGTGCGTAATGTCATACGTTCTGTATGGTGGTTTGTATTGTCTTGGGTGCTGATGTTATGTTTTGAGGGGGTCCCTGCCCCCCATATATCCAGAGGACAGAGTTACATGAATTCTAGTCCAATACCAGCTAAGGAATCGTACCCGAATACAACTCGAGTAGTTTCCTTCTGTACCGACTAGTCCTACTCTCATACGAGTAGAGAACAACATAAATAAATAAGAGATAAGACAAATCTTATCTTCTAACACTGTTTAAACTACGTTATGTATATAGTCCCGTAGTTCCGGGTCTGACAGCGGCAGAGTGGGGGAGCCAGGCGGGCAGACGGGGGAGGGCGGGGAGGAAAGGGGAAAACAAAACGCACGGGGTGAGGTATCCAATGGGCAAAGGGTGCAAACGGTAATATCTTGGTGCTCTAGGGGGCTGTTCGCATAACTGCGAAAAACACCATCTTCTGAGGTCCCACCCCCGCTTTCTCGGTTTGATTTGGGCCCGCCGCCGCCCGACCCGAGCTTGCATTGAAGTACGGCTTTGCCCCTGGTCCTCTCCTTATGTCGCTCCGGCATGGGCGCATGGCCGTCGGCGATAAGACTGGGCTACCATCCGTGTCAATGCCTTCTCGGCTCCAGTAGCTGCTTGGCACCTCGCCTAGCACCTTTTTTTCTTGACCCTGACTGTTAACTACTTAACCGACAAGCCAATTGAGTTGATCGCCGTGTAAGGGTGACTTCACCGTTTGAATCATTTGTCCATTTTGTAGGTTTTTCTTTTCTCGGTGAACTATTCTATGACCAGGGCAACGAGAAAATTCAATGGCATAGAATCGGTTGGAGTGATGCCCACAGCGTTGTTCTTGTTCAAATGCAGGGCTTTTGACGTGTAACAAAATTTGAACCCATTGTTGAAGACAAAATAAGGTGCTTAGCTCATTGTAAACGTAAGTTGAAACGTCTCGCTGACTCGCCGCAAGGGCCTCCTCAACGGTTGCTGTCAGCGTTTACTTCCTATGCCATTGACAACTCATTTAATGAATACGTAGTGCAAAATCGAAGTTTTCCGGCGCTGCTCAAAGCTAACATTTGTGCTAAAATAAAAGGAAAGAAGGTCGAAGCAAATAAAAGCACAAATGATGAGCCATCAAAGATCAGAAGGTTTGGTCTAAGACCCTACTACTTGAGTAGCTTTTGAACTGTTTTCACATACGTGCCCTTGTATTTTCTGAAATTGTGCGGCGATGGCAGTGGTAAATTGCAGTGCTACTTACTATGGCAGTGGTATATTTTTGACGTTGCGGACAGGAATTTTGGCTACCATTTTGCTTGTTGGAAACCAGAAACGACAAATAAAATGAATCGGAGGCAGTACTAGCCACCACATATTGTTGTCATCGTGGGGGCCAGGCCAGCCGGCGGAATCCCTCGTTTTCAGTACTGGCATGATGCCCTCCTGGTTTCGTGTGAGCCATCTCGTCTACCCCCCCGGGTCACGGAAGCAAGAGTCCGAGCAGGACAAGCCAAGGAAGCTCCAAGCCCTGGCCTGACGACGCATGATCTCCTTGCACCGTGGCACTGGCATGTTTCCTAGTTCTTCTTCTTGAACTGTGGGCATTGGTGGCCCACCCGGCAGCGAGATACTGTAAATGCTTGCACGCGCACGAGGACCATGAGGAGGCATGATGGAGCAGAGCAGAGCAGGCATGGAGCCAAAAGAGAAGGATGCCCCGAGTCCCGAGTTTCCAGACACTGCAGCGTCGGTACCGGTAATTCAAGCTTTCCGGAGGGTGGCTTGAGCAAGATGGAGACGCCCGGGATTAGTATACCGGAGTTGCTTAATCGTCGGGTTAATAAGATGAGATAGAGGAGGCAGCCACGGGGTGGTTGGTCGGTCGGTGAGACGGAGGATCGGATCGGATCGGAGGCGTCGCCGCCGGTTCCGGCCAGCCAGCGACGTGACGTGCCGGCGGCCGGGCCCCACGAGTCATCCAGCGGCGGCGGCGCGGCGAGCGGGTGGCCGCCGACACTGCGCTGTGCGTACGTTGGCAGAGCGATGCGTTGGATCAGGATAAGGGTCCACCGAATCAATCTTCGCGCTGAATTTTCAGTTGCTGAATGGACTCACCAGTAACCACTAATGGTCCCTGATTAGGTCACTAATCTTGCAGCATCGCTGCTAGCAGAACTGCAGGACGCCATCCTCTACGCTGTCCCGTGTCTCTAGCTAGAGAATCATACTACAGCCCACAGGTACCTGTAGCTATGATTCGCCATCATCCTCGTTCCGGCGGTTGAGCTGGCCGGAGGAGGAGATGAACACTGTTGTGATAGTTTTTTTTATGAAGGAGAATAGACAATGATAGTGGCACAACAAAAAAAAACAGTGGTTTTTGCAATTTTGTTCATGGCAACATTATGCAACTGCCATTTGCAGAATCCCCATCGCGCTCTATATTCTTTCCTTCGAACCAAAGTCATCATTATTCCCATCTAAACTCCACAAAATCAGAATGAATGAGATGAGCAGGGGTCTCTTAGGGTGCATTTGGTACCGTACCACCGGCTCGTGTTGTGACTGATGAAACACCCGGCATGCCTTGTGACAGACACTGCGTGCCGGCCAGTGCAATTTGTGGGGCTGAATTATTATTTTGACAAATCGGACTAGGCAGTGGCTCATGATAGCAGAAAGGCTAAAGCTGGCCCGTCAAGTGTGCAAGGATCGATCCTCTGAACTAATCATCATCGTCATCATCATCTCCTCGAAAGTGCAGGCCCTACACACCGAAACAATGCAGCAGCATCCATCAACAAGCATAAAAATGCAGCAGCATCAATCAACAAGCATAAAAAAAAGGTAAAGGGGGTCATTCGGAGGGCCCAAAACAGAGGAAGGAAAAAAAGGAGTGTGAGGTCAAATAAATCTACTCAAGATTTCCCTTTGAGAAAGATCGCGAGAGAGAGGGAATCGACAGGGAAAGCAACAAAGACAGACAAAAGGTGCAGAGAGAGAGAGGGAGAGAGTATGATTATTTAATTTTATACTCCATCCGTTACAACTTTCAAATTGTAGTTCGTTTTATCAAATTAAGATACCTATGTACGTAGACACAATGTATGTCTAGATGTATATTAAAATCTAGATATTAGCAAAACAATCTACAATTTGGAACGGAAGAAGTATCCTTTTCTATTACAGGAGGGAGGGGAAATAAAGCAGACAAAAGATGGTGCGAACTGCAAAGGCCGGCGGTAGGACGCTGGTAACCATCAGGCGCAAACACATCAGCTGGCCAGCCAGTCGCTTCCTTGCCAGGGCCAAAAGAGAGAGAGAGTTTCTAGATGGGGGCCTCCTGAGTTGGACGTTGCAGCGACCGTCGTCCAACAATGCTCTAATCCACCCTACGTGCATCCGCAAATATCGTATGGTATAGCTGCGAAATCTTTCTCCTTTGGTTTTATTTGTAGGTGCCCAACTCATGAGGTCATGCTGCAACTCACAAATCAAGGTGCTCTCTCTCTCTCTCTCTCTCTCTCTCTCTCTCTCTCTCTCTCTCTGGGAAAATCCTTTAAACTATAATACGAGTCACTCGAGCCCCTGGCTTTGTACTGAAGTGGCTGGCTCACCAACTAACAAGGTTTAGGCGTCGTTTGATGTAGGAATGTAGCCCAAACGCCAAGGCGGGGGCCCAAGTTTCAAGTCTACATGGCCCACCCAATGCAGGCCCAGCAGGCCCGTGTGAGTGTGACTGGATACTCCCAATTTCACAAAAGTGATTTACAGTGACTTGGCCAAGAAAGTGATTTACAGTTTCACAAAAGAATTAGAGGGTTAACATGGATGTGTGCTTCATGCGTTTATTGTAGCCGTGATGTACCACATACACGCTGGGTGGAACATGTCAATAGTACCATGGAAAAACTTTTTAAATGACTTTATTCTGTTTATCAATTGAATTTGATTTGCAGTGCCACATAAGGCCTCTCTCTCTCTCTGTCTCAAGGCATAATGTCTCTACAAGATCCTACATATCTGAAACCGGGAATTTCCTTTCCTTTTTACCCCATGGGATTCAGGATGATGTTACACTTTTGTTAACTGGGATCTGATACCCTGTGCATAGCCATGGCTTACTTACACTGCAAGTGGCAAATGTCTGTCTTCACCCTGAAGCTGAAGAAGAGGAGATCGACTGATCGAGCAAGAAAGCGCCATGCCGCCCAACCCGAAGCCGCCGAGCTCTGCGTTGCCTCCCACGTCGCCAGTCACCACAACACGGACACGCCCGGCGATGGCCCGCCTCACGCCCTCACCAGACCAGCCTGACACCAGCAGGCAGCCTGCAGCCACGCCGTCCCTTGAGCCCGCTCGTCAAACGTCGCCGCCGCCGCCTACTTCTCCCTCCACTCCACCGCTCAGAGCACGCACGCACGCACGCACGGCGCGACGGACGGTATTTCATTTACCATCCACCCCCTGGGCAGCCGTGGACCCTCCGATCCGCAACCGACGGCCAGGATACACCCGATTCGGACTCCAGCGAAGCGAACGGGGCTGCCCGCGCCCCCGCGGCGCTGCCTCGCCGGCCTCCGGCGAGCTCCCGAGCATTGCGTGCACGAGCCGGTGTGGCCGTGTGGGTTCGATCCGGCCGGGAAATCGCAATTGCTTCCGGGCTAATTGGATGCGTTTTGTTCAATCTTCCCTCTCCTGAACACATCTCAGCTCGTTTCCGGCCATGGCGAGCTCGATCCGGAGATGCATCCGAGACGCTGCAAGAGCCTTTTGTTTCAGTGGTCAGAGCAAACTGAGAAAAACATTCTTGATCTGTAAATCAAACTGGAAATGTAAGTGTGAACATTACTAACAACTTAGGCTGCTCCTATATATACCGCTATTACCCGCACCGCACATAGTTTCATGGTATGGAATTACAAACAACAAGAAAGAGGACGTATATGTTGCCGGCTTATTGCTCACACGCAATGGCACAAGTGTGACATGTAAAAGCCATGTAAGCCTGATACTTATCATCTGAATGACTCGAGCCAAATACGACAGATGAGATTTAAACTTATGGGCACCCTTTTACGGTATTTGAGGTCTTTAGTTTTCTTTATATACAAAACAACGTCTATATAACTCGTTAAAGTGGAAGTCGACAGCATGATAAACACTTGTCTGATGAAATAGCAGCGGGGTTAGGTAGTGTCCACGGATCATTTTGGATTCCAGTGAAGACACATGTGAGGTTTTGCAGTGTCATTCCGTGCACGGCATTGATCGCTACAGCTATTTAAACCCCATAGCCCACTGGTGCTGCATGCCATTTTTGTAGAAGAAAAATTTAGGATTGTTCAATCTGTTTCCTCCCTCAACAATGTCGATCATCGAGTTCCATAGTTCTAAAGACCTAGAACTTGTTGAATCTCTTGTCCTAGATCTGTGTGATCCACAAGAAAAGGTGAATGCCCTTTCCGAGTTACGCAAGGTAATGTTTTTCTCCTCTATATCATCAATTTCATCACCTCCTATTCATTTGATATAATATCTCAAAAGTGACTGACACTTAGTTTTTCAAGCTCAGATTTCTTATGATAGCATGATAAAGTCAGAAGTTGTCTTTGGGCAATTTAGACCAGGCTGTCTATAATCTATCTATTATAAATAATGATGTAATAGTATATTTCCTTTTTTATTAAGTAGTAAGAGATCAGCTTATTTTTACAATACTGTTTATATAAGTGGTTAAATTCTGTGATCGAGATGCTCTAAATTTTTCAAACTATTATTTCCCTATGTATGTGTATTACATGCTTGGATCAAGTTGCATACTGTTATTCTGTAGATTGTCAGTAATGGGGGCTGGTTTGAACTTTTCAATGTATGTTCACTCATCAGCATGCCACATCATTGATGAAGGCAACAAATTTGGCATATAATTTTCAACTATTTTCAGAAAAAGGGGGATGTTTAAGGATTTGGCTCCAATGCTTTGGTACTCTTTTGGCACAATGGCTGCACTACTCCAGGTATAGTAGGAGCTTTGAGTGTACTCTGTTGTGTTTGTGTTTTGAAGGTGTTAACAGTTTTTTTAATATATATTCTTGAAGTTTAAGCCGATCTTGTATTGAAGTGATCATCAGCCTTTGATCTCACTTGGTATGCTTGATTAATTGAAAAAAACAGGAAGTTGTGTTAGTCTACCCTACACTTTCATCCCCTACATTATCAGCAAATGCGTCGAGCCGAGTCTGCAATGCACTTGGACTTCTTCAGGTGCTGTTTTAGTACGCAATGGGGATAATAGCAGAAAAATTGGCTAATGGCTGCAACCATCCCATGACACTGTACTGCAAAAGTTTTTTTACTCTTCTGTTCGTTGTTAATCTTTATATCTTTCCAAGTTCCAACATTGGACTTTGCATCATATATTTTGTTCACCCTCTCATAAATTTTTTCCAGACTGTTGCAGCACACCCTGTGACCAGGACCCCCCTTTTGGCAGGTAATGTCTAATTACTGAGCAGTTGAGCGCAAAGCCGACATGCATTGAAGCTATGTTTCTTAGCTATCCTACATTATGTCAATTCAAGGTTTTGCTACACTATTGTGTAGTGGTACATTTACATGTGTTCGGTTTATGTCTAGCATCTATAGTAAAAGCTCTAAAGTATACAGAAATTGTTTACATGTATGGTACTAATATAACGAATTTTGTGTTTCTGAATATCTTGCTATTAATTACCCATTCACCCTCTCTTTTCATCCTTTATTTTTGCAGCTCGAATTCCCCTGTACTTATACCCATTCCTGAACACTACCAGCAAGGCCAAATCTTATGAGTACTTGCGCCTCGCTAGCCTTAATGTCATCGACGCTCTTGTTAAGGTATTTATGCTTAGGATTTTACATGCCTGAGAAGATTGGTCACATTGTCTTCAATACTGAAGTAAAAGTACTAGATTTATTTCACTAAACATGCATTGCAACCATCAATGAAGATTAACCTCTCACATTCCCAGCTTCTTTAGCTGGCCATGAAATTTTTGAAGCGCATCTTTGTTCCCTGTGGAAGTAAACGATAAGTGACTCTTTAACATTAAATTCAGGTTTCTTGAATGACTTCTCATGTTTTTAGGAGAATGCACTGAACACAGTTTACACATGGCAACAATGCCCCCATATGAGAGAGTATTTATGAATTTTTGGAACGTTTGTGAACATTTGTCATGTTCAATTCCTACTGGTATAACAGAAATAACCCTAAGAACAGCAGATTCATGTCAAGATCCATCTTTTTATTTTTATTTTTATCAAAAAACAATTTCTGCAACTGAGAGAGAAGCTTCTTTGTCTGGTGATACATGCAGGTAGATGATACAGAAGCTGTCAATTTCCTGGTGACAAGTCAAGTAATCCCTCTGTGCTTGCGAATCATGGAGACAGACAGTGAGCTTCCGAAACTCGTATGTCATGCCATCTTTTGCATCTGCCCAGCCATGGCACATTATGTTAATCCTATTCGTTAGCATGCTTTCGCCTTCTGAAGTTCGCATACGGGAATGAAAACTTGCAACCACCTGGCAGTTGTTCAGAGTCTCCGTGGGTACGGTCATGCAGATGCTGGCATGCTTGGTCGCTGTAATGCCCATCTACTGGCTTTTACCCCCTCCGTTTATTCACCTAGAATCAAAGCTTACTGAATGAATGCCAATTTGATAAATGACTAATCAGCTAGGTGCACACATGCAGGTGGCCACTTCCATCGTCAAAAGGATCATGCTAGACGAGTTCGGGTTGCAGTACATCTGCGCCACCGCGGACCGTTTCTTCCAGGCAGCCATGGCTTTGGCGACCATGGTGAACGCACTGGCCGAGCAGCCCTCAGCCAGGCTGCTGAAGCATGTCGTCCGCTGCTACCTCAGGCTGACGGATAACCCCAGGTACGCGCTGTCATCTGCATGCCAGGAACTTGTCTCCAGCATGTACAGATCGATCTCTTCCCGATCAAACGATGACGTTCTTCTCGATCGTCACCTCACTGCTGCAGGGCCCGTGCCGCGCTGCAGATCTGCCTTCCTAAGCCTCTGAAGGATGGGGCGTTCGACAACTGCCTTCAGGTTAGTCCTCTCCCAGTTTGTCAACTGTCAGTAATCGGCCGTTGCTCCAGTTAAACCGTATCATCAAAGGCTGCGATCAAATGCTGACCACATCTTGTTACTGCAAACGCTGCAGGATGACCCTGCCACAAGGTGCTGTCTCCAACAGCTGCTGGACAATCTGGGTGCTCCTGCGGGCGGCGGAGCACCTCGTCCAGGCGCCGGAGGATCTGCGGCGGCTGGAGGTGGAGCACGTCATCCTGGGCCGGGCCCTGCGGCGCGTGGAAGCCGCGGAGGTGGATCGTCGTCTCAGGCAGGCCCGAGCCGCGCACCGTGGATGTAAACTGATCCGGTTGCAGAACTCACTGCAAGACTGCCGTGGAAGACCCTGTTTCCGCGCGTGTCTAAAGAAGTGTTTTTTAGGAGAATGTCTAAAGAAGTGTTATTCTGAAGTTTGTGATCTTTTCAGTAAAGAACAGAACCAGTGTGGTGTTGTAATAATGAGCACTGCAAAGATTTGCAGTGACTACACCCGTGCTGCTTCCAGCGTTTGATATTTCGGTTTTGAGAAGCTCCTCGTGACCATGGTTTCTTGACCCCAAAAAAACAACATGATTTTGGCTTCTTAGGACTAGGACTGAGTTTTTCTCTTTTGTTGCAAGCAGGCTGAGAAAATGGAGTTCACCATTGTTGGTTCATGTTCTTTGCTGCGTGGCTCGTGGCAAGTATGAGGACCTCTCCTAAAAACGGAAGACATGATGGGACCCACGTGTCATTGACACTGGGGTGGGATCATGGAGCGCAGGTGGCAGAGTCTGAAACCCACCCACCTCCTTCCTCCGGTCGAAACGGATGGGTGGCGAGCGGTGGCGCGCCAATGCGGCGAGTGGGCGGCGGCTCGCGCGGGGCAGCGTTTCTCGGCGGCGGCGGCATCTGATCCGATTTTTGGTGGAGGAGGGAACCCCCGTCCAGTCCCGCTGTTGCGTCGGGCGGCAGGCGGCGGGGGCGGCTTCGTCCGTTTCGGCGAGCGCGGGTCACGCGGCGCGGAGGGTTGAGCGGGCCATGCCGCGGCGTCGCGCGGCTCGACCGGTAACTGCCATGGAGGAGGAGCCGGGAGGCGTGGGCCCCGTTGCCTCCGGCGCCTGGGCTTGGCAGCTTCCGGGGAGGCTCCGTTCCAGGCAAGTCTCTCTCCAGGGGCTGTCACCGTGCCCGTCTCAGAATTACCAAATTAATTGCTGGCGCTGTACCAATTGATTAAATTTTTAGTCTTGCGTATGCATCTTCCACCAGTTCACTGTTCGTGAACCTGACTGCGTTACTAGGCCGCGGTGTTTCTAGCTTTTTAGCAAGGATCGCGGAGCAACTCAAAGTGATCTATTTATTTTTCACAAGGGGCTAACTTCCTTATAAGAAAACGCACACTGGTCTTGATCTTGAAGCTAATAGTCTGTGCACACCTCATTAAAGTGGCAGTCCGCAGTAGAATGAACACTTGTCGATGAAGTAGCGGTGCGAGTTGATAGTGTCTATCTGTTGTTCTGGATGCCAGTGGAGAAACATGTGAATTGTCGTTGTGTTCTTTCATGCACGGCATCTATCCCTGCAGTTATTTAAACCCATCGCCCAATGGTGTCTCACTCTGTTCTTTTAGAAGCAATTTAGGATTGTTGGATCTGCGTCACAATATGAGAACATAGATGCTCCTATTCCTAAAGACCATAAACTTGTGGCATATCTTGTTGATTTGTTAGATCCAAAACATCACTTGGCCTTTCCCAGTTAGATAATTCTATTTGTCATCTAGACTGTCTATTTCATCAACTCTTATTCATTCCGCATTATACCACAAAAATAATATAATTGCCACTGAGTTGTTTCCAACAGAGATTGCCTATGATAGCATGATATAGTCAGACGCTGTCTTTTACCAATTTAGACAAGACTTTCTGTAATATATCTTTATAAATTGGGATGTAATGATATATCTTCTATTTTCTATTAAGTAGTATCTGATTAACTTATTTGCGAATCTTGGTGCTTGATCACTTAATATAAATGCGGAAAACGTTAGGTAGATATGCTTACTGAAAGATTGTAAGTTTAGTTATCTTTGCTTTTTAAATTTATAAAGTACCATAATCACCAGTTTATTTCTATTTTCTTAACATTTGGAATAATACAAAAATTCCTCCAGTTATAAATAAACTTCAATTCCTATAGATATATGTTGAGCCAGTTTAGACTGTGCTTCATATAACACAACAGTGTGTTGTGTTTCTCCCATTAGGACTACCTTTCTTCTCCGCATTTAATCTGGATTTACCTTTTGATTATAAAGTAAATATCATTCGTTTTCAATTTCCTTTTTTTCGAGAATAAAAAAAAAGCCACATGTGCTAGGGACATGCTCTTCCTAATGCATTCAGAGATCATACTAAAAGAGAAACTATTTACATAAAACATATGTGCAAATTCTCTACATCTTCAGGGTAAATATCAGACAACCCAAATGAGTCAAGCACCACATCAGCCCAAAGTTGAGTGCACACTGCACAAAGGATTCTCTTAAACAAAATCGGAAGATTTATCGTCAAAATGAAGCTCATGAAACAATTTACAGCTTACAAGGCCTAACTTACCAAACAGACACTTGAAATATGCATGTTTCTTTTCTTCAAGAGTCATTAATGACAAAAAAAATCATGAGTTTTTTTTCTTGAAAATAAAAGTCATGGGTTGAGATGGCTCATCACTACAGATAAAATTGTGTGCATAAGCATTAGCTTGTTACACGTTGCTTAACTTTGAAATGTCAATCTTATCACCTTAAATCCGTACTTGAAAGACCAGTACTGTCTAGCTTAGAAGATGTGAATGGTGTATTGCTATTGTTGTAAAGACAATTACATAACATAGACTTGATTGCATCCAAAATCACAGAGACTATTTCCTAACAACAATAATAAATACTCAAAACACGATATCATTCAAAAAGGAGTCTAAAAAACATTCCAAATACAAAAGATACAAAAGCTAAAACAAATGATAAGTTATTAGAGAAACTAACCCAAAAGGAAAGGGTAAATATAAGGGTGCATTTATTTTTACGTTACAAGAACAAGGGGAAAAGGGCATAATGGTCTTTAAGTAGAACGCTGAATCTGGCCTCTTTGAAATGGAAAATCTTCGATCTTCCTTGTACACACCCCATTCCTCCCCAAGGCGCTGCCTCCGTCTCCCTCCATGGCAGGAAGATGCGACGCCGTGGTGCCTGACATTAAGATGAAGCTGGAGGAGCAGCTTGTGCTCAACCTCTGCAACCCTGAGTTGCGTGGAAATGCCCTCGTTGAGCTCTCCAAGGTCACTCCTGTGCCTTTTCCCCATCTGCAGATTATACATCTGTGATTAAAGATCTGGCCTTTTCGATCTCTAGCGAGGTTGCTCGCCAGGAATTCTTGTTGCCGCAGCAGTAAGAGTCCGCATCTTGTGATGCTGTGTGGTTTTCCAGGATTAGGATGGTTCTGTTTTATTGATTGGGTATGGGGGTTGGCGTATAATTGTGGCGATTTAACAGCATTCCTCTCCGATTGGTTCTTGGTTTCCAAAGAGTACACTGTTTGATCTCTTGCGGAATTTTATCATGAGGATCAATGGTTATATTGTGTGATTTCCATCTTTTGATTCATTCTGACTGCTACATCTGGAAATAAAAAAAATTTAGGTATATTTTATATGTGATGTCTTAAGTTTGGTACATAGCTGGACTTCTGGTGTGTGCGTTGTTTTATCCTGAGAATTGGTTTTCTCGTCCAGTTTTGAGTTTATCTGAGGTGGATTGCTGTACATACACTACCTGTTTCATATCCATGATATCTGATACATTTTGACTAACAACAGTGACGATTTGATCTGTGTTAATGGTCTTCTGGTGTGGAATCTATCATTATGTTTGATTAGGATAAAAAATGTTTTCATCTTTTATTTAGTTGTTTGTGTGACAAGTAGTAAAGCAAGTTTCGACACATTCATATGCAGCGGCTGACATGATGTTTATGTATGACAAGGAGTAGTATTTGTACTTTGAACAGAGTTAGTGTATTTGTAAGTAGAAAATTTGAGAGTCTTATTTGATACCTTTTGTTCAGATGGCTGTAGCTTACCGCACATGATAATGATGGAAAATCTTGAAGTGCTGGTGGTTCATTGCGTCTACTTGACAACATTTCAGTTGCAATTTAAGAGTTTGTTTGCAGAATGGATGTGTTTTGTTTTACAAAATACCTTTAGTAGATTTGCCAAACAAGTATTATTTCCCTTTATATGCATATTAACATGCTGAATGCTGAGTTGCATGCTATTATTGCTTTTCTAAGGTGTGAAGGGTATGGAGTCATTCCAAAGTAAATCGTTAGTCATTCTGTAGCTGATCTATTCAGCAGTGACAGTAGTAGGTGCATGTTCAGTCATTAGCACGGCACATCGTTTATGGAGGCAACAAATTTAGTATGTAATGTTTTTTTTTGCAACTATTTTTCAGAAAAGGGAGATGCTTCCAGATTTGGCTCCACTAATGTGGCACTCTTTTGGCACAATGATTGTGCTGCTGCAGGTATGTTACAACCCTTGTGCTCTTCTATGCATACTTATAGTATGATCAAGCTTAATAGGAGCTTTGACTGTATTCTGTCATGTTCTGTTTCCATGATCAGTCTGTTATGTTAGTCATTCCCGATTCAATCCTCGAGTTCATGGCTATATCAGTTTTCTTAATATATGTTTGTGAAGTTGAAACCAATCTCATAGGTCAGCCTTTTGGTCTTAATTAGTATGTCTGGCTACTTGGAAAAACAGGAAATTGTGTCAGTCTACCCTGCACTTTCACCCCCTACGTTATCTGCAAGTGTATCGAACAGAGCCTGCAACGTTCTTGCACTTCTTCAGGTATGGTTTTAGAAAAAGTTGGGTTTCATAGCAGAAAAGTTGGCTGCTGGTTGCAACCATTTACCATCCCATGACATCGCAATAATTTACTGCAAAGGGCATTTTCTTCTGTTTCTTGTTGATCATTTTAAGCTACCTACTTTAGATTTCGTACCGTATGTTCTATTCATCTCCTCTCCTAAACTTGTTGCAGTCTGTTGCATCACACCCTGAGACCAGGATTCCCTTTTTAAAAGGTAACGACTAATTATCATTATCCTTTGTATGTTGAAGCTAAAATGCACTGAAGCTGTGCTTTGCTAGTTATCCTATGTTCTCTCTCAGGGTTTTTCACATTATCATGTAGTGGTTGATACAAGTTTGGTTTATGTTAGCTGCTGTAGTAAATATTCTGAAGTATTTTTGGATTTTTTTTTACTTTTTATTATGGAACTTTGTTTCCTGGTTATGTTATCATTAGTTATTCACTCCCTCTCATTTGATCCTTTGTTTTTGCAGCTGAAATTACTGAGTACTTATACCCATTCTTGAACACTACCAGCAATGCCAGATCTTTCGAGTACCTGCGCCTCACCACACTTGGTGTGTTTGGTGCTCTTGTTAAGGTAATTTATACATAGAATTTTACACAACTGAGAAGATTTGTTACATTCCCTCCAACACATGAGTAAAGAAGCCTGGATTTGCTTCACTAAACATGCAATGCAATAATCAGTGAGGATCCATGTTCATATTCCCCAGCTTCTTTAGATGGCCATGAAAGTTCTGAGGCAACCATTTTTGTTCCTTGCGGAAGTAAAAGATAACTAACTCTTTAACTTTATCAAGCAGGTTTACTGTAAACCTTTAATGTTTCCCTGCTCCATTTCTTGAATGATTTGTCATGGTTTTAGCAGAATGCCCTTAATCCATCTAGATACCACGAAATCAAGAATGGCTACTCGAAAGCAATGCCATGTAAATTGTGATATTCAGAAGGCACACATGACAACATGCCCCACTAGTTTTTTCAAAAAAGAAAAAGACAACATGCCCCACATGCAAGAATGCTTAAGGATTCGTGGAACGTTTGTCAGGTTTCTTTCAGTGGGAACATTTCTCATGTTCAATCTTGCTATTTTGGTAACAATAGGAGCTGTTACCCTAACAGCGATAAATTCACGGTCAAGGTCCATTTGTTGTTTTTTTATCAAACACTAATTCTGCAAATGAGAGAGAAGCTTCTTTGCCTTGTGATACATGCAGATAGATGATACTGATGTTGTCAGTACCCTGCTTAATGGTGACATCATTCCTCTATGCTTGCGAATCATGGAGACAGGCAGTGAACTTTCAAAAACAGTATGTCATATCATCTTTTGCGTGGAATGTCACCGTCTTTTACCTCTGCTCATCCATGCCATATCATGTTATATTCCTTAGTATGCTAGGCTGTCTAAAATTTGCATGAAACACAATCTTCAATCACCTGGCGTAAGTTCACATTCTCCAACAGTCACGTAGATATTGACATGATATACATAATTACAGCTTTGTTAATTGAGATGATTCTTCACTGTAATGTCCATCTACTGGCTTTGCTAGCCATGTGTTGCCCATATCTTGAGTAGCTTACCTCGCATGGTACAAGTATGCTACCTTCTTCCAACATATCATATAGTTTACATGTTGTTTAGATGAGGTGGACTGTATGTTCTAAAATGTAGCCAAGCAAGTCACCAATCAACTTACAACTTCGAAGCATAAAATGAGGCTTATGAAAGGAGGTTCTAAAACTGTTCAAAATTGTTGCTTTTTCAGCAACTATCTTTTGCTGCTAATTTCAGTAGCATATATATCTGCCAACCAAGTTCTATGTATTTCTCTAAGGAGAACAGCAAGAGATGGCACCTGCTATATTGGTTGGCAGATAAATACTTCTAACCTCTTTTTAACATCTCTTCTCCAAAAACCGCAAGAAGTTGAGTAGGAGCCTAGGTCTCTCTTTGCAAGTGGAGTTAATGTAAACTACTAATCTGATAGCCATTGCTTTAATTCACTAATCAGTCAAATGCATATGCAGGTGGCCACTTTCATTGTCCAAAAGATCATTATAGATGAAGCTGGGTTACAGTACATCTGTGCCACCCCGGAATGTTTTTTTGGGATAGCTGTTGTTTTAGCAAGAATGGTAGCTGAAGAGCCCTCGACCAGATTGCTGAAGCACATTGTCCGCTGCTACCTCAGGCTGACAGATGATCCCAGGTGTGCTGTCATTTCTACTGGGAACTTACTTTATAACATGCAGCATTTCTTCCCACACAACGATGTTAATCTCTTCCTTTTCAAAAAAAAAAGATGCTCATCTCTTACTCTGTTGCAGGGCCCGTAGTGCACTGCAAATTCATCTTCCTGAGGCTCTGAGAGATGGGACATTTGACAACGGCCTTAGGGTGAGTCTTGCTCTCGATTCGTCAGCTGCCTCTAATCGACCATTACCCCACTTACCCTAGATTGAAGGTTTCAATCGAGTACTAACCATATCTTTGTTACTGCAAACACAGGATGATGCTGTTGCAAGGCGCTACCTCCAACAACTGCTGGATAATCTGGCTGTGCCTGCGGGTGGAGCACCTCCTCCAGTCCCAGATCCTGCAGCAGCTGGGGTAACTCATCCAGTCCTGGCTCCTGCGGCAGGTGGTGCTCCACATCCTGGCCCAGGCCCTGTGGCAGGTGCAAGCCCTGGAGGATCTTCGCCGAGTAGCGCTCATCCAAGCCCAGCTCCCACAGAGGTTGGTGCACCACATGCCGGCCCAGGCCCTGTGGCGGGTGGAAGACCGGGAGGATCCTCTCAGGCAGGGCCGAGACGCAGGCGCCGTTGATGTGAGCCGATGCAGTCGCTGCAATTCAGAGTTCACCGCAATTATGGAATATCCTTCTGTGAACTACAGCTAGCGGAGAACCCTGTGCGTCTCTGGAATAGAACGCTATGATGCCGTTTATTGCAGTTTCAACGAAAACTGAACCCTGTATGTTGTAATAGTAAGCGCTGCAAACGTTTGCAGCACCTGCACCAGTACTGCTTTATGCATTTTGGTATTTTGGACACCCAAAATAAAGACGGAACAAACCTAGGGAGAGTACCCTTTTATATGAAGCTCCTCATATGATGCCTTGGTTGCCAGTTCCCCCACCCCCTTTTGGATGTTTGGTATGATTTACATGCGGAGCATGCTGGACAGCTTCTTCAGGGTAACACTGTGAAATGTGTTGTGAAGTATGGAATTCTGCAATGGCCTGAGAAGCCGGCGAATGACGATCTGCTGCTGACCGGCTTAACTAGCAGAAAAGGAGTAGTATAATTTGGGTTTGACTTTAGATTGGACCTGGTTGGTCTGCACTCTGCAGAGAGCAGGTTGAGAAAACTGCCAGAGCTTGCCACACTGATGCAGCACTGCTAAATTCATTGGTCGTGGCGCGTGGCCACGAACTTTGACATTCTGAGCACGAATCAGCTGCTGCTGTTGCTATTGCTACCATTCTCTCGCACATGTTCCTTCTTTTGGAACACGCCGTGGACATACTGAAGACCGTGGAAGAAATGGCTGCTGCATTTCTTGTGCGGCGGAAGTCAACATTTTGCTTCAATCATTCTGCCTCAATGTTGTGTTCGGAAGAAGCAAATACTTGCAAGATGTTTACGAATTTTACGAGATTTGACACAAACTGATCAAATTTCCATAAATCTCAGGCCGATCTATAATTTTGAACAAACGTGAAGCCGCTTGAAAGATTCTGATGAAGCTAACGAACAATGGACGTAGCAGAAGTGGCAATGCTGTAGCCGTCAGCAGCAGCAGAGCCAGAGCACCACAAATTCGGCAGTCACTGTCAGAGTGGGTGCGAAGAGCCTTCCCATCCTTTCTTCAGCATTCTCTTCTCCAAACTGCCAAACCCGTCCCTCTCCTCCCCGTCGCTCGCCTCGCCTCCCCTCCGGCGGATCAAAACCCTACCAAACCCCTCCCCCCTCGCGGCCCGGTCGGCCGGTGATGGCTTCCGCCGCGCTCGGAGCTCAGGTGCGTGCACCCCCCGCCGCGCGCCGCGCGATGCCGGGCTCATCTTTTCGCCGCGTGCGGTGCTGATTTGAGGTTTGGTCCCATGCAGGTTGCTGCAGCAGCCTTGGCGCCCGTCGGCTCGGACGGTTTCCGCAAGGGCTCGTCGCTCAAGGTACTTGGATTGGATGGGTTGGTTGCGTACTGAGGCTAGAACTTGCTCTCATTTTTGGGGTGTCTGTTGGGGAATCTCGGGGCTGGGTCAGCGTGGTTGGCACTTGGCACTGTAGAACACTAGTTCAGAGAGGCGGAACTTCTCAATTCTGTTCATGTAGTTCTGGGGGGCAGACGGGCAGTAGCTATACTAATACGATTTGGAGTGAAATGCATGTCAGGATGGTCTTCCTTGGTTGCTAAAGATATAAGTAGCTTGCTAGAACTTTTGTTGGATTTTGTTCGGTGATACTGTTAGTTTGATTTGCGACCAGTACCCAGATTACCTACCGTACTGTTATTTAGTGAAGTAGCTAAATTAGGCGCGGAAGAGTTTGAATGTATTTTAGTTGTTTTCAGCCAGTGCCAACCTATGTATGAAGTAGCCGATGCCTACTAAGTGTTCTTTCGCACTAGTGTGCTAATTGTTCAGATCATCTGGGTAAGGGTAAAGTGGTATTGGACATGACTCAGGGCAGAAACCACTGCATTTTCTCCCGGAGCATGACTATAGGACCCTAGGAATTTCCAGGGGAAGTTTGTAGGATGAACATTATAGTTATACATTTAATATTGCAATATTCCTGCTTGAGTAGGTAGCGGACGATGAATTTCCTGCATTTTCGGCTTTTCCTACTTGATGCTATATGATATTAGCCTTACAGGATTCGATTGTTATGTTCAGGGTAATGGTAGTCTAAACTTCCGGAGAAAACCATGGGTTGGGAAGAGCTTAGCATGGGAAAAGACCCAGCATTCGAGGCATTTGAACAAGGTCTTCTGCATGTCTGTTCAACAAGCAAGCAAAAGCAAAGTTGCTGTTAAGCCTGTTGAATTGGAGAATGCAAAGGAGCCACCACTTAACTTATACAAACCAAAGGAACCTTACACAGCCACGATTGTCTCAGTTGAGAGGCTTGTAGGCCCTAAAGCTCCTGGTGAAACATGCCACATTGTCATTGACCATGGTGGCAATGTTCCATACTGGGAAGGACAGAGTTATGGTGTCATTCCTCCGGTAAGTACTTCCTTGTTCTGCTAAGCATAATGCAGCACCTCTGTAGTTTTGTTTTCCTTTATGGACTTTACACATTTTCCTTCCATTTTTTTGCCAGTGTGTAATTGGATTTTCAAAAGATTATTTATTCATTGTTGGTATAATAAGATATTATTTAAATATATGTTGTCAATATTATGGTTAAATCTATTGCCAGAAATTATTGTTAAAAACCTGGAGAAAGTGTATCCAGTATTTTCAATTCTCCGATTGCTGATAATGTGACAAATAATATTAAAACTTAAAATTTACTTGTAAAGCTTTGTCAGAATTCAAGCTCAGTTTCTGTTAACAAGACCGGTAATTTAGGCCTTTTGTGCAAATGACTAGTTAACACCCCAAATTTAATTTTAATTTCATTGTTATCTGCATCTACTTTCTTTTCTGAACCAGCATTTCCTACATATAATACCTTTCTCATATGGCCTCATATATTTGTTGCCAGGGAGAGAATCCGAAGAAACCTGGATCTCCAAATACTGTTAGGCTCTATTCTATTGCTTCTACTAGGTATGGTGATTCTTTTGATGGAAAGACAGCAAGCTTATGTGTTCGCCGTGCTGTTTACTATGATCCCGAAACTGGAAAGGAAGACCCCTCGAAGAAAGGTATCTGCAGTAACTTCCTGTGTGACTCAAAACCAGGGGACAAAGTGCAGATCACAGGTACAGAAATTTATCTTGGATGTCATGTATAAAAGCATTGTTATGTGTTTTCCAACAATAAATGGTAGCTTCTAACCGCAAAAATAGCCCTTTCAACATTTCCTTGAGTTCATGGAGACATGGAGTCGTAAACTATGTTACTGAAATCTGTTCTGTATGATCACATATAGAGGATATACTTAGCTTGATTATCTTTTATTTTGTCCTTTTTTATAATCGATACTGTACTCATTGTATCATTCAAGGCATATGCTGGTTATTCCTGTCCTAAGCATCTCATAATGGTTTCTCTTCATGCAGGCCCCTCAGGCAAAATTATGCTTCTTCCGGAGGATGATCCAAATGCAACTCATATCATGATTGCCACTGGCACTGGTGTTGCTCCTTACCGTGGCTACCTACGTCGTATGTTCATGGAAGATGTCCCAACTTTTAAATTCAGTGGTCTGGCGTGGCTCTTCCTTGGTGTTGCTAACTCTGACAGCCTTCTCTATGATGAAGAGTTCACTAACTACCTTCAGCAGTATCCAGACAATTTCAGGTTTTGAGTGTTCTTCAAGCTTAATCGTCTTCTGTCATTCTATCCTAATGATATAACTGAGAATGCTACAATCTAATGCTTTGTTTATTTCACTGTGGTGGCTACATACTTCCATAGTTCAATTGGCTGAAGTATAGCTGAATGGTTCTTGCTGAACTGATCCAAGTGTCGGCGTTGCAGGTATGACAAAGCACTAAGCAGGGAGCAGAAGAACAAGAACGGTGGCAAGATGTACGTGCAGGACAAGATTGAGGAGTACAGCGATGAAATCTTCAAGCTCCTGGACAGCGGAGCACACATCTACTTCTGTGGTTTGAAGGGGATGATGCCGGGGATCCAGGACACGCTGAAGAGGGTGGCCGAGCAGAGAGGAGAGAGCTGGGACCAGAAGCTGTCCCAGCTGAAAAAGAACAAGCAGTGGCACGTGGAGGTTTACTAGGTTGTGAAAATGCCACAGACTATGATTGTTTCGCGACAAGGTGAGAAACTGGACATATAATTGAAACGATTCTTGTTGCAATGTAAAATTGTGGATCTTATTCATAAGCTTCTGCTCCAAATGTTGAATAAAATGAAGCACATGCTTTTGAGTTGGTGTTGCTATTTCTTGAAGAGCACTACCAGTACCAGCTTTCCTTGCTCATTTCACATCGGTTGCTAAGCTATTTTCAAGGGCATCTCCTCATGCTTTCTGCATATTTTGACTGTCCACCTGTGATGCATTATTGAACTGTACTATCCATTGTGGTCTATTAACTATCCTAGCATAGTCAACTCTGGCCCCCACATCAGAGGACATAATCGTTTTTCAGAGAAAGCAAAGGCTACCATCTCCACTGGGCCTCGCTTTATTCTGCTGGGGAGAAGAATCAATATTACACTAATGCTAATTCTATGGTCCTGCATTCCTGCATGATTGCCGGTTTATTTTATGGTTCCTTGTCTGGTCCTTCCCAGATCACCAGCAGCAGTTTCAGGTAAAAATAAGGGAAAAGAGGGAACGTTCAGCGAACTCCCCGCCTTTCCGCCACCCTTTTCCGCTGCTGCTACGGACGACTGCAACCGAAGTTGGGATGCGGCGACGGAGATGTGACAAAAAGAAGAGCTGGTTTCACCTGATGCTTTCACACTCCTCGTGGTATCCATGACCTGTAACACGAGTAGTTATCAAGCAAATTTGTGAACAGCACCCAATGTTACTTCTTTCAAATGTTTATCTCACCAAGGAATTTAGTGACATAGTTGTGACTCTTAAGTTTTTTAACCTTGCAAGTTGGAATCAAACTCATCACCTCTCACCTGGTGACAGAAACCGCGTACATTCTCTTCATTTTGCGCAATTAAAGAGGCCACGTGGTTAGCTTCCTGTCACATCTGTTCTGCTAGGAGGGTTCAATCAGCCGATGCAAACGTGCTAAGTGCCAAAGCCTCCAGATCGAGTGATCCGCTGCTACTAGAATAGCTAAAACAAATCAGATCCCAACTCCCATATCGTGTGCATGCTTCTGCTCCGCTTGCTTGCCAAGTAGTAGTGTGGTAGTTGAGATCTGTGTTGTTCCTCAGCTCCGTTTCCACACGAACATTTTACTCTGAAATTTGAAGCTCTTGAGATTGATTTTTGAAGTTTTTTGTCTCGTCATTTTCGGGAGAGAAGAAGAAAGCCATGTAAAACGCCAAGCAAGCAACAAAAACCAGCTCTGGCCACTTGTCCCGGGAAAGCCCGGGCTCGGCGGCTACTGCAGCCGGCCAGGCCCCATCCGATCCGACGGCCACCCTCAAATCCCGCGCGCATCTCGAGGCGCCCCCCCCCCCCCCCCCCGAGCCGTCCAGCTCAGCGCCCCACGCGCTCCCACTCCCGCGCCCATCACGCATTACTCCCACCGCCTCGAGGGCCCATGTTCCTGCGGGCCCACCGACCGGCGGCCGCTCCATACGAGGAGGCCACCGCCTACGTGGCGGGCCCGCTACTCCGCGCCCGGGCCGGTGCCATTTCTACCCTCCCCTCTCCCGGCCCGTTCCCCCGTTGTCCGTTCCTCTGGCAGCTTTGGTCGCGAGCGAGAGAGCGAGCGGCCGCGTCGTCGTCTTCCTCGTGAATCCTCGCCGCGATCGCCGCTCGAATCCAAACCAATTCGCGACGGCCGGGCGGGCTCCGATCCACCACCACCACCCCTCCCCTCCCGCCGCGGGCCTGCGGCCGTTATCCCGAAGCCCCAGCGTGGGGCAGCGCCGGCCACCCGCGGAGGGCTCCTGGGGGAGCGGCTGAAAACCCCGCCCCGCGGCGTAGGGGTCGCTGAAGCGGCTGCTCCGGCTCCTGCCAATGGCGCGGATCCAGCCTGTAAGTGTCTCCGGTGCCGCCGCGCTCGTGCTGCTCGGGTTGTGCGCGGTGATTCTGCCGTTCTGGGGCTTTTGGGTTGCTCGAATTGGCGGGTGCGGTTCGAATCGGGTTGTTCGATGGTGACTGGCGTGGCCGTGGTTCGTGGCTGCAGTTTGGGACGCTTCGAGGGTGTTTTCGCTTGGGTTTTTGGCCGTTTTGGGGGAATCGAAGTGGATGCGCGAACCCAGTGGCTTCATGCGCGCTCTGCTTTTGGTGCGGGAGGCGAGCAGGGCGGGGGGGGGGGGGGGGGGGGGGTGGGGGTGAATTGCTCTGCTCAGTGCTCACCTTGCAGTGTCCGGTAGTTCACTGCCGTTGGTTACTCCGGCGCATGTTTACCGCAACTGGCTGGTTGTTGGTGTGGCTGAGCGCGGAGGGGAATGCAATAGTTGTCCATAGTACTGCCCTTCCGTTCCCGTCCTGCTACTGTCGCTGTTGGCTATTACTCCGCATCCTTCACCACAGGTCATCTGCTTTGCGTTATTATTACTTTATTACTGGATAGTAACGGAATTGGTGTTTGATAACCAAAGGGTTAAGGGTGGATGCTACCGGCCAATAAATTTGAGAACAGTGACGCGTTTGAAATTTCGATCAACTAGAGTTGTAGGTCGCTTAATGTATTCAGCATCGGGCTGTACATTTTGGGTGTTCTGCTGAAGCGTGTAGCATAGATGAGGTTTTCTTGTTTTTCCTTTGGTATAAATACCTTAGTACATGCTAGGGGAGTAGGGGATGGTAACATGCCAATCTGACACCTGCATCTTGTTAATAAGATCAGCTTGAGGCATCGTTCTATCATCAACATTTTTCTAAGCCCATTTGACTTTTTGAGTATTGTTGAGTGGATAACGTTCGTGATGAATACGTGTTTCCTGCATATTACCTCTGGTAGATCTACTGTGTTTGTACTATCAGGAACTAAACTTTTAACGAAGACAGAAACTTGCATGGTTAAGTTGCTAGTCTCATTTCCTAGAAATGAAGTATCTCTTGTTTTCATGAAAGCCATCGAGTTTATTTGCATCAATTCTAAATTCCTGCTGCAGCAACTAATTGGCGTTCTGAGTTTGCCATCAGCTGCCTAATCTTTCTTATATAATAAATATTGCAGGTTCTGGATGAAAGAATGGACCCATTTCTTGGTAGATTGACTAGACCAACCACCATTGACCAATCATGGTGTACTACTCAGAGTGGCCTGTCCTTGTTCAATGGGCCTTTCCCTGACGCTAGGATTTCTTCTGCAGAGCTTAACAACAGTTTTATCGAGTTCAAGGATACAACTATGCCATCTGATGTCCCAAACAGCTTTGAACCATTTGCAACGGTAGCGTCGTGGTTGCGTCAACACCTTCTGGATGCAAATGTTGAAGTTACTTATACAGAGTACTTAGATTTGATGAAAGTAGAAATTGATCAGCGGCTTAATAAGCTCACCGAGGATATAAGGGTCTTTAAAAGCTATAACTTGACCCATAAATATGATGCAAATGGTTCATGCTCTACAGCTTGCCATGTCGGGAAGCTAACCGAGATAGATGAGGGGTTCAACTGCTTGAAGGTGTTGCTGGTTGTGGTGTTCCAACAAATTAGAGAGATGCTCACATTGGTCAATGCTTCGATTCGTGATCTTCAGTGCGAACATGAATTACAGTTAGAGCTTACTGGCATTATTATTGGAGACCGCATTAGAGGTCTTCAGGACGAGCTAGAGAGGAAGTTGTATGAGCAAAGTTCCATAGTGAGGAGTCTAAGGAAAAACTGGCAGGAAACTGTGGTTCAGTGTGCTTCCATCCGTGAAGACCTGATTGCTATTTCTGATATACTATTACCTTCAGAAGAGGAACCCCATATTCCCCTTTGTAGGCATGAAAGTTTGGGTAACTGGAGCGACAGATGGAAGTTCAGCTTTTTCAGAAAGAGAACACACCAGGATCACTCTCTATCTTCCTCCGAGCAAAACCAAAATTCCGCGACACAGAAATCTATAAGTTCCAGTGAAGTTATTTCAGAAAAATCTGATTTCCGACATCTGAAGGGTATGAATAGACAAGAAATGCTTAACTACTTCAGATCTGAGATCAGTAAATTAAAAAGGCTGCATGAGTTGGATTTGCAAGAGAAAACAGAAGAGCTGTTCAAATTCAAACGAGAGAAATGGTCATTGGCTCTTAAGTATGATGTAGAATTCGAGCCTTTAAGGAAGAAATTCCCTGAGGTCATTTCAAGATTTGACCAAATCATGTCTAATGGAATGACAGCACCTACAACCTGCAGTACTAGTGATGCACTTGATGAAAGAAGCAGATTGAATAGTAGAATTGATTCACTATACCATGACAACCAGCATCTTCGGTGTTTGCTTGCAGAGAAGACGAAGAATGTTCAGGAATTATCACGCCAGGTATCTGATGCCAGTAGGAAAATGTCACTTCAATATTCTCTAGAAAAACAACTTTTGAGACAAGTCAACAACACTAAAGAAGAGTATGAGGATCTTTATGTTGAAAACACTATCAGAAATGAAATTTACCAAACCGTTATAAGAAAATTGATTGATAGTCATAGGAACATCTTGGTGGATACTGCCCAAAACTTTCATGCAAAACTGTCCTCATATGAAGCTGCACTCTCAGAAAAGGACAAGGCCTTGTGTTTATCTAATGAAGAAAATCAGAAGCTAAAGGAAAAGTTGTCAACACTAGAAAAGGAGCATTTTATCCAATATAACCAGCAAGATCCAGAGCTAAACAAGGAAGAGAGTGAGGAAATGATACTTCGTGATATTGAGATGGAGCCTCATGTGGCACCACAAAGATCATATGAGATTTCTGATCAGGCCATGCCATATGAGGAGCTCATCAAGCTGAATCAGACTTTAGAGGTTGCCTCAACCACCTTAAAAGAAGTTGAAACAAAAACGTTAGATTACAGTGATATCCTAGGTAAAAGAGAGCAAGAAGAGCAGCTAGACTGCATTCTGGTATCAATCATGGGTTTATCAAAAGAATTTGTGGAGATTGAATATAAAATGTCAGAAGATATAAAAGGAAATGAGAAAAAGTATGTGCATCTATCTTCTGAATCTCAATCCCTCTCTCTGAACATAAATCAATACATTTCAGCATGTTTTTTTTATGATTGAGTGGTATGCTTAATGATTTTTTAGAACCCAACAACACTTGTTGTTTCTGGAAAATTGGATGAAAAATAATGCTTGTAAAAATCCTTACTATGAAGATAATTTGTAATATAAGATTTCATCAATATATAGTCCATAGTCATTTGTTTGTGGAATAATCCATTCCATTGATGCTAGCACAAACTGATAAATGTTGTTGAATTCAGGACAGAAATCCTGAATGATCGATGCAACCATATGGTACAACAGGCCATTGTATTGACAAAGAAAGGCCTATGGTACAAGCAAATGATTGACACAAGACGTTCTGAGCTTCAAAAAGCTGAATCTGAGGTATGTTTTCCGAGTCTGCTCAAATCAGATGCTTTGCGCTTCTTTTTTTTTTGCTTACATTTCAGGACAAAGTGATTTTGCTCTGTTGTAATCGTGCATACAAACATTCAAGGATATTTACTGAAGATTCATGATCATTTATGTGTCAAACAACTGCATTTAGGAGTTAGGATACAGGATACAGGACTGCAGACAATCAAATTGATTTGGTTCCTTCTAAGCCTTTTTTTTTCTAATGTTATTATCTCTTAGACATTTTGTTCACATTATAAAGTAATTCTCATAGATGTCTATTCAGAATAATGAATGCTCTTTATATTTTCACTGAGCTTGGAAATTACTAACTGACAAGCAAAATATTGTTTATAGACATTTCTGATAGCATGGAAGTGAGGCACTGCTGATATGAACCCCTTCTGCTTTAGTATTTATTCATAATAGGTTTTTGTTAGAGTATGCTTCTATTTGACTAAATCAACACATGCCATTCCAAATCCTTCTTGCAACCTCTTTAAATGTTTTTTTTCTGTTTGATTCAGGTTGATATTTTGGGAAACAAGGTCAATGCACTCTTAAGCCTTGTTCAAAAGATATACGTAACTCTTGAGCACTACTCTTCTGTTTTCCAGCATCATCCTGTGGTAATTATCTCAAGTGCCCTGTGTTAATTTCTTCTATCTTACCTAGTTCTTAATCATTCTACACCACGAGCTGGTGCTTCTTACATGTGAATTGCCTCTTTTTTTTTTTGAAAATTTTGTACCTGTTCTTTCTTTTGTCTTTATTATACTTGAGAACTCACAATATGATTTTTCTGTTCATAATGAAATGCTTGTACATGGTCCCTTACGATGAATCATTGATAGCCAGAAGGGTAATTCATAATTGATGCTGTGTATGCAGTTACTGGATGCTTTCTTGAAGACATGCAAGCTTGTTGCAGGTATAAGAAGCAGGCAAAAAGAGGAATTACAAGATACAACATAATTTGGAGCAGCTAGGTAAGCTGGCATTTTGTTTATCAATCATAGAAGCCAGGCTCCAACCCAGTTGGTTGGATTTCTGATATTGCTAAATCTTGACCACGAAGTACTGTGATCTTAACTCCTATATTACGTATCACATCATGACTTTGCAACTCTTCTTTTGCTAAATGTCCATTACAAATTATCGTGACGTTAGATTCTATTTATTCATCTCACATCATCACTACGTAACTTAGAGGAAAACAAAAGGAGTTAATCGTAACCACCTAGTACACATTGGAATTCTCCATCAGGAATATGCATTTGTCACAAAACGTATGTGAATGTATGACTCGCACCCTATCAATCTTCAATACTATGTTTTATTTTTCATGCTTTCATTAGAACAGATTATTTTTATGAAATGCCGTTGAATGGTGCTTACTGCTGATTAACATTTGTCTTTTTACAGAAAATTTAGGCCCAGAATTAGTTGAGTGGCTTAAGAGCCACTAGCGAGGTATTAATTTCCTGGTGGAGGAACAGCATACTGTCACAAGACTATGAGATCGATCCATGGCCAAATGGACCCTGCAAATCTGCAGCCACAATGAAGCTGAGGTGGTCCATTGGACTGAATTTTGAAAACTAAGGGTATGAATGTCGAGGCAATTGCACTGCAATATCTTTCTGAATTGTAGTAATGCGTTTGTCTAAACATCATTGGTAATGGATGCAGTTGTACCTTCGCTGCTCACTCCGCGAGGATTTGTTAGATTCACATCCTTTATGGTGTATATAGAAGTGAATACACCTTCTAATGTACAAATTATGATAGTTCAGTTCATAACTGCGAGAGTGATAGCATTTTTGTCAGCAGCATGTATAGAAATGATTTCACTCTTATACAAGCCATAGTCGTATTGTAAGCATTCACTACTTTAAGGTACCTTTACTAGATTATAGTTATTTTTTTCTCCTTATAAATTTTATAGTCCTGGTTTGTATTAATGGTCTTATGAACGTCTACATGATATTCTTATGTACTACATTTGTTCATTTTTCGAGGAAGCAAAAACTTCTCCAGGGCAATAATTTTTTATTTTGGATACAGAGTTATCTCAACTTGCTTGATCCAAAATTATGACCTAATTTACATTTGTTTCTCAAAAATTATTGAAATTCCATGGTGATTGAGTATCTGAGCGATGTATTCATGGCTGACTGCTATAGCTACTATGTTCATTGCTTGGTTGTTTGCATGAGCAGCAGATGACTGAAATTGTGGTAAGTGCAGCTGCTTTGCTTACTGCTACCTTCTAGAGCATCATATTTCTGAGCATGCTTGCTATCACAGTTTCCAAATTTTACTCGAGCAAAGTCTCCCATAAGCACACATGTTCTTTCTGTCACTCTTAGTTTGTCAAATAAACTTCCATTAAACCAGATTTCTTAGTAAAACTTTCTTTTCTTGACAAGGTTACAAGCTTTTCATGCAATCTGTTACAGCCAATGGATAATGCTAGGTGAAAGTTTTACGCTAACATAATATACAATAATGTGTAGAAAGTTTCATTATTGAACATTTCTAATACCGCCATCTAATTCGCTTGCTATAGCATTCCATGCTAATAATGCTGCACCAACTGCTGGCTCCACCTGCATGTACAATCAGATATGAGTGCATGGATATTAAATTACGAAATTTCATGGTAGGGTCTGAAGATGTGTCAGTTTGTAAACTGTGTTTATTCGGTATTTTTCAAGCATATAGCCATTTACACAGCTCAAGTTTTGCTTCATCTTGTCAATAAAATCTTCTCCTACATATTTGGTATTTGTTTCCAGTGTTCAGCTACTTATTTGTTTAAGATTGCATAATCTGAAGAATGTTTCTTAGATTCTATGCTCACCTTGGGGTGTATTGGATAAGCACCGGGGTAATGTTTTGTGACACAATCTATCACTTCTTTCCCAATGTCCCACCTCTTGTTTGCCTCAAGGACTTTACCAACCATAACAAGTGGAAATGGATATTTGCCATCTGCGAAGGAGAAACGTATTAAGAAATTTCTTCCATGAAGTAGTCTCATAAATGGATAAATGCAACTTCGAGGGTCTTGTACACTTGTTTAGTATTATGTGAGACCACTGCTTTCTTTCCCAAAAGTCATTTTTCTTTTTGTACCTTAGATAACTCAATACATTCGATATATACATATTATACATGTATCCAGGAAGATAATCAGAGAGGATTGTTGTGTTACCTTCACCGCCAAGCTCAAGCCTTTGCACTACAGCTTTGACACTGGAAGCTAGTTCACCAACTGAATTGTGTAGGATCTTGTTTGCCACCACATCACCACTCTCAGCAGATTCTACCACAACCGGAAGAAGGTCAGCAATGCGAGCCCACGATTGGTCTTCGTATGTCCATCTGTCATTGGAAGAATGAACAGGTAAGTAGAAGTTGTCATTTACACTTAATTAGTAACACAGACGCTATCGTAACTTGACAAGTTCTTATTGACGTGACTAAACCTAAGCCACTGAATCACCTCACTTGTTTATGAATATACTCCTTTACGTAAAGTAGGACCAGTAAGTAGTCAAAATAAATTAACCTATTAATTCATCTTCTGAAAATACCCCACAGGTAGGTCGATGATGTAATTCAGGCAGTGTTTAGGTTTGTTATCCAAACTATTGCAAATTGCTTTATTTTAAGTTGACCCATTTCAATTTACTGAACAAACTATGCTAGTAAAGTATGCTCTTTCCACATGAAGTGAAACTGATAAATCATAAACTGGTAAGCCGAATTGGATTACCCTATCAATTCGTCTGGTGATGCCAGCCCAAGAAAATCAAGGATGTTGTTTGTAAGCACCGTTTCAGGACCCCTGCCATCATAAGCTCTGACCACTGCTGTCATTGCCTGTGCAGAAATCCCATACCCGCTGCATATGAAATGCCACATAAACCAGTCAGTCAACACAAATTCACCAATAGCAGCCACATAGAGTAGATAGATATGAATCAGCTTCCACAAACCAATTCAGTTCTCTTGCATTAAAGTTACTGTCATACATTAGAAAACATAATCCCTTCTGACTTACCTGCCCCAGTCACCTAGAACCGGCCCTGCACCTGCTGCTCGGGCTTCCCTGCCGTCCCTGGTGAACCCATAAGCTATCGTCCCCGTCCCTGCAATCAGCACGCATCCGTGGAGCTTGCCCATGGTTCCACTTGCTAATGCTGCCACCGCGTCGTTCTCGACAAACAGCTTGACATGGCTTGGAAAGATCTCCCTGGAAAAAAAGAAGTGTTTCGTCGATCACATTCAGTTTCAGAGTTACTACTTAAGCAGGACTGCAGGTTTCAGCTGACAGCTGACTGAATTAAGTTTGTTAGATTGGATATACATGCTGGAGCTGGACAGACCTGAGCCAATCCAGCATTCTCTGCTGATCAATTGGATGGTTGACGCCTGCTACGGCCAAGCAAACGGCGCAGACGTTTGATCGTCTTCGGCGCGCCTTGAGCAGCGCCTGCGACATCACTCTCTCCAGGGTCTCCCTTGCCCTGTCCTCTGAACAATCGAAACAAGAAAAAGGAAACAGCAACCTTTTTTTACTACTTGTCCATCTTTTTTAACCAGCAATGAAACTTGCACAGAACTGTTTACTGATTTGCTCATCACGATCACTGATCATCGCTGCAGGAAACTTGTGCAGAAGCAGCTGTGATCCTTGAAGTGAGTTCAGATGCTATTACCTCCGACGGAGTTGTGGTTGGAGCATCCCGCGACGGTGCGGGAGAGGACGGGCAGCGGGTCGTTGAAGGGCATGGCGGCGGGGATGCAGACGCAGACGGTGTTGCTGGCGCCGCCGTCGACGCCGAGGATGACGCTGCCCATGCGCGGGCTCTGGCACTCCTCCGCGTCCCACATGTCCCGCCCCGTGTGCCGCTGCATCCTCAGCTAACACTTCACTCCCCCGGACACTCGAAGGAGAAGGACCCCCTGAAGGAGGAGGGGGAGGATAGGAGGAGGAGGAGAGGTATCTTCTCCGGCCACCAACTGCTAGTCTGCAGCTGAGGTGAGCTCCGCTCCATATATATGTACGTATTAGGGATGTCTAGTCGAGGCGAAAGGGACGGGGAGGAAAGGAAGACGACGGAGGGGCAATTCGGAGGGCGGCTGTCCGCACGCGCGGCCAATGGCGCGACGGCAGAGTTGTTTACTTGGTTTCGCCGGAGGCCTCTCCGCTTCCAGCCTGCTTGCGTTTGTTTGCTTGTCTAGCCGCTTGGTGAGAGCAAGAGAAATGTCTGTTTCTTCACGGCTGCTGGGCCGTGTTACTGCCGTTCCGGATACGTGCGCTCATGATGTTACTGACAGCACTGGTAAGAACTGAGCCGTGCACATTTTGGTTTCGAGCTTCTGGGTGTTCTTTTTTTACTGGGCGATTTTAATTTGTGGGCATTCTATATCTACTGCGGCTTTTGGACTCTCTGTGTTGGCAGCTGCGTTCCCTTGATCACACGTGTGGAGATATCACAAGCAATGAAGCAACTAGGTGTTGCAGACAAGCCCGGTAGAAACTGACATGAACGCTAGACAGGTTAAACAATCATTGTATTGCTAGATTCACCTTGCACATTGCAACAAACCCAGAATCTATTCCCAGCTCGTGTTGATTTTACATGGGAATTTTTTAGGTGCACACAGGTGACGGACGTTTCAGTGCTGCTTCAGAGTTGCCTGGCCTAACAGCATGATCATCAGGTCAGGTCCCAATTCTAGACTGAGCACTGCAGTTTACTCAGGCTTCAGATGGCATGCGCTCGTTCCGTTATCTCCACAAACCTAAACTAAACCATTTTGTGCTCCAAATGTCGAGCTTCTGCAGGTGTGTTCAACGCCCGTTTACTCTTTGGTCACGCCATGGGTCCGATACACGCTGCCACCGGTGACGGACAAACTTCCCCCTGCCCTACCGCGCTCGGCAGTCGGCACGCGGCCCCTTTCACCACGATTACACTATCTCCCAATGATTCTTTACTCGACACGCAGTATAATAAGCTTTGGTCCTTGTTGCCTCCCTCCATTTGTTTGGTCTGATCCCCTGAAGACCTCTGCTCCCGCCATACGTCTGAATCCTGGCAAGGCGGAGCTACGCGACGTTCAGAAGCGGACAGTGGACTGGTGACATCGGGAGACTCCGGTTTGCATCCTAACAACCAAGGGAGGGAGGGAGGAAAAAAAGAAACTTGTCCTGGCGATCTGGGAGTGGTAGGTCGTCTGAAATTTTGCTGTTGTTCTGGATAGGTGTTGGCGACCTGATGGATTGATGTCCATCCAGATGGCTCCATCGCTAACGCATGCTTCCTCATACCTCGGTGGCCGCTTGTGCTGCCATGTTTCCAAACAAACAAAGAACCGGGTTTTCTCATCGCGTGCTGTGGGCCTGTGGCGTCGTGGGTGTGCAAGACCCAAGGGTTGGGCCTCAGGCGTACGGCCTGCCCAGCGAGAGGGAAAGCCTCGGCCCACGGAGCACATATTTGTTGGTTTTACGACTTTTGTGCTCCTCAAACACACACGCACGCACGCACGCACTAGAAAATGGAAATAATTGATAAAAATGTTAGACCTAATTCAACAATTTGGCATCACATATTCAGTGGTTTCTGGTACGTGGTTCAGCCATCGGATAAAACGAATTCGGCATTTCTGAAGAATCCAGTCGAACATTTTACGCGTAAATCGACCGAAATGGTTTGTTACGGGTAACGCGGAGTCGAAACTTTTGAGCGTGGGTTAAACGTTTGATTTCGAGAAGAAATTCACCCGGCCCCTCTGTGTCAAACAAATAAAAAGAAGGGGAATAAAAACCAAACAGCAGCTGCAGCGCATGCGTGCATGGCGATGGCGCAAAAGGAAAATAAAGCTGACACCAACATGCTTGTTCACACGTACGTACTGTACGTGCATTCATGCGGTGCACTGCACCCAGCCGAGCTCGTACAGCTCCCGCTCCCCGGCAGCAGCAGCCGCCGCGCCCCAGCCTGCCATGTGTCGCCACGTGGCGCGGCGGGCGCGAAGCTCGCGCGGCACTGCACGTGCACTGACGACTGGTGCACATGCGCGGTGGACCTGTCCGCTGCTTTCTTTCTTTGCGTCGTCCTGCGCGCGGCTCCGTGTCCATGCAGTGTAGGTTGTGATGAGCAGGTTGCATTTGAGTCTATCCAGATTTGCATAGTACAGGTTTGGATGTTCGGTAGTTTCGATAGATTAGTTAGCAAAACTTCGGTTACGCAAATAGCTTTGTACAGCCTACATAGTGGAAAATACAAATGAGGCTCGTTTTCGATTGTGCAAGCTGCATAGCCTAACTATAACAGTGCAGCTCATGGAGCAATGTAGCCATTCAATAAAATCTTATACTGACCAAGATAAGATATGCAGCTAACCAAATAAATTCACAAAATACCACGTAAATTTAGCTTAAACTGGCCTGTATAACTCCTAGCCAGGTTAGAAATAAATAAGTAACCAATCACACCCGTAGCAGCAGCGCTTTGCAATTCCTAACAACGTTCTTGCCGGCGAGGCAAGGAACCTTCGTTCACACTGCTTTGTTAATTTTGCTTATTTCTTTTATTTAGCACAAAAGAGAGAAAAGGAAAAAGAATGCCCTCTGAGCAACTTTCGAGGTGTCGTGACGCGATTTTCCTCGTTGTTTGAAGCAGTGTGCAAGTCCAACCGATGTTGTTGACGCCTTGACGGAGGCGGCGGCGGCCTTCCTTGGTTTTGGTTGGCTCTCACTCCCACAGCCAGGCAGAGCAGCTGGTTCCGTTGGCTTTTGGCAGTAAAGTCCGCTCGTCGTCGTCGCTGCTGCGTCACAGCTCGGATGATCGGATCTCCTCTCACCTCGCCGCACCCGTGCGCGCGTGCCGTACGCCGCGTTGACGCACAGGAAAAAGGAGCAGAGGCCGCCCTCCTTCACGGCTTCGTCTGCAGCCACCCAGAGTCCACCCATAGTCCGCCGCCCTCACCGCCACGCCGCACCTCGCATGCGGTTTCGTTGCCGGGCCCCAGCGCCAGTGCCGCTGCTGAACACGTCCTGGTCCTCGGCTGCCGTTGCCCTGCCCGGCGGCCGCCGCGTCATCAGCTAGCTCATCACATGCATGCGCTCGCTGACACCGCCCGCGTCTCGTGATCGAACCGAGATGCTCCCTGTCGTTTCCCGACCTCGCGCTGCGCCGTGTCCGGCGGCCGGCGGTGACGGTGATGCACGCTGCTGGTACTCCCCTACTAATCTCGGAGTACTTTTTTTATCCCCCTAGGCTGATCCCATCTGCTAATCTGTGGCATTTGCTTGCCCGGCGCTCGGCTCCAAACTAGACAGAATCCGCGCTTGTCCGTTGCGACCCAAACATTACCGCAAGCAACATGCCGGTGGCCGGATCGATCGGCCTCGCCTCGGGAACCTAGCCGTTCGCCTCATCTCCTTTTCCAGATCGCCCGGCGTGGCTGTCTCCAGATAAAGCCGCTAGGAGCAGCCAAATATACCTTTTGCCTATCAGTTAAAAAGTAGCTATGATAGGTATTTTTTCTAACCTCCGATAGCATAGGCAAAAAATATACTGCATTCCACCGGTAGTTGGCTCCGGCCGGCGGCAATAAATCTCTCTTCTCCTGAACCGGCGAGTCTCCCTTGCCGCACAACCTTCTCTCTCATCCCGCCCAACTGACCGTTGGTCGAGCCACGGATGGCTTGGCCTGGCAGAGCATGCATTTTAACTTCCCTCTCCCCTACTAGCCAAAATGTCTTGCCTTTATGCCTACTCTATTGGAGATGGATGCCTGGTGCCACAGTGCTTCCACAGTAGCCATTTTGTCTTTGTCTAGCCGAATAGCTCGCCTGTTGGAGACAGCCTTAGTCGCTGTTTGGAAGGAGGGAGCTAAACTGGTCCCGTCACATCGTTATTAATTAATTATTAATAAGATTAATTATATAAATGGAGACTAATTTGCGAGATGAATTTATTAAATCTAATTAATTTATAATTTAATTATATTATGCTACTAAAGGTTTAATAGATTTGTATCGTGAATTAGCCTCTATATGCAACTAGTTTTATAGTTATTTTTAATTTAAAATTTTTAATTAATGTTAAACATCCGACTAAATTTTAGCCTAAACAACCCCTTAGCCTGAATAAACAAGCACTGTCACGGACGAACCGCCCATACCCCGTTGCTTGCTTCTTGCCCCAATCAACCTCCTTTTGTTTTCTGAAAACCGCAATCAATCAATCTCCTCACGCTCAAGATCGACCCCATTGCTTCCTGAGACGCCACTGTCGCTACAATCCAATCCGATCCGCACAGTGCACGCCCACGGCCTACTGTACCCGCAGGTGCGGCCGGCGGTGCGTCTCCCTTGACGGATCATCATCACTGCCGACGGCGGCGATACTGACCCGCGGACCTGCCGACGGGACGGGACGGGACGGCGTCCTACTGTAGCAGACGAGCTACTAGCGTCCACGGGCTGGGCGTCGTCCCCGTCCGGCGGTCGTTGCCGGCGCGCCCGGGACCCGGGGACAGCGCCATGTGCTGCCCCGGGCCTCGCTTTCCAGCTCGAACATTTTTTTATTTAAAACCTTTTCTCCCTCCATCGGACAGCTGCAATGCAACCAATCAGCTGATTCAGCTGGACCTTGCTGATGAAATCCCAGTCCGTCGTCCAGCTACCAGCAGCTCATCAGCTCGTCTGATCATCTCGTCCCGTTTCACACAGGGGGCAGAGGCGCAGAGCCCACACCTCATGTCATGTGGGGAGATTGCAAAATCGGGTCCGCCGATCTCCCAATTCGCGATCCCCGCTGCAGATACCTCTCGCTGTCTGTCCTCCCCGATTAATCAGTCGGCCGCGGGCCTACGCCGCACTGTAGCGCTATCTGTTTTCTTCTTCCTCGGGTCCATCTCCAGGCCGAACTGCTCCGTAGCTCGCCAGGGAGCTGCCATTTGTTGAGCTCAAGCCTACCCGGCTAACGCAACCCTCCGCTCCTAAATTTCCCTGCTGGACTCTTGTGTGACCGGTCTGGTGCTTCCTTCTTGCTTAGTGCTTCTAGTTCTTCTGGCGGCGGCGGCGCTCAACCCTGGTTCCTGCTGAGAGAGGAAGCTCTCCGAGTCGTGGAGGAATCTACAAGGCGTCTGCAGAATCCGTCAGGTCAGTGGAAATCTCTTCTTCTTATTCACTCTTCTAGTTTTATTCTTATTCACTCTTCTAGTTTTATTCAGAGGAATTTTTGTTTCCACCCTTTGTTTCTGTTCTTCACCCTCCTCTCACGTCCTGTTATTGCAATGTCTTGTTCAATCTTTCTTACCTTAGAGGACAATGCGCATCTGCTTACTCTCGCAGGCTGCATTTTCTTGGCGTTGGGGAGATCCTGGTTATTCTGCCTGGGTTTAATCCCTCGAAATTGCGGCACGACGGGAAAGATGAGATCTTTCCCGCATCTGCTGCTGATTCCGGTGGTGTTCCTGATCCTGGGTAATGCGCGAGCACAACCCAAGCCGCTCCTGATCAACTGCGGCTCGGATGCCAGCACCGATGTCGACGGCAGGACATGGGTGGGGGACTCCCGTCCTGACGGCGCCAACTTCACTGTCAGTTCACCAGGCGCCATTGCCCCGGCTCCGAAAGCTGCTGGTGGGGAGGATGTGTATGGGGATCTCTACAGGACTGCCCGCGTCTTCAACGCGTCGTCCAGCTACAGGTTCAGTGTTGCCGCCGGAAGCTACATCCTCCGGCTCCATTTCAGCCAGCTCTTCAGCAATCTCAGCTCCAAGGAATCGGTTTTCGATGTCACGGCCAATGGCCTGAAGCTGATTTCCAAGCTCAGTGTCCCTGGAGAGGTCTACTGGAGGAACTCCAAGGTCAACTCCACCAGCAATGTCATCGTGAAGGAGTACCTTCTGAATGTCACCTCTGGGAAGCTGGAGGTTGAGTTTGCTCCTGATGCTGGGTCGTTCGCCTTCATCAATGCAATGGAGGTTGTGCCTGTGCCCGGCAGCTCGGTCTTCGATTCGGTTAACAAGGTGGGTGGTGTTGGGTTGAAGGGCCCTTTCAGCCTTGGAGACAGCGGCATCGAGACCATGTACAGGGTGTGCGTGGGAGGCGGCAAAATTGAGAGGAAGGAGGACCCTCGCTTATGGAGGAAGTGGGATTCAGATGAGCACTACATATTCTCTCTGAATGCTGCTCATGCTATCAAAAACACATCCAACATAAGCTATGTATCAGGTGATGATTCAACCTCTGCGCCTCTAAGGCTCTATGAGACGGCCAGGGTAACGGAGGAGACATTCGTCGTGGATAAGAAGTTCAATGTCTCATGGAGGTTCAATATAGACCCTGGCTTTGATTACTTGGTCCGGCTGCATTTCTGTGAGCTGGAGTATGAAAAGGCGGAGCAGCGCAAGTTCAAGATCTACATAAATAGCAAGATTGCTGCAGAGAACTATGATGTGTTTGCAAAAGCTGGGGGCAAGAACAAGGCTTTTCATGAGGATTTTCTTGATGATGCCTCGTTGCAGACGGACACCCTCTGGGTTCAGTTGGGTTCCGAGTCCTCTGCAACAAGCGCTGCAGCTAGTGATGCACTTTTGAATGGCATGGAAATCTTTAAGGTCAGCCGGGATGGAAATCTTGGCCATCCAACAATTAGAATTGGGGGTATGAGTGGTGGCATGGTGAAACCGAAGCGTAGCCCCAAGTGGGTACTAATTGGTGCTGCTGCTGGTTTGGTGATTTTTATCTCAACTGCTGGTGCTGTTTATTTCTGTTTTTATCTGCGACGGAAGAAAAATACCCCAGCTAACAAAACCAAGGACAACCCGCCTGCTACACCAATGGCTACAAATGCTCGAGCCTCCTCGACTCTTCGCACAACTGGAACATTTGGTAGCTGCAGGATGGGCAGGCAATTCAGTATTGCAGAAATCAAAGCGGCCACCATGAACTTTGATGAGTCTTTGGTGATTGGAGTTGGGGGTTTTGGCAAGGTCTACAAGGGTGAAACTGAAAATGGCACTCCAGTGGCAATCAAGAGGGGACATGCACAATCTCAGCAGGGTGTCAAGGAGTTTGAAACTGAGATTGAGATGCTCTCAAGGCTGCGACACCGGCACCTTGTGTCCTTGATTGGCTATTGTGATGAACAAAATGAGATGATCTTAGTTTATGAGCACATGGCAAATGGCACCTTGAGGAGCCACCTTTATGGAAGTGACCTTCCTGCTCTTACATGGAAGCAAAGGCTTGAAATTTGCATTGGTGCGGCAAGGGGGCTTCACTACCTTCACACTGGTCTTGAGAGGGGCATAATCCACAGGGATGTCAAGACTACCAATATTTTGCTGGATGATAATTTTGTCGCGAAGATGGCAGATTTCGGTATCTCAAAAGATGGTCCACCATTGGATCATACTCATGTTAGTACTGCTGTGAAAGGGAGTTTTGGTTACCTTGATCCAGAGTACTTTATGAGACAACAGTTAACACAGAGCTCAGATGTGTACTCTTTTGGTGTTGTGTTGTTTGAAGTGCTATGCGCTAGACCAGTCATCAACCCGACCTTGCCAAGGGATCAGATAAACCTTCCTGAGTGGGCTTTGAAGTGGAAAAGGCAAAACTTGCTTGAGACTATAATTGACCCTCGATTAGATGGAAATTACACACTGGAGTCCGTCAGGCAATTCAGTGAGATTGCAGAAAAATGCCTTGCAGATGAGGGGAGGAGCCGGCCATCAATGGGTGAAGTCCTGTGGCACCTAGAGAGTGCTTTGCAGTTGCACCAAGCGCATCTGCAAAGTGCAACTGCTGATGGTCTATCAGGACATGAACTGAAGCTCTCTAATTCATCAACTAATATGCGGCGCATGAAAGAAGAAGAAGAATCTGCTCAGACTGTCAGGATGCAGATGGGCAAGCAGTTGATATAAAAATTGAGGTGCCAGGGGCTGTTTGAATTGCTGATCTCAATCAACTGAATAGGGTGAGTGTCCAATTAACAACATGCTCAGCTGCACTGCCATCTGCAGTACTGTAAACACCATATATGGTTACCCCAACAATATACTGAAATTCTTTTTTGTTCAGTGGGGTTGATTCTTTCTTTTCTTTTCACTTGTTCTTATGCTGATGTAGAAAGTGCTAAATTATGTCAATTTGATTGATTCTTTTGTAATGTTCTGGAAAGAAATGCAATGGTAAGCATTACTTGAGAGATTTCTGCGTGGAATTAATCATTCTATTCTTTCATCGATCGAGTTTCAAATCTATAAACTTCATAAGTGTCAGCTATTTTCTTTGCCACAACACATAACATTACTTATTTATAACATTACTTATTTAAGGATTTTTCATTCACATTTCCTACGGGTGACATAGCTGAATACAGAAATATCTAAACTAAACGACACTGCATGGTCCATAGTTTATATTTTCTGAAGCCAGGCTTCAAGAAGCCAAGGCGCTAGTATTGTAGACAAGAAGAGCACCACCCAGCAAAACTCCAGCAAGAGAGAGTGCCCAGAGCACCAACCCTGTCTTTCCTGCATGAATCAAGGAAGGAAGGTTATTAAAAAAATGTGCCTTGAAAACTGAAACATCTGAAATTTTGAAGTATTAGTGAGCATTTCTTACTGAAAAGATTAGTCTTTTCTGTGCATACCTCCAACATAAACGTCGCCGCTTGGAGACCATTCTTCTGGGTTATATATTGGGCTACAGGAAAAAGATTAGTCTCGTTAAACTCAAAGTCCACAAATGAATTATGAATGTTGTTCTGGTCCATTTTCAGTATTTTTATTCGTTTTAACGTTGTTCTAGTCACTATTTCTTACTGAAAAGTACAGTTCTCTTTTTACCAGATCTGTACAATCTTGTCTTTCTACTTTTTATAGATTGAGTAATTTTCTAGCAATAACATCAGGGTTGTGTTCATAGAGTTTAAAACTAACTAGAGAAGCTGGTGGCGTTGGTTATTGGTCTGGGGTGAATTTTACATTTTTACCTGTACCCATCAACATTTGCTCCATATTTGCTGGCGAACTGGTAGACACCCTTACCCTGATCAAAATTGGAACATAATAACTGACTGCGACGTCTTTTCTGTTAATGTTCTCTTTTTTTCTTGCAACCTCAACACTTACCTTGGCTGGCCTTCCAGATGCATCAACACCATCCTTTAAGTTCAATCCTCCTGCAGGCCCTGTATGTTAAAAAAACTTGTTAGTATTCAATTCCAGTACAAATGTTTAGTTCATCCTGTAATATCCTTTAAAGTTTGACTTTTAATAATGGTGTGGGCATGCATGAAACGTATCAAGGGGGTAAAGGAAAAAAAATATGGCAGGTACTTCAGGTCAACATCTGTAATTTAGTTCCAAATGCTAGACTCTGTTTCATGCATGTACTGACCGAAAGGCTGAGAAGTTTGGATCTTCTTTGCTTTCTTCGCCATTACTCTGAAGGCTGAAGATCTTGCTGATGGCTTGACGCCTGGGAACCTCGATCGATCCAAGAATGGAGATGGAGATGGTTTCAGGGCCAAAGAGGCCATGACAGAGGCTTCCATGTTGTATGATTCAATGATTGTATGAATGGCTCAAGATCACTCCCTTCGTTTTGCTGTCAGTCTCTTTCTTTGGCAAACTTGTATGCAGCTCTTGCTTTAAATACAGCACGAAGGCAGGTTAGAGGTAGCAGCAAGTGACCAGTGACTAAGCTCGGTCTGACAAGTGTCAGTTGCTGAGCGGTGCCGTGGACCCATGGGCCACTGTGTTTGATCAGTCTTTGTCCTTCACATGACTGACTGAAGATGGTGGAATCTGAAGGAAACGTCTAGCTGGTGATCGGATAATCCCGAGACTCTGCTTGGTTTCTCCAGTGATTGGGAAATGTTATTTGTTCTTTTGTGAGTCAGTTTTGTTAAATGAAAGTTTTCTGAACATCTATACCATAGAATCAATTTCATACATTCATTTCAACAGTTTGTTGCCTTCAGTTCCGTTACGTTGTCGTAGGCTCGCAGCCTGCAGGGATCAAAATCCTGAATCTCCGTGAAGCAATCCAGAATGTTTGGTTTTTGAGTTTTGACCATGTCATCGCGTGGAAAACACGTATCTAGATATGCATGAAAATGCTAACAAAAACATGGATAAAATAGAGCATACGATCAACTAGGTGCATGTAAAAAATTGAACTTGAACAAAAAAAATTGGTCAAAGAAACAAAATGACTCTTAAGTGTTGTTGGGCTATTTGGGCCTGAACCATTCATCACCACCAGGTCCAACAGAAGATCCATGATTGCAGCTTAGTATGGCAGCCTCTTCTCACGTGCAACGAAATGCTACTGACCAGGCACTAGCTGCTAGCATCTTGCAACAACTCCAACAAGTTGTAATGCGAGAGTATAGAAAAAACAAGTTGTAATGCGAAAAAAATTGCATAGGTGGCAAGCTTTCCTGGAGAACAAAAATGGAGGGCATCATCATGAGCTCAACAAACTCTAGTCTTCATTTGCAATCATGGACATACGGTGAGGATTCTCACCAGTGCAAGAAAGCCAAAAATCAATGGCAGAGATTTGTTCGGGAGCTGCATCTTTCTTCTGCATGGACTGTGCAGGCACGGGTGTGTTTTGTGCAGGTCTTGTGGTGGTGCTGATGGGGCAGGGCAGGGCGATCATGAATCACTCCATTGCTAGCTACTGATTCTGTCTCCCGGTAGAGTGCTGAGGTCCATCAGATTAACCAACTTGTCTAAGCCCTAATCACTACCCCTAACCGAAACTCTATTGGATCATTGCCTTTTACTATCTTTTTGTCGAAAAATGATGACTGAAGCTCTGATGTCCACTAGGTTCAAGCCTAGTCAGGGTTCGTGCTTGACTGCACCGGAACCGGATCCTCAGACATGGTCCTGACATCTGGGTCCCACGGCTGTCCGGCCCACTTGTCAGCGACTAGCACCACTACAGAAGGGGACATCAATAATATTGGCATTAGTCCCGAGTCTAAAAGTTAGGGAGCTGGAAGAACGTTAGTACCGGTTGGAGCCTCCAACTAAAACTAAAAACCTCTCTTTAATAGTTGGTGTTACCAACAGAAACTAAAGTATCACTATTTAGTTCCGATCAGTGCTATGAACCGGCACTCAAAAATGTTAGAAACCGGGATTACCGATTTTGTAGTGGTGTAGGTCATAGGGAAGTTACCTGAGGATGCTCGTCGGACCGCACGGTGTACCATTCAAGCACTGTCAACTTAATGCTCATGATCTCCCTGGCCCCTTAGGTTAGGGACTAGATACAAGAATCATAGTAGAAAATCCGCACACAAAATCGTTAGTGCCTATCCAACCTTGCTTGGTGGTAGCCTTGGGCTAGTAGTGATGAGACGGTTGGCATCTTGCATTTCTATTTTGGAAAGGTTGCAATTCGTGCTCTGCTAAAAGAAGAATATCTATTTGGCAACGTGGCCAGCAGAGGTGAAGAGAAAAGCGATACTATTTGGAGGTTGTTGTGGTTTCCATCATTGTTTTGCTTGACCATTGCCCCGTGCATGGATCAGAATGTATCTTCTGTTGCAAGTGTGGCAAGCATGAACACACACAAAAAAGGTGTGGTTGGATGTGCTAGTAGAACTGGTTCAAGTTGCAACATGTGAATTAGGTTGGCGGGTGTCTGTGAAAAGTACAGTTTACAGAAAAGAATGGCATAAAATGATAATAATCTTTTAGTTCTTTGCCAATCAATAGGTCTTTCAGTGAGCAATGCTGGACCCTTTTGTGTTCAGATAAGTTATTTTTTCTTCTTTCTTGAGCCTAATATGCAGTCAACTCCTTGTTGCTAAACAAAAAGTTTAGCAAGTTTAGCAACAACAGAGTTAAAATTTATACCTTCTAAACAAAAGTTGAGCAAGAAAGTATTGCCTTCTGAGCTTTGGTAACCACGCATCTTTAACACATATACTTTCTTGCTCAACTTTAACCACGCATCTTAGCTTACTGGTACGTGCAAACTGTTGATACCCAAAGCCAGGACATTTGGCGTCCTCTCTTCGCTGTAAAGAGTAAAGACAACTGCAGCATGCATGCGCTCGTGTAAAGTCAGCAATAAACAACAGCTCACTCTTGTCCTAACCAGTTACCAATCATCTCTCAGAATTACTATGTTAGAAGTTGAGTAGATCCGGCCATTAGGACAAAAATGGTGTGCTCTTTGTTTTACTGAATTTGTTGTAGCCGTGACACATAAGACTACAGATGCTCACAGGTCACTGTGCAGTATTCGCATTTCTTTTCCCGTCAGTTCTGCCAGGAGACAAGAAGATTGTACAGGGTTCACGGCCCTCATGATGGGCACTCAATTGACCACACCGACTAACACTTGCTGACTTGTGATATAGCATGCAGAGGCAGGGGTAGTAAAACTGTAAAAGTAAGGCTCGCCCTTACGGGATCCAGACCGAGCTTAAAGAAGTGCCTAAAGCTAGGTAATTACTGTTGAATTCACCTAGAAAGCTTGGCCAAAGCTTCAAAACAAAAGTTGGGGAAAAAGTGGCGGGGCATTTCCTCTAAAGCAGCAGCTCAACAAACTTTGGGCCAGCCCTGCACTGCACTGCATTTCTGCATGCCAGCAGTGAGTGTGCAGTGGACAATCATGACCCACGGCTTCTCAGT
The DNA here is from genome assembly GCF_002211085.1 of Panicum hallii. NCBI lineage: Eukaryota > Viridiplantae > Streptophyta > Magnoliopsida > Poales > Poaceae > Panicum > Panicum hallii. The sequence continues at coordinate 1,753,376 of NC_038043.1, read as the reverse complement.
TGGGGGGAGAGAGAGAGAGAGAGAGAGAGAGAGAGAGAGAGAGAGAGAGAGAGAGAGAGAGAGAGAGAGAGAGAGAGAGAGAGAGAGAGAGAGAGAGAGAAGCTCCTGAAGCCTGCACAGCCTTGAGCTTGGGATGCTGCTGAGCTGAGGAGCCCTTTGACCCTTCTTACAAAGGCCTAACCACCTCCTCTCTGGACTGGTCTCCAGGGCAGGCTAGCAATTGCAGGATGAAGATCTGGCATCCATTGGCATTGCAAAAGGATGGATGAGGGTGGTCCATTCCTTCCATTAAATTTTGTTTCAATCACACTTCATCTCACATCTCAAATCATGCACTTGTAGACTACCACTGGCTGTAGGGGGGCGGTAGCGTAGTATCTTTGAGATGTAGCAGCAGGAATCTGTGTAGCAGCTGCTGTGCTGGGAAGGGCCGCAAAGGGCTGTGAGTTAACTGTGGAAGGAAGGTCAAAGCACACATGGCCAACTTTACTGGATGCCACAAAGATGAGTACCCGTTTGTTTAAGAAAATTGAAGGGAGAAGGGAGGCAAAGGTGGCTCAGAGCGAGTCTGAGGTTCTTTCTGTGAAAAGATTGAAAGTGCCACCCGAATGTTGAGCTTTTTATCCCTATTTCAAAAGATTTGGCGAAGAAACACACTTTCATTTATTTGGAGAAATAAGGTTGAAGGTGACCCAATGAATGTGAGTTCTAATGATCCAAAGACTGGAATACTGGATGGTACAGCATGTACTTGGTATTGATGCTGAGGCAGGGCAGGTGGAGGGATACGGATACAGTTGGGGATTCAGGGGATCCGATGAGGTCAATATGACCCCCCCTCTCTCTCCCTCTCTCCCCCGCCGGGCTGGCTGTTCCGTTTCGTTGGGGTGGGCGCCCCCGCCGGCTGTGGGCTGGGTGGCGCGAAGGTTTCTCGGCGCGGCGCACGAGGCTGCGACCCCGGGCCCACCATTAAACAAGCCCCGGCCACCGCGGAGACCGGTCGGGTCGGGCCGCCCACCACACCGCCAGGCTGGGCGACGCGCACGCGGCCCGCCCGCCCGCTCCTCTCTCGCTGCTCCGTGGGCCCCCGCCCCGCCTAGTGGGGGTGGGACCTCGACGCGACGAGGGGCAGGCGGGCACGGGGGGGAGTGAGCCGCCGGCCTGGGGACGGGGTCCGCTGCTGCCCCGTTTTGGCGGGCGGCAGAAGAAATTCGCGGGAAACGCCGGCAAAGAAAAAAGAATTTACAGAACCCTCCCTCCCTCCTAGCGGGGCGCCAAGGACCGGGAGCAGACTAGAGTGGGCCCCCCTACACTGCTGTTTTGTGCGCCCACCCCTGCCGAGTCCTGTATTTACATTCTCCTCGACCGGTCCGGTTTCCTGGACGCCGTACGCGCACGACCGCATGATGCCTTCTGCTTTGTTTCTTCTTGGCGTGCATGTACGCCCGTGCCACCGCCAGGCCTGGACGTCTGGTTGGTATGGTCCGGTACGCCTACGGGTCGGGCTGCTCCGACCGGTACGAGCAGTTGCGGAGCCTGAAGCCAAATCGAGCAGAGGCGAGTTGAGATGGAGCAGCGCGTGGAGAAAGCGGGGGCCAATGTCCAGTTCCGCCTCCATCACCATCCGCCCGTGGGTACGAGGCTGCTTTAAGATCCGTGCACACGGCTGGGGGATTGGATGCTGCTGCAAAATCTCAGTCTCAGCAATACAAAGCCCTCCGAGCAGACCAGAACAGTAGACGGATTAACACGCTGCAAAATCTCATTCTCAGCCAGCCAAAGCTCGGTTTGACCACGAAAAATCCAAAGCTAGTCGTAGTAAGTGCTACGCCCGCTGTAGAAAAATCCGGAATTACTGCTTCTCCAAAGGACCAGGACGCGAAAAAGGCAAATAAAAAACCCGCGACGCGAAACCAAAAGGCGACGGCGGACCAAGGACAGGGAAAACCCCACGCCCATCCCCCCCCCCGCGGCAGCCTCCCACCTCCACACTCCCCACTCCCCACTCCATTCCCCTGCTGACTCCGCCTCCCCTCCCCTCCTCGCCGCCGCCGCACAGCAGCTGCCGGGAGCCCAGCCCATCCCTAGCTAGCTAGGGCTAGGGTTCTGCATCTGCCGTCTTCCCCAGGGCGCCCTGCCGGACCCCATTGCATCACGTTGCCTTTCCCTTCCCCCACTGCAACCCGGCTCAACGCAGAGCCATTCTTCATTCAACTTGCTCCGAGGGTGGTTGCCTGCCCTGCTGCCAAGAGCGGCGGCAGCGGTGGGTGCTGCGCTTAAACGCCCGGTCTCACTGCTTGGTAAGGGGAAAAGATTGCATTTGGACTTCCGTTCCCATATTACATCTTCGGTTCCTTGGATGTTTCTTGCCTTCTTGGGTTCTTGGTTGGGTGGGTTCACAGAGCTGAAAAAGGCGCGTGCTTTTGTGCTGCGTTTATGCGTTCGAGCCGCGGGGTGGGTGGCTGTTTCCGTGGGCAAAGGTACCGCTTTTACCGGCGTTGTTGTGGGATTAAACTTAAAGGAGAGGGGTTTAACTGTTTTTGTCCTGAAAGACGATTTTTGTTTTGTCAGAAAGGCACGCTTTTTTCTGTGTTATTTATCCTACATTTTTGCCGCTAGTCTCTCGGTGCTCAAAGATTCGGTCGTTAGGGGTGTTTGTTGAATCTGGAATCTGTCTTTATTTTGACATTTCTGTGCTTATTTCAGGCCCAAAGGCGTTGAAACGAAGGAATCTGGCGTTTTATGGCGAAGTGAGATCAGGTGAAAGGGACAAGTGTTGTGGCCGGATATTAGTAGCAGTGTCCACTAGCAGCTGTGTGATAGCTACCCTGCACGCACGCTCACTCCATTTTTCCTCCAGCAAATGCATCAGGTGCTGTGTTCTTGAGTCCTAGTAGCCTCCCAACCCAATCTACCCGTGGGAGGCGAGTGAGTGACTGATGGGGCTTCTTGGGGGTTTCTTCGTGTTGCTTCTGCTAGCGTCCCCTGTACTTGGCCAGCTGCCTTCGCAGGACATCCTCGCGCTCCTCGCCTTCAAGAAGGGCATCACGCATGACCCTTCCGGCTACATCACCGACTCCTGGAACGACGAGTCCATCGACTTCAATGGATGCCCGGCGTCCTGGAACGGCATTGTGTGCAATGGCGCCAGCGTCGCGGGGGTCGTGCTCGACAGCCATGGGATCTCTGGCATTGCTGATATCTCTGTGTTCGCCAACCTCACCATGCTTGTAAAGCTCACTATGGCCAACAACAACCTCTCAGGGAGCCTCCCGAGCAATGTAGGCAGTCTGAAGAGCTTGAAGTTCATGGATATCTCGAACAATCAGTTCTCGGGGCCAATCCCTGAAGGTATTGGCAACCTTCGCAGCCTGCAGAACCTGTCACTTGCTGGGAACAACTTCTCAGGGCCTCTGCCAGACTCCATCGACGGGCTTATGTCGCTTCAGTCGCTGGATGTGAGCGGCAACTCTTTGTCTGGCCCATTGCCTGCAGGTTTGAAAGGTCTGAAGAGCTTAGTTGCTCTGAACCTGTCCCGCAATGCCTTCACAAAGGGTATTCCTGCTGGGCTCGGTCTCCTTGTGAACCTGCAGTTTTTGGATCTGAGCTGGAACCAATTGGATGGTGGTGTTGATTGGAAGTTCTTGATTGAATCAGCTGTTGCTCATGTTGATTTCAGCGGGAACTTGCTCACCAGCACTACCCCCAAAGAGCTCAAGTTTCTAGCTGATATTTCAGAGACAGTTCTATATCTGAACCTAAGCAACAACAAGCTGACTGGGTCACTGATCGATGGGGTTGAACTCTCTACTTTTGGGAGACTGAAGGTGCTCGATTTGAGCAACAATCAGTTATCTGGTGACCTGCCGGGGTTCAATTATGTTTATGATCTTGAAGTTTTGCGACTTGCAAACAATGGATTCACTGGATTTGTACCTAGTGGTCTTCTGAAGGGGGATTCTCTTGTCCTAAGCGAGCTGGACCTAAGTGCTAATAACCTGACAGGTATTAACACCACTTAACAATCGTTCTTTCAGTCCTCCTGTTCCCTTTTCCTGAATGCCATGTAATGCCCATGTTGAAGATTTAGTGATATTGATGTCTTCCTTTTCTCAGAATAACAAGGACAAAAAGTAAGGCTAGTCAACACTTCTTGTGAAAAACATCGAACATAAATTCTTATCTAGCACTTTGTTTACTTGATCCTTTATGTTGTTTTATTTATCTGATGCAAATGATGATTTGAGCTGCTGATTACTCCTAAAAATATGAACTGGATGATATTTGGTTGAGTTTGCACCAGTTAGCTAATTCTGCGGCAGGCTAGTTATATGCAGTAGCATGATCAAGAATTGATGAATTGAAGGAAATGTGAAAAGTTCTGTTTTATGCACTTCTCTGTTTAGTACTTGAGTTGGGATATGTATACTGAATGCAAGATTTCTCACTGATCTGTTTGTTGTACTAGTACACAACATATGAAAATAGTATGTGAATATGTGATGTGTAGCTGTTTTTATTTACTCTTCCGTACTAATTCTCTAGTGAAATGTATCTCCACCATTTTAATTACAGTACCCCACTACACTCCAAGCTTCTCAAACTCAGTACCCTGTCGTGGCCTACAAAGTAAAGAACTAGGCCATCCTGCCATGTGATTGGCTTTAAAGTACTGCTAGCCAATAAAAATTAAGCATGTGCCAAACCAGTTAGCTTATTCTGTTTCTTCCCCTTTAAGTTCTATGTAGAGCTTCCATTCGGTATAAAAGATTCTTTGCAAATCTGGGCTCATAATATGGCCTACTGTGGCATTGCCTAAAACTTAATTAACTTCTCCACTGCAACTAATGAATCGGGTCTTATCTAAATGTTTGGTTATGGCAAGCTTGATACTGTAGTTACAGATGCAGTGAAACTACAGATTATTTTTATGGAGTAGCATGATTGAGAATTGATAAATGAAAGGAGATCACTCAACAGCCAACACAAATAAAAGGTTCTGTTAAGTGGAGATGATACACATTTCTGTGTTGAGCTCTGGAGCTGAGGAATATATCCTGATGGCAAGATTTCTTAGTGATGAAAGCAGATAATGCAACAGGCACACCATATAAGTGTCATGTTCAGTTAAACTGTATTACGAATTTCTGTTCTTTATATAGTACATAATGCATGGAAGTAACATGTGAATGTGACATGTTGCTGTTCCATTTACTCTCTTCTGTAATAGTCCTATAGAGTTGCAGTGCCATGTACCTTCAGTCCTCCACTAGAACCTTACACTACTCTAAGCTTCTCAAAATTACCCTGTCCTACAAAGTAAAAAAAAAAAAAAACTAGGACATCTTGCCATGTTGTTGCCCTGTCCTCCTCTAGCACCTTATGTTTACTAGGCTTTAAATGGTGTGGACTCCTTTCTAACATCAGCAAGTAACAGGACTAGCAGGTGCAGCTGTATAAGCTATGATTGGAAACTGTTGCATCTCATAGTATGGTATTAGTATATGATGCCTTGCAAATCACTGGCTTACTTTGAGTAAAAATAATAACTATGCATAGAGCATGGATATTAAGCAATATATTAAGTGCGCTAATGCATTTACTAGCATTTGCATATTTCATTTCCTAGCATGACATTCTCTGTGATGACGGTACAAACCTATTCAAACTTATCTTTTGTATTTTCTTTACTATGCAGGGCATATCAATATGATCACATCAACAACGTTGCAAATCCTTAACCTGTCCTCCAATGCTCTTTTTGGGGATCTTCCATTGCTTGCTGGGAGCTGCACTGTGTTAGATCTATCAAATAACAAGTTTAGAGGGAATTTATCAGTAATTGCCAAATGGACCAGCGAGTTGGAATATGTTGACCTTAGTCAGAACAACCTAACTGGGACAATTCCTGATGTGAGCTCTCAGTTCCTTCGCCTAAACTACCTAAATCTTTCCCATAATGCTCTATCTGACACCATCCCTGAAGCTGTTGTTCAATACCCCAAACTTACCGTACTTGACCTGAGCTCCAATCAATTACGTGGTCCTATTCCTGCTGATCTACTCACTTCATCCATGCTACAAGAGCTCTACATCCAAGATAACATGCTTTTTGGTGGCCTATCTTTTCCTGGTTCCTCATCCAAAAATTTGAGTCTTCAAGTGCTTGATATTTCTGGAAATCACTTCAATGGAAGCCTCCCTGATGATATTGCCTCTTTATCTGGCCTCCGAGTTCTTGATATATCGACAAACAATTTCTCTGGTTCATTACCTGCTACTGTCAGTAAGCTTGGGGCGCTTACTGATCTTGACATGTCAACAAATCAGTTCACCGGGCCATTACCTGAGGATCTTCCAGATAAGCTCCTATCCTTCAATGCGTCCTATAATGACCTTTCTGGTGTCGTGCCAGAGAACTTGAGGAAGTTTCCAGAATCTTCTTTCCATCCTGGGAACTCAAAACTAGAATATCCTGCTAGCTCATCTGGATCTGGAAACTCTCCATCTGGTTCTGGAGGTGGCAAATCACTCAGTACTGGTGCTAAAATAGGAATTGTAGCAGCTAGCATTGTTATTCTTGTCATCCTTATCCTTGTTGCTATCATATGCCATTACAAACGGATCTCAAGGCAGTTTCCTAGCTCAGAAAAGGTTTCAGATAAGAACCTCCACAGGGTTACTAAAGACTCTGCAAGTATGAAAGGAAAGGACAACAAAGGTGGTTTAATCTCAGCAGATGAGCTTGTAACTCCTCGAAAGGGCTCTACATCTGAAGCACTTAGCCAAGAAGAGAAATCAGCTGTTGGGGGCTTTTCACCGTCAAAGGGCAGCCGCTACTCTTGGTCACCGGATTCTGGAGAGGCGTATGGTCAGGAAGGATTGGCACGGTTGGATGTTAGATCACCTGACAGGCTAGCAGGGGAGTTGCATTTCTTGGACGAAACAATCACACTTACACCAGAGGAACTTTCAAGGGCGCCTGCTGAAGTTCTAGGCAGGAGCAGCCATGGAACTTCGTACAGGGCTACACTGGAGAATGGTGTGTTCCTAACTGTGAAATGGCTGAGGGAAGGTGTTGCAAGGCCCAAAAAGGAGTTTGCAAAGGAGGCCAAGAAATTCGCAAACATCCGTCATCCAAATGTGGTTGGGTTGCGGGGTTACTACTGGGGTCCAACACCGCATGAGAAATTGATACTGTCAGATTATGTTGCGCCAGGAAGTCTTGCTAGCTTCTTATACGGTAATGCCATCATCTACTGATTACCGTTTCTGCAGATACCTACATCTGACTAAAGAGTTCTTGTATAAGCTTCATCTGCATATCACACTAGCAGTTTCCTCACACTCATCAGAGAAAAAAATAAGTTCAGTCACTAACTCTGCTGAGATGTTTCTCTGAATGTGCAGATCGACCGGGCAGGAGAGGCCCTCCATTGACCTGGGCACAGCGGCTGAAGATTGCTGTCGACGTTGCCCGTGGCCTGAATTACCTCCATTTCGACCGCGCAATGCCCCATGGAAACCTCAAGGCCACCAACATCCTGCTGGATGGTTTGGACCTCAACGCCCGTGTCGCTGACTACTGCTTGCACCGCCTGATGACCCAGGCCGGCGTGGTGGAGCAGATCCTCGACCTGGGCGTGCTGGGCTACCGTGCCCCTGAGCTGGCAGCTTCCAAGAAACCATCCCCCTCGTTCAAGTCCGACGTGTATGCCTTCGGCGTCGTGCTGCTGGAGCTCCTGACCGGCAGGTGCGCAGGGGATGTCGTGTCGGGGTCCGAGGGTGGCGTCGACCTCACCGATTGGGTCCGGTTGCGTGTGGCGGAAGGCCGGGGATCAGACTGCTTTGACTCAGCCATGGCCTCAGATTCTGAGAACCCGCAGGCTGTGAAGGGCATGAAGGAGGCCCTGGGCATTGCACTGAGGTGCATTCGGCCGGTCTCCGAGAGGCCAGGGATCAAGTCTGTGTATGAGGATCTTTCCTCAATCTAGCTGGGCGCATTCACTAGTGCTAGATTAACAGTCTGTGTGTTAGCGCGTGTGTTGTCTGAAACTCTTAAGTACTGCTGTAGCAGGGAAATCCAAGTGTATTGGCCTCGTCTTGATGCCAGCAATTTCAAATGGAATGTCATTGGTTGCCAAAGTGTTCTTCTGTTTCATTTTATTGTGCCATAATGCCCATACTAGCCTTGCTTGTCAAGGTTTGGCAAGGCAAATCTTGTTAGGTGTGGAGAGCCAATTTAGGTCTCCCTCAAAAGCATCTAAGCAAGTAAACTTTTTAAAAAATGGATCGTTGTTGATTTGTAGAATCTACTTAAATTTTTTAAAGATTTTTAGAAGTCCCTGTGTGCTTTGTTTTATATGGACGGTGGGAGAGCAAATTGGATGGTGGATGCATGGCGTATGGCGTAATAATGTGCGCTTTACTAGATCTTAGGACGGTTAAATTTCAAGGTTTCTCTGAACACCAAAACAAGACGTAGCATGATAGGATGCATGTCAATTACGAAATCAGGTGTGCTAATTACTTAAACAGATATTGAGAGGTGTGCACTCTCGGTTGCTAAGTTATAAACACAAAGTCAGTCTACAACAACTGACAGACGCTAGAGAACTTTGAAGATAAGAATTGGGACATGCTAACAGAGTTCTACTGTGCTAACAAAGATCAATAAAGGAACTGGATAAAAGCAGTGAAGAGTACTGCAAGATAGTAGTATTATACTAGTCACATAATAAGAACTCTGTTACTGCAAAAGAAAAGTATGTTTAAAACTCTCACTGAGATGCTCATACCAACATCCTCTAGTTTAACTGGGAGCAACAGAAGTCTAGTTCAACTGGGAACAACAGAAGTGTATGAAACATCATATTATCCACATGAAGATTATTTTAGAGTAAATTACAACAGAAACAAGGATCAAACTTTTGCTTGGTTGGTTCCTCTCCTTGCATCCAACAGATAAACCAAAATCTAGTGCCCAATAACCAAGATGAGTTGAGCGACTAGTATGACCGCACAGGTGATGTCCGCAATCATCTCAACTCTCCTTGCTAGGTCCTGAAGCTCACGCCTTCTGAGAAGGGAAAAAAAAGAACCTGTGTTAATGAAACATACTATACTACAAAGAAAATTAAGCTGTAACAACCTTAGTCATTACCTCATTTCCATGTTGAGTTCATCCAATTCTCTCCTTAGCCTTGCTTGGTCATTCTTGGCCTGTTGAATGTCATCCTCTATGGTCTGCTTTAGGTTCTCAAAACTCTCCTACAAATGAACAATATACATATCCAGCTTGTTTGGACGATACTAAAGAAACTTGACATGACATGGACCACAGATAGCACCATAGTCCTAATTCAAACTAAAATGAACCAAAGGCTACAATCAGACACTTTAACAGAAGACAGTAACAAATCCATCCTTAGTTATAAAGAAAAGAACTCATCTTGGTATTAGTTTGTGCGATGAGAAAATTTACATGCTTTTCTTTTCTGAAGTGGCAACATGGTTCATGTCTCATGTGGAAAATGATGCAGTAAAAGAACATGTTTCATGCTCAGGACTCTAAAGGTGTGCAGTTGCAACCCATGATTATATTATGCATCACAGGATCTGAACCGGACTATGAATGGGAATGCTGCTACATAGTTACAATTTTACCCAATAGAATCATATTTGAGAGGGGGAGGTGCGATCAACGCACCAGGAGAAAAGGGTGCAGCTCCAAGCGTTCCTTGGCAGGGGTGGTGGTGGCAGGCCCCCTAACAGTGGGGTCAGCGACTTCGATTATTGATAGTTAGTAAACACAGAAATTTCCTTAAAAAAACACAGAAATGCCCGCATCAATAACAAGTTGCAAGCTTTACCTCGCTCAAGTACTGGTGGAGCATGGACGGCGCTGAGCGCGGTGAGACCAGGCCTTAGTGGGGCGCACCCGGGAGGAAGGCGGCGGCATGCCCCTAGCAATGCGGCCGGCAACTTCTGTCAGCGAAGATAGGCGGAGAAACGCACAAGCAAGCACAAGCTGCAATCTTTACCTCGCTCCGGTAGCAGCGGAACAGCGACGGCGCCGTGGGCGATGAGAGGCTCGCGCGGGGCGCACCGAGGAGGCTGCCCGCTGCGGCGGCGGCGGCGGGAACCTGGAGACGGAAGGAAAAGGAATCTTTTTTCCGAGCGATACGATCACCGTGACGCTTGGTAGTTACTAGCACGAAGGAGAGATTGCCGAACCTTGGCGGATGAAGAACTCAGTGCCGGAGCCGGCCCCACTGCTCGGAGACGGCGAAGGGCACGGAGAGCGGCGGCGGAAGCGACCATTACCGCTCTGCTGCCTTCGCGAGTTCGTGCGGGAGACGCGGACGAGGAAGAGGAGGGGGGTTTTCTTTTTTTTTTTCCGGGCCAGGGAGGAGGGAGGGATCCTCTGCAGTAGCCAAGCCCAATGACACAGCCCAACGCAAGCCCAGTTCAACCTGGTGGTAAACGCAGCGGAGGAGGAAAAGGGCGTCAATGGCCCAATGCTCTACGAATTGGACCGATGCTGGCCCGTTAATAAATCTGGGATCTCACAGGCCCGTTAACAAGCTCAAGCAAAAATGGACTGGGGCAGAGAGAGGATGTGCCTTCGGTTTATTATTTGTAGAAATTCCTAATCATCTTTTTTCGAAATTTTTTCCTAATCATACCTCGAGCGTTTTTCTGAAAGGTCATTAGTCAAATCCTTTTCTGTATAATAATATTACATGCGCACGGACGTTGGAATTTGTTCATCATGTCTTAGATCTCGCTACTTGTCTCGCTAGCAGTATTGGGAACAAAGTGTACATATATACCCCTTCATTCACTAATATATATATATATGCCCTTTAGTGTTAAATCAGAGGCGCACTTGAAGCCTTGGGTGGAACACCGGCCTCTAAACTCAGAGATCATGGTGGCTACTTGTTAATTAGATGCATGTGCAACATGGTGCGGTTACAGATATATATGAAGGAGATATGACCAGCTAGAGATAAAACTAGGAAAGACTAAATTTAGTAACAAGAGTTCTAGACAATCTATAATCCTTAGCCGGTCATGACTCTTCCATATTTGGTTCGGTTACTTGTCTGTATTTGCCCTTGAAAATCTCCAATTGTCGCGCACCTAATGGTTTTGTAAATCCATCAGCCACTTGGTCCCTTGTCGACACATGTTCAATATCAAGTAATCCTTTTGCAACTCTTTCACGAACAAAGTGATAGTCCACTTCAATATGCTTTGTTCTTGCATGAAAAACTGGATTTGCAGAGAGATATTTAGCTCCTATATTATCACACCATAGCTTTGCTTTTCTTGGTGCTTGAACTCCAATTTCCAACAACAAGATTTGAATCCACATAATTTCTGCAGTTGCATTGGCCAACGCTTTATATTCTGCTTCTGTACTTGATCTTGATACAGTCGCCTGCTTGCGTGCATTCCAGGAAACCAGATTTGAACCTAAGAAAATTGCAAAACCTCCTGTAGAGCGCCTATCATCAATACATCCAGCCCAATCTGCATCACTGAAGCCACTAACCAACAAACAGAGATGACATCTTCCCAATTTTTAGGCCGAGCTTCATAGTGTGTTTAATATACCGTAAAATCCTTTTAACTGCTGACCAATGAACTGTAGTCGGAGCATGTAAATATTGACATACCTTGTTGACTGCAAAAGAAATATCTGGTCTTGTCAACGTCAAATATTGTAAAGCACCAACCATGCTTCTGTATTGTGTCGCATCACTAGGACCAAGCAAACCTCCTTCATGAACTGAAAGTTTTTCTGAGGTTGACATCGGTGTATTTACCGGTTTACAATCACTCATGCCAACTCTCTTTAAAATATCTGAAGCATATTTTTCTTGAGACAAAACTATACCATCAGAGGCTTTGTTCACTTCTATTCCAAGGAAATAATGTAGATCACCCAAATCTTTCAAAGCAAACTCCTTATTAAGATCATTGAGTAAAGCTGTAGTTGCACTAGGTACTGAGCTTGCCACAATAATATCATCAACATAAATAAGAACAAACATGCTGATATTTCCCTTGTTATAGAAGAATAAAGATGTATCCGCTCGTGATGACTTAAAATCTAAACTCTGTAGTTTCATACTTAATCTAGAGTACCACGCTCTTGGCGCTTGCTTAAGACTATACAAAGATTTATCAAGTTTACAAACATAATTAGGCAAAGATTTATCCTCATATCCTGGTGGCTGTCTCATGTATACCTCTTCTTCCAAAACTCCATGTAAGAAGGCATTTTGTACATCTAACTGACGAAGACTCCATCCTCTTGACACAGCCACAGATAAAATGACTCTGATTGTTGTTGCTTTTACTACAGGACTAAAAGTATCCTCATAATCTATACCATATCTTTGCTTAAAACCTTTTGCAACTAAACGAGCTTTGTATCTGTCAAGACTTCCATCAGCTTTTCTTTTTATCTTATAGACCCACTTTGAATCAATGATATTAATTCCTTTTCTTGGAGGTACTAAATGCCATGTCTTATTTTTCATCAAGGCAGAGTACTCTAAATCCATAGCTTCTTTCCAATGTTTATTTCCAAAAGCTTCATTTAAATTTTGTGGTTCTCCTGATGAGGTAAAGCAACTGTATTTAATTGTGCCATCAGTATATACCTTCGGCTTTCGTATCCCCGACTGTAGTCGTGTTCTTGGACGCGTTGTAATTTCCTCAGCAGGGGCCATACCAGCAGGTTCAGAACTGATTGGAGCAGAGGATTCAGGGGCAGGTGAATGCGGCGCAGGAGATTCCGCCCTGGGATTTGTGCCGGTTGGAGTAGGCAAATCGTCGCCGGCTTCCTCCTCTCCTGTCGACATCGTGGCGGCCTCTGGTTGGAGCGGGCCAGCGCCAATGCCGCTTGATCCAGATGGTGACAGGGTCGGTCCTGGAACCAAATTGGCATCAGCACCAGTGCCAACGCCATTTGCTGGATTCACCTCGCGAGGCTCTTCAGAATTTGCTGCATCCACCCTATTTTCTGCACACACTTCATCACATGAGTTGTTAGAATTAAACATATGATCATTCGATAGTTCTCCCCCTTGATCAGATGTTGGTGGCCTAAGATCAGAAGGAAGGAGAGAGATCTCATGACGAAGACGTGCTCCTGCATTTGGATGAAGTTGGGCTAACGGAAAAATATTTTCGTCAAACGTGACATCCCGAGAGATATAAACTCGCCCTGTAGGAGGATCTAGACACTTAAATCCTTTGTGCAAAGGACTATAGCCAAGGAAAACACATCTTGTGGATCGGAATTGAAATTTGTGGGCATTATAGGGACGAAGATTCGGCCAGCAAGCACAGCCAAAAATTCTGAGAGAAGAATAATCTGGTTTTTGTTGAAACAATCGCTCAAGAGGGGTTTCAAAATTGATGACTCGACTGGGAGTGCGATTAATCAAATAAGTGGCGGCTATAAAAGCATCTTCCCAAAACTTAAGAGGCATAGATGCATGAGCTAATAAAGCTAATCCAACTTCAACAATATGCCGATGCTTTCATTCGGCGGCCCCGTTTTGCTGATGAGCATGAGGGCATGAGACAAGATGGGATATGCCAATGTGATCAAAAAAGGAATGCAATTTTTGATATTCGCCTCCCCAATCAGTCTGTATTGATATTATCTTTCGATTAAAGAGTCTTTCAACAAGATTTTGAAACTCATGGAATTTCTGAAAAACTTCAGATTTGTGCTTAAGGGGATAAAGCCACACAAATTTGCTATAGTCATCAATAAAACTAACATAGAATCTGTTTCTTCCAACACAAAAGGGCGAAGGTCCCCAAATATCAGAAAAAATAAGCTGTAAAGGTTGGCTGGAAACGCTATGCGATTTTGGATAAGGAAGCTGATGACTTTTTGCCTTTTGACAAGCATCACACACAGACTCTTTATTTGATTCACCTAAACACAGAAGATTGTTCATACTAAAATTTTAGACACAATGGGGGCAAAAGCATGGCCCAAATGACTGTGCCACCTTTCAAAGGATGGCTTGATGACTCCAAAAGCTTGCTTTATTATGGATGAAGGAGGAAGAGGATATAGGCCCCTGCGGCATGACCCTCTAAGTATGGTGTTCTTCATGACCTGATCCTTGATCAAAAAATAATCAGGATGAAATTCAAGGAAAGTTGAATTATCTTTAGTAAGACGATGAACAGAAACAGGATTTTTAGCAGCTTCTGGAACGTGGAGAACTTTATTTAGATGTAAATTACGAGTTGGGGTATGAACTATTGAATGACCAATATGTTTAATTTCCATACCTGCACCGCTTGCGGTGTGAATTTGGTCGCCTCCGTTGTACTTGTCACGAACGGCGAGCTTCTCAAGATCACTGGTTATATTGTCTGTAGCACCAGTGTCCATGTACCAGTTTTGATCCATGGAGTAGAGACTCATAGCAGCAGCAATGTGTCGTTCCTCTGGAACGTAGTTCTCATCAAAACGATGCCAGCATTCAAGCGCCGTATGTCCTGTCTTGAAGCAGACTTGGCAGATAGGGCGCCCATTGTTGTCGTGGGTTGCAGTAGGACCAGTGGGAAAGCTTTTGCGCGGCTGGTTTTGCTGGTTGTAGCGTGGCTGTTGCTGCTGTCCGCGCCCACCAGACCCATGGCCGCTAGCGCCGCGACCATAATTTGGACGCCCACGAGCACCGCGGCCAGAACCACGCAACTGCTGGTTCCCGCCACGACCACCTCCTCTTCCTGCCGAATTGGCTGATGAAGATCTTGTGCCAAGCTGCAGTTCTAATCTAGTCTCAAAGCTTAGTAATTGTGAGTATAATTCAGTGGGGGTGATAGGTTCAACCCTAGTTATAAGAGCAGAGACTAAAGGATTAAACTCTGGATCTAGACCATTGCAGATATACATCACCAATTCTTCATCATCAAGAGGCTTTCCTGCTGCAGCCATCTCGTCTGCGAGCCCCTTCATCTTGCCGTAGTACTGGGCTACGGTCATGTTCTCCTTCTTCGTCGTGGCGAGGGCGAGACGTACGTTGGTAGTACGGGCACGCGTGTGTGATGCGAACATGTCGCTGATCGCCTTCCATGCTTCAGCGGCGGTCCTTGAGATGGCGACTTGAGCCAAGATGTCCCTAGATAGGGAACCGAGGAGAAAGCCGAGGACTTGCTGATCCGCGGCAAACCACTCCTCGTAGGCTGGATTGACGACCGTGACAACCTTGCCATCGGTTGTCTTCTCGTTCACTTCTTCAGAGGGAGCAACGGCTTTGCCGTTGACATAACGCTCCAGCCTCGCGCCTCGTAAGGTCGCGAGAACCTGCGCTAACCACATCGCATGGTTCTGGCGGGTGAGCTTCCCGGTGACTTGAACGCCGAGAAGAGGATTGGTTGTCGAGCTTGATGATGCCATGGAGATCTTGATTCTTGAATCACCTACGCTCTGATACCATGTTAAATCAGAGTCGCACTTGAAGCCTTGGGTGGAACACCGGCCTCTA
The DNA here is from genome assembly GCF_002211085.1 of Panicum hallii. Lineage (NCBI taxonomy): Eukaryota > Viridiplantae > Streptophyta > Magnoliopsida > Poales > Poaceae > Panicum > Panicum hallii. The sequence goes on along the minus strand of NC_038043.1, from coordinate 1,737,840 downwards.
AACTCAGAGATCACGGTGGCTACTTGTTAATTAGATGCATGCGCAACATGGTGCGGTTACAGATATATATGAAGGAGATATGACCAGCTAGAGATAAAATTAGGAAAGACTAAATTTAGTAACAAGAGTCCTAGACAATCTATAATCCTTAGCCGGTCATGACTCTTCCATATTTGGTTCAGTTACATGTCTATATTTAGTTACAAGATGTTTAACATTTAGAACAACCTACTTAGTTTAAAATTTGACTAACTTTTTTCCTAAACTTCACATATATACCTTCATCCACAAATTTATGCTTTGGTTTTGTTCTAGATCTAATTTTCTTCTAGTTTTAACCAAACTTATAGTATATAGCATATTTATTTGGCAGTACTTTGTACTTATTTATGAACATCTCTAAGAAATTAGGTTAGCAAAATTTTGAGATGAGCTAAAGAAGCTACCACAAGCGCTTTTGCTGTTCACAAACATGTAGCTAAGCTACTGAAAATAACTAATCGTAATTGAGAACACCCATATTAAGTCAAAGACTCGTAGCTCGAGTGGGCAAATTCCACCATAAGCAATCTAAGTTAGCTGATGTGAGTAATATGTAGTGCATCTCAGGCATGGATTGGCCACACACACGATATCCATTATTGGTAGCCACATCATCTTCTCTCGCTTGACCACTACTCACCGTTCTTTCTAACGGCTAGCCTGGTTCCATCAGCTTTACTGTAGTGTTCGGCCATCCCAAACCACCATTAGGAGCACGAGCCCCCTCCTCTAGCAGTAGAAACCAAGTAATTAAGCATTGGAGACCATTCCCGGTGTAATTTGGCAATGGTGAAATCATTTTTTCTATGAAAGACGCTTTATTTCAAGATGAAATATTATTCTTGAAGTAAAATTCATGGTGGGTCCCTAAACTTGTTAAGTGGTGTCATCGAGGTTTCTGTACTTTCAAAATGCATTATTTACTCCACATTCTTGGCTCGGGTACCACCAGACATCCAAACGGGCCTCGGCTGAAAGCATCTAGATCCCTAATTTGGATTTTGATAATTAATGACAAAGGTTGTCCCGGAGATGATTTGAGCCTCTATATGTGCTATGGAGATATTCTTTATGAATGCATGATGGATGGCTCAAGGCAAAGGTATAAGATAGGTTTTTTCCATTTTACCGGTCAAGAGGTGATTAACGGATGATATTTGACCGGATTAATAGGCTAGATAGCCGTACTATCAAGAGGGGTCAATTTCATTTGCTTAATGGTTCTATAGTGCCACTTTACTCAAACAATTGCATTGCATGCGTATAGAAAAATCGTATTTGAAAAAGTGGAAAGACCGGAGAGGAAACGCTTGTCGGAAATGGCTAACTACGCTTGAAAGGCGGACGGTCTGCCATTTGTACGGTGGACCGTTCCATTACTTAGCTAAAATTCGAGTTGTCTGGTCGAGGCGAAGTTTTCAATGGCGGACGGTCCGGCTCTTGGGGGGCAGACGGTCCGCCGGCTAATGTGAGTGAATCGACAGAAACTTCAAAGTTTCGGGTGGGCTTTTCACGTTGAATGGCGGATGGTCCGCCTGGTACTGACGGACGGTCCGCTTGGTCTTGCTGTGCGTCGATAGAAATTCAAATGTTTCTGTCTAATTTTTGACCGTGAACGGCGAACGGTCCGGCCCTAGGGGGCGGACGGTCACCCGGCTGATGCTGCGCAACGACAGAAACTTTGTTGCTTCTATGTGCTCTTTAACCATGCACGATGGATGGTCCGGCCCTAGGTGCCGGACGGTCAGCTGGCTAAAATTTGAATCATGACAGAAACTCGATTGTTCTATGTTGGAACTTCATTGAACTACGGACGGTCCGCGGATTGTGAGGCGGATGGTCCGCCTGGGCTGTAACAGTCACTTCTGACATAGTTTGACTTTGAACATAGCTGTTGGTTTGAAAGGCGGACCGTCCGGTCCTTGTGAGGCGGATGGTCCGCGAATGCTCTATTTTCATGGGATTTGACTGTAACAGCTAGCCACGGGGGAAGGAGCTATATATACCTCATGCCCGGCCGTGGGTGAGAACTCTTGGCACTTTGAAAAGCTTTCTTGACATATTTGAGCCTTCTTCCTTCTCTCTCACTCACTTGGCTTTGAGATTGCATCTTTGTGAGATCAAGAGCATCACAGTGCATTGCATCAAGAGTTTGAGCTTTGTGGCACTAGGGAGTCTTCAAGCAAGCGTCATCGAATTGTTACTCTTGGAGGTTGCCGCCTCCTGGACGGCTTGAAGATGTGGAACCATTGAGCCCTTCAAGGAGATTGTGAAGGAGCCCCGGTTGTTCTTGTGAGAGGTCTTGTGCTCACCTCGCCGGAGCAGTGAAGGGCAACTCTAGTGGAATCGAGGTTTGGAGAGGTTCATTGATCCAATCAGCTCATACATCAAGTGTGACTTGATAGAGGAGCGGTTGGAGCTTTGAATCCACCTCAACATGGATTAGGGGTGACCGGCAAGTCATTGACACCACGGGAAAAATTTGGTCTCTTGTGTGCTTGGTTATTTCTCTTGCTCAAGCTATTTCTTGCAACTTACTTTGAGCATTTAGATTCTTAGAGATTGAATTGATACTTGTCACCCTAGGTTGCAAACCTTCATCTAGATTTGAGATAAATAGAAATAGGATTTTTACTAATCAAATTCTATTGGTGTTGTGATTTTAGTTCAAACCGCCTATTCACCCCCACTAGTCGGTGTCCTAGATCCTACATCGGCCTAACCCATAAGGCGACGTGGCCCTCCATGCGGGATCCGACGTGGCTTGGCATGGCTAAATAGCCAGGTGTCCCCTTCCGCTCGACCTGTCCTCCTCATTCGCCGCCTCCCTCCTCGTGCCCATTCCCCTTTTGCCAAACCCTAGAGGTGCCGACGGTGATTCATTCGCCGCCATCAAATACCCCCCCACCCCCTACCCATGGCGATTTGGATTGAATCGCCACCCCCTTGTTGCCATTCGCCTATCCTCTGCCCCAATTCAGCCGCGGCCATGGATTTGAGCTTGAGCAGCGTTGGGGAAAGCCGTAAGAACGGGATGCCGGACCTCCCTCTAATTCAGTGCCCGGACTGCCGCTGTAGGATGTTGAAGGGCAAGATGGCCAGGACAGAGAAGAATTTTGGCCGCTTCTTCTTCGTCTGCCCAAGTCGCCAGGTGAGTCATTGTTGTGGTTGCCTCTCTTTGTGCTCAGTTTTGCGCTGATTGAGGTGGAATGGCGTGCAGAGGGATGGAACTGGATGTCAGTTTTGGCGCTGGGATGATGAGTACAAGCAGTATTTGATGACCAAGGGACATGTTCCAGCTAGCTACCAACCAATTTTCTCCAGCAATCTCCCACTGGTGCAGAATAGGGGTATCGTTGCATAGGGAGGAAATGAAGTGGCAAGAAGCCCCAAGGCAATGCAAACTGAGCCGGGTTAGATTCTTCAGAAGATGACCACTTTTGAAGAAGTAGGAAGAAACATTATTCTGTTGCTAAAATGTATTTTGTGGGTATCTGCCTTTGTTGGGATTGTCATGCTGTGGAGTTTATGTAAGAATGCATGACATTCTGTAATAGTTGTAGGCATCTTTAGTATGTAATGGTTGTAGGTATTTTCAATCTGTAATGGTTCTGGGCAGACTGAATGACAATATGTGGTTTAAGTAAGGCTGATTTCGTCTCAATTTGTGACACATTCGTTCTGCATATATTTTCAAATGGAAGCACAAGCACACAAAGCTCAGAGAGGAAATATTTATACCATAAATATCATCTCCAATTGTTCTGAGAGGACATATTTAAACCATAAATATCATCTCCAAGTGTTCGGAGATAACATATCTAGATCATAAACGACATCTCTAATGGTCCTACGAGTGACTATGTTTTGCACTTCCATTCACAAAAGAAAAGTGGCCTTTACAAAAGGTCTTTCACTTGAATTCACAAAAGAGGAGATGTCTTCCCATCAATCCTTGTTGCTTTTTCCCCTAGTCTGTGTAGCCTTGCCTTTCTTGGGAGCCTTTCTCTTTCTTGTTGCTGCCTTCCCTTCCTTGGTAGCAGTTGTCAGAGGTTCTGGCCTTGGCACTCGTTCGTTTGAGCTGATGAAGTAAGAGTCTGGTAGAGGCCCAGCATGTTGATTGGAGTAGCCTGACTGTGCACCCTGCAAACAAAATCATGTTAGTAATTGGTGGAGCATGAATGAGGTTGTAAAATTAAAAATAGACTAGGTGTACCTCTTCCATCATTCTCATAAGCATGGTGGATGACATCTGTGAAAGTAACATTGTAGGCTGACTTGACTCTTGCTGGTTATCTTGTGTAAACATAGAAGGCTAACTTGCAAAGCCATTCATTGGGATCTCTTCAGGCATGTGGACCCTATCTTCAGGCAGGTTGACAATTTTAGGCAACTGGACCTCATCTTCAGGCAGGTTGACATTTTCAGCTGGGTGTTGTGCAGCAATAGGAGGCACATCACGGACGTAGTCTTCAGGTCTTATTCCCATCTTCTTAAGGAAACAACCTTTTGAATTGTGGCGTTCACCCTTGCAATAGACACATTTTATGATCACTCCATGTCTGGTCATCTTTGAGCCATGTGTTTCCTAAACTTCATGTGGTTGCTTTCTCCTAGACTTAGGTGGCCTGCCCACTTTCTTCTCATATACAGGTGGCAAAACTTGAGAGCCATTCACTTTCTCCCAGGTGGCCATATCTTTACATGGTATTATAATTGTTTCATATGCTCTATGAAAAGACTGCACCGAGTAACACTCGTGAACAACAGTCTCTGATGGGATCCTTTCATGTCTCAGGCCTGAGATTGCATGTTGACAGGGGATGCCTGTAAGTTGCCACCTTCTGCACTCACATTCCTTTTTCCTCATATCTACAATATATTGCTTTTCTCTCTCACCAACTTGAAATATCCCTTGTCCAGTAGGAAGTGCATAGCAAACATTAGCATACTGTGCATTTTTTGCAACTTTTTTCCTAATCTTGGGACAAATGGTGCCTACAAAATCCACTTCTTCTTGTTGTTTGCTATAGTATCTAATCATCGGTTGTTGTTTAATTCTCTGCAGCATACTTAGGATAGGCATCTCCCTAGCCTCCAAGATATACTTGTTGAAAACCTCACAATTGTTGTTCAAGAGCAAATCACATTTAGGAAATTCAGCAAAAAAGGCTCTTACCCAAGTCTTAGGTGACATCTTCTCTAACCACCCAAATGTTTTCTAATCAAGTGACCTCACTTTCTCCATATTGTGATTCCACCTGGTCACTACGCTTGATCTTGCACAAGTCCATGGTTGGTTCTTCAAAATGTCACTCTTGAATCCTGCATCTCTAAAATTGGACCACAAATGCCTCACACAAAATCTGTGCTCTAACTCAGGAAATACTTGCTCCACTGCAGGAATAAGATCCTGAAATAACACTAGTGTCAATCAAGGAAACAATATAAGAAAGACAATGTGTTACAAAAAATTACCTTCTGTTTGTCAGTTATGACAGTCCATGGATAAGTATTTACAATGCCCAAATCATCTTTCAGAGTTTGCAAGAACCACTTTCATGTGGCCAATGACTCCACTTCAACCACACCCATTGCTATTGGGTAAATGCAATCATTGGGATCTATGCCCACTGCTGTAAGGATCTGACCACCAAATTTGGTCTTGATGTGGCAGCCATCCAAACAAATGAAAGGTCTGCACCCAGAAACAAACCCTCTCTTGCAAGCATCCAATGATATGTAACAAGTAGAGAAGTGACCGTTGACAATGTTTAGATAGAATGTACTGCCTGTTTTACTTCTCCTCAATTCATGTCCATAGTCCCAAAGCTGGTTGTACTGCATACTCTCATCTCCATATATCTTCTTTAGAGCAAGCCTCCTAGCTCTGGCCAACTTGCTTCTAGAAGGAGTTAGGTTCCATTCTTTTTGCACAATTCTTGCAAAGTTGGCAAGACTCATCTTGCCATCAGCTCTGAAATTGTCTAGGTACTTCTCAGCCAGCCAATTTGAGGTGCACCTCTTCAAGACCCACTCGTTTTGGCAGCTATGTTGGCCAAAATATGTCTTCACCATGAAAGCCTTCACCCTGCTATCTTTTGAAGCATACAAACTCCAGGGGCAACCATCAGCACAGTGTGCTCTAATTCTCCTCTGATAATTTCTTGGCATCTTTATGTTAACTCTATCCTTCATGCTATACTCAGTGATTGCCTTCCTCAATAACTCTACTTACTCAAATACCATCCCAACCTTGAATGCAGGGTTACTCAAGTCCTGTTGTCTAAAATTTTTGAATTTCAAATTAACTTGACCCTCCATTTCATCATCTGGTAAGTGCTGACCTTCATCATCACTTGATCCATTTTCTCCTTCAACATGTGTTACTACAGTTCTTCTCCCAATTCTGTTGCCTTTAGCTACTCCCTCATCTACCACATCATCATCAACATAATCCACAAACAGATCATCATCTCTATGCTCAACCTCATTGTCACTATCAACAAAGTCTAAATCCTCACTATCATCACTGCCACTGCTATTTTCAATTTCTATAGCTTCATTGTTTTGTTGTTCATCTGTTCTGCTTCTCAGATTTTTGTAGAAATCAGGAAGTGACTCAGCTTTCTTCTTGTCAATATGTTGTACCTTAGTAGGGCTTAAAACCTTGGGCAATTCTGCAAGGGGGTTTACAACCACATCATCCCAATTTACACCCCCAAGGACTCGTCATGATCAATGTAAACTACCAGAGTCTTAACCTTACCAACCACAGATGCCATGGCATTAGTGTTTGAATCATTTGTGACTATTCTCAACCCATCTGCCAGTTCCTTCCCTGATAACAACCAATACACCTTCAGACTTGCCAGATCAGTGTAACCTAGCTATTCCATGAAATCCTCAAACCGTAGTGGAGACCAAGTATCAACATCGCAATAATCAAACCAGCTAATCTTCTCATTGACATACGTCCTCATCTGACCAAACCCAACGAAAAAACCATGGCATCAAGCTAGAATCTGAAAACTAAAACTTGAAAGTAGATTATACTCTTTGTTGCTTTTCAGCTGAAAATAAACCCAAAACCCTTGAAATGCCTTCATGAGTCTAGTTATGGGCTAAAGTATACACAATCCCGGGTAAGCCTTGCTGAGTATTAGTATACTCAGCCTTGCTAGTTTTATATTTTTCAGGTAAAGCCTTTGAAGATCCTACTCTTTCACATACTAGCACACTTTAGTTGGGCACACTTTAGTTATGGTTCATTTGCGGAAAACTCGGTTGTATGTGAAAACTAAAACTTGAAAGTAGATTATACTCTTTGTTGCTTTTCAGCTGAAAATAAACCCAAAACCCTTGAAATGCCTTCATGAGTCTAGTTATGGGCTAAAGTATACACAATCCCGGGTAAGCCTTGCTGAGTATTAGTATACTCAGCCTTGCTAGTTTTATGTTTTTCAGGTAAAGCCTTTGAAGATCCTACTCTTTCACATACTAGCACACTTTAGTTGGGCACACTTTAGTTATGGTTCATTTGCGGAAAAATCGGTTGTATGCTGAAAAAGCAACAAAGAGTATAATCTACTTTCAAGTTTTAGTTTTCAGATTCTAGCTTGATTAGCCATTCTAGGTAAGCACCTATACTAAAGTGTGCTAGTATGTGAAGTTCGCTACCCAATTTTTGTTGGGTATACCAGTTTTACTCTCTCGAGAGGTTGCACAACTTTACCCACAAGTCGTGAGCCACGCTAGTTGTTCATCACACTTCCTTAGGTGAGATGACTAGTAAGCACACTACGAGGCCGTTACAAAGAACACGTTGCTAGTTTTATGTTTTTCAGCTTCAGTTAGATTGTCACTGTGAAAGGCCCTTGTTTGATTTTGGTAATTGAGTGACAACTTAGGTGGACTAATAAGTGTTTATGTTGAGATACACATGAGATTAGTCCACACAAAGACACTAGTATGAGCAACATGTGCCATGGAGGAGAAATGGCTAAGGGTTGATGCTATGCTCATATAGTGTGATCGAGGAGCTCATTGCATATGAGACATAACATGGATTTATGTGACCAAAATGGAGAAGATCAAGACAAGGCTTGGCTTGATGGACCGGTTGCAATGGAGGAGGGCAAGTCAAGGCTTTGAAGCGAGGGACCGCGAGGCGGTGAAGCTTGGGCAAGATTTGGCGCTGATGGACCGAGGCAACGGTGAAGAGCGAGCAAGGTCAAGATCGATAGACCAATTAGGTCATGTGATGATATGGAGTGGATCATATCATTTAAGAAAGATCAAGCCAAGTGTTGACTTACGAAGATGATCAAAAGGCTTGATGGAATTTGGTGCTTGTGTGGCATCAACATTTGGGAAAACGAAATGAAATGCGCACGGCAAAGGTATGACTTGTAGGGTATTTCATTTCACCGGTCAAAGGTTGTGTAGAGAAGTGCATGACCGGATTTAGGATAGATGGCCGTACTATCAAGAGGGGCAAACTTGTTTGCATATCGGTCATTGAAGCGTCGCCCTATCAGGGAAGACTTAAAAGTGTTACTTTATCAGTCCCAGGAGGCTGATAACACTTTTATTATATCAGATGGTACATCACCGTACAACTCTTCGCGGTAATGGGCAGTGAAACGCCACTATCGCGAGGATTACAACTAAAACCCACACTACTACACTAATTACGTAAAGGGGGTCGTCAGAGTCGCGCGCCATGCGGAGTTCCAACGGCGACCTCACCCACAGGCAAGACTGGGTGCAGGACGGAACCCTACTCGACGTCTTCGGGGTGTAGTCGGGATCTTCCACTGTAAAAGTAAGAATGGGGTGAGTACGAACGTACCCAGCAAGTCCAATCATACCCGTGGAGGGGGAAATAACAGAGATAAATGCACAGGTTAATCCAAGGATAAGGTTATGGTTTTATTTACGGAAAACTCGACTTTATGCAAAGGTTCGTTTAAAACATTTTCGAAACAAGTTGTTAAGCATCAAGAAGCACGTGGTATTGATCCACACAGGATCCAAGTTTAAAACTGCTACCGGTCTCCCCGTCCGTCGTAGCACACGGTACAGCTGCCGGACACTTCCCAAACAACCCACACCCGTTCAACCATTCCCAGAGAGAAACACTAGTTGTGTGACCACACCGTAACTTGCCCAATACTGTGGGCACGGCTATTCGAATAGATTTAAACTCTGCAGAGGTGTGCAACTTTACCCACAGGTGGGGTACCACAGCACGAACACCTTAGTGCCGGTGCAGATCCCATCAAAGCCCTTACCCACCTTAGCTAGACCTGGCTAGCCACCACGGGATCTAACAAGGGGTCATTCGACCTATCACCGAGGTCTAACCGGGGCATAAGTCACACAGAACTTATCCCGTCTCCTTGATCACCCGTTGCTCTCAGCTCTCCTGATGGCTATCAGACTAACTAGTGGGATTAGGCTAAGCCGTTGCCCATACAACGGTCAAGTGGTTTGCACGACAGGAAGCTAGGTGAGACGACACATCAACTCGGTCCTTAGGGGTGACAAGATGGATATCTCCCCTTCTCGCTCAACCACACAGGTACGAGCACACCAACGGCAGATCACATAGAAACGCCATCCATCCCATCTAACTCGTCTTTCAAAACCACATTGTACCCCTCCCACACGCACACTCACTTTCTTTATAAAACCGGGTGGTCAAGGTATGGCTATCACAAATAAGGGTGGCTATCCTATTATATTTCCAGCACGCAAAGCCATGCAATTTTATAAAATAGGCCACTGGGTTGTGTTTATAAAAACTAGGATAGAAACATGCATCAAAGGGTGGAGTTGAACTTGCCATCGTCAAACCCTTGCGGGAGGTCCTGGTCGAAGCAGTGTCCCTCGGGCTCGGGATCGCAAAACTGGTCCTCGTTCGCCTGGTCACAGTCGGGACCTTCCTCGTTCACTCCGTGTCCTAGGGCGCAAACAAACAGACACACAATCAGGCGAAAGAACTAAAAGCTTTCATCGTTGAACTTGAATCGGAAATAATTTAGTTATGGAGTTAGGGGTGATATTTTTGGGTGGTTTCTTAATGGCATGGCTAGAACTATACTAGAAAGGTTGTGGTGAAGTTTAAATGACGAGGCGAAGGGGGTTTCAGGGGCTAAACAAGGGTCTAGGGGCTTATTCGTGATTATCCAAAAAGGGTAGGGACCTATTTGCAAATCCTAGAAATATTAGAGACGCAACAAAAAGCGCGAGGGATCTACTAGAAAATAAACTTATGTAATGGAGGGGTCTAGTTTTGGAAATAGCAAAGGGAGGGGGCTCGTTTTGCAAGGTTGTAAAAGAGTGGAGGGGTTCTTAAACAAATAGAGGGAAAGGGAGGGCCTAAGGGCAAAATTGCCCCTTTCTTCCTCCTCCTGCCAGCAGGAAATAGGGGAGGGGAGGGGGAGGTCCGGCGCCGGCCAATCCCGGCGGCCCGGGGCCCGATAGCGGCTGGGGTTGGGGGAAAAGGGAGAGGGGAGGAGGGGGTCCTATTCCGGGCCGTACTTCGGGCGGGGGTGGTGCGAGGCGGCCTGAAATGAACCGGATTCCCGAACCGAGGAATCCGACTCCCTGTATCGTCGTGATAGTCCCTGGATCAAGCGCTATCACATACAGAACTCATTTCAGGCATAATATCACAGTCATACTCATTAAGAGGTCAATCACGGGTTTAATTATTACATAAATCCAGCGGATCTGTAGTACGGAATTTATTACAAGCCTTTCGGCTAAATCGAACAAGCAGGAAGCGCATAGCGGTAGCTAGGTCTTCGGCCGTCCTCCATCTTCGGGTTCCACCTCCACAGGCGACTTGAGCGTAGCTCGGGCCTCAGTCGTACCATCCGTCGTCGTTGGGGTCGAATTCCGGGTCAGATCCTGCATCGTACCAGGCTATCCCCAAGGAATGGGATAGGTTCACGTCACCATCCGTATGCAAGCTTTATGTGGTCTATACTACGGATATAACAGGGTTCAAGGGTAAAGCTGGGGGTTTCCCTATGCACCATCCAAACCACCAAGTCGATGCGAGGACTCCCTCTCCTCGCATCTCAACTGCCCCCTGGCAGGACAAAATTCTAGAGGGAGGTAGAAATCATGAGTAACACTAACTAATAAGAGCAACAGAGGAGTAGGGATGTCCATAACCGAGGACGCGGCTATACGTATAGTTTTCACCCTGCAGGGGTTGTACACCTGGTCCCACTCGAATCGACACTAGCCGGAGATCAGCTGACTAGTATACGAAACACCGGTCTACGAACGGAAATAGGAGCCACGGCACCATCCGGCTTTCCCGGGTCTTGGGCGCATCCTCCCGCGAGAGGTCGCCCCGGGACTGTGAAGCCTCCCATGCGTCTCGGGGAACGTGAGGTCAGCACCTCCTTCCCCTGCACCGATACTCGATCCTCCTACCGGCTTGGTACCGCGCTTGCTAAGTCCGGACCGGGCCCACCCTCATAATGGGTAAGTGGTGTGCACGCTTACAAAGTCTCACAAGTCATGGTTACTCTCACCCGGTCCTTATCTGCCGGAGCGGGCATCTTCGTCAAAGGCGTATCCACCACGGTGGTCCGCAACTGCACCCTTAACGGGTGCCCCAAACACCTCAACATGTAACCAAAACTGTACCCGCCACAGGTACTCCGTAGGGTGTGCCAAGATACACACCCCAAGCCCTCGATCCACGACCGAGTTGGATCGCCCACTCCCGGCTAAGCCTATTCACCAACTCCTGATGGGAACCTCTTCACACACGCCAAGACTATCCATCCATATCCCACACATACACTTTCAAGGATTTACAAGGCATATCATATAATAAACAATTCAAGATGGGTTGACAAGGAGTATGGATCGTAAAGAGGCCATGCAGGTTTATCTCGATATATATATATATACACATACAGCAATAGCATATCTACAAGCAAATGCCTAATAGGAGTTCAATTCGTAGATGGGCGTGAACCTGGCGTCTCCTCGAAGTCCTCCTGAGTCTCCGGGTAGTCCTGGTCGTCGGTCAGCTCCTCGCGGACGGGTCCTATTCGTAAATACGAGTAAGAGTGGGGTCCAAAGTGCAAAAGTGCACAAAAGGTCGCAAATAAGATCCAAATCATCACAAAACCTACTCTAACAGGTGGCTCATGATTTTAGAAGAATTATGAAACTGGTCTCATAATTTTCGGAGGTCCGGATAATTTATTATAAATTTTCTAAGGAAAAATCTATTTCTAAAATTAATAAAAGGATTTCAGAAAAACAGGCCTGAAAACAGGGACACGTGGCAGCACCAGGGCGTGCCACGTGGCATGCTGACGTCATCATGACGTCAGCAGAGGGGGTCCCGGGTGATGACGTCAGCAGTGGGCCCTGCTGACGTCAGCGTTGACCGGTCAACGTTGACCGGTCAACGGTCAACGGTCAACGGTCAACGGTCAGGGCTGGGTTAGCGGTCAAGGGGCCCACTGGTCAGCCTCAGCACGAGGCTGACAGACGGGGCCCACGGGTCAGGTCAGAACAGGGAAAAGAAAAAGGGAGTTCGGTCTGGGTTGGTTTTGGGCCAAAAGGGAGTTGGGCCGGCTCGAGGCCCACCGGCTCGGCTTAGGCTCGTGGTGTCAGCTCGGCCTGCGGCTCAGCAGGCCGGCTCGGGCAGGTGGGCTAGATGGGCGCGAAGCTCGGCTCGGCTTGACTCCTCCGCGGGCCGGCGGCCTTCTCTTTCTCCTTCTCCTTCTCCTGGGCTGGCCCTTCGTCTTCTCCCCTTCACGGCCCGGCGTCTTCTGGCCTCCACCTCCGCTGACAGGGCGGTCCCACCTGTCAGCTTCCGCGGGATCTAGTGCGTCGCGGCTCGGATCCGGTGTGGCGGACGAGCGTGCGTGTGTGCGTGAGTGCGCGGGTGAGAGCGCCCGAAGGGTGCTCGGGAGTATGCCGCAAAGGCATGGCCGCGACGCGAATGCGACGTCGCGGTCGCGTCGCGGGGGTGAGCACGCACGGCGAGGCTGGATCAAGGCAAGGCGGCAGCACGGCTCGGGCCCGTGCCGGGGGTGCACACGCACGCGTGCGGTGCCTGGCTGCCCAGGACCGCGGCGTGGCCGTGCCGTGCGCGGGGCACCGGCATTCCGGGCCCGCGGCACGACGGCGGCGGCGGAGGGCGACGGCGTTCGCGGGAGTGAGCAGCGGCGCGACGGGCTCCTGCAAGAAAAGTGGCACGGCGGCCGGAGGGGTAGGGGAATCCTACGGTTCACTACTGAGGGCTCATCGGCGGCTAAAGCTCATGCCGGCAGCACGGGAAAAGAAGGGACGGCGGCGGTGATCCTCACCGGAGGGGCTGAAGGGGAACGGGCTGGTGCGGTGGCGGGTCGAGGCCGGCGGGTCGTAGCCGTGCAGGGAGATCCGCGGCGTCGATGTCGTCGTACGGGTCGCCGGCTCGGTGAAGCTCCGGCGTGGCGTCGTCCTCGGGCTCCTCCGCGCGCGGCTCTTCTCCTTCTCTTCCTCCGCTCCTCTCTCTCCTCCTCGGGCTACGGCGGCGGGAAGGAAGCTAGGGTTTCTAGGGTTTGGGCGAAGCGGCCTCGGGTTTATAGGGGGGGGCGCTAGGGTCCGGGGCGGCTGCGGCCGAGGGTCCTCGGCGGCCGGGCCGGGACGCGTGGCGCCCCTGGGGTGGCTGCGGCGCGGGGTAGGGTCTCGGTCTCGCGGCGCGGGCTGTTGGGAAAAGGGCGCGCGGCGGTTGCATTGCCCTGTCGTGGAGCGGAGACAGGAGCGCGCGGGGGTGACGCAGGCGAGCGCGGGCGCGGGGAAAAAGGGGCGGCCATTTCGCTATCCTGTCGCGAGGCGGGCGACGCGGCGGAGGCGAGCGGGAGCCGGGAGCGGGGTCGCGGGCGTCGGGAGGAAGGGGAAAGCTGACAAGCGGGACCCGCCTGTCAGCTGCCCCGGGCGGAAAAGGGAAGGGAGGCCGGACGGTTCGCGAAGCTGGGCTGGGCCGGCTCGCGTGGGCTGATCCGCGTGCGGGGGAGAGAAAAAGAAGGGAAGAAGGTGGGCTGGTAGGCTTGTGGCCCATTAGGGGCGTTAGGGTTTAGCTATTAGGTTTGAATTTGATTTTGATTGCCCTTTTCAAATTCAAACCCCACACAATTAGATCCAACAAATTCGAAATCCAAGGCAAATTAAGATGCAATAACCGTTCAAACCAAGTCCATTCACAAAAATTTTGAAATCCACGAATTTTGTTAAATAATTCCTATAATTTCTAACATGGAATGTTACAGACTCCCCCCCTCACAAGAATCTCGTCCCCGAGATTAAAAGTTTACCTGGTCCTCAAAAGGTGTGGGTATTTCTCTTTTAGATCGGACTCCTTCTCCCAAGTGGCTTCCCGTTCAGTGTGATTACTCCAAAGGACCTTGCAATAAGGAATGGAGGTCCTTCTAGTCTCCTTATCTGCCCGGGCTAGGATCTTCACGGGATACTCTACATACTCGAGCGTTTCTTGCAAGTCCACTGCTTCTGGGGGTATTGTCTCATCCGGTACTCGTAAGCATTTGCGTAACTGAGATACGTGGAAAACTGGGTGCACTCCAGCAAGTTCTTCTGGTAGCCTTAGTTTGTACGCCAATCCTCCGATCCTTTGAATGATCGGATACGGTCCAACGAACCTCGGGGCTAGCTTCCCGTTGACGTGAAACCTCTTGGTACCTCGGAGTGGTGACACCTTCAGGTATACGTGGTCTCCGACCTCGAACGAGAGGTCTCTCCTCCTCTTGTCGGCGTAGCTCTTCTGTCTGCTCTGCGCTATCTTCAGGTTCTCCCTGATCTTGGCGACATTCTCCTCAGCCTCTAATATAGAGTCTGGACCAAAATACGATCTCTCTCCGGTTTCTGACCACATTAGCGGTGTTCTGCATTTTCTGCCATAAAGTGCCTCGAAAGGTGACATTCGCAAACTGGCCTGATGGCTGTTGTTGTACGTGAACTCGGCATAGGGCAAACTCTTCTCCCAATCACTCCCGTAGGCTAGCACACATGCTCTAAGCAAGTCCTCAAGTATCTGGTTCACTCTCTCGGTCTGCCCATCGGTTTGGGGGTGAAAGGCGGTGCTGTAATCTAGCTGAGTCCCTAGGGATTTGTGCAAACTCTGCCAGAATTTTGCGGTGAATTGAGGGCCTCGATCTGATACTATGCTTCGTGGTGCCCCGTGGAGTTTCAGAATGTTCTCTATGTACAGTTCGGCTAGTCGGCTCACGGGGTACGTGGTCTTGACGGGGATGAAATGTGCCACTTTGGTTAGGCGATCAACGATTACCCAAATGGAGTCATTGCCCTTCAGAGTCCGGGGTAACCCTGTTATGAAGTCCATGCAGATATCGTCCCACTTCCATACGGGAATGTCAAGTGGCTTCAGCAAACCGGCAGGGCGCTGGTGTTCTGCCTTGATTCTTCTACAAATGTCACACTTAGCCACGAACTCGGCTATGTCCGTTCTCATGTCGTTCCACCAGAAACGGTCCTTCAGGTCTTGGTACATCTTCGTACATCCTGGGTGTATGGCGTACTTGGAGTTATGCGCTTCATCCAGAATCTCGGCACGGATCCCTTGATCCTGGGGTACACATATGCGATCTTTCAGCCATACGGTTCCTTGGTCGTCGACCCTGTGGTCGGTCGCTTTCCCGTCTCGCATTGTTCGCTTGAGCTTCTGAAGTTCTGGGCATCGTCGCTGTGCTTGCCTGATTCGATCTTCCAGATCGTACTTGACTGTCATTGTGTTCAGGTGACCTTGCTCTACTATTTCCAGCTTCAGTCTCTCGAGTTCATCGCACAGAGCTGGCTGTTCCTCACGAACCAGCAGATTGCTGCAATAGTGCTTCCTACTCAAGGCGTCCGCTACGACGTTAGCCTTGCC